>NC_053036.3:413918061-414518061 GCF_002575655.3 Aegilops tauschii subsp. strangulata | reverse complement strand
TAAAAATCACATGTTTTGAATTTGAAAGTAGGCAATCACTTATTTCATATCCAACCATGTTTATTACAAATATAGGTTCAACCACGAATGCATAATTCGATGCACAGGTACATATACTGAAGAACTACATTAGCACCAAGTAAAGAATAATGAACCATAGTTGTACTAAAGACTGTAAAGAGAGAGGCGAAAGACATTCTGGTTGCTGGAGAAGGTGAAGCGGAATGCCCATATTGTTCCCTCCTCCATGTGTAATGCGCGCACGACTCTAGGCCAACCCCTTGTGATGGTTGCCCGTCCATCCTTCATTTTCTTCATTACGACTTCTCGATGCTCATTGTAGTCTGGATGAAATACTTTAACCTTCATTGCGTGTCCACCAATCATGTACTTTGTGAGGTAATCTTGAGTGAACTGCTTCGGGAACCACTGCGAATGAAAAAGATTCAGACATTGTTGTCTAACAACTCATTATGGGCAGTAAAAGAGAAGGCTGCAGAGTTTGTAGTTACCATCCTACAGCTCACTGTTGTGTTGGATAGAGCATAAACAAATAATTTGCTTGCCACCATTCGTATCTTTTTGCTAATAATCCTTATCAGTTTCCTCACTTGATGCTTGTTCATGAATATCTCATTGCCCCATATGCAAAAAGGGTCGATGCATGGATCCTTGCCAAGGGCATATGTACCTACAAGCAACGAGTCAATATTAGAAGCTAACAAGTGTCCAGGCCTGGATCTATATGCACTACATTACGGAACGACGGGGGGAGTACAAGCCGAGGGATGAAGCTAACCTCGGTGGAAAATGGTGGCCACTCCCGTTGTTGTCCTGCATAAGTAGTGGAAAGGCATGATAAGTACAGCAACCTTAACATCAAACAAATATAGCAAAGGTAAAAAACATCATCTCCAAATGATAGCTTGAATGTGTTGGTTTCAGCATGCTGTTAAAGCAGATATAAAATGGAAGGCAATGTTACGGACAACAGGCTTAACAGCCATCAAATATTGCAATTCAAACTGGTATTGTTGAAAATGAATAGAACGTAGGTAATGCTTAAACATCACACTCGATAAATGTGTAAAACTGAAATAAAGGGCATGTGTTAACTACACCAGGAATAACTGGAACCAAATATAGCCGTTCAAACTGGTATTGATGTAGTCGAGCGGCACAGTTCCGACTTGCACATAATGAACAACACCTTGTGAATTACTAAAATAAACAAGGCATAAATGACCAGTATAGCAACCAAATGTAGCCATTGAAAACTGGACAGAGTCTCACTACAACCAACCTAACAAGCAAATACATATAAACATGGCATATGCTTGAAAACTGGACAAATGCTCACTGCAACCAACCTAACAAGCTGATACAGATAAACAAGGCATCTGCTTGATAATTGGACAAATGCTAACAAAAGCAACCTAACAACCAAATACAGATAAACAAGGCATCTGCATGATAACTGGACAAATTCTCACCACAACCAAACTAAGAACCAAATACATATAAACAAGGCATCTGCTCGATAACTGGAAAAATGCTCACTCCAACCAACCTAACAACCGAATACAGATAAACAAGGCATCTACTCACTATAAACAACCAAATATAGCCATTCGTGAAACTGAAGTGGACAATTCATACTTAAACATCACATAGCCCTATTGAACAATACATTTTTGCATAACTAAAATAATTAAACACAGCACAGTTAAAGCACTGCACGACAAATGCTACTACAACAAAGGGTACGGGTTGGCAAGCTAGAAAAGGTAAGATTTGCTGATAGAATGTTGCCTCACATTTCATGGACGGGATCCTTCCAATTGGAAGAGCACAGACCCATGGTGCGCTCTCTGATGTCACAGATGGGTTGGTTCACCTTGGAAGAACCTTCGTGGGTGCCCTCCTCGTGGTCGTGGTCGATGAGATCTGACTTGGCAATTGAGGATCCCAAGCCGCCGCCGTAGAACGTGTCCTTTAGAAATGACAAAATGGTCTCGATGGCGTATAAAGATCGCAAATCCTTGACCGCTCGGCGGAGGAGATCAGCGGCAGGGCCGTCGAAGAGACCGACAACGGTTGAACCAGAGGGGTTGGGGATGGCCCACTTAACCTGTGACATGGCCCGCGTGAAGCCGTCGGTGTGGACGAGCTTGATGTCGTAGCCAGCTTTCCCGAGATACAGTAATATGCTAGCCTGCTGACATGAAGCCTTCGGCATGACAACGTAGTCAACATCTTCGCCGGCTTCCGCAGCGACGTGTTGCTCCGGGATTTGACAGGTCGGGGCGAATGGCGGCCACCTCGCCAACGTCTGCCGGAGAGGCCATGATAAACCTCTTCTTGGCCGAACGCTCGTCGGGCTCCCTGGGATACGTGGTGGAGCTTAGGCTGCGACATTCTAGAGCAGGGGATGTGGATCTGGCGTGGCGGGACACCGCAGGCCTCATCTAAAAACCCAAGGGAGTGGGGCGACGGTATGGGAATCGCTGGGTAACCTGAACTTTATCATCTAAGCTAGGAGGAACGGGCAGACCGGCAGGGGTTGGCGGCAGCGCCGATGGCGGCCGCCAGCTAGGGTTCGAGTGGGGGACGGGGCGGGTGGGGGACTCTGGAAGGGGGGTTGTTTGAGGATACGCCGCGGCGATTGAAAATTTTAGTAATGGTGGGTGGAGATGGTGGTGGACGAGGGAGGGCGACGGTTCAAATGCCTCGGCTACTGCAATTTTACTATAAGGTCGGTGCTGGAGGAGTGTGGGCGACGATTGAAGTAAGGCGGCTACTAAAATTTGGGTAAAGGAATTGATGCGGGGCGGGAGTGCCCATGATCGCGCACGGTCCAATAACAATATGCGTGTATGATAATAAGGAAAAGTGGCAGGACCGCCGATTTTTGCAACGCTCAAGGCGGGTAGTTTGTTTTTATATTTCTAGCTAGCTGGTCTATCGCACACGGTTCGTCCTAATTTCCAAATAAACTTACACGCCTTTAGCTTGCATAGGTGGTGATTTTACATCGCACTTGCATCGCACACGGTTAAGCCAGTACCTGCACCCTTTGCTCGCGCTTGCGCGGTCGTGGTGATTTTACAGCGCACTTGCATCGCACACGGTTGAGCCAATACCTCCACCTTTGCTCGCGCTTGCGCAGGCACGGTGATTCACAGCGCACTTGTATCGCACACGGTTAAGATATTATACCCGTGTCCGTTGAGCGTCATCAGAGTCTTTGCAGCAAAAAAACATTAGAGAGGGTCAGAAGACAGCCACACCAGCATGTGGCCCAAATATATATAGTGAAAAGGGTGGTCTGTGATGTTCACAATTCCAATGCACAACTTTGACCGCGCGGGCCCACGGTTGGGCGCGTAGTCGAAGATCGATGAGAGGGGCTAGAAGTCAAGAACCACTTGAAAGTGGCCAAATATATGTAGGAATATTGTGGATGTTTAAACCTTTAAATACACAATGCAAAAACTTTGGTGGCACCTGCCTCGCAAACACGAAAGCACCCTTGGATATATATATATATATATATATATATCTATAATGACATAATGTCGTACCTAGCTAGGATGCTTGGCCCACCACCTCCCACTTCGTGTCAGCGGGGTGGATGCACGTAATGACTGATACTTTGGTCATACATGCATGTCGCCATGACCTACCATAAGACGGACCAATGAATCTATCGTTTGGTCAAATGTCAGCTGTTGTTGTCGATAAACCGCTTGGGCCAATAGATTGAACCATCATAAAAATTGCACGAGAGGGACCACAAAACCAGCACCTCTTGCATGCGGCCCAAAATGATGTACGTTGGGAAGGGGTGATTTCTGTTTTCAACATAGAATAATGTACAATTTAGACGTGGTGCCTACGGTCGGCGTTCTGGGAACGGGGGTCCCCAGACTTGCCTGCCTGCGGCCCACGGCGTGGCTATGCTAGCGGTCCTGTACGGCCCATCTTCATCAACAAAGCATTCAAGACCCTCGTGAGGGGCCAAGCCTCGCGAGGCGGACGACGCAAGACCTCCTCAGGAGCGACCTCTCCAGGCAGGCTCGCGAGGAGCGGAGATCTCAAGGCGGGGCAAACCTCGCAAGGCTCTCGTGACGTGAGCCATGACGATTGACACCAGGCGGGCGCCAGCGCGCGCAGCGTCCTTGTTTCCTCTTTGGTGCCAAGGAGGCAGGCCCAGGCGCGGAGTACCGAGGCATCAGGCAAAGGTTTCCATATTGGTGCAACGAGACCAACACCAGCAGGACGGCAAGACGGAGGTCACCATGGAGCCCAAGACGGCGTCACCACCAGAGCCTTTTGCAGGCGAAGACCGCTTTTGTCAGGATAGCTTGTACTAGCTGTCCCCTTAAAAATTGGCTCGCCGTTGTTGGTTCCCTTCCTGCTCAATATTTGGGGAGAGGACCAGGGCTTATATAAGTAGAGCTAGCCACCACAGGGGGGGACGGATCGAGTTCTCATCCACAAGTCCACAGAGCACAAGAACACCTCAACCTCAGGAGGCTGTTCTTCCCCTTGTACTGTTCTTCATCAGCCCAAGAGGCAATCCACCACCACACACTTGAGTAGGGTATTACACCACAACGGTGGCCCGAACCAGTATAAATCTCGTGTCTTTCCATGTTGTGAGTTCGTCGAGTTCGTCCGCGAGATCTTAGCGAGCTAGGGCGTAGATCGGTAGGAGGGAAAGAACTTCGTGTGCACCCCAGAGTTCGAACCTTAAGGGTTTTGCCGGAACCCCACATCCGACATTTGGCGTGCCAGGTAGGGGTGCGTCATAGCTTCCCTTCCGTCGATTCGTCGCTCCATCGCTCCGTCGTCTCCATGGCGGACGCTCGCCGCGCTCGAGCTGAGCGTCGGGCTGCCCACACCGCCCGCGTTGCTCAGACGGCTCCCGTCGGTGGGCCACCTCGTCGCTCTTCGTCTCTTGCCGCCACCGGCCCGGCGGGGAACGAGCAACAAGCGTCCTCGCTGCACCCATCGGTGCGGCAGGACGGCCCCTCCGCCACTCCGTCGCTGACCCCGACTTGTTCCTCGTCCCACGCACGTCGCGCGCCCATGGACGCGCAGGCCGCGCTCCTCATGGCGAACGAGCTCCTGCGCTATCGCCCGGTCGATGACCTCTACGAGGACTGGCTCGACCGCGTCGCCGAACTCGTCCGTGCCGCAGGGGGCTCCCCGGCGCCGTCCCACTCTTTTCCACGCCCTCCGCCAGCCACGGGCGACGTGGCTCATGGAGCACCTCCACCACCACTGCCCCAAGATGGTGCCTTAGCGCCAAGGCACGCCGCCCCACGGCATGATCCACCACGCCCGGTGCCCGCGCGCGAAGAGAGAAGCTGCCAAGAAATTCCTCGGCCGTGGGAAGTTGCATCTGCGCTCCCCGCGCCCCCTCGCCAAGGCCGCGCGCTACCTGCGGTAGCGGCACGCGGGCCTCACCAAGAACAAGCTCCACCGCTGAAACGGGCCCCGGCGACCACGGCTGGCTGCCGCGCCTTCACCCCCGAGCTGTGTAGCGTCGCCTGGCCAGGCAAGTTCAAGCCGGACCTGCCTCCTCGCTACGACGGCACCGCCGACCCCGCGGAGTTCCTGCAGCTCTACGAGCTGAGCATCGAAGCGGCCAACAGTGACGAGTAAGTCATGGCAAACTGATTTCCCATGGCTCTCAAGGATGGTGCCCGCTCCTGGCTCCTGACCCTGCAGCACGGCTCGATCTCCTCCTGGGATGAGATGCGCGACCGCTTCGTCGCTAACTTCCAGGGCACCCGCGACTGCCCGCCGGGAGCGGGTGACCTGCGCCGCATCAAGCAACAACCAGGAGAGACCGTCCAGAAGTACATCCAACACTTCAACAACACTCGCCTCAAGATCCCCAAGGTCACGGATGAGGCCATCATCTCCGCGTTCTCTGACGGCGTCCGCGACATCAAGATGAAGGAGGAGCTCGCTATCCACGAGGAGCTGTGCACATCTCAGGAGCTGTTCAACCTGGCAACCAAGTGCGCAAGAGCTAAGGAGCGGCGCCTTTCCCTCCTCGAGCTGCCAGCCGCGGGTGCAGAGGAGAAGAAGGCCAAGGCCAAGGACGTGAAGCGCAAGGAAGCAGCTGTGCTCGCAGCGGAGCCAGACACCAAGCGGGGCAGAGACCAGCCCGAGTCATCCAAGGGCAGCCGACCGTTCTGCGCCTTCCACAACCTGAACACCCACAACACCAGCGACTGTCAAGAGCTCAGAGCCATTCACGAAGGACGCTTCGGTTGATGCCCCGAGCGCAGCGACCAGGGCTACGGCCGAGGAGGAGGACGTGGAGGCGGGCACTGGGACGACCGTGGGCCGCGCCAGGAGTGGCGCGACAGGCCTCGCGAGGACCGCTGGCAGGACCATCCTCGCGAGGGCGCCTTGTCACGACCGGCTTTTCAATAAAATAATTATTGAGAGACCAATCCCTTTTACGGACCAGCGAAGAAGAATTCCTTCTCACTGGTAGACAAAAATCTTGGTCACAGAAGAAAAATACCAGGAGTACTAAATATAATACAAAGTTGAGCAGAGACTGCCCAACAATTTATTACAGGCACGCCGATAAAACATTACGGCGGGTAGGGTGGCAAACTTCTAACTCACGATAATAATGGTGGCGGAAATATCATCGCAAAGCGAGTGATATAATTCCAGAACACTACAACTCATCGAGTGTTGGAGTGAGGCTCGAGAAGACTTATTGCGGGTGGCGGAAGCGTAGACAACATAAGTGACCAATATCCGGGATCGCGCAGGACTGACTGGGACTCCTCTAGGCGTCGGACGCGCTATCAAACTCTTCATCCAAGAGATCGCCTTCGTCAACATCTGGCCAAATCAACAAGCCAGGTGAGTACTATGAAAGTACTCACAAGACAGTTCGGACATAAGATATAACAAATGCAAACATGAAACATATGAACAAGTTAACCAGTGCGATCAGACATAGAGAAATTAAATACTGGGTGCCAAGCGAGGGTCTGAATGACGCCTCGAGCGGAAACTGCAGAATAATAAGACTGGTGCCAAACGAGTGTCTGAAAGACTCCTCGAGCGGAAAATGCGAAATAATAATTCGGGTGCCAAACGAGTGTCTGAAAGACTCCTCGAGAGGTAAATGCAGAATAATAATGCCACAGTCGGGCGTCGGGGCGACACCACATAAAGGGCTTATAATAGAAAGTAAAGACTGTGCATGCCGCAGTCGGACGTCTGAGCGACATCACATAAAGGGCTTATATCGAAAGTAAAGACAGTGCATGCCGCAGTCGGACGTCTGAGCGACATCACATAAAGGGCTTATATCGAAAGTAAAGACAGTGCATGCCGCAGTCGGACGTCTGAGCGACATCACATAAAGGGCTTATATCGAAAGTAAAGACAGTGCATGCCGCAGTCGGACGTCTGAGCGACATCACATAAAGGGCTTATATCGAAAGTGAGAAACGAGTACACGCCACAGTCGGACGTCTGCGCGACGTCACCTAAGGGCTTATATCACATCTCATTATTACAACAGTTCGGAGGCATAAATTATCACAAGCATGAGACAGAAAATAAAGTTAGTCGATCCACTGGAATAACAATAAATCTGAAATTTTACCACTTGGGCTTGTTCACCGGGGACAAGTTTTTCACATGGATAGATATGGATATAATGTTTACACTACTGATCATGGATACGATGATTTGGAAAGAATTGACTCTGCCGAGTTTGTACTTAACCACAGCCAACGGATTTCAGTAGTCACGGGGACTAGTTCTGTCTACGGTGTTTTGGAAGAAACACGTCTAACCAGTACACACCCAATTCAACCATCCGAAGCCAGGGATCACCCTCGGCGACGTTCAAGAAAAACCTTGAGACGGGGAGGCTACAACCTCGCGTAGCATGGGATCAAATTTATATACGCGCGCTCTAAGGGGGTGCCCCCCTCTCGGTCCCAACCGGAAACACCCATGCCCCCTGACCGGATGACTGGCTTTAATCCTGGGCCAAGGTACCATCATCCCGGCCTCTCTGTTTGGTGTGTACACGGAAAGAGGTTACCAACTTACTAAACCGCATCCTGGCAATGAGACATGTGGTAGCACGGAAAGGGGAAGGGACGGTAACACGGCTCCAACCATGTTAACGTCGGAAAAGTCGGATGACGCAAGGCTGGCATGCTACAACAGTACCACCTTGCTGCCCTTCATGTCACCACATGATTAGGCTTTCTCTCATCAGAGATCATCGCAACTTTGGAACATGCGGGAAAAGATCGATAACGTGGCTCCAACCACGTTAACGTCGAAGAAATTCGGATGACGCAAGGTTGGCATGCTACAACAGTACCACCTTGCTGCCCTTCATGTCACCACATGACTAGGCCACCTCTCAACAGAGGTCATCGCAACTTTGGGACAACCGGGTTGTTGCCGTACAAGCAACGAGGTTTTTTACCAACACTCATATGCCACACACAAACTCTCACGTGAACATGCAAAACATCTGTCATATCAAATGTTCATACAAGCTTGCCTGGTTCGGAGAAGTCGGAGTCTAGCTCGGCGAAGCTCGCGGCTCCGTCACCCCTCCCGGAACCAACGGCATATCACGAAACGGGTACTATCGTGAAAACCAACACATACACAGAAACTTTTCCAAATATTTTTCAAATAAATCCCATAAAAAACTAGAAAAATTTGAAGATTGTCAGAAAAAGAATCACTCAAAAATACCTTTTTATTAAAAAGTTATAAAGGTTTCTGTCCAGGGACTTATCTGTAATGAAACAGAAAAGTTCCAGGGTGTTAACTGAGAAAACAGAAAACGCTTCGGCTGGGAATGCGCAAGCGCAAAGGAGGAGACGTATTTTGCCCGAAGGCGCCAACAGAAAACGGTTCGCGAATAAAAGAACAGAGGCTGACATGCGGGGTCCACATGTCAGGTTTGAAAAGCTCGCCGGCGCCCGAAGACTGCGGTGGACGCCGGCGTCGAACCACGGCGAGTTAGGAGAAACGGAGGGTACCAAGAGCTTCAGCGTCCTCTTCCGCGTCGGTGGGTGGTGGACTCGTCCAACGGGGAGCACCACGTCGACGGCGACACTTTCTCCGGCGGACGGCGGCTCGGGTGAGGATGGGGAACTCCGGTGGAGGGCTGCAAGCTTCAAATTGAAGTGCGGGTCAGAGAGAGGGATGCATGGTGAAGCTACTGGCAAGAGAATGGAGGCGGAGGAGCACACACAGGGGCGAATCGGGCTGGATCCCGTGGCGGGTCGCGGCGGCCGGAGCCGAGGAAGGAGACCTCCTCGGGGCTCTTCCAAAGGCTAGGCGTGCTCTAGGGGGAGTGCAGGGATGGTGGGTGCTCGAGTTGAAGCTCGGGGCCCCTATTTATAGGCAGATCGATGGGGTGGCCGTGAACGGTGAATCTCCGGCGAGCGATTACGGCGGAGCAGTGGGTTGGCAGGGGGTTTGAGCGGTCGGGCAGCATCAGTGGATGTTATTGGACTCAATTTGCAGCTAAACGGGGTCGGTCTTGGCGTAATGGTGTCGGTCCACAGTGAGGTGACCGCACGGGCTCAACGGCGGCAGAGAGCGCGCTCCGCGCCCTGTGGTTCACGACAAGAGTGGCAGCGCGTTCGGGGGAGTGGAAGGCCACGCGGCGAGCTCCGGTGGTTTGGGCAGCGCTGGGTGGCGTCGTCGGCGACGTGTCTACCGCTGGCGCCCGCAATGCCGCCGCCGGCGTCGGTCACGGGGCGGCGCACCTTCTGCTGCTCGTCGCCGACGCCCACAAGGTGCCAGGCACTCGTGCGGCGCAGGAACAAGGGGGCGAGGACGAGGAGCAAGGCGACGCGGTGGCACTGGCGAGATCGATGTCCATCTCTGAAGAAAACGACAGTGAGCACTGAACTGATTCTCTGAAACTTCTGAACTTGACAATGACCATGCACTGCAGGTGTTCGACAGAAGGTTTTGGTTATGAGATAAATTTTTCTGGAGCTGTAACTTGGTGAGATGATCACTCAAAGCACCCAGGGGCTGCCTGAATTTACTTGGAATTTTTGGGGAAGGTTTTGAATGAATTTCACCAAATTTGCCAAATCTGGTCCAAACTTGCAGCAGGCGTAGTTTGAAATTTTTGAACTGAAGACCAGTGGATCTTCAGGGTTCTAGGTTGAGGGTTCAAAGGACTAGGAGGGGAAAGAAGTTTGGTGGCAAAGGTCAAAACAGAAAATGGAGTTCCTTTGTAAAACTCCAAGTGGTAGAATAGAAGGCAGAAAATTTGTTTGAATGAAATTTGAATGGAAATAATCACATGGGGAGGTTCAACTTGCTGGGTTAGGTGTAAAACATGATCCAAAGGTGAAGGAAGGATTTGGGGAGAAGATTTGCACTAATGCCATGGCAAGAAGGAATAGTTGAAAGTGGCAAAGAACTTTCCAAAAGTCATAGTGCAAAATTCAAAAAGATCTTCAGGAGTTATTTTCCAAATGAAAAACATTTTGTCTTGAGTCAAATGAAAAGTAAAAAACTTCCAAGACCAATGGCAGATCTTGGGTGAATCCAAACAAAACTTTTGCCATAAGGAAAAATTATATGTGAGGGAGAGTTCTTTTAAAGGGAAAAATTTAAATCACTCCCCTCAAGTCAAATAGAAATCTTTTGAAAAATCCAAGTAAAAACTTGGGTTCAACACCTACCCCCTTAGGAAAAATCTCGTCCTCGAGATTTCTGCTGATCCTCAAATAGATATGGGTACTCTGCTCGGAGGAAATCTTCCCTTTCCCATGTGGCTTCATCCTTAGTGTGGTTGCTCCACTGAACCTTGAAAAACTTTGTCGTTTTCTGATGGGTCCTCTGTTCGGACTCTTCTAAAATCTTTACTGGCCTTTCTCTGTAGGTGAGATCTGGTTGCATATCAATGTCCTCATGAGGTACATGTTTTTCTGGATTGCTCACACATTTTCTTAACTGTGAGACGTGGAACACGTCATGGACGTCTGACAGCTCCTTGGGGAGGTCTAGTTGGTAGGCCACCGTGCCTCTTCGTGCCTTTACACAAAATGGTCCAATAAACCTTGGGGCTAACTTCCCCTTTATTTTGAACCGTTGCAGACCCCTCAATGTTAGGTACGCAAAGTCTGTCTCGGTACCATAATGTTCCTTCACTGTCCGTGACAAATTCTGAAGTCTTACTAGGATTCATTTTCTTCTTTATGCCTTCGATACTGGGATGTCCCTGTTGAGCCTTCTTGATTTGTTCCACTAGGGTGGGTTGTATCTCCAAGTTCGATATGGTGCCCTCAGAGACTAACATCATGTTGAGCTGAGTGAACTCTCGCTGAAACTCAGGCCTCAAACTTTGCTGACCGTCACTGTCTGGGCTGGGGTTTCGACTAAGGGCATCGGCCACTACATTTGCTTTCCCTGGGTGGTAGTGAATACCGACGTCATAGTCCTTGACCAGTTCCAACCAGCGTCGTTGGCGTAAATTCAGCTCTGGCTGTGTGAAAAATATATTTGAGGCTCTTATGGTCCGTATATATTTCACAGCGATTTCCCAACAGAATGTGCCTCCACTCCTTGAGTGCATGTATAACTGCTGCTAGCTCCAGGTCATGTGTTGGGTAATTTTCCTCATGTTTTCGCAGTTGCCTGGAGGCATATGCGACAACTTTGCCATCCTGCATTAGTACACATCCGAGACCTTTTCGGGACGCGTCACAATACACCTCAAAGCTCTTGTGTATGTCTGGCACAGTTAAGCCTGGTGCGGTTGTTAGCTTCTTCTTGAGTTCTTGGAAGCTCTGCTCGCATGCTTCTGTCCATACAAATTTCTTGTCCTTCTTGAGTAACTGTGTTATAGGTTTTGCCACAGTGGAGAATCCTTCAATAAATCTCCTGTAATATCCGGCCATTCCTAGGAAACTCCGCACATCTGTAACATTCGCGGGTGGCTTCCAGTCTAGTATGGCCTTGACTTTTTCTGGGTCTACGGCCACGCCTTCTTGGTTCAATATATGGCCCAAGAAACCAACTTGCCTTAGCCAAAATTCGCATTTGCTAAATTTGGCGTACAACTGATGTTTCCTCAATTCTCCCAAAACAATTCTGAGGTGCTCAGCATGTTCTTCTGGTGTCCTTGAGTAAACCAGAATGTCGTCAATGAACACTACCACAAATTTGTCCATGAATTTCATGAACACCTTGTTGATGAGGTGGACGAAATATGCGGGGGCATTCGTTAGTCCAAAAGGCATTACTGTAAACTCGTATAACCCATATCTGGAAGTGAAAGCTGTCTTGGGGATATCTTCCGTCCGTACCTTCAGTTGGTGATATCCCGATCTCAAATCAATTTTTGAGAATACCTTGGCCTGTGCGAGCTGGTCAAACAAATCATTTATTCGTGGCATCGGATATTTGTTTTTGATGGTGACCATATTGAGGGCTCGATAGTCTATGCACAGCCTTAAAGTCACATCCTTCTTCTTGGCGAATAACACTGGCGAACCCCAAGGTGAGGAGCTGGCTCGAATAAATCCTTTGTCTAACAATTCCTTTATCTGCTTCTTCAACTCCACCAATTCTGAGGGTGCCATTCTATATGGCTTCTTATAAATGGGAGCGGTGCCAGGTGCTAGTTCAATGCTGAATTCGATCTCTCGGTCTGGTGGCATGCCTGGTAGTTCTTCTGGGAACACATCAGGAAACTCGCATACCACTGGAACTTTTCTCAGTTCTGCAAGGTCCATTTTGTTTAGTTTTGGTTTCTGCGATCGCGGCCTTTCTTGAGCGGAAACTCTTATTGTCTTGCCGTGATGGTGAGTGAGAATCACTGTCCGATTGAAACAGTCGATGAATCCTTTGTTGGTGGTCAACCAGTCCATCCCTAAAATGACATCCAGTCCTTTACTTTCCAACACGATGAGATTCGCGGGGAATTGCAGTCCTTCGAACTCAATGACCACTCCTTGGCAGTAACCCTGAGCAATTTGCTTATTTCCGGGGGACTTGATGATCATAGATTTTTCCAAGGGAAGTATCGGAAAACCGTGTTGTGAAACAAAACTCTTCGAAACAAACGAATGGGAAGCTCCAGAATCAAACAAAACCGTGGCAGGTACTGTGTTGACAGGGAACGTACCGAGCACAATGTCTGGGGCATTCTGCGCTTCTTCCCTGGTCACGTGGTTCAGGTGACCCTTCCTGTGGTTGTTGCTGGGGTTGAAGTTGTTGCGCTTGGGGGCTGGATTGTTCCCACCATTGTTCGGCTTGGGTGCCGTGTCTCTTGGCTTCGGGTACTGTTTAGCATAATGCCCTTGTTGACCACAAGCATAGCAGGTGACCCCTGGACGGTATGTGAATTCCTTATCTCTGGCATGGAATTGTCCGACGGATCTTGGCTCAGTAGTCGTGGATCTCCTCGTGTCTGTCCTTGGGACCTCAGTCTTGCCTCGGTTGCTGCGGGCAAGAGTCGTCTTGTCCCTCTTCCGCTTGCGGATATCTTCCAGACTACGGCGCTCATTCTCCAGGGTGATGGCCTTGTCCACCAGCGCCTTAAAATCCAGAAAGGTGTGTACAATCAGTTGGCATCTTAATGCCGGTGCCAGGCCGTCCAGGAATTTTTCCATCTTCTTGTTTTCTGTCATGTGCTCGTCGTAGGCATAACGAGACAGTTGGGTAAACTGGCCGTTGTATTCTGTGACGGACATGCCTCTTTGCTTCAGGTCATCAAACTCTCTCTTCTTGATCTTTAGGATGCTCCTAGGAATGTGTGCCCCACGCAAGCCTTCCTTGAATTCTTCCCAGGTGATGTTGTGTTCCCTGGGATGCATGTGTAGGAAGTTTTCCCACCATGCTGCGGCTACTCCAGTAAGGTAGTGTGGTGCATAAAGCACCTTCTCATGATCTGAGCATTGAGCGATAATCAGTTTCCTTTCAATCTCACGAAGCCAATCGTCGGCTTCCAGTGGCCTGTCGGTGTGAGCAAAAGTTGAGGGGCGAGTCTTCTGTAACTCAGATAACTTGGAATGTGGTTGATAGGGTTCACGGTGGTTTCCCATGTTGATGACATGGTTCATCATCTCTTGGTGCTGTTGCTGGCTTTGCTCGAAGAGACGGCATACTTGAGATAGCGCCGCTTCGCTGTCCTGTTGACTGGACTGACCCTGAGTGAAATTGTTGCTGGTCTGCGTTCCGTAAACCTCTTCTGGCTGATTGGGCATAGAGCGAGTCCAAGGGCGAGACATTTTTTTCCAGTCTGGGGTATCATTTGCAAAACCCATGAGAAAAAACTGTGTAGCGCAGGAAAACTCTTGCAAAGGTAATAATAAAAAAAGGCTTCAAGGTTTTCAAAGAAACACAAATGATTTTTACGGAGAAGCAGTGCTTAAAACAAATCTTACATGTGGAAGCAAACACAAGATACAGCAATCAGGATGCGCGTACACAATCCTGACATGTTATTTAAAACTAGCGTACTACTCCGGAAGGCAGCAAACACACCAACACAAACTAGCGTACAGATAAAAACAACACATCATACAAGCAGGCATAACACGCGGCTACTTGGTGCTCTCTGTCGGAGATGGTGAAGATCTCCTTCCCCTTGCCGATGGCAAGACTCAGCGGTCCAGGAGAATCAACCTCCTCCTCTCTAGCTGGCTCCTGGCGTGTGACGCTGCGCGGCGGTGAGGGTGCGGGGGCGACTGGTGGTAGAGCGCGTGCGGCAGGCGGAGCGGCTCTGACTGGAGTAGGAGCGATGAGTCGGTCGAACTCTTCAATGGTAGGCAGACGGCGAGCAGTGGCAAAAACGGCCGGTGCATACGAGGCTGAAGACGAGACGAATGTCAGAGGCGGCGTTGTGTGGAGAAGCTCCTTCCTGCTGGCAGGACCGCCCCGGACTAAGTCCATGCGGGCAGCCACAAGATCATCTACGAGGTTGTCGAAAGACTCCTCCAGCGCCTTGAGATACTCCACAACCATTTCGATGGCTTCATCTCGTTCTCCCCGATGGCAGGCGAACGCATAGTGGCTGGTGTAAGGCACATGGCATGGGAGGTAGCGGTAGTGACGAGTCTTCATCGTAGGAAGGATGTCCCGAAGGCGAGCTATCGCCTCACGGGCAGCCATCTGCATGGCATGCCTCTCCGTAGGCATGGCCCTTCCCGTAAAACGGAAGTGACGAGCAGCAGAACGTCCTCCCTTGAACTGCACCACGGCCTGGTGCATAGACACATCGTCACTGAGCTTGTGCTGATAGAGTGTGAACTCCGGGCGAGCTGCTGGCCCGATCGCGAGCTTGGTGATGGAGACGAGGAGCTTGACAAACCCCTCGGGCACGTTGGTGAACACTCGATTCTCACAGCTGCTGCCAGCCATCTACAAAAGTAGGCAAAAATTCTGAGTAGTCATGTCATAAATTTTATGATGACCAACAGAAAATAGCTACAATTGCAAAATGCTGAAAAAGCACAAAAGACGCTAATAACCGATTAGCGATCGCACCTAGTGGCTTCCTACAGTCAGCCTGGCTCTGATACCAAGCTTGTCACGACGGGTTTTTCAATAAAATAATTATTGACAGACCAATCCCTTTTACCGACCAGCGAAGAAGAATTCCTTCTCACTGGTAGACAAAAATCTTGGTCATAGAAGAAAAATACCAGGAGTACTAAATATAATACAAAGTTGAGCAGAGACTGCCCAACAATTTATTACAGGCACGCCGATAAAACATTACGGCGGGTAGGGTGGCAAACTTCTAACTCACGATAATAATGGTGGCGGAAATATCATCGCAAAGCGAGTGATATAATTCCAGAACACTACAACTCATCGAGCGTCGGAGTGAGGCTCGAGAAGACTTATTGCGGGTGGCGGAAGCGTAGACAACATAAGTGACCAATATCCGGGATCGCACAGGACTGACTGGGACTCCTCTAGGCGTCGGACGCGCTATCAAACTCTTCATCCAAGAGATCGCCTTCGTCAACATCTGGCCAAATCAACAAGCCAGGTGAGTACTATGAAAGTACTCGCAAGACAGTTCTTACATAAGATATAACAAATGCAAACATGAAACATATGAACAATTTAACCAGTGCGATCAGACATAGAGAAATTAAATACTGGGTGCCAAGCGAGGGTCTGAATGACGCCTCGAGCGGAAACTGCAGAATAGTAAGACTGGTGCCAAACGAGTGTCTGAAAGACTCCTCGAGCGGAAAATGCGAAATAATAATGCGGGTGCCAAACGAGTGTCTGAAAGACTCCTTGAGAGGTAAATGCAGAATAATAATGCCACAGTCGGGCGTCGGGGTGACACCACATAAAGGGCTTATAACAGAAAGTAAAGACTGTGCATGCCGCAGTCGGACGTCTGAGCGACATCACATAAAGGGCTTATATCGAAAGTAAAGACAGTGCATGCCGCAGTCGGACGTCTGAGCGACATCACATAAAGGGCTTATATCGAAAGTAAAGACAGTGCATGCCGCAGTCGGACGTCTGAGCGACATCACATAAAGGGCTTATATCAAAGTAAAGACAGTGCATGCCGCTGTCGGACGTCTGAGCGACATCACATAAAGGGCTTATATCGAAAGTGAGAAACGAGTACACGCCACAGTCGGACGTCTGCGCGACGTCACCTAAGGGCTTATATCACATCTCATTATTACAACAGTTCGGAGGCATAAATTATCACAAGCATGAGACAAAAAATAAACTTAGTCCATCCACTGGAATAACAATAAATCTAAAATTTTACCACTTGGGCTTGTTCACCGGGGGCAAGTTTTTCACACGGATAGATATGGATATAATGTTTACACTACTGATCATGGATACGATGATTTGGAAAGAATTGACTCTGTAGAGTTTGTACTTAACCAAGCCAACGGATTTCAGTAGTCACGGGGACTAGTTCCATCTACGGTGTTTTGGAAGAAACACGTCTAACCAGTACACACCCAATTCAACCATCCGAAGCCAGGGATCACCCTCGGCGACGTTCAAGAAAAACCTTGAGACGGGGAGGCTACAACCTCGCGTAGCATGCGATCAAATTTATATACGCGCGCTCTAAGGGGGTGCCCCCCCTCTCGGTCCCAACCGGAAACACCCATGCCCCCTGACCGGATGACTGGCTTTAATCCTGGGCCAAGGTACCATCATCCCGGCCTCTCTGTTTGGTGTGTACACGGAAAGAGGTTACCAACTTACTAAACCGCATCCTGGCAATGAGACATGTGGTAGCACGGAAAGGGGAAGGGACGGTAACATGGCTCCAACCATGTTAACGTCGGAAAAGTCGGATGACGCAAGGCTGGCATGCTACAACAGTACCACCTTGCTGCCCTTCATGTCACCACATGATTAGGCTTTCTCTCATCAGAGATCATCGCAACTTTGGAACATGCGGGAAAAGATCGATAACGTGGCTCCAACCACGTTAACGTCGAAGAAAGTCGGATGACGCAAGGCTGGCATGCTACAACAGTACCACCTTGCTGCCCTTCATGTCACCACATGATTAGGCCACCTCTCAACAGAGGTCATCGCAACTTTGGGACAACCGGGTTGTTGCCGTACAAGCAACGAGGTTTTTTACCAACACTCATATGCCACACACAAACTCTCACGTGAACATGCAAAACATCTGTCATATCAAATGTTCAAACAAGCTTGCCTGGTTCGGAGAAGTCGGAGTCTAGCTCGGCGAAGTTCGCGGCTCCGTCACCCCTCCCGGAACCTACGGCAAATCACAAAACGGGTACTATCGTGAAAACCAACACATACACAGAAACTTTTCCAAATATTTTTCAAATAAATCCCATAAAAAAACTAGACAAAATTTGAAGATTGTCAGAAAAAGAATCACTCAAAAATACCTTTTTATTAAAAAGTTATAAAGGTTTCTGTCCAGGGACTTATCTGTAATGAAACAGAAAAGTTCCAGGGTTTTAACTGAGAAAACAGAAAACGCTTCGGCTGGGAATGCGCAAGCGCAAAGGAGGAGACGTATTTTGCCCGAAGGCGCCAACAGAAAACGGTTCGCGAATAAAAGAACAGAGGCTGACATGCGGGGTCCACATGTCAGGTTTGAAAAGCTCGCCGGTGCCCGAAGACTGCGGTGGACGCCGGCGTCGAACCACGGCGAGTTAGGAGAAACGGAGGGTAGCAAGAGCTTCAGTGTCCTCTTCCGCGTCGGTGGGTGGTGGACTCGTCCAACGGGGAGCACCACGTCGACGGCGACACTTTCTCCGGCGGACGGCGGCTCGGGTGAGGATGGGGAACTCCGGTGGAGGGCTGCAAGCTTCAAATTGAAGTGCGGGTCAGAGAGAGGGATGCATGGTGAAGCTACTGGCAAGAGAATGGAGGCGAATCGGGCTGGATCCCGTGGTGGGTCGCGGCGGCCGGAGCCGAGGAAGGAGACCTCCTCGGGGCTCTTCCAGAGGCTAGGCGTGCTCTAGGGGGAGTGCAGGGATGGTGGGTGCTCGAGTTGAAGCTCGGGGCCCCTATTTATAGGCAGATCGACGGGGTGGCCGTGAACGGTGAATCTCCGGCGAGCGATTACGGCGGAGCAGTGGGTTGGCAGGGGGTTTGAGCGGTCGGGCAGCATCAGTGGATGTTACTGGACTTGATTTGCAGCTAAACGGGGTCGGTCTTGGCGTAATGGCGTTGGTCCACGGTGAGGTGACCGCACGGGCTCAACGGCGGCAGAGAGCGCGCTCCGCGCCCTGCGGTTCACGACAAGAGCGGTAGCGCGTTCGGGGGAGTGGAAGGCCACGCGGCGAGCTCCGGTGGTTTGGGCGGCGCTGGGTGGCGTCGTCGGCGCCGTGTCTCCCGCTGGCGCCCGCAAAGCCGCCGCCGGCGTCGGTCATGGGGCGGCGCACCTTCTGCTGCTCGTCGCCGACGCCCGCAAGGTGCCGGGCACTCGTGCGGTGCAGGAACAAGGGGGCGAGGACGAGGAGCAAGGCGACGCGGTGGCACTGGCGAGATCGATGTCCATCTCTGAAGAAAACGACAGTGAGCACTGAACTGATTCTCTGAAACTTCTAAACTTGACAATGACCATGCACTGCAGGTGTTCGACAGAAGGTTTTGGCTATGAGATAAATTTTTCTAGAGCTGTAACTTGGTGAGATGATCACTCAAAGCACCCAGGGGCTGCCTGAATTTACTTGGAATTTTTGGGGAAGGTTTTGAATGAATTTCACCAAATTTGCCAAATCTGGTCCAAACTTGCAGCAGGTGTAGTTTGAAGTTTTTGAACTGAAGACCAGTGGATCTTCAGGGTTCTAGGTTGAGGGTTCAAAGGACTAGGAGGGGAAAGAAGTTTGGTGGCAAAGGTCAAAACATAAAATGGAGTTCCTTTGTAAAACTCCAAGTGGTAGAATAGAAGGCAGAAAATTTGTTTGAATGAAATTTGAATGGAAATAATCACATGGGGAGGTTCAACTTGCTGGGTTAGGTGTAAAACATGATCCAAGGGTGAAGGAAGGATTTGGGGAGAAGATTTGCACTAATGCCATGGCAAGAAGGAATAGTTGAAAGTGGCAAAGAACTTTCCAAAAGTCATAGTGCAAAATTCAAAAAGATCTTCAGGAGTTATTTTCCAAATGAAAAACATTTTGTCTTGAGTCAAATGAAAAGTAAAAACTTCCAAGACCAATGGCAGATCTTGGGTGAATCCAAACAAAACTTTTGCCATAAGGAAAAATTATATGTGAGGGGGAGTTCTTTTAAAGGGAAAAATTTAAATCACTCCCCTCAAGTCAAATAGAAATCTTTTGAAAAATCCAAGTAAAAACTTGGGTGTCACACGCCTGGGGGGACCAGCCTCGTGAGGACTGTCCTCAAGGCAACGCCGGTCTTCCCCCGCTGCCGCCGCCACCAAGAAGGAACGACGATCACCAACAGGACGAGGGGGCTGGGGGCTTCCAGGAGCCGCGTGCTATCGCTTGCATCTTGGGCGGCGCTCAGGCCCCAGCCTCTCAGCACATCTTCAAAAAGTTCGCTCGTGAGGTGAATGCAGTCCTCCCCAAGCTCGAGGCCACGTGCCCGCTCAGGTGGTCCCAGTGCGCCATCACCTTCAACTCTGCTGATCAGCTCAAGTGCGCAGCCACCGCTGGCGCCCTCCCGATGCTTTGTTCACCAGTCATCAGCAATGTGCAAGTTACCAAGATCCTCATCGACGGCGGCGTAGGGCTCAACGTCCTATCCGTCGACACGTTCGACAACCTCAGAGTCCCGTATGAACAGCTTCAGCCTACCAAGCCTTTCTCAGGAGTGACCGACGGTTCTACCACACCGATAGGGCAGGTCCGCCTGCCTGTCACCTTCGGGGAGCGCAAGAACTACCGCACCGAGGTCATCGACTTCGACGTCGCGCAGATCCGCCTGCCATACAACGCCATCCTCGGGTATCCGGCCCTGACCAAGTTCATGGCGGTCACCCACCACGGATACAACGTCCTCAAGATGCTGGGAAGCGGCAGAATCATCACGGTCCGATGTGAAGTGACAGATGCGGTGTGCTCCCTCGAGCGCGCCTTCCAAGCTACAGCAATCGACGACCCCAACAGCAAAGGCGAGGGCCCTCCTGAGGCCCTCCCCAAGAAGAAGAAGCAACTGTGCTGTGCAGGATCTCAGGAGGGCGACGACGCAGCTGGAGCCTCGTCAAATCAGCGCCCGCTCCAGGGGCGCCTCCCTCCATCGCATAGGAAGGCGCGCCCGGCACCCTCCTCGGGCAGGGCTCGGGGGCTCTCTTTTGGAGGGCCTCCGACCTTGCCAACCTCACGAGGGAGGCGCTTGGGCACCACTTAGAGGCGTGCTTCGCGGCACGTTCCCTCAGAAGAACACAGGGCAAGGAGTGCCCACCACTCAGGAGTTCCTCACCAAGACCACTCAGGAACTGCAAGACGCAAGGGCCATGCACGGCGACCGCCGCTTACGAGGCGCAGCTCCCCATCCAGGCGAGGATGCCGGGCTGCGCGTCTGCATCGACGTTCTAGGGCTCAACAGGGCCGCATCTCAGGAGCTTTTCTGGCCTTCGTGTGTGGGCTGTTGCGAGGGCCCACCACATAGCTACGTTCGCATGCCCTTCGGCTTGCCGAGCGTGGCGTCAGCCTATCAGTGCAACATGCGGCGTGTCCTGGCGGCTCAGGAGGCCAGGTACCATGTCGTCCTGACGGAGATGGAGACGGTCTTCAGGGAACCACCCGACCCCCAGAGCCTCCCAAGGCTCCGGGCCACAGTGGCTCATGAGGAGCCATTCCTTTGCCGCCTGCCTTCAGCTACCCCAACTCTCCTTCGTCAACAGAACCAGGAGAAATTTTCCAATTTCGTTTAGCTGGGAGTGCACCTTGGGCCGCATTATTCCCAGGCCGCGTGGGTCCGTCCCTGTGCCATGTATCCATTTTGCTTACGTCTTTAGCTTACCTTGTTGGGGGGCGCCCCTCGGGCTGCATCATCCGCAAGCCGCTTGGGCCTGACCCAGTGGCATGTGTCTTTCTGCATTTACCCAAGTTGATTTGTCTTCCATGCTTAATCTTCCTATGATTAACGCCTGCTCGGTTGCCACCCGCCACGGGTCCACCCCTCTATGATGCAATCGGCTTGCACATCAAAAGGGGGCTCCTGAGAATCGCAACTCAGGAGCTCTTACTAGCTCTCCTGCCCTCACCCCCTGGCCTTGACTACGGCATCGCCACCTGGCATACCAGTGGCGGCTGAGCTCGCTCGAGGGCCGAGACCTCAGGACGTAGGGCGCTTGCACCTAACCATCTCGGAGGAACACACAGCCATCGAAGACTCAAGACCAGGTGCAACCCGCCTTAAGGTAGTGCCTCGTGAGTCCCGCGCTGGCTCACGAGTGCCCAGATACACCTCGCAGCCCTGTCGTGCAAGCCACGTGTTAGGGCGGGGCTGTACACGCCTCGGGGGCTCCTCCCGGAGGGGGGCCCCTCTCACGCACAAGTGGAAGCACCGTGCTCTGCGCTGGCCGTCGACACTGCCGAGGAGCGGCTATGCCCGTGCACAAGCGGAAGCACTATGCTCCGCGCTGGTGATAAACAACTGAGGGCGGCTCCACGGTCGTATCAACCTCAGGGAGCCCCTGAGCTCAGCGTCCGGCCTCACCGCAACGCCTCCCCTCGGGAGAGCCGCGCGAGGGGGCTGGACACAGGGGCTGCGCTTGGGTCACGCCCAAGCGTACGCCACCCAACCAGGCCTCCCGGGCCTGGGGGCTGCTCTCGGGTCACGCCCAAGCGCACGCCGCCCAAACAGGTCCCTCGGACCTGGTCGTCGCACGCCCCTCTGGAGGCCTCGGCGAGGGAAGGTATGGAGATTGTTTGCACATCAAGGGGGACTCCTGAGCATCGCGACTTAGGAGCCAAACTGGTCACGTAGGCCCTCACTCCTTGGTCCGTCCTGGTCTCTGGTCGGCCAATGGCGGTTGAGGTATGCGCGGAGCCGGGCTCTGCCGACGTAGAACATTAGTCTATTCTCGCGTACTCTCCCTATAAGTTGTTTGCGCGTCAAGGGGGACTCCTGAGCATCGCGACTCAGGAGCCTAACTGGTCACTTAGCCCCTCACTCCTTGGTCCGTCCTGGTCCCCGGTCGGCCCAATGGCGGTTGAGGTATGCGCGGGGCCGGGCTCTGCCGACGTAGAACATTAGTCTATTCTCGCGTACTCTCCCTATAAGCTGTTTGCGCGTCAAGGGGGACTCCTGAGCATCGCGACTCAGGATCCTAACTGGTCATGCAGCCCCTCACTCCTTGGTCCGTCCTGGTCTCCGGTCGGCCCAACGGCGGTCGAGGTATGCACGGGGCCGGGCTCGGCCGTCACAGAACATAAAGCGGATAGGAAGGAAATCGCAAAATCTCGAAGCAAATATTACAAAACATATTGCCCTCACAATATCAAATGAAAGTTTAATCCCTCCACGAGGCCTGATGCGTGTTACAGGGACGAAACCAGAGATCAGCTGCAGCTCACTCCTGGACACCACCATCGCCTGCCGAAGGTGCTCCTCCCCGGGTAGCGACGTCTTCACCTGCACCACCAGCCGCACGATCAGCGGCATCGCCGGACAAGGGTGCGGAGGCAAAGCCGCGGAACCTCTTCAGCAGGGCCTCTACCTGACCCTGCACGGCTGCAGCGGCGGCTTCGTAGTGATCTTCAGCCACAGGCTCCAGCAGCTCGTCAAGACAAGCGTTGGGGTCACGAAGGTGCAGGTGGCTGAAGACGCGAGTCAATGCAGCTGAAGACAGGACGCGAGCTTCTGCCTCTGCCATGGGACCGATACCATCCACAACCTCCTCAAGCGCCTTCACCAAGGGAGGAAGCAGCAGGGCGGGACCGTCCTCGTCGGTGGACAGCGACGTCTCCAAGCCATGCTCGTAGAGCATCTTCAGTGCCTTGCGAGACCTCTCCTCGAGATCGGCAAAGGCCACGCGGTCTTCGGCCAAGACTCGCGCCTTGGCGTCAAGATCGGCTTCCCTCGCCTTCACCTTCCGCTCCAGCTCCTCCAGCCGGCTGCGCTCGGCGACCCGCGTCTTCCCCAACTCCTCCAGCTCAGCATCACGGTTCTGACGGCGTCCTTCTGGGCCTTCATCTCCTCCTCCTTCACCAGGCGGCCGCGTGGTTCTTCGGCATGCTTGTCGCGCAGGTCCTTCAGCTTGTCCTCCAGCTCTTGGCAGCGGTTGCGGGCGGCCTTGGCGTCTTTCAGCGCCACCTCACTATTGGCTGCAGCGTTGGCGGTGCTCTGATTCTCCTTCTCGGAAGATGCCGCGGCTTGGCTCAGCGTTGCACGGACCGCCAGGTCGAGATGAAGCCAGCCAGAGGCCAGCTCCAGGCGCCCGGCCACCAGGCGCGGGTCCGCGCTTAGGAGATATGCCTGCAACTGGGTCATCTCCAAAAGAGCACGCTCCAGAACAGCAGCAGGAGCAGAAGAACCTGGGAGTGGAGGTGCAGCAGTGGGAGGAGACGACGCCGTCACCAAGGCCTGGGAGACTGCGGGCTCCGGAGTAGCTGGGACCTCTTCAACCGGGCCAGACACCGGCACTTTCGGAGCCAGCGGGGCCATGGGGGCTGACTCCTCCCGGCGATGTTCCTCCTGGCCTCGCGAAGATGACCGGGCTGGGGAGGTGCGGGCGCTGGCGCCTCCTTTCTTAGCAGAAGAGGGCGCGGTCACCGTACCCTCTTTCCTCTTCTTCGCCACGGGCAATGGCCTGGACAGCCAAAGACGAAAGTCAGGAAGCAGCGACATGAGCGAAAACAAGATGGAGGTCAAACACTTACTTATCCACCGCGACACAGTTCTGCTTGGGGAGCTTGAAGCCTGAAAGCCTCGGAGCCTGGGAAGGTGGTGTGTGGGCCCCGGCGGCAGAATGCAACGCAGCAGGAGAGCTGGAGACAGCCCCAGGCGGCGCCAAGGCGGGGGCGGCATACCGAGGGATCAGTGATGACCTACTCCTCGTTGGGACGACAGGCGGTTCTCCCTCCTCTTGGCGGACCTCAACTTCGGCGTCGTTAGGAAGGGGGACCTCTTGGAGGATTTTAGCTTTGCTCAAGGGGGAGTTCTCCCCCATCTCTTCGAGGGTCGCCTCCGAGTCCTCGTCCTCTTTGAGGGAGTCCTGGATTAGGGGGTCCTCGGACAGTCGGACTATATCCTTTGGCCGGACTGTTGGACTATGAAGATACATGATTGAAGACTTCGTCCCGTGTCCGGATGGGACTCTCCTTGGCGCGGAAGGCAAGCCTGGCAATATGGATATGTAGATCTCCTCCCTTGTAACCGACTCTGTGTAACCCTAGCCCCCTCCGGTGTCTATATAAACCGGAGGGTTTAGTCCGTAGGACAACAACAATCATACCATAGGCTAGCTTCTAGGGTTTAGCCTCTACGATCTCGTGGTAGATCAACTCTTGTAATACTCATATCATCAAGATCAATCAAGCAGGAAGTAGGGTATTACCTCCATTGAGAGGGCCCGAACCTGGGTAAACATCTTGTCCCCGCCTCCTGTTACCATCCGCCTTAGACGCACAGTTCGGGACCCCCTACCCGAGACCCGCCGGTTTTGACACCGACACTATTCCTTTCCCCCGCCGGACTCGTCAGAGGACACCTCCACCGGCTTCGGTGCTGCTGAGGCTACGGAGAGCGCAGGCGGCACCAGCCCGCGTGCGTCGAAGGTCGGCCTGGAAAGCACAAGCGGCTCCCAATCCTTGCGGAGGAACAAAGGAGCGAAGGCACTCGACGGGTACTCCTGGTTGTCCACGACCAGGAGGCGCAAGACAGCAGCCAGTTCATCGCCAGGCAAGGCCCCTGGCCTCAGGCGGGTCTTGTCTTCTTCATCCCCGAGCTCCCACAAGGGGCGCGACCGCGCCTAGAGTGGGGCGACGCGCGGCATCAAGAATTCCCTCAGGAGCATGGCCCCTGTGACCTTCGCCACCTTCGCGTTGCCTGGCTTCAGGTCGGTCTGGATCTGCCCCAGCACAGACGACGCCCGCTCAATAGTGAGCTTCTCATAGGGCCACCCCTTGTTAAACTGGGGCGCCTCCGTTGGCAAGGCGAAACGCGGATGGGCGCACTTGGCGTCCATCATGACCCATTTGGCCCGAATATTGTCGGCCCTCTTCCCGGTGCTCGAGATTGAGTTGGCCTTGCCAGATGCGATGAAATTGGCGCACCCGGAGATTGAGTTGGCCTTGCCAGATGCGTAGAAGCGCCACAAATGGCATCACGCCCAGGTACGCCTCATAGTAGTAGGCGAAGATGGACAGGAGGAGGATAGAGTTGGGGTGGAGGTGGAACGCCTGCAACCCGTAGTGGTCAAGGACCTCAAAAAAGAAATTAGAGAAGTGGGGACCAACCCGACGACGATGCTGCTCGAGAAGAAGGGGAAGAAGGTGTTTCCCTCAGGCTCCGGCACGTCGGAGGCAAGCCGGAGCTCCGTCTTCCCCCCATCGTTGCTCTCCCCCGCCGTTAGCAGGCGCACGAAGGCGAGGCTCTTTTCTGTGACGCTGGGCGCTTCAAGAGCTGGCTCATACCAAGTCGGCGCCGAGGAGGTCTTGGTCTTGCGCGGTGCCATGGGTCGCAGATGCGGAGCAAGATTGGAGCAGATCTGGAGGTACCGGTGGCGAGGAGCGAGAAAGGGGATCTGGACCAAGGCGAGGAAGAAACAATGAAGGCAAAAACTGTTTGCGCCAGCCTTTTGTCAGGACGGGCAGTTGCCGAGGCCGCGTGGGGAAGTGGAGACGCCCACGCCCAATCAACCGCCACACGTCGACCGAGGCTGCAGGCTTTGGGGGCCCGCAGCTCTCCGTACTTGACCCTTGGCTTCGCCACGAAGCCAAGCCCGAGCGCACCTTGGGCCCAGGGGCTACTGTCGGCGTTCTGGGAACGGGGGTCCCCAGACTTGCCTGCCTGCGGCCCACGGTGTGGCTATGGTAGCGGGCCTGTACGGCCCATCTTCATCAACAAAGCATTCAAGACCCTTGCGAGGGGCCAAGCTGTCGGATGTGGGGTTCCGGCAAACCCTTAAGGTTCGAACACTGGGGTGCGCGCGAAGTCTTTCCCTCCGACCGATCTACGCCCTAGCTCGCTAAGATCTCGCGGACGAACTGGACAATCTCACAACACAAAGAGACAAGAGATTTATACTGGTTCAGGCCACCGTTGTGGTGTAATACCGTACTCCAGTGTGGTGGTGGTGGATTGCCTCTTGGGCTGATGATGAACAGTACAGAGGGAAGAACAACCTCCTGAGGTTGAGGTGTTCTTGTGCTTGGTGACTTAGCGGGTGAGAGCTGGGTGAACTGCTCGATGCCCCTACGGTGGTGGCTAGCTCCACTTATATAGGCCCTGGTCCTCTTCCCAAATATTGAGCGGGAAGGGAGCCAACAACGGCAGGCAAATTTGAAGGGGGACAACTAGTACAAGCTATCCCGACAAAAGTGGTCTTCGCCTGCGAAAGGCTCTGGTGGTGACGCCGTCTTGGGCTCCACGATGACCTCCGTCTTGCCGTCCTCCTGGTCTTGGTCTTGTTGCACCGATATAGCAACCTCTGCCTGATGCCTCGGTACTCCTCGCCTGCGCTGGCCTCCTTAGCACCAAAGAGGAAACAAGGACGCTACGCGCGCTGGCGCCCGCCTGGCGCCGATTGTCATGGCTCACGTCACGAGAGCCTCGTGAGGTTTGCCCTGCCTTGATATCTCCGCTCTTCGTGAGCCTGCCTGACTAGGGCACTCCTGAGGAGGTCTTGCATCGTCCGCCTCGCGAGGCTTGGCCCCTCGCAAGGGTCTTGGGTGCCTTGCTGATGAGGATGGGCCGTACGGCCTGCTGGCTTAGCCACGCCGTGGGCCGCAGGCAGGCAAGTCTAGGGACCCCCGTTCCCAGAACACCGACACAAGCCTCGCGAGGCGGACGACGAAAGACCTCCTCAGGAGCGACCTCTCCAGGCAGGCTCACGAGGAGCGGGGATATCAAGGCGGGGCAAACCTCACGAGGCTCTCATGACATGAGCCATGACGATCGACACCAGGCGGGCGCCAGAGCGCGCATCGTCCTTGTTTCCTCTTTGGTGCTAAGGAGGCAGGCGCAGGCGCGGAGTACCGAGGCATCAGGCAAAGGTTTCCATATCAGTGCAATGCGGCCAAGACCAGCAGGACAACAAGACGGAGGTCACCATGGAGCCCAAGACGGCGTCACCACCAGAGCCTTCTGCAGGCGAAGACTGCTTTTGTCAGGATAGCTTGTACTAGCTGTCCCCTTTCAAATTGGCCCGCCGTTGTTGGCTCCCTTCCCACTCAATATTTGGGGAGAGGACCAGGGCTTATATAAGTAGAGCTAGCCACCATAGGGGGGACGGATCGAGTTCTCATCCACAAGTCCATAGAGCACAAGAACACCTCAACCTCAGGAGGTTGTTCTTCCCCTTGTACTGTTCTTCATCAGCCCAAGAGGCAATCCACCACCACACACTGGAGTAGGGTATTACACCACAATGGTGGCCCGAACCAGTATAAATCTCGTGTCTTTCCATGTTGTGAGTTCGTCGAGTTCGTCCGCGAGATCTTAGCGAGCTAGGGCGTAGATCGGTAGGAGGGAAAGAACTTCATGCGCACCCCAGAGTTCGAACCTTAAGGGTTTTGCCAGAACCCCACATCCGACACCTACCTCTCGATACAAACAACACCCATGAAGGCAAGGTAGTTAAGGACGAGATACGCAGGGTATGATGTAGGTCGAACCCAGCAATCCAAGCATGTGGGAGGGAGTCCTGACAACGCATGAGCTCAAGCTTTGGTTGAGAGACATGTGATGGTGACCGGCCCTAACACGAACTAGGAGGATTCCATTGATGGCCAATACATACCCCTCATTATCGGTCAAACGGATGATATATATACACTCGGGGAGCACACAAATATCCATGTCGTCACAAAAAACCACACAACGGAGATCTGGTAGATCAGAAGACCCCGTATACACTGCATGCGGCCCGAAAATATGTATGGGTATGGTGGTGTGTGATGTGTTTAAATTTTGAATGCACAACTTCGATGGGCCACCGACTACATTACAAACCGAACACCATACCCGACTCCAAGCCTGGTTCAATACGTACGATGTTGGTTTCCCAACTTCAAGGCGGCGACGGGGGGGGGGGGGGGGGTCGTCCCACGTACGATGTTGGATGAAGTCAATCCGACGGTACAGAGATGGCAAATCCAAGCACTACTGGCCGTTGGATATCATCTATGTTCCACCAAATTCTGCCACATGTACAATCTAGAAGACTCTATGGTTGAAATTAAGCATAATGCACAAACCTCAAAACACAAGCACTTCTCCTTTGTTCTCTAGAATCTTCCATATCTTAATTGTCGGAACTTTTTTTTCTAAATGAATTGTCACTTTTTGTTTTTACTTTATGCTTTACAATGCTCAATTCCATGAATCTTAAAATAGATTTTTTTTTTATAAAACTAATTGATTTTGGATGAGATGAACTATAAGAATTAAACGAACATCTACATCATGCATATATGACTCAAAGCTTACATGCTATAGTGTGGTATTTATTCATAATTTGGTTACCAAATCTCATGCATGCAATGCACCTATACATTACTAGGATCAATAGGAAACCATCATGGTCAAATCCTTCTCGTTGTTGGGTCAAAGGGATAGATTGTGTGGGGCCCCCCTAATTATCGGTAAAGGATAGTATATATACCTCGGGGAGCCCACAGATATGTGCCACGTCTATAAGCCGCACAATGGAGGCATGCTCGAGAAGAACACCCTGCCCCCTATACCTTGCATGCAACCTGAAAAAGGTTTATATAATCGCCAGGACAACTCAAGTCAATCATTCTTTAATATTTGAGAGCAAAAGATAACCCATAAAAACTTAGTAGGTTCTAATAATCACTATGACAGGTCAATTCAATCATTCTTTAATTTTTTAGAGCAAAAAATAACCCATAAAAACATAGTCTACAAATTAGCAAAACAAGGATCCCAAGGTTTATATAATTGCCATGATAGGTCACTATAGAGATATTATGCAACTTCCCAACGGGTCACCCATCCTTGGAATACTCCAGCCCGAGCATGCTTAACTTCTGCGTTCTATTCAACTAGGCTAGCGGATCGGAAGCCGCCCCTTGCTGATAAGAATTGCCTCCTTGCCCTTAAGGCGTTTCACGATGGTCACCCTATGGGACCTACTCCCTCCTATCGCACACATTTGTGCTTTTAGAAACTATGTGGGATATTTACATGGCCGGTGTGTCTCCGCTAGCCTTCAATGAGAACTAACACTGGTAGCGGGAAACGATGGGAGAAGAGGCGGGAAACCGATGAGAGGAGTGGCGAGAAACGGTAGCCTGTTTAGAAAACCTAGTAAAGAAGGAAGCGTGAGCTAGCACGACGGATCCGCACAGTGCTTACCCATGTACTGCATGTGTTGTCGAAAGGGCTCAGGGTTGCCTTTCGATCTGGGAGCATCCAACGGTGCACGTACGATCCGTGGGATTTGGGTTCTGGCCAAGCAGAACGCACGACTCAGATCACGCGCGCAGCAGGGGGGAGGGGGGCATCGGCCACAGTTTGGTAGGCACACGGCATTCGTGAGTGAACCGTGTGCTATTTGAAATCATTTCGGGAGAAGAATCTCGGTTTTTAAATCCCCGTAAATCCAAAACTCACCCAAAAATCATGAAACCTGGCATGGTGTCACGACATGGCACATATATGTCGAGGAAATTTTTTTTGTCCATTTTGGCGCCAGTTTTATTACAAGCCTCTTACAAACCGGAGCTTCACTCAAAGAAGCCTCGTGGTTCCGATAGGGAAACGTGTCCCCCTTGTAGGCGAAACGTAATCATTGCCTCTTTTCGCCTTGTATTTTCTTCTACGGGCAACATGGAACAACAGGATATCCGTGCTGAAATTTAAACTTATTCAGGGTTCATTTGGCCTTTTTATACACTAATTGAGTTTCCTAGGCATTTAGTGTCCATAATTCAAATCTGAACTTCAAATACATGCTCCAGTTCACCAAAATGGCTTGAAAATTTATACATGTGTCCTTGGGTGCATGTTTAGGTCCCATGCCAGGAATGGGAATGAATTACAACCATACCCGCATCCTGACTCGTCCTCAAACATGTGGAATCTTGGTTTTTAAATCCCCGTAAATCCCAAACTCACCAAAAAGTCATCAAAGGTGGCATGATGTCACGTCATGGCACATATATGTCGTGGTAAAAACATTGTTCAATTTTGGCCAAGCTTTATTACAAACCGGAGCTTCTCTCAAAGAAGCCTCGTGGTTCCGATAGGGAAACGTGTTCCCCTTGTGGGCGAAACGTAATCACTGCCTCTTTTCGCCTTGTATTTTCTTCCATGGGCAACATGGAACGACATGACATCCGTGCTGAAATTTAAACTTATTCAGGGTTCGTTTGGCCTTTTTATACACTAATTGAGTTTCCTAGGCATTTAATATCCATAATTCAAAGCTGAACTACAAATAGATGCTCCAGTTCACCGAAATGGCTAGAAAAATTATACATGTGTCCTTGGGTGCATGTTTAGGTCCCATGCCAGGAATGGGAACGAATTACAACCGTACCAGTGTCCTGGCTCGTCCTCAAACATTTCGAATCTCGGTTTTTAAATCCCCATAAATCCAAAACTCACCAGAAAGTCATCAAAGGTGGCATGGTGTCACGTCATGGCACATATATGTCGTGATAAAAACATTGCCAATTTGGGCCAAGCTTTATTACAAACCTCTTAAAAAACGGAGCCTGTCGCAAGAACCCTCGTGGTTTCGATAGGGAAACATGTCCCCTTGTGGGCCAAATGATAATCGCTCTCTCTTCTAGCCTCGTATTTTCTTCTACATGCAACACGGAACAATGGGAGATTCGCGCTGAACTTTAAAATTATTCAGGGTTCGTTTGACCTTTTTATTCATTAATTGAGTTTTCTAGGCATTTAATGTCCATAATTCAAATCCGAACTACAAATACATGCTCGAGTGCACCAAAATGGCTAGAAAAAATGTACATGTTTCCTTAGGGTGCATGTTTAACTCCCATGGAACGAATGGGAACGAATTCAACCATCTTGCCATCCTGGCTTGGCCACAAACATTGCGAATCTCGGTTTTTAAATCTATGTAAATCCAAAACTCACCAGGAAATCATGAAACTTGGCATGGTGTCACTACATGGTACATATAATAGTCCAATTTGGTCGAAGCTATATTACAAGCCTCATACAAACCGGAGCCTGTCGCAACCCTCGTGGTTCCGGTAGGGAAACATGCCCCTCTGGTGGGAAAAACGATAATCGCTGCCTCTTCTCGCCTTGAACTTTGTTTTCTACAGGCAACATAGAATAACAGGAGTGTCGTGCTAAAATTTGAAACTGTTCAGGGTTCGTTTCGCCATTGTATATATTACTAATTAAGTTTTCTATGCATTTAATGTAGTCCATAATTCAAATTTGAACTACAAGCACATGCTCCAGTGAAGCAAAATGGGTGGGAAATCGTACATGTGTCATTAGGTGCATGTTTAGGTCTCATTTAAGGAATGGGAATGAATTACAAACTTGTCGTCGTCCTGAAACATTGAGAATCTCGATTTTTAAATCCCAGTAAATCAAAAACTCACCCAAAAAACATGAAACTTGGCATGGTTTCATGACATGGCACATATATGTCGTGGTAAAAAAATCGTCCAGTTTGAGAAGAGGCGCACACATTAGTAGCCAACAAAGTCCTTTTTGAAACAAAAAGCTGACACATTAATATCGCAAATGGTTGTATTATATTAACCGTGTCGAAATTTAACCATACTCGGTGGCGTGCGTGCAGCCGTTTAATTAGATGGGACGAGCGCGAGAAGTCCGCTGTGTAGGCTTGACGGGACGCGTGCGAGTAGTCCGCCACGCATGCTCGACGGGACGCGTGCATCCTGTCCACCTCGCAGGCTCGACGGGACACGTGCGAGCAACAAGGCCACCCATGCTCACCGGGAAGCGAGCTCTTTGACCTCCGTGCACCAGCCACCGCCCGCCTCGCTCTCAACTTCTCCATTAATGGGTTAATTAAAGCACCTGGACGGAGGGTGTTTTCTTGTGATCCCATGGCAAATTTGCTTTGTTCGTGTTTTCAACTCGTATTCCGCCCTAATTTAAATTGCCACATAGGGCAACGGATAATATGACCACAAATAAAATGGCAACGAATAATACGACGACAAATTTACAATGGCACAGATAATAATTGTCTTGCATATTCCGGATAATTTAAAATGCCACATGCGGCAACGCCTGGAAGACACGGGGGCAAGAGAAGAAGGAAATTGCAGACAATGATCTTGGTCGCTACTATCTCTACTTGTCGATGGATCACCGGGCGACGACATCCTCTAGCTCCTTCTTCAATTCCTCATGACTTTTCTTGAAAGCAGCCACGGATTCCTCCACCTCCTACTCGCGCTTGATCTGGAGCTTCGTCAAGTCACCCGTCAGTTCCTCGACGACCGCTGTCAGCGTCATCCCCAAGGCACTACTCTGCTCATGTAGCATCTTCCAGCCGGCCGCCTCCTCCTCCTTCTCGGCGAGCGCCTTGAGGAGCTTCGCATTGTCACCCATGTGTTGCTCGACAAGGCCGGTCGCCTTGTCAACCGAGGCATCGCTGATCTTGAGCAGCTTCATCAAGCCATTGACCAGCTCCTGCTGCGTAGTGACGCAGCGAGAATGTTGTCGTCGCCAGAAAAGGACTTCATGAACGCTGGCTCGTCACGATGGCCGACGCCGCGAATGCACTTGTGAGAGCCCTCGCGTGCCCGTGAGAGCTTGTTCAAGGCTCCGCAGCGTGCCGGGACATCTCTGCTGCGGCTGCGGCTTTGCGGCGGGACCTCTCTAGTGCTTCTGTGGCCTTGGTCTTTGCTGCATGGTTATATGTCCACCCTAAACTCCTCCTACCGGTCATGGCGGAACGACTTGACAGGAAAGACCAGTTTTGTGGGTGATGAGGATAGGAACTGTGAAGTAATTTTCGAGTGGGTAGTTTTTATAGCCCGGTGCTAAGTGTGAACACATATTAGTTTGATAGGTGTGAACAGATTCGCTATTACTTATTGCGTTGTAATCTGCAATGTGACGAGAAACAAGGCCAAAAAAATTTGATGGTAGAAGGTTGACCACGTGGTTGCTTGCCGTTGAGGCGTCCGCGGCGTGCTCTGCTCGCGTTCGTCCGAGCGTTTTGCTCGCCATTGAGGCAGCCGCGGCGTGCTCCATTCATCCAAGTCGGTTGTTTGCCACGTATCACACACATCTTGTTAAGTTGAACCATTTCTGTTCTGTTCCCTAATCAAAAACAGTTCGTCCGTGTGAACCGTATGCCGTATATCACACACACCTTGATCTCGATAACCGTTTCGGTTGCACTCCCTAATAGCAAATAGTTCATCGGAGTGAACTGTATGCCATATATTGCACACACATTGATAGGGCTGCCCATTTTTGTTGTTCTGCCTCATCGCAAATAGTTCAAATGGATTAACTGTGTGCCCTGCATTACACACGCAACTAAAATCTGAACCGTGTTTGATGGCTCCGCCATCGCAAACGTTTTTCACCTTTTTTGATGGGTTTTTACATGCCCGTTTGCGGTTAATGCATCGCACACAGTTTCGTGAAAGGGTCTCTGATTGTAGTGTCGCGCTAGCAGCATCCTTCAGTAGTGAGGCCTTTCTAGATTCATGGCACCCCCGAAAAGCCTGCCAACCACTCCAACAGAAACTGCTGGGTTTTTAAATAGGCCGGTAAGTTAAATACCGAACATAAGAGGAAAGGGCCTCAAAGCGAGGACGACGATGAGCCCCGCCCACCGAACACAGGGGGACGGAAGAAATTTCCCCTCGAGGTGAAAATAGAGAACATGATATATGTCACACATATCCCCAAGAGGGAGCGCAAGTGCGCACTAAGGGACATCTACGCCGTAGAGCCTGTCGCCCCAAAATTCAACCCATGGTTGGCTTGCCCGATCACCTTCGATCGCAGGGACCACCCAACTAGTATCCGTCATGGAGGTTTGGCGGCCCTATTACTCAACCCAATCATTGATGGATACCATATCACTCGAGGCCTTATGGACGGCGGCATCAGTCTTAACATGATTTACCAAGAATCAAGCCCAGTACCACTACCTTTAAAGGAGTGATTCCCGGCGTAGAGGCCCGCTGCACGGGCTCCTTAACATTGGAAGTAGTCTTCGGTTCGCCGGATAACTTCCGAAGCGAAGACTTGATCTTCGAAATTGTCCCTTTTCGCAATGGTTATCACGCGCTGCTCGGACAAACTGCCTTCGCCCGTTTCAATGCAGTCCCGCACTATTCTTCGTTAAAGCTCAAAATGCTCGGACCGCGCGGCGTTATCACAGTCAATGGAAATATGGAGCGCTCCCACCGCACTGAGGAGCACACCGCGGCCCTTGCAGCCGAAGTACAGAGCGGCCTCATCAAGCCGAACAATCCATCGGTCTTTAAGACACCTGACACCGCGAAGCGAGTTCGGTCTACTCTGCAGAACGACAGCTCGGTGCATCCGGAGCTTGAATAGCAGTTTCGCCTCCGTCTATCGCAACATAAAACCGCGGTATACGTACCGCGCGTGCATAATTACGCACTTAGAATACCTTGGGCAGCGACGGAGGCACACTGCAGAAAAGGTCTATAGTACGGCTTGACCCTATTCAGACCTTAACCTTTTTCTCCTTCTTTCTTTTTTTCCCTCTCATACTATAGGTTCATTAAAAACCTACCTACCCTATGGTCGTGCCAGGGCCCTTTTGAGGCCCCCTTTTTCGTATAGATGACCATCGACTTCTCCTCTCAAAGGATTCTTCACGAAGTAGAAACGGCGCAAACGTGCAGCAGGGCACCACTGGGATCTTCAAGACTACCTTTTCTTTTAGGCCATGTCTAAAGCTTGCCCTTGTGTACAAATTCTCGGCATGTCAAATAGCCTTGATGTTCATGGCATTATCTGTAATAGCACGTCTTGACGTATTAATCAGGGTATAAAGGAAACAGTTAATCGCCAACTTCTGTTCGGTATTGGTTTATTTTACCATTTGTGTTCCCTCCCTACTTCAGATTGCCACATATGCTTTGGTCCTACCTAAATGTCGGGGGCTCTATCCGGCCATGCATATTTTGAAAAGTCCGAACACATATAGGGCACTCTTCGGCGCCCCAAATATTGCATTATATGCATCAGCTCCGAATCATGTCTTTGGTCTATAGTTGGGTTGCCCAGCTCCTATGATTACCACCTTACGTTCCGCTAATTCGCCTAAGGTAGTAAAGGGAGAACTACTGCGATTGTGTTTCTGGTTCGTCCAGTCAAATACCTCAGTAGAGAAAGCCGAAAACTGACTGTCATGATATGGCGAGGGCTAGTCGGCCATTCGGCGACTTACTACAAATCATTAGTGATTTACTCCGTGTTATACAAAGTGCTGGTCTTCGCCCAGTCATGTGTCAAAGGCACCCTTGTTCGGATTGTCGCATACGCACCAGGGGCTAGTACTTAGCCCCACGGTCAAAGTCCTATGGCTAAGTGAAAGTAATAAAGCCGCATAGTCTGATTGCCTGGTTCACTGCGCGGACACCTCCTTTAAGGACCAAGACGTTGGATAAAGTGTGATCACACGTTATACCGAACACCCCCGTAGCATCTACGTGGGGGCTGAAGCCGACGACTGGCAAACTTTCAGAATTAAAACGACCGCACAGGAGGAAAATAACTCAAGATAAAGGCATAAATATATGAAAAGCCTTGGTTCACAAAATAAAGTTTTGACAGCCCGGATACATTTACTCAAACATAACGTCCTTTGAGCATTGGCCCTCTACTATTCAGGCACCCGCAAGGACATCTTCAAAGTATCTCTCCGGCTTGCGGTGGTCCTTGCCTTCGGGCGGGCCTGCGGTAGCCACATCAGTGGCCTTCATCTTTGACCAGTGCATCTTGACACGGGCAAAGGCCATCCGTGCACCCTCTATGCATGCCGAGCGCTTCACAGCTTCAACTCGAGGCAGCGCCTCGACAAGTCGCCTCACCAAGCCGAAGTAGCTGCTAGGGATTGGTTCGACTAGCCAAAGCCGGACTATGAGATCCTTCATGGCCACGCCGGACACCCTATGCAACTCCAACAGTTGCTTCATCTGGTCGTTCAGAGGCGTCGGATGCTCCGGCGCCAGGAATTGTAACTGGAACAGCTTCTCAGTTGAGTTCCCCTCCTGGGCTCGGAAGAACTGTGCGGCATCGGTGGCACTCCTCGGTAGAGCCGCAAAGGCAGCTGCAGAACTCCACAGTCGAGTGAGCAAAGCATATCTTTGACCTCCAAATATACTCTCCAAGAGAAAGGGCTTACCAGCCGCTATCTGTTTGGCCTGCCGGATCTCTTCGCGAGCACTCCGGGACTCGATCCGCACCTGCTTAGCCCCCTAGAGGGATTTGGTGAGTTCGGTCTCTTGGGCCGAAGTCTTCTCCTCCAAGTCCTCGCACTTGCTGATGGCGTCATTCAGCTCTTGCTCCACTTTGGCCACCCTATCTTCGTGCTGGCGGCGGGCGACTTGTTCGGTTTTTAGTTCTGCAGCCGCTTTGACAGCAGCTGCCTTATTCACCTTCGCCTCTTTCTTGGCCTGGGCAAGGGCGCTCTTGAGGGTCTCGACCTCAGCCGTGCCAACTGCACTCATAATCACAGCAGTGCATGAGTAAATCTCCGAATTTGCATATCACTTCAGATATATGATCAATCTCTTAAAAGTATACGCATACCTTGCATCTCATCGAATCGCTTGTTGATGCAATCGATTTCATCATCAGCCACCTTCAGTTTCCAATTGAGTTTGGAAACTTCCCCGACCTGAGCGGTTGCCGCCAACAAGGAAGCCTGTCATCCAATAGAAAAGTACGCTACCTCTTCCGAATACTGTGTGATCCTTTGTCCGGCTTTTTCCCAACCGGATAGAGTTTCAGGGGCTGCTATATATACCCAAGTATATTCCTTTATATGAAAAAGCGTCTAGAGCATTACGTCACATACCTCGAAGCCTGTCAGTAGGCTGGTGAAGGCTTCGTTCAGCCCGCTCTTGGTGGACTGAACTTTCTCTACCACCACACCCATCAGGGTGCGGTGCTCCTCCACAATGGAAGCACATTGTAGTGCTTCCACTAGATTATTCGGCGCCTCCGGATTAGTGGAGGCCGCCGTCGGAGCTGATGCCCCCCTCCTTCGAAGGGGGTTGCTCGCCTAATTTCGGAGCCACATTGGTCTCCGGAATGATGTCCGGCAGGGGGCGGATTGATCAGGGCCCCCGCTGTCGGTCGCCATGGGGATCAGACCCCCCATGTCTTCGGCAACCGAGGTACCACCCTCGGGCGCCTCTTCTCGGCAGCCTTGCTCGCCCCTTGGCGGCTAAGAGAGGTCCTTCGGGACAACACCTCGGTGTCATCCGCGGTGGCTGGCAAAAGGGCTCGCGGTGGCGTCTCGCTCTCCGCCATATCGGGCGGCAGAGAACTCCCATCAGATATCGAAGGGTTGGGGAGGTCGCGAGCAGGGCTGAAAGGCACACGGTGTCATAAATTATGTTATAAAGGATAAAGGACCGAAGACGAATAATAAACCCTTTGGTACTTACGATTCGGCCAGGGGCTTCACCCTAGGAAGTCTCTTGGGGACTGGTTCGGCCTCCAAATCCGAGCCATCCTAGAGGGCCATCTTCCCCCTCTTGGGCGCCTCCTCCTCTGGGTCTATGGAGGCGCCCTCTTTTTCTCCCCCCCCCCTTAAGGGGGAGTAGCTTTCCGCTTCCTCCTCCTCTTCTTCCTCATCTCCCTCGAAGAAGGAGAGGACCTCGATCTCTCGGGACACTGCGTCTGAAGGACCCTTGTGGCGAAGACCGCCTCTGGCCTCCTTGCCCTCCTTCTTCTTGGCCTTCTTCTCTGGCGCCTGATAGGCCGCCGGGACCAGCATCCCTGTCAGCTGGGGTGTGCCCGGGTCTTCCGGCAGTGGTGCCGGACACTTAATCCGCTCCGCCTTTGCTATCCAGCCCTGTACAAAAAGACAGAAAATTCATTATGTCTAAAAACTTATTGACCGAATAGATATTCGGGAAAAGCATACTTACCGGTGTGGCCGGATTCTCAATGTCAAGATCGATGTCTTCGGTATTCTTCGGCCACGTTTTTTGGGCCTTGAAGAGTAGCTTCCAGATGTCTTTGTGCGTTGTGCCGAAGAAGCGCTTCAAGGTTCGTGGATCTTCCGGATAGAACTCCCACATGGGAGAGGGCCGGAGTTGGCAGGGAAGAATCCAGTGGAAGAGCATCACCTGAATCACATTAGTGAGACTGGTGTTCTTGCCTATCATATTGGTGATGCGCTTTTGCAGCATCAACACTTCCGCCGTGGATCCCCAGTCCAGACCCTTAGCGGTCCACGAGGTAAGCCGTGTTGGGGGTCCGGATCTAAACTCTGGAGTGGCCGCCCACCTGGCGTCGCGTGGTTCGGTGATGTAGAACCACTCCTGCTACCACACCTTGACGGTCTCCATGAAGGTCCCTTGTGGCCAAACGGCGTTGGGGAGCTTGCTTACCATGGCACCGCCGTAGTCCGCATGCTGCCCGTCGACCACCTTCAGCTATAGATTGAAGACCTTGAGCCATAGGTCAAAGTGTGGGGGGATGCGGAGTAGCGCCTCGCGCACGAGATGAACGCCGAGATGTGGAGGAAAGAATTCAGGGCTAGATCATGGAAATCTAGCCCATAGTAGAACATAAGGCCCCGGATGAAGGGATGGAGGGGAAACCCTAGCCCACGGAGGAAGTGGGGGATGAATACGACCCTTTCATCGGGCTCCGGAGTGGGGATGACTTGATCGTTGGCATGGAGCCTGTGCGCAATGTCTGCGAACAGATACTCCCTACCCCCCGGAGCTCCTTGACGTCCTTCTCAGTGACGGAGGAGGACTCCCACTTGCCCTTTGAACCAGATCCTAACATGGCTGGGAAGGCTGGTGGCGGTGGGAAAGATTGAAGTTTGGGCGCTGGAGCTTGAAGATGGGAAGGCAGGAGAAGGAAGAAGGCGTGGGGAAAAGAGGAATCTTTATCCTCTTATATAGGCAGTGAATATCAAGCGCCCCCCTCAAGCCTTAAAACTCGCCTGTTCCCAAGGGGCCGTGCGAATGGCACAGTTTGATTACCCAAAACCGTATTGATAAGGATCCCGTAATGGGCGGACACGGTCTCTGTTTCGACAAGACGTGCCAATGGAGGCCGTGCCTCGAAACGCGAAGCGGGAGGCGTGAAAATGGTTTGAAATGTTAAGAGACCAGACGTGACGTTTCACCGAAAAAAGTTGTCAGTGGAAAGAGAATGTTTTGGTTGATATTTTGCCTTCGTGGCTAAGCGTTGTAACCATTATATAGAGCCGGATATAGTTCTTTTGTTCATAAGTATTCAGGAGGAGGAACCCGCCTTGCAATGCCGAAGACAATCCGCGTGCCGAACATATCGTCATTGAAGACTGGTTCAGGGGCTACTGAGGGAGTCCTGGAGTAGGGGGTCCTCGGTTGTCCGGGCTATTCGATATGGGCCGGACTGATGGGCCGTGAAGATACAAGGCAGAAGACCTTCCCCCGTGTTCGGGTAGGACTCTCCTATGCGTGGACGGCAAGATTGGTGTCCGGATATGTAATTTCCTTCCTCCACAAACCGACTCTGTACAACCCTAGGCCCCTCCGGTGTGTATATAAACCGGAGGATTTAGTCCGTAGAGATCATCAGAATTCACATAGGCTCGACATCTAGGGTTTAGCCATTACGATCTCGAGGTAGATCAACTCTTGTAACCCCTATACTCATCAAATACAATCAAGCAGGATGTAGGGTTTTACCTCCATTACGAGGGCCCGAGCGTGGATAAACATTGTGTCCCACTGTCCTTTGTTACCATCGATCCTCAGACGCACAGTTCGGGACCCCCTACTCGAGATCGGCCGGTTTTGACACCGACATGTGGTAACATAGCTAGTTAATGTAACATCACACATGCCAAGACAAGATGAGCCTACAACCTAACAAATGAAGTGTTGCATGACACCACACATATGTTCCTCCCCACTATAGAGGTAGTAACATATGTTGCATGACACCACACATATGTTGCTCCCCACACATATGTTACTACCCATTGTGACTAGTCTAACTAACACCCACATGTAGTTGTAGTAGTGTTTTCACTTTATATGCACTAAATGCAAGGTAAGTGCAAAAAAATGACTTAAATATAGCAGACGAGACCTGAAAATGGGCCAGGAAATCAAACCAAGGGTATATCCGTGATTGTTTACCATGATTTTTTTCGAGGCAGAACGATGTAGTCACTGATGATTTGGAGTCCAAAGTGTCGTGTCTCCTTTTGGAAACTATGATCCTTCTTGTGAGATGCTCCGGTATGGAAGGTGCGAGCACAAAAACTTGTGTCAAACTTTACCAAAATTTTCCATGCGATCGTGAGAGCACGCCACGGTGACACAATGATTTTCGTTATTTCCGGAATTTATATGCATTTCCTGTAATTAAAATACCAACAAGACCTACGCCTCTGGACGCACCCTGTGGCCGAACTGTTTGAAGTTTTTTCCCGTTTCTCGCACAATGAATGAAAACTCGCAAAGCGACACACAGATGATCTTGCTAACACCCATGTGTAGTGGCGACTATATATATATATATATATATATGCAAAAATGACTCAAATATAGCAAACGATATCTCAAATGCACCAGAAAATCGAACCATGGGGTACAATCATGATTTCTTAATGTGGAAAAAAAATTCAAGGAGAAACGATGAACTCATGTTTTCATTCAAACGAAAATATTTTGTTAGTTCACGTAAATGTTTTCAAATAGCACACGGTTCACTCACGAAAGCCGTGTGCCTACTAAACCGTGGCCAATGCTCCCTGCCGCGCGGGCGATCTGAGTCGTGCATTCTGATTGGCCAGAACCCAAACCCCACGGATCATACGTCTGCACTGTTGGATTCTCATTGATCGAACGGCAATCCTCATTCCTTTCGACAGCACATGCAGTTCCGGTTGTGATTTTATTTACATCCACAAATTGAATGTTAAATTCAAAAAATGTCTTAAATATAGCAAACGATACCTGAAATATGTTAGAAAATAAAACCCGTGGTATAATGGTGATTGCGTACCGTGAAAATTTTTATGAGGCCAAACGATGAAGTCACCGGCCGCTGGAGTTTGAATTGACATGTCTCCTTTGGGAAACCATGAACCTTCTTGTGAGATGCTCCGGTTTGCAAGGAGAAATCATCAAAACTTGTGCCAAACTTCACTAATTTTTCCACAGGGTCGTGAGAGCACGCCACGGGCACACGCCGATTTTGATGATGTCTAGACTCCATCTGAATTTCCTGTAATTAAAATATCAACGAGGCCTATGCCGTTGGCCGCACCTTGCGGCCGAAATGGTTGAAACTTCTCCCCGTTTCTTGGACAATGGATGAAAACTCGCAAAGCGACACACAAATGATTTGTACACCTTCTTTGCTAACTAACACCCAGATGTAGTTGTAGTACGGTTTTGATTTTATATGCACTAAATGGAAGGTAAATACAAAAATGACTTAAATATAGCAGACGAGACCTGAAATGGGCTAGAAAATCAAACCTAGAGTATATACGTGATTGTTTACCGTGAAAAAAATTCGAGGCGGAACGATGTAGTCACCGATGATCGGAGTCCGAAGTGCCGAGTCTCCTTTTGGAAACTAGGATCCTTCTTATAAGATGCTCCCGTTTGGAAGGTGTGAGCATCAAAACTTGTGCCAAACTTTACCAAATTTTTTCCATGGGATACTGAGAGCACGCCACAGTGACACACCAATTTTTGTTATTTCCAGACTCTATATGCATTTCTTGTAATTAAAATACCAACAAGGCCTACGCCTCTGGCCGAACTATTTGAATTTTTTCCCGTTTCTTGAACAATGAATGGAAACTCCCAAAGCGACACATAAATGATCTTGCTAACACCCACATGTAGTTGCGACTATAGCAAATGACCCAAATATAGAAAACGATGCCTCAAATGCACTAGAAAATCGAACCATAGGGTACAATGGTGATTCCTTACCGTGGAAAAAAATTTGGAGGTGAAACGATGAACTCATGTTTTCATTCAAACAAAAATATGTTTTTAGTTCATGTAAATGTTTTCAAATAGCACACGGTTCACTCACGAAAGCCGTGTGCCAACCAAAACATGACCAACCCCCCCCCCCCCAGCTGCGCACGCGATCTGAGTCGTGCGTTCTAATTGGCCAGAACCCAAACCCCACCGATCGTACGTCTGCATCGTTGGATGCTCCCAGATCGAACGACAATCCTCATCCCTTTCATAAGCACATATAGTTCTGGCTAGGATTTGATTTGTATGCCAAAATGCACGGTAAATGCCAAAAAATGTCTTAAATATAGCACATGAGACCTGAAATGCTCCAGCAAATCAAACATGGTGATTCCTTATCGTGGGGAAAAATTAGAGGCGAAACGATGAACTCACGTCCTCATTTCGAAATTAGCACGTCTTCATTTCAAACGAAATTATGTTGTTTTTGCACACGAGCGCTTAGAGGCAACCATTTGCATAGGCCTTTCCGCGCGGCGACCAGGGATATTTTTTACCCTTTTCACCTAGGCCGCCAACACCCCCCCACCGCCAGCTCGTGTTTCACTCAATTAGTCCACCCAATCTCCATTGCAAGCTCCCCCGCCCCGAGATCCATAGTAGAACCCTCTCTGGCGCCGGCGTGCTCACCCCGGCCGTGTGCTCGCTCTTTGGCGTCAACCCTACCTCCACTGCCGTTCCCAACATGCGGCTGCCCGCGCCTCGCCGTCTTCGTTTGCTCGCCAGCCACCCTCGAGCATATCGATCCTGTAACCCTCGCCTCTCCTGTGGTCCTGTTGGGTTTGCATTAAGAAACCTGTTAATTACTGCTCTCTATCGCGGTGAGGCATATTTCCTCGCAATCCCTCTTCCTATTTCATTATGTATGTTCCCAAATTGGCTATAAAATAACGGAGAGCGTATATATGTTCATTATCTACCTTCCTAACTAGTACATTAAGATGTATTTGTTCCAATAAGTTACTGCCGATTTATAGATCGTGGGCACCCGAGTCACACAAACATAGCAAATGAGCCGTACATTTTCTAAATTATTGCATGACATGTTTAGATAGCTTGATACCAAGTTGTTAGCTTTATTATTATCCTCCTTTCATGAGTTCCGCATGTGTTCTCTGTAGATGACGAGTAGTAGCGACAACACTCATGCTTTAGGCGATGAATCTTCATCTGATTCCGACAACCCTAGGTCTTCAGCAGATGGTGAGGGATCAAGTAATCTGGAACGGGATAGAGCTGCAGCAATTACCCTTTTTGTCGGGACATGGAAGAACGCTCCAAGGAAGCCCACACACCAGTCTAAAGGTGTATATGAAGTAACTGAGATCGATTTGAAGTCTTGGGCTCCAACTAAACTACATAAAGCACGCACAAGGTTCAGGAGTGTGTGTGGATTTGTTGGCAGGGCAAGGCTCAACATTAATCTACCGAGGTTTCGGAAGGCTGACACAAAAACACGGCAGAGGATAGTCCGGGAGATCATGGATCACTTCAACGTTCCAGAGCAGTGGAGAATGCAGGTGGAACACGTTGCACTGAAGAAGGCTAGGGATGCTTGGAGAAACTGGAAGCACGTGTTGTACAAGAAGTACTTGAGTGAAGGCAAGGACGCAATCCCCTCATACCCCCAAATTACAAAGGCAAACTGGGCAGAATTCAAAAGGTCAGGGCAACTACAGAGTTTGCTATGAAGAGTGCCAAGCAATCGGAACTTCACAAGAGGAACACACACCCCCGCCGTATGGGTGTGGCAGGATACTATGGCATGAAACCGATATGGGACTAGAAGGACAAAGAAGCAGTAGCTGCGGGTGGGAAACCGGACTTCAGTGAAATCAGGGGCGAACACGCTAGACTACTTGCGGGCACGTGCAAGAAGGCGTGATGACGGAACTTATTACTTTGAAAACTCACATGACAAAAAATTGTATCGCGTGATGTTAAAGGCTTCCGAGATCCCTGGAAGGTTCTACAGGAACTCAGTGCCATGTACATTTTGTCCGATGCTCTGGAAATAAGAGAGCCCCCTGGCCGTGCAAGGGGTATAGGTGTTAATGTCCCGCATAAGTTGGCTTTCACACTCAGCAAAGAAGAGAGGCTCAGCATGAAAAAAGCAAGGAGTGAAATGAAGCAGAATGAATTGTATGGAAGGTTGAGGAAGGACATGTATCCGACTGTTCGAAAGGAAATTGAGGAGTCAATGATGATGCAGAAGACTCTAACACCAACAGATAGTCAGCAGATGGGAGGGGAGGCGGGCATGGATGATGCTGGTTATTGTGTGACAACACCGCACATGAGTAGTTGTGCATCAACTGACCCCACCGACACTGAGACTACAACTGCTCATGATGATGCTATATCTGATCTATCTGGAATAAAAGACAGACTGAAGGGCGTGCTGACACATTGTGAAGGTACATTAAAATGTGCAACGGCCTGGGTTTGCCCACCCTTCTTGGAAGAGGGCCTCTTGTTGGACAATGTGCCATTGAAGCCGGGCTGTGTGAAGTGATACGTGACTGAAGTAAAGCCTAGATTCAATGAATTTGCCCTGAAGAATGTCCTAGGAAACTTTGATGAGCAAAGGACCTTGGGAGAAACACTGTTACATCACATCAAGTGGCCACGGAAGAAAATAGAGTTCATGGATGAGATCCCTGAAGCCTTGCCAAGAGCAACCAATGTCGCCCCTCAACTGGTGACGCTCTCCTTGCCACAGCAGCTCTCGCGTGCTTCCCCCAAAGAACCTAATACTCCTAATCTGACGGCTGATGCATCACCCTGCGATCAGCCGGCCCGACTTTGTGCCGTACAGGCCATGTCATTGTCCGCCCAGAGCAGCCAGTGGCAAGGCCTTCAACTGCTGAAGACGCAGCATCGGTTTAGATGCTGGTCGCAGAAGCAGCGGGGGGAGACCCAGCTGCAGCACATGCTCAGCAGACCAACCTGGTGGAATGGAGTGCTATGCAGTCTGATGCTTCGGAACTGCCTGCTAAGCAGTCTGTAGGTCCAGAACCGGCTGCTCATCAGTCCGTTGGTCTGCAGCCGCGTGATCAGCATACCAATGTATTGGCACTTCTTGCTCAGCAAACCAATGCGTTGGCACAACCTCCTCAGCACACCGACAAGTTGGAACCACCTGCGCAGAAACCCGACATAGCTTCAACGCATGGTCAGCAGTCTGATGCCTCCGCTCCTACAGCCCAACAGTCCGTCACAGCAGAACCGCCAGCTCAGTGGTCCGGCATAGCTAAACCGTCTGCTAAGCAGTCCATCCAAGCTTCACCGTCTGCTCGGCAGTCTGCCTTTCAGCCAACCAGACGTTGTACCAGAAGTGCTTCAAGTACCAAGATGGAAGCGGGCAAAAAGGCTGCACCTGTGGAGAAGCGCAGCCCGAGAGCGAAGAGGAAAGAGAATGATTGCCTCTTACTTAAAGCACTCATCGCCCGGAATCAAATTAACAGCAAGTTGTTCAAATCGGGGAGTAATATTATTTATGACAACATGGATGATGAAGAAATAGCTTTACTGCTTGCTAAAAATAAAGAAGGCATACTTGAAGCATGCAATTACGTCCATGGATAGCCATTTCTTGTTGGCGAATACTTTGATGAGTGCAGCTCCAGTTGCCGCGAGTTACATAAATATTGCATGGATCAAATGTTAGCAGGCCATCATGTTCTGCTAGTCCACTACAACAGAGATCATTTCCGACATGATGCTGGTTCCATTAGTGTGAGTTTTGAGGACTTACATCTCTTCTTCAACTTCAACATGCTCGATGCCACTCTTGTTAGATGCCTGATTTTGTAAGTACTTAACAAACTCTGATCAACTTCTCCATACAAGGCTGTAAATGATAAATAGCTAACTGCATTTTATTCCTCTAAGGGGATTGAACGCATGGAGAAGAAAAAGGGAGAGTGTTTATTTCATAGATCCTGCATTAGCAAATGGCACAACATTAGATGGTAAGGATCAACGGGAGTGGGCCATTAACACGGTCGCCCATATCTTCGAAAACGCATCCCATGCAGAATCATTTCTCTGGCCATATCATGAACCGTAAGTCAAGTAAACAACCAAGCATACACTGATTGTCTTTCAGATTTCGACATAATTCGTAAGTTCATGGCTTTCTTAATATATAACAATCACTGGTTATTGGTATTCATTGTTCCAAACAAGAACACAGTTTACTACATGGATTCTCTCACAGAGTCAACAAACGCTCAGGATCTGACGCATCTTCAGCAATTCATGGATAGGTATTGAATTCTATGATGTTGAAATTAATTTGCATTCATATCTGGTTTAATAATTGATGTTGTCAAAATTCATCTTCATTTGCAGTGTGCTTGCATTGTGGAAAACTAAACCAGGGAACATGTTCAAGAGGGAACTACCTCTGCAGCACGAGATCGTTTCTCCGGTAACACATCGAAATCCGTTATTTTCAAAAAAAATGTATCCAATAGTCTGCAAATACCTTTTCTTACGCCAGTCAAATGTTCAAGCTTCTAAATAAACCTCGTTCTATTTCTGTCCAAATAAAAAAAATACATCTAACACCGGTTAGGTTGTTCCTAACAGGACAAATACATGACTTATTATGTACAAAAAAAATTCGGTGTCCTCGGCAACAAGGAGGGACCAACCTTTGTGGATACTATGTTTGCAGACACATGATCTCCATCTGCAAATCTGCTGATAGTTTTGAAGATGCTCGTGAATTAGTACCAATAAGTCTATCTTAATTAATATCTTCTACTCCACTCATATGGCACATTCTGATCTTAAAAATATTGTAGCTCATCTTAGAACCAAGGACCCCTGAACTGCTCCCTGCTAGTGAATTGCTGATGGTTCGGAGATTTATCAGCGACTTCTTCATGAATCACTACATCAATCCCACTTGTGATAATGAAGATTTCAGCATGCGTTCTCCTGAAACATTGAGTAAGAGTTAGGTGCTAAACATATACGCATGGATCCATTGTTTTCCATCTGATGAGGTCTTCGTATTCTGTACACTATGATTAATTATGTAATGCATATATATGTCGACAAATCATTGGAATTTAGCTACCATTTGTTCAATTGCAATTATTGCGAAATTTGATGAATGTTCTTCCTGTGGACACTACTTGTTCAAATGAATATTGTGGCGAATTTGCTTTTTGCATGCCGATTCAAATGGGATATTTTTGTTTTAACCTGGCAATTGCTCCGCACATGGTTTAACTAAATGGGTGTGTGCGGTCCACATCGGAAAGCATGCATCAATCATAGCAGAACCATCGATGATACACAGCAGATTGCAGATGATTTGTAGCACTACTACGTGTGCGTAGGGGCTCTGGAATAATTTGTGATATCACATTATCGCACACGAGAGATTGGAGTAAACCGTGCCCAATGTAAAATACAATCCTAGTCGTAAATTTTTCAGGAAACGTGTGGGATCCCAAACAAAAAGCACACGTCACTCTTACCTCAACCGTCGGTGGTACACAACAAATCGCAAATGGTCTGCGGCACTTGTATGTGTGCGAAGGGGCTCCTCAACCATTTGTGTCGGTGTACAAAAGTAGGGGTCCCTTTTTGCACCCCTTTACTTGTGCGCGAGCAGTCGCGGCCCAATGCCGCACACTTGGTGGGGCAGAGGAAGCAAAGCCACAAGACAACCAGAGCAACGCCAAGACAGAGACACAAAAAGCAGAGGGGCGAGGTGAACTCCTCCGGCAAGGCCCTTGCCGGGGCGGCCTCCATAGCCCCGGCAAGAACCTTGCCGGGGCAACTTGCCCAACACCAGCGGAGCCGCCACCCTTGAGCCCAAGAGTTCCAACACCGTCAACCACATTGGAACCAAGGCTCGGGAGGCACCAACATGGTGGCATGCAGATCTTTGTGAAGACCAGAAGCATACAAGATCAGATGAGAATCAGAAGACGACGATCCTCAGCAAGATCCTTGCCAAGGATAACCACGAGACCCCCGGCAAGATCCTCGCCGGGGACGACCACGACGCCATGGCAAGACCCTTGCCGGGGCCCCCGCAACACTCTTGCCGAAGGCATCCGCGGGGCCGCAGCCAGGCCCACATCTGCCAAAGCTCCGCCGCCGTTCCCATGCAGCTGCCAGCCCACCAACTAGGCGAACACCTGCGTGGCGACGTGCGGCCTCTAGGATAACTCAGCAAGCACCTGCGTGGTGGCATGCAGATCTTCATGAAGACCCTACCACCACGCCAACTCAGCAGCCTGCCAGCCTACGTGGCGCGGCATGCCTTGTTGTCCTGGACACGTGCCAAAGCAAGGCGGAGCGGCGACGGACGGGACGGGCCTCGTTACTGTCGGATGTGGGGTTCCGGCAAACCCTTAAGGTTCGAACACTAGGGTGCGCGCGAAGCCTTTCCCTCCTACCGATCTACGCCCTAGCTCGCTAAGATCTCGCGGACGAACTCGACGAACTCGCAACATAGAAAGACACGAGGTTTGTACTGGTTTGGGCCACCGTTGTGGTATAATACCCTACTCCAGTGTGGTGGTGGTGGATTGCCTCTAGGGCTGATGATGAAGAGTACAAGGGAAGAACAGCCTCCTGAGGTTGAGGTGTTCTTGTGGCTAGGGTAGGCTCTCGATCGGGTTGGATCAAGCTAAGATGAGATGCCCCTACTATGGTGTCTAGCTCTGCTTATATAGGCCCTGGTCCTCTTCCCAAATATCGAGCGGGAAGGGAGCCAACAACGGCGGGCAAAATTGAAGGGGGACAGCTAGTACAAGCTATCCTAACAAAAGTGGTCTTCGCCTGCGAAAAGCTCTGGTGGGGACTCCATCTTGGGCTCCACGATGACCTCCGTCTTGCCGTCCTTCTGGTCTTGGTCTCGTTGCACTAATACAGGAACCTTTGCCTGATGCCTCGGTACTCTTCACCTGCGCTGGCCTCCTTAGCTCCAAAGAGGAAATAAGGACGCTGCGCGCGCTAGCGCTCGCCTGGCGCCCGCCTGGTGTCGTTCGTCATGGCTCACGTCACGAGAGCCTCGTGAGGTTTGCCTCGCCTTGATATCTCCGCTCCTCGTGAGCCTGCCTGGCTAGGCCACTCCAGAGGAGGTCTTGCGTCGTCCGCCTCACGAGGCTTGGACCCTCGCGAGGGTCTTGGATGCCTTGTTGATGAAGATGGGCCGTACGGCCTACTGGCTTAGCCATGCTGTGGGCCGCAGGCAGGCAAGTTTGGGGACCCCCATTCCTAGAACACCGACAGTAGCCCCCTTGCCCAAGGTGCGCTCGGGCTTGGCTTCGCGGCGAAGCCAAGGGTCAAGTTCGAAGCACCGCGGGCCCCAAAAGCCTGCGGCCTCGGTTGATGCGTGGCGGTAGATTGGACATGGGCGTCTCCTCTTCCCCATGCTGGCTCGGCAACTGCACGACTTGACAAGTCCTTGCGACATGCAAGGAAAACCATCATTACCTGCGATCGTGGGAGACGCCAGCTGGCCTTCTCTTTCTATAAATGGGGAGGGGGCGGAGCCCCCGTCTCCCATCTCTTCCTTGCTTGCTTGCTTCTTCCTCCCCGCTCCACTGCTGACAACAATGGCGCCTATCAGAAGGTTTTCTATCGAAGAGAAAGGAAAGGCTCCCCGTGATGATCTGGGGCCACTTCCGCCGAACAAGAGGTCGATCCATCGCCGTGATGAAGCGGCAATGCAGGTGGTGTCCAGGCCCTGGTGCGAGCGGCCTCCTCCAGGGTACCCGCTACCCTTGTACGCCCGAGCCGAGGGCTCGGGAGGACGGAGTGACGAGCAGCGCCGCCCGCGCCGTGTCCGGGGTCGCCGCGCCACGGCGACGCGTGCCGCCACCCCTGGGATCCACGCCGCGGACTCCTAGCGCGAGTTGGTGATGTGGGCGTCGATGCCTCCAAGCTCCTGGATCCGCTTCCCGCGGTTCTTTTCTGACATGATGCCGCCGAGGGGGCCTCTCGAGCTCTGGTTGCAGCACGCCGACTGCAGCGCTCCGGCAACCGGAGTGGAGATCGAAGCGGTTCCCACCGGCAAGATCTTCATGACCCGCGGCTGGGGGGAGATCGCACGGGTCTGCCATGCGAGGGGCGCCCTCGTGATCCACTTCGAGTACGACGGCGCTTCCACACTCTTCTTCAAGGTCTTCGACGCCGAGGGCCGCTGTCTAGAGTGCTGCTCTGGAGAGGGGCGCCAAACTGACGCGCGCTCCGCTCGCGACTACTCCAGCAGCCGTAGCTCTTGGGAGTCCAACAGCTCTCCTGAGCTTTTGCGAGACTCCGAAGACGAGTGACGACAGCTACGTGCCCCCGAGCTCTCGCCGCGCTCGGAGCAGAGCCGCGGCGCCCGGCCGTCGCCGCCGCTGATCTGGATGGGGTCGGCGCCGGTCCTCCGTGGCCCACTATTGATGATGGCGTCCGCCACAGGAGGGTGTAGATAGGATTCCCCTTAGTATCAGCTTTTGTTTCCTGCAAAGAATCATGAATCACCCCGTGGGGGCATGTAAGGATCTGCAATGTCTTTTGTACTTATCTTCCTTGTTATGAAAACTTAGCGAATGCGTGTCCCGTTAAGGCTCGGTCCCCCCTTTCTTTCCCCGCGACGGCTTGTTGCTCTGCGCTGACAAGTCCCGGTCCCCAGGCGGCTACAGCCGTCGCTGGTATGCCAGGTCGCGTGTCGTGGTCAAGGCCAGGAGGTGTGCGACCCGAGGTCCAGTAAGAGCCCCTGAGACGCGATGCTCAGGAGCTCCCCCTTAGCGCTCAAGCAGCCATGGTAAGGCAAGAGAGGGAGTTTACGTGGCCGCAACGGGGTCGCGGTAAGGCGAGGGTGACCATCAGGCCCCAACATTTGGCTGATCCGAGAGCGGGACTTATCTTGCGGACTTCGCGGTGACTCCTACGTTGCGCTGGGGCTGTGCGCCTACTTGCGCGACATAGCTAGGCCGGCACATATGAGTTTCCCTCCCCACATGCTCTCCTTAGTGCTCTACGTCCTCAGGTCCCGGCCCTCGAGCGAGCTCAGCTGCCGCTGGTATGCCAGGTCGCGATGTCGTGGTCAAGGGCAGGGGGTGAGGGCTAGAGAGCCAGTAAGAGCTCCTGAGTCGCGATGCTCAGGAGCCCCCCTTTAACGCGCAAGCGAATTGCACAAGAGAAAAGGAGACTCGCGGTGCCGCCTGCTATCCTTCCCACGGGATCCCTGTGAACTGGCACAAGAAGAAACACGGTTTGCCGTTAGAGCTGTCAGCCTGCCGCTGGTTGCTCTGGATGAGGCGAAGGCACTGAGGGCCTGGTGAGGTGACGTGCGCGGGGCGTGCCGCGAGCCAGAGCTCGACCGCTCAGGTTTGTCGACGTGATAGGGACGGACCCATGCACCAGCGCTGTGCCTGTGTGGAGGCCCCGGGGGAGGCGATGATCGAGCCGGTGATAGCAGTTGGCAGGTTAAGCATGAAGAGCAGTTCAACTTGGATAAATGCAGGAAGATACATGCCACCGGGTCTGGCCTGAGTGGCTTGGGGATGATGCAGCCCAAGGGGCGCCCCCAGCAAGGTAACCTAAAGACATACGCAAAAGGGATACATGCCACAGGGACAGACCCATGCGGCCTGGGAATAATGCAGCCCGAGAGGCGCTCCCAGCTAAACGAGCTTGGAAGATGTCACCTGGTTCTGTAGACGAAGTAGAGTTGGTGCAGCTGAAGGCGTGCGTCGAAGGAGTGGTTCCTCATGGACCACCAGGGCCCTGAGCCTCGGGAGGCTCTGGGGGCTCGGGAGGTTCCCTGAAGACCGTCTCCATCTCCTCCAGGACGGCGTGGTACCTGGCCTCCTGAGCTGCCAGGACACGCCGCATGTTGTGCTGATAGGTCGACGCCATGCTCGGCAAGCCGAAGGGCATGCGAACGTAGCTGTGCGGCGGGCCCTCGCAGCGGCCCACACGTGAAGGCCAGAAACGCTCCTGAGATGCGGCCCTATTGAGCCCTGGGTCGTCGATGCAGACACGCAGCCCAGCATCCTCGCCGGGATGGGGGGCTGCGCCTCATGACCGACGGTTGCCACGCATGGCTCTTGCGTCTTGCAGTTCCTGGGTGGTCTTGGTGATGAACTCCTGGGTGGTGGGCACTCCTTGCCCTGTGCTCTCCTGAGGGACACGTGCCGCGAAGCATGCCTCCAAGTGGTGCCCAAGCGCCTCCCTCGTGAGGTTGGCAAGGTCTGAGGCCCTCTAGAAGAGAGCCCCCGAGCCCTGCCCGAGGAGGGCGCCGGGCGCACTTTCCTATGCGACGGAGGGAGGTGCGCCTGGAACGGACGCTGAACCTGATGAGGCTCCTGCCGCGACGCCATCCTCCTGAGGTCCTGCGCGGCGCAGCTGCTTCTTCCTGGGAATGGTCTCTGGAGGGCCTTCACTTCTGCTGTCAGGGTCGTTGAATGCTGCGGCTTGAAAGGCGTGCTCGAGGGAGCACACCGCATCCCTTTCTTCACATGGGACCATGATGATCCCTCCGCTTCTTGGCATCTTGAGAACGTTGTAGCCGTGATGGGTGACTGCCACGAACTTGGCCAGGGCTGGGTACCCGAGGATGGCATTGTACGGCAGGCAGATGTGCGCAACGTCGAAGTCGATGAGCTCGGTGCGGTAGTTCTTGCGCTCCCCGAAGGTGACAGGCAGGCGGACCTGCCCTATCAGTGTGGTGGAACCGTCGGTCACTCCTGAGAAAGGCTTGGTGGGCTGGAGCTGTTCATATGGCACTTGGAGGTTGTCGAACGAGTCGACGGACAGGACGTTGAGCCTTGCGCCGCTGTCGATGAGGGTCTTGGTAACCTGCACATTGCTGATGACTGGGGAACACAGCATAGGGAGGGCGCCAGCGGTGGCTGCGCACTTGAGCTGATCTACCGAGTTGAAAGTGATGGCGCATTGGGACCACTTGAGCGGGCGCGTGGCCTCGAGCTTGGGAAGCACCGCGTTCACCTCGCGTGCGAACTGTTAGAAGATGCGCTGAGAGGCTAGGGCCTGGGCGCCGCCCAAGATGCAGGCGATTGTGCGCGGCTCCTAGAAGCCCCCAACCCCCTCGTCCTGGTGGTGATCGTCGTTCCTTCTTGGTGGCGGCAGCGGAGGAAGACTGGTGTTGCCTTGGGGGCGAACCGCACGAGGCGGGTCCCTCCAGGCGCCCTCGCGAGGTTGGTCCTGCCAGCGGTCCTCACGAGGCCGGTCGCGCCACTCCTCGCGCGGGCCATGGTCGTCCCAGCGTCCGCCTCCACGTCCTCCTCTGCGGTCGTAGCCCCGGTCGGTGCGCTCGGGGCGTCGACCGAAGCATCCTTCTCGTATGGCTCTGAGCTCTTAACAGTCACTGGTGTTGTGGGCGTTCAGGTTGTGGAAGGCGTAGAACAGCCGGCTGTTCTTGGAAGACTCGGGCTGATCTCTGCCCCGCTTGGTGTTGGGCTCCACTGTTAGCACAGCTGCCTCCTTGCGCTTCACGTCCTTGGCCTTGGTTTTCTTCTCCTCCGTGCCCACGACTGGCAGTTCAAGGAGAGAGAGGCGCCCCTCCTCAGCTCTTGCGCACTTGGTCGCCAGGTTGAACAACACCTGAGAGGTGCAGAGCTCCTCGTGGATGGCGAGCTCTTCCTTCATCTTGACGTCACGGACGCCGTCTGAGAACGCGGAGATGATGGCTTCGTCCGTGACCTTGGGGATCTTGAGGCGGGTGTTGTTGAAGCGTTGGATGTACTTCTGGAGGGTCTCTCCTGGTTGTTGCTTGATGCGGCATAGATCACCCGCGGCCTGCCGGCGGTCGCGAGTACCCTGGAAGTTGGCGACAAAGCGGTCGCACATTTCATCCCAAGAGGAGATCATGCCGTGCTGCAGGTTCAGGAGCTAGGAGCGGGCTCCATCCTTGAGAGCCATGGGAAACCAGTTCGCCATGACTTTTTCGTCGTCGTTGGCCGCTTCGATGCTCAGCTCATAGAGCTGCAGGAACTCCGCGGGGTTGGCGGTACCGTCGTAGGGAGGAGGTAGATCCGGCTTGAACTTGCCTGGCTAGGCGACGCTACGCAGCTCGGGGGTGAAGGCGCGGCAGCCAGCCGTGGTAGCCGGGGCCCGCTTCGAAGGTGGAGCTTGGTCTTGATGAGGTCCGCGCTACGCCGCTGCGGGCGGTGCGCGGTCTTGACGAGGTGGTGCGGGGAGCGTAGGTGTAGCTTCTCGCGGCCGCGGAATTTCTTGGCAGCTTCTCTCTTCGCGCACGGGCACTGGGCATGGTGGATCACGCCGCGGAGGCGCGCGCCTTGGTGCCAAGGCACCGTCTTGGGGCAGAGGTGGTGGAGGCACGCCATGAGCCTCGTCGCCCGTGGCTGGTTAGGGGGAGGTAGAGAGAGGGACGGCGCGGATGAGCTCGGCGATGCGGTCGAGCCACTCCTCATAGAGGTCGTCGACGGGGCGGTAGCGCAGGAGTTCGTTCGCCGCGAGGAGCACGGCCCGCGCCTCCATGGGAGTGTGGCGCGCGTGAGACGAAGAACCGACAGGGGTCAGCAATGGAGTGGCGGTGCGGCCGTCCTGCCGCACCGACAGGCGCAGCGAGGATGCCTGCTGCTCGTTCCCCGCCGGGCCGGTGGCAGCGTTGGCGGCGGGTGACGGAGAACGTCGAGGTGGCCCGCCAACGGGAGCCGCCTGAGCGACACGGGCGGTGAGGGCAGCCCGACGCTCAGCCCGAGCACGGCGAGCGTCCGCCATGGAGACGACGGAGCGACGGAGCGACAACTGATGGAAGGGAAGCTACGGCGCACCCCTACCTGGCGCGCCAAATGTCGGATGTGGGGTTCCGGCAAACCCTTAACGTTCGAACACTAGGGTGCGCGCGATGCCTTTCCCTCCTACCGATCTACGCCCTAGCTCGCTAAGATCTCGCAGACGAACTCGCAACACAGAAAGACACGAGGTTTATACTGGTTCGGGCCACTGTTGTGGTGTAATACCCTACTCCAGTGTGGTGGTGGTGGATTGCCTCTAGGGCTGATGATGAACAGTACAAGGGAAGAACAGCCTCCTGAGGTTGAGGTGTTCTTGTGGCTAGGGTAGGCTCTCGATCGGGTTGGATCAAGCTAAGATGAGATGCCCCTACTATGGTGGCTAGCTCTGCTTACATAGGCCCTGGTCCTCTTCCCAAATATCGAGCAGGCAGGGACCAACAACGGCGGGCAAATTTGAAGGGGGACAGCTAGTACAAGCTATCCTAACAAAAGTGGTCTTCACCTGTGAAAAGCTCTGGTGGTGACGCCGTCTTGGGCTCCACGATGACCTCTGTCTTGCCGTCCTTCTGGTCTTGGTCTCGTTGCACAAAAACAACAACCTTTGCCTGATGCCTCGGTACTCTTCGCCTGCGCTGGCCTCCTTAGCACCAAAGAGGAAATAAGGATGCTGCGCGCGCTGGCGCCCGCCTGGTGTCGTTCGTCATGGCTCACGTCACGAGAGCCTCGTGAGGTTTGCCCCGCCTTGATATCTCCGCTCCTCGTGAGCCTGCCTGGCTAGGCCACTCCAGAGGAGGTCTTGCGTCGTCCGCCTCGCGAGGCTTGGACCGTCGCGAGGGTCTTGGATGCCTTGTTGATGAAGATGGGCCATACGGCCTGCTGGCTTAGCCACGCTGTGGGCCACAGGCAGGCAAGTCTGGGGACCCTCGTTCCCAGAACGTTGACAGTTATCGCCTCTGATAAAGCAAGTGGACACCTAAGTAGCGCATTTAATACCCTTTGTCCTGTAATGACAAGCGATAAGCTTGTACACTGTATAGCTTTCCACCTCCTGTGTGCCACTGTGGCAACCCCTTTGTCTATAAAAGGAGGCCCACGGCGTACTGAGAGATGATTCAGATCTTTTGGACGACGCACGCACCGTAGCTAGTTCAAAAGCTCAAGAACACTCAAATATACACCAAAGCAGGACTAGGGTATTACGCATCCTCGCGGCCCGAACCTGGGTAAATGATCTTTGTGCTGGCTTCTAGACCCGCTCTTTGCACAACCTCACACCCACCAACCGTAGAAGGGATTCCAGTGATCCCATAGGTGTCGTTTCCCCCGACATCTTTGGCGCGCTAGGTAGGGGGCGCAGTTGTGAAAATCTGGCCTAGCAGCTAGTTTGACGGTTCTTCGTCGCCATGGGTTCCAAGGAAGAAGATGACCAAGCGAGCGACATCATCTACAGACACAATGACCACCCGTATGGCGACAGAGAAGCTAAGTCGTGCGAAACTTTGAATTATGTCTTTATGTATAAAGTTATTCTCCTCAGAGATCTTGCTCTTTGTATGGGAAACCTGCACGCAATGGGGCCCTTCCGCTATTGGCAACGCCTTTGTTCTATTTCGAGTCCGCTCAACAGTTCGAACGGCCGCGTCGAGATCGGCAGGGTGGCCTTTCCGCTACTGGCAACGCTCTTGCCCTGTTTCGAGTCCGCTCAACAGTTCAAGCGGCCGCGCTGAGAGCGGTAAGGTGGTTTGCCTGGTAGCAAGCACACCCGGCAAGCTGTTGAGGATCCGTCCACAAGGCGTCGCGGCTTGGGTTTACACGCCGGCAAGCCTATCTAATTAAACGTAGGGTGGACATACAAAGAGAAATCGAACAGGGGAATAACATGCATCGTTTCAAAAGTACTGCAGAGTTATATTACACCAATTGTTGTTGCGGTTCTAACTAAAGATAAAAATTGTCTTGGTCTTGAACTCGCAGCGGCGATGAGAAACGGGATGCCTAGTCCCGGCGCTGGCCCTCTATCCTCCGAACTCCGTCGACGTGGCTGATGATGGGCTTGATACGCTCCTCGAGCGTCGCGAGTTCCGCATCCTCCGACAAGCTCTCCAGCGCGGCATCAAGGTCGAGGTTGGGGTTCCAGTACGCCACCTTGGTGAGGACCTTGGTCGCCCTCGAAGAACAGGGTCAGTTTGGCATTGGGACTCACATTCGGCTCTGGGGCGTACCTCACGTTCGGCATCCCCATGGTAACCAGCTTCATGGTGATCCTGCCGGCGACGTCGGCGAGGCGGCTGATCCAGAGGTTTTCACCCGCCACGTAATCCTCGTGGTTGGCGGCGTCGTTCCTCCACAGCTGCTTCTCGTCCTCTAGGGCCCTGGTCAGGGTCTCTTCCCGGGCCCTGACCTCCGAAAGCATCCCCTCAAGACCCTCCAACTTCAGCTTCAGGTCTTTGACGGAGTCGTTGGACTTGGAGAGCTGCTCAGCCTTGCCGAGGACTGCGGCATGCGCCTCCACCAAAGTGTCGTTGAGCGTGTCCTTCTCCTTCGCCAGCCCCAGGACCTGTTCCTTCAGCCCATCCCGCTCCACCTCCAGCTCCTTCACCTTGCCGGCATGGACCTGGGCTTGAGTATTAAGTGCCTCCTTGTGCCTCTGCTCTAGCTCCTGGGTCCGCTGCGTGACAAGCTTCTTGACCTCCTCATCCTTGCCACGGAGGGTGGTGGCAAGCGCCTCCTCATGAGCGGCAAGGTCCTCCTCCTGGGAGTTCAGCTCGTCCTGGTGCTAGTGCCGAGCGGCCTCGTCCTTGGCGGCCTGATCCTTCGCCACCTCCTGGGCTTTCTCGACATCGCCCTTCAGCAGGATAAGCTCATGTTTGCGCTCGGCCAGCACATCCTGGGCAACCTTCAGTTCCACGTGGGCCTGGCGGAACCAGGCCTGCGCCTCGGCAACGCGCCCCGCGAGATCCGCCTCTGCCTTGTCCACCGCCGCCATCCTAGACTTTTTCTTGTCCAGGCGGGCACGGTGGAGCGCCTGGAGCTTCTAGAAGTTGGCGCTCATGCCCCGAAGGAGCTTCTCCAACTGGGAACCGCCGCCACCGGCGCTCGGTTCGTCAACAACCTCAAGCCCGACGGCGGCGAGCACCTCGTCATCGAACACCTCCCCCTTAGTGGGCGCCCTGGTGCTCGCCGTCCCTAGGAGGTGGACGAACAGGTCATCGCTCACCTTCAGGTATTTGCCCGAGCCGGAGGCAGCAGAGGAGGAAGGTTGGTCGTTGACCGCCCCCTCCTTGGCAGCCTCATTGCCGGCCTCCCCGGCAGGCCCCTTGCCGGCCTCCTCGACAGTGGTCTTGCCTGCCACCCCGGCAGGCCCCTGGGCGGCGTGCTCATCGGTGGTCTTGGCGGCCTCCTCAGCGGCGAACTTGTTGGCCTCGGCCTCGACGTCCCTGGCGACCTCCTCGATGACGGTGTCGATGTCCTCCCGGTCCACCGACGAAGGGCCTGGATACCAAGAAGGGGAATGAGACGGAGCCAAGGTCAAGGCTCAAGAAGAAGAAGGAAGAACAGGGACGGGAAGTGAGCAAACTTACCAGCACCGGGCTGGGAAGAAGTGGCACCCTCCCCACCAAATTTGTTGCCGGGGTGGAACCACCGGCACCCAAGTTCATCTCCTCCTCCTCCATAGGTGTGGGCCTAGGGGTGGATGCCCTTGCCGGGGACGCCCCTCAGAGCGGCGTAGTCGAGAGGGGTGGCATGTTGGGGGTGGCCCTCAGCGGCTCCTCCTGCTGCCGTTCTTCTCCTGCAAACCCGCCAAGATCAGCATCAAGGATTCACACCCAAAGTTCATCAATGGAGGAGTGAGTGATGGACTCACGCTGGGGGCTGAAGCGGGGGCTGCTGTTCGGGCTGCTCCCCACCACCAGCGGCGTACTCGAAGTACCCGCCAGGGGCTTGTCGCCCGTCGAGGCCTTGGCCCTCTTCGCCACCCTCTGCGCTAGCATCTCCGTGTCCCTATGAAGACAACGTCAAATCAAAGAAAGATGACACAGGAGTAAAGTCAGGAGATAATGTGGGAGGGGGGCGAGATACTTACTCTTCCCCCACCTCCTCCTCCACTATATTCCTCTTCCTTCTTGGGCTGAGAGACCCAAAATCGAAGACGACCTCCGTGTCAACATCTACGGGAGGAGGGGAAGGGGATGGAGTCCGGCGACGCTTGGACGAAGAAGAGGCGGTCGCTTTCTTCTTCGCCACCGCAGCCTTCACCGCCTTCTTCGCTGTCGCGGCCCTCATCTGGCACACAGACTGCTCCTGAACCTGTTTCCGCGGCACGGCCCTGCTGGGCCGAACTGGTTCGCCGGAGCCAGCATGGCACAGGACGCGTCTCCTCCCTGGGGCCGGAGTGTCGTCAGCCTCGGCCTCCCCCTCGGTCGACTCTTCGACCACATCTTCCATAAGAGGAGTCCCGGCGCCGGCACTGCTGGCCTCCCCAGCCGACTCCACCCATCCGGCGAGCTCCTTGTCCTCCGCGGCCGCGCCGGCCTCGTCCTCCATGGCGCCAACGCTACCAGCCTCCCGGGCAAGCTCCGCCTCTGCCGCCCTGGCGGCAATATAATCCAGCTCCTCCTTGGTGGTATCCTGGATAAGCAGTGGCTCATCACGGACGTACCTCTCTGACAAGCTATCAAAAAAGTCCTGCACCTGCTCTGCTTCCGGCTCGACCCAGCTCGGGTCAAGGCCGTGTGCGTTGAGGTCCGGCATCATAGCAATAATGTCGGTCTGGCGAGAATTGTTGCTCAGCGGGACCACTCCCGCCGGCAACCCAAACAAGGGCCCCCTTGACGGCCTTGCCGGCCTTCGCGGCCTTGCCAGTCCTCTCAGCCATGTCGTCGCGGTCCACATCGAGCTGAAAGAGCCTCTGGCAAAAGTGGGCATGCCCCATCACTGTGAAGTTGTGGTTCAAGCCAGGGCGGAGCCTCATGATGTCGGCCGCATTCCTGTAATCCCAGGTCGGCCTCCCCTTGCTATGCAATGGGGCGATCCGGCGACAGATGAAATCATCCCCAATCATTTCAAGGGTGAACCCGGCCACGGTTAGGTGATGGATCCTGGTGGTGGTGACCGTGAGCTTCTTTTCGTTGGCATCGACGTCACCCCAGTCATCTCTATGGACCGGCGGCATCTGACGGAACCGACAGAACTCCTGCGGATCTTCTTCTTTAATCCAACACCACCGGCCCCGCCACTCTTCCCACCTCTCCTTCTGGGCGCCCTCCGGATATGTACCTTCTCCTGGCTCCTTGGGATCTAGACGATGCATCCAGAGATGGCGCCTCCTTTTTGCATACGAGGATAAAAGTAGTGGCGGAAGAGCGCCGTACTAGGATGCACTCTGGCGAAGCCCTCACAGAGATGGGTAAAAATGGCCATGCACGCCACCGCATTTGGGGTGAAATCAAGAAGGTGGAAGCCGTAGGTGTGCATGACGTCATTGAATAAATCGGAGAAGGGGGGCAGAGCCCGCAGGAGAACTAGTCAACAAAGAAAGGATACCGATTCAGGTCGTCCTCAGCAAAATCGGCAGGGATGATGTGCGTGGCCGAATGCCCCGTCGTCTTCGCCCCCCACAGGGGCTTGAAGTAGTCCTTGAGATAGACGACATCGACCGTAGAGGTGAAGTAGGCGTGCTGCGTCCGAAACGCCACGAACTCGCTCTCCAGCGCCTCCTTCTCCGCGGTATCCTTGGCCGCTCCCTTACCCCTGCTGGTTTTGGGCGCCATGGCAGATAGAGGGGGGCGAAGAATCAAGAGCAATGGGGGTGGCGGCGGCCAGCAGAGGCAAGAGAGTTTTTTGCTTTGAGGAAGAAGAGAGGAACGGCGGTTCCGAGATTTAAGAGACGCAGAGGGTAAATGAGCAGCGCACCTGCAGTTTCCCCTTTACTTTTAGGGAAGGCGCGGGCCACCTCTTTACCATTTATTGCGATGTGACGCATGAGGGCAGCAACCGCCCCACGCATGACCCCCACGTCACGCATTCAACGCGAGTCGTGGGGAAGCGCAAGCGAGCGAGGGAGTTACTGCGGTAAAAACTCCACCGCACGCGCGCTGGCTCACCATTCTGGGCCTGGCCTAATAACGCCCCACGCTTATATGTTGCCCAGGCCTGGGGGCTCCTATCGGTGTACAAAAGTAGGGGTCCCTTTTTGCACCCCTTTACTTGTGCGCGGGCAGTCGCAGCCCCACGCCCCTGGCCACGATTGGCGGGGCAGAGGAAGCAAAGCCACAGGACAACCAGAGCAACGCCAAGATAGAGACACAAAGAGCAGAGGGGCGAGGTGAACTCCCACGGCAAGGCCCTTGCCGATGCGGCCTCCATAGCCCCGACAAGAACCTTGCCGGGGCAACTTGCCCAACATGAGCGGAGCCGCCACCCTTGATCCCAAGAGTTCCAACACCGTCAACCACATTGGAACCAAGGCTTGGGAGGCACCTCCATGGTGGCATGTAGATCTTTGTGAAGACCAGAAGCATACAAGATTAGATGAGAATCAGAAGACGACGATCCTCGGCAAGATCCTTGCCAAGGATACCCACGAAACCCCCGGCAAGATCCTCGCCGGGGACGACCACGACGCCATGGCAAGACCCTTGCCGGGGCCCCGGCAAGACTCTTGCCGAAGACATCCACGGGGCCGCAGCCAGGCCCACATCTGCCAAAGCTCCGCCGTCGTTCCCATGCAGCTCCCAGCCCACCAACTAGGCGAACACCTGCGTGGCGACGTGCGGCCTCTAGGACAACTCAGCAAGCACCTGCTTGGTGCATGCAGATCTTCATGAAGACCCTACCACCACGCCAACTCAGCAGCCTGCCAACCTACATGGCGTTGCATGCCTTGTTGGCTTGGACACGTGCCGGAGCAAGGCGGAGCGGCGACAGACGGGACAGGCCACGTTACCGCCTCCGATAAAGCAAGTGGACACCTAAGTAGCACATTTAATGCCCTTTGTCCTATAATGACAAGCGATGAGCTTGTACACCATATAGCTTTCCACCTCCTGTGTGCCACTGTGGCAGCCCCTTTGTCTATAAAAGGAGGCCCGCGGCGTACTGAGAGATGATTCGGATATTTTGGACGACGCACGCACCATAGCTAGTTTAAAAGCTCAAGAACACTCAAATATACACCAAAGCAAGACTAGGGTATTACGCATCCTCGCGGCCTGAACCTGGGTAAACGAACTTTGTGCTGGCTTCTAGACCCGCTCTTTGCACAACCTCACGCCCGCCAACCGTAGAAGGGATTCCAGTGATCCCATAGGTGTCGTTTCCCCCGACAATTTGCGATAGAACATTATCGCACGTGGTAATTGTTGGGAAACGTGTGCCATGGAGTCTTGCATGGCAGACGAGTTCCGCAGAAAACTCGTGTGCGATGGGGCACATATCTCACACAGTTCATATGTTGGCCCATGTGCCTTACATATTGTTTCCCAAACGGTTCATTATGACACACCGTTTGGTTTCACTGCATCATTAGAAATGTTTAATCACTGATCCCACACGTGTGAAAGAATTTAATGTGTGTGGCATCACATACGATTACATTTGGCAAGGCCTCTACATCATGGCTCCCTATCCCCGACGGTTTCTGAGTCGTGTGGGAAGGACCCCCGCAGTCACTCACTTGGTGACGGTTCAAAATGCCATCGCGGAAAGGGGTTAAAAACCATGTGTATATATAGCACCTCGATGTACCAGTGCATGATTGCTTTTTAGTATGCTTGAAGTATTACTTTTTTATGTCAATATTAAACTTTTTTGAATCTTATGGATCTAAATATTCATGCCACATAAAGAAAGATTACATGATAAACATGTTAGGTAGCATTCCACATCAATTCTATTTTTATCATTTACATACTCGAGGACGAGCAGGAATTAAGCTTGGGGATGCTTGATACGTCTCCATCTTGGATTTTTTATTGTTCCATGCTATTATATTATCTATAATTTTTTATTGTTCCATGCTATTATATTATCCATCTTGGATGTTTTATATGCATTATTATGCTATTTTATATCGTCTTTTGGGACTAACCTATTAACCTAGTGCCAAGTGACGGTTCAAAATGCCATCGCGGAAAGGGGTTAAAAACCATGTGTATATATAGCACCTCGATGTACCAGTGCATGATTGCTTTTTAGTATGCTTGAAGTATTACTTTTTTATGTCAATATTAAACTTTTTTTGAATCTTATGGATCTAAATATTCATGCCACATAAAGAAAGATTACATGATAAACATGTTAGGTAGCATTCCACATCAATTCTATTTTTATCATTTACATACTCGAGGACGAGCAGGAATTAAGCTTGGGGATGCTTGATACGTCTCCATCTTGGATTTTTTATTGTTCCATGCTATTATATTATCTATAATTTTTTATTGTTCCATGCTATTATATTATCCATCTTGGATGTTTTATATGCATTATTATGCTATTTTATATCGTCTTTTGGGACTAACCTATTAACCTAGTGCCAAGTGCTAGTTGTTGTTTTTTTCCTTGTTTTTGTCTTACAGAAAATCAATACTAAACTGAGTCCAAATGGAATGAAACTTTTTGATGATTTTTCTTGGACCAAAAGACACCTTTGAAGCTTTGGGGGGAGGCCAGATGGGCCACGAGGTGACGCCAAGCTCTGGGGGCGCACCCTAGGGGCGCCCCCAAGCTTGTGGGCCCCTTGTGGCTCCTCTAACCTTAATTTTTCTTCTATAAATACCCAAATATTCCCCATAGACCAGAGGGCACACCAAAAATACTTTTCCACCGCCGCAAGTTTCTATCCTCGTGAGATCCCATCTGGAGGCCTTTTCGAGTACTCTGCCGGAGGGGGATTCGACCATGGAGGGCTCCTACATCAACCTAGCCGCCCATCCGATGGTGTGTGACTAGTTTACCACAGACCTGCGGATCCAATAGTTAGTAGCTAGATGGCTTCTTCTCTCCCTTTGATCTTCAATATAATGTTCTCATCGATGTTCTTAGAGATTTATTCGATGTAATCTTCTTTTGCGGTGTGTTTGTTGAGATCCGATGAATTGTTGTTTTATGATCAGATTATCTATAAATATTATTTGAGTCTTCTCTGAACTCTTTTATGCATGAATAAGATAACTTTATATTTCTCTCCAATCTATTGATTTGGTTTGGCCAACTAGATTGATTTTTCTTGCCATGGGAGAGGTGCTTTGTAATGGGTTCAATCTTGCGGTGCTTATTCCCACTGACCGAAAGGGACATGACACGTATTTGTATTGTTGCATCAAGGATAAGAAGATGGGGTTTGTTCGTATTGATTGGGTCTATCCCTCTACATCATGTCATCTTGCTTAAGGCGTTACTCCATTCTTGTTAACTTAATACACTAGATGCATGCTGGATAGCGGTTGATGTGTGGAGTAATAGTAGTAGATGCAGGCAGGAGTCGGTCTACTTGTCATGGACGTGATGCCTATATTCATGATCATTGCCTTATATATCATCATAACTATGCGCTTTTCTATCAATTGCTCAACAGTAATTTGTTTACCCACCATATGCTTTCTTTCAAGAGAGAAGCCTCTAGTGAAAACTATGGCCCCGGGGTCTTTTATCATATTATTTTCAGATCTACAAAATCAAAAACCCAAAAATACCTTGCTGCAATTTATTTGTCTTCATCTTATTTTGCACTTTTACTTATCTTTTATATCTATCACTATCGGATCTCATGCTTGCAAGTAACCGTGAAGGGGTTGACAACCCCTTTATCGCCTTGGGTGCAAGTATTTGTTTCTTTGTGTAGGTGCAACCATTGGTGACTTGTGTGTTCCTCCTACTAGATTGATACCTTGGTTCTCAACTGAGGGAAATACTTATCTCTACTTTGCTGCATCACCCTTTCCTCTTCAAGGGAAAAACAACGCAAGCTCAATAAGTAGCATGCAGAAGAAAGATATGGAAGAAAACACATCCAGACAACAGTGAAGGTCACATGAAATTATGACATTCCTTATGGGAAGGCTTGGAGGGATAAGCAGAAGGCTATGGAGGAAAGGTTTGGAATGTTCATCGACTCATATGATAGTGTTGTCCGTCTCCTTGACATACTGAAGGAGAGGAATCCCGTCACTTATGTTAATGTACAACACACAAGGTTGCCAAGTATACCAGATTTTAAGGTGTTGAAACAAGTATTCTTCTCTTTTGCTATGTGCATCGAAGCTTTTCGGCATTGTCCTTGCTGTGATGTTTGTGGATGGTACATTCCTGACTGGTCAGTACAAAGGGCAAATCCTGACTGCTATTGGTGTGGACGGGAACAATCAAATTATCCCACTTGCCATGGCATTTGTGGAGGGTGAGAACTTTCCGAGCTGGGTATGGTTCTTCCGGCAAGTGAAAATTGCCATCGTGAAGGACCGACCAAACGCGTGTGTCATTCATGATAGACATGCTAGTATCTTGAAGGTCATCAAGACACTGAGGAATCCAACAGATGGGGAACCAACACCTTGGAAGGACTTGTAGAGTCGGTGGTGCATGCGCCATCTTGGGGCTAATTTTTTCTCACAGTTCAGGAACAAGCGGTTGATGAACTTGTTCAAAAAATTATGCAAGTAGAACCAGTAGCGCAAATACTATTTTATTTGGTCAAATCTAGATGAGTTTACCAAGAAGCAGGTCCGTGCGAGGAAGAAAATGGAACAAGATCAGGTTGCATTAGCAACAATCATCGTGGAGCTAGAGCAACCAGTGGGTCTTTGTGACTTGCCAGCAATTGACCCTCCTCATACTAAGAGAAAGAAGGGGAGGGCAATAAAGAGTTTTTCTCGATGAATAGAGAAAGAGCCTCTCATGAATTGGTCTTTGTTGCATGACACCCATGGAGCTAGGTATGGCCATGTGACAACCAACCTTGCAGAGGTGTATAACTCTGCACCCGGAGGGAATAGAGCATTGCCGGTAACGAGATTGAACAAGGTATCGGGATACCGACGATCGGATCTCGGGCAAGTAGCATACAGATAGACAAAGGGAATTGTATACGGGATTGATTGAATCCCCGACATCGTGATTCATCCGATGAGATCATCGTGGAACATGTGGGAGCCAACATGGGTATCCAGATCCCGCTGTTGGTTATTGGCCGGAGAACGTCTCGGTCATGTCTGCATGGTTCCCGAACCCGTAGGGTCTACACACTTAAGGTTCAATGGCGCTAGGGTTATAGGGAATAGATATACGTGGTTACCGAATGTTGTTCGGAGTCCCGGATGAGATCCCAGACGTCACGAGGAGTTCCGGAATGGTCCGGAGGTAAATATTGAAAGGTTCAAGTTATTTATAAAATAGTAATGATAGTACCACATACTTGTGGCACTGCCATTTGAGTCGTATTGGTATAAAACGCATGAAGAAGCTCCATGTAGATGGATCTTTGGACTCACTCGTTTTTGAAAAGATTGAGACATGCGAACCATGTCTATTGGTATGAAGAAACTCCATGCAGATGGATCGTTTGACCCTCCTCATACTAAGAGAAAGAAGGGGAGGGCAATAAAGAGTTTTTCTCGATGAATAGAGAAAGAGCCTCTCATGAATTGGTCTTTGTTGCATGACACCCATGGAGCTAGGTATGGCCATGTGACAACCAACCTTGCAGAGGTGTATAACTCTGCACCCGGAGGGAATAGAGCATTGCCGGTAACGAGATTGAACAAGGTATCGGGATACCGACGATCGGATCTCGGGCAAGTAGCATACAGATAGACAAAGGGAATTGTATACGGGATTGATTGAATCCCCGACATCGTGATTCATCCGATGAGATCATCGTGGAACATGTGGGAGCCAACATGGGTATCCAGATCCCGCTGTTGGTTATTGGCCGGAGAACGTCTCGGTCATGTCTGCATGGTTCCCGAACCCGTAGGGTCTACACACTTAAGGTTCGATGGCGCTAGGGTTATAGGGAATAGATATACGTGGTTACCGAATGTTGTTCGGAGTCCCGGATGAGATCCCAGACGTCACGAGGAGTTCCGGAATGGTCCGGAGGTAAATATTGAAAGGTTCAAGTTATTTATAAAATAGTAATGATAGTACCACATACTTGTGGCACTGCCATTTGAGTCGTATTGGTATAAAACGCATGAAGAAGCTCCATGTAGATGGATCTTTGGACTCACTCGTTTTTGAAAAGATTGAGACATGCGAACCATGTCTATTGGTATGAAGAAACTCCATGCAGATGGATCGTTTGACCCTCCTCATACTAAGAGAAAGAAGGGGAGGGCAATAAAGAGTTTTTCTCGATGAATAGAGAAAGAGCCTCTCATGAATTGGTCTTTGCTGCATGACACCCATGGAGCTAGGTATGGCCATGTGACAACCAACCTTGCAGAGGTGTATAACTCTGCACCCGGAGGGAATAGAGCATTGCCGGTAACGAGATTGAACAAGGTATCGGGATACCGACGATCGGATCTCGGGCAAGTAGCATACAGATAGACAAAGGGAATTGTATACGGGATTGATTGAATCCCCGACATCGTGATTCATCCGATGAGATCATCGTGGAACATGTGGGAGCCAACATGGGTATCCAGATCCCGCTGTTGGTTATTGGCCGGAGAACGTCTCGGTCATGTCTGCATGGTTCCCGAACCCGTAGGGTCTACACACTTAAGGTTCGATGGCGCTAGGGTTATAGGGAATAGATATACGTGGTTACCGAATGTTGTTCGGAGTCCCGGATGAGATCCCAGACGTCACGAGGAGTTCCGGAATGGTCCGGAGGTAAATATTGAAAGGTTCAAGTTATTTATAAAATAGTAATGATAGTACCACATACTTGTGGCACTGCCATTTGAGTCGTATTGGTATAAAACGCATGAAGAACCTCCATGTAGATGGATCTTTGGACTCACTCGTTTTTGAAAAGATTGAGACATGCGAACCATGTCTATTGGTATGAAGAAACTCCATGCAGATGGATCGTTTGGACTCACTTGATTTTGAATCACTCGAGACATGCAAATCATACCACATGGGCAAGATGACTGAAAGGCCTCATTTTCAGTAAGATGGAACAAGAGAGCAACTTGTTGGAAGTAATACATTTTGATGTATGCAGTCCAATGAGTCCTAAGGCATGCAGTGGATATCGTTATGTTCTTACTTCACAGATGATTTGAGTAGATGCACAAGTCTGAATTATTGAAAGGTTCAAGTAATTTCAGAGTGAAGTTGAAGATCGTCGTGACAAGAGGATAAAATGTCTATGATATGATCATAGAGATATCTGAGTTACGAGTTTGGCACACAATTAAGACATTGTGGAAAGTGTTTCACAATTAATACCGCCTGGAACACCACAGTGTGATGGTGTGTCCGAACATCATAACTGCACCCTATTGGATATGGTGCATGCCATGATGTCTCTTATCGAATTACCACTATCGTTTATGGGTTAGGCATTAGAGATAACCGCATTCACTTTAAAAGGGGCACCACGCAATTCTGTTGAGACGACACCGTTTAGAGAAACCTAAGTTGTCGTTTCTTAAAAGTTAGGGGCTGCGATGCTTATGTGAAAAAGTTTCAGGCTGATAAGCTCGAACCCAAAGCGGATAAATGCATCTTCATAGAATACCCAAAACAGTTGGGTATACCTCCTGTTTCAGATCTGGAAGTAAACAGGTCCTTTCTCGAGGAAAAGTTTCTCTCAAAAGAATTGAGTGGGAGGATGGTGGAGACTTGATGAGGTTATTGAACCATAACTTCAACTAGTGTGTAGCAGGGCACAGGAAGTTGTTCCTGTGGCACCTACACCAATTGAAGTGGAAGCTTATGATAGTGATCATGAAACTTCAGATCAAGTCACTACCAAACCTCGTAGGTCGATAAGGATGCGTACTACTTCAGAGTGGTACGTAATCCTGTCTTGGAAGTCATGTTGCTAGACAACAATGAACCTACGAGCTATGGAGAAGCGATGGTGGGCTCGGATTCCGACGAATGGCTTGAGGCCATGAAATCCGAGAGAGGATCCATGTATAAAAGCAAAGTATAGACTTTGGAAGAACTACTTGATGGTCGTAAGGCTGTTGGGTGCAGATGGATTTTAAAAGGAAGACAGACAATGATGGTAAGTGTCACCATTAAGAAAGCTCGACTTGTCGTTAAGATGTTTTCCGACAAGTTCAAGGAGTTGACTACGATGAGATTTTCTCACTCGTAGCGATGCTAAGAGTCTGTTGGAATTGTGTTAGCAGTTACTGCATTATTTATGAAATCTTGCGGATAGGATATCAAAACAAGTTTCCTTACCAGTTTTCGTAAGGAAAGGTTGTATGTGATACAATCAGAAAGGTTTTGCCGATCCTAAGGATGCTAAAAGGTATGCTAGCTCCAGCGATCCTTCCATGGACTAGAGCAAGCATCTCGGAGTCAGAATATACAATTTGATGGAGTGATCAAAGTTTTTGGGTTTATACAAAGTTTGTTAGAAACTTGTATTTACAATAAAGTGAGTGGGAGCGCTACAACATTTCTGATAAGTATATGTGAATGACATATTGTTGATCCGAAATGATGTAAAATTTCTGGAAAGCATAAAGGGTTGTTTGAAAGGAGTTTTTCAAAGGAAGACCTGGATAAAGCTCTTACATATTGGGCATCAAGATCTATAGAGATAGATCAAGACGCCTGATGACACTTTCAAAGAACGCACACGTTCACATGATTTTGAAAGAGTTCAAAATAGATCAGCAAAGAAGGAGTTCTTGGCTGTGTTACAAGGTGTGAGTATTGAGTAAGACTCAAGACCTGACCATAGCAGAAGAGAGAGAAAGGACGAAGGTCGTCCCCCATGCTTTAGACGTAGGCTCTACAGTATGCTATGCTGTGTACCGCACATGAAGTGTGCCTTGCCATGAGTTGGTCAAGGGGTACAATAGTGATCCGGGAATGGATCACATGACAGCGGTCGAACTTATCCTTAGTATCTAGTGGACTAAGGAATTTTCTCGATTATGGAGGTGAAAAGGAGTTCGTCGTAAAGGGTTACGTCGATGCGAACTTTGAAACTAATCCGGATGACTCTGAGTAGTAGACCGGATTCGTATAGTAGAGCAGTTATTTGAAATGGCTCCAAGTAGCGCGTGGTAGCATCCACAAGATGACATAGATATTCGTAAAGCACACACGGATCTGAAAGGTTCAGACCCGTTGACTAATAACCTCTCTCACAAGCATAACATGATCAAACCAGAACTCATTGAGTGTTAATCACATAGTGATGTGAACTAGATTATTGACTCTAGTAAACTCTTTGGATGTTGGTCACATGGTGATGTGACCTGTGAGTGTTAATCACATGGTGATGTGAACTAGATTATTGACTCTAGTGCAAGTGGGAGACTGTTGGAAATATGCCCTAGAGGCAATAATAAATTGGTTATTATTATATTTCCTTGTTCATGATAATCGTTTATTATCCATGCTAGAATTGTATTGATAGGAAACTCAGATACATGTGTGGATACATAGACAACACCATGTCCCTAGTAAGCTTCTAGTTGACTAGCTCGTTGATCAATAGATGGTTACGGTTTCCTGACCATGGACATTGGATGTCGTTGATAACGGGATCACATCATTAGGAGAATGATGTGATGGACAAGACCCAATCCTAAGCCTAGCACAAGATCGTGTAGTTCGTTTGCTAAGAGCTTTTCTAATGTCAAGTATCATTTCCTTAGACCATGAGATTGTGCAACTCCCGGATATCGTAGGAATGCTTTGGGTGTACCAAACGTCACAACGTAACTGGGTGGCTATAAAGGTGCACTACAGGTATCTCCGAAAGTGTCTGTTGGGTTGGCACGAATCGAGACTGGGATTTGTCACTACGTGTAAACGGAGAGGTATCTCTGGGCCCACTCGGTAGGACATCATCATAATGTGCACAATGTGACCAAGGAGTTGATCACGGGATGATGTGTTACGGAACGAGTAAAGAGACTTGCTGGTAACGAGATTGAACAAGGTATCCGGATACCGACGATCGAATCTCGGGCAAGTAGCATACCGATAGACAAAGGGAATTGTATACGGGATTGATTGAATCCCCGACATCGTGATTCATCCGATGAGATCATCGTGGAACATGTGGGAGCCAACATGGGTATCCAGATCCCGCTGTTGGTTATTGGCCGGAGAACGTCTCAGCCATGTCTGCATGGTTCCCGAACCCGTAGGGTCTACACACTTAAGGTTCGATGGCGCTAGGGTTATAGGGAATAGATATACGTGGTTACCGAATGTTGTTCGGAGTCCCGGATGAGATCCCAGACGTCACGAGGAGTTCCGGAATGGTCCGGAGGTAAATATTTATATATGGGAAGTCCTGTTTTGGTCACCGGAAAAGTTTCGGGTGCTATCGGTAATGTACCGAGACCACCGGGAGGGTCCCGGGGGTCCACCAGGTGGGGCCACCAGCCCCAGAAGGCTGCGTGGGCCAAGTGTGGGAGGGGACCAGCTCCAGGTGGGCTGGTGCGCCCCCCCCCACCAAGGCCCAAGGCGCAGGGAGAGTGGGAGGGGGCAAACCCTAGGTCCAGATGGGCCTTAAGGCCCACCCTAGGGGCGCCCCCCTCTCCTTTCCCCTTGGCCGCACCCTAGATGGGTTTTGGGGGCTGCCGCCACCCCTGGGGAGGGAACCCTAGATGGGGGCGCAGCCCCTCCCCTTCCCCTATATATACTTGAGGTATTTGGGGCTGCAAACACACGCGATGATCTCTCTCTTGGCGCAGCCCTACCCCTCTCCCTCCTCCTCTCCCGCGGTGCTTGGCGAAGCCCTGCAGGATTGCCACGCTCCTCCATCACCACCACGCCATCGTGCTGCTTCTGGACGGAGTCTTCCCCAACCTCTCCCTCTCTCCTTGCTGGATCAAGGAGTGGGAGACGTCACCGGGCTGCACGTGTGTTGAACGCGGAGGCACCGTTCTTCGGTGCTTAGATCGGAATCAACCGCGATCTGAATCGCTACGAGTACGACTCCTTCATCCGCGTTCTTGCAACGCTTCCGCATCGTGATCTACAAGGGTATGTAGATGCACTCCCCTTCCACTCGTTGCTAGATTACTCCATAGATTGATCTTGGTGATGCGTAGAATTTTTTTGAATTTCTGCTACGTTACCCAACACAATCATTAATCCATTCATGAAACACGCTTGCATATTAGCTACACCCAATGCTCAAGTACGATCATAGTGCCCCTTAGTTAGTGCTTTATAAGAGAAGATGGAGACTCAAATAAAAAAATTGCATAAAGTAAAAATAAAGGCCCTTCACAGAGGGAAGTAGGGATTTGTAGAGGTGCCGGAGCTCAAAGCGAAAAAATAGAGATAAACAATTTTGGGTGGCATGCTTTCCTTGTCAACAAAAATGATCGAGTAGTTCCCAATACTTTCCATGCTAGATATATCATAGGCGGTTCTCAAACAGAAAATAAAGTTTATTCCTTTTTCACCATACTTTCACATTCCACGGCTAGTCGCATCCACGGGTGCCGTGCATACCAACACTTTCCAAGGAATTTATTATTTGACAACATAAAGTAAATTCATTTTTCATTTCGGGACTAGGCATCCCTAATACCTTTGTCGTACTCTCGTGCAATGACAAGTGAATAAACACTCATCTTGAGAATAACACATCTAGCATGGAAAAATATCAGCCACCCCCTACCGTTTCATGAGCGGTACGTGCACACAAAAAGGAATTTATTTTGAAAATTAGAGATGGCACATAAAAATTTGGTTAGAACGGCACGAGATACTGCATATAAGTAGGTATGGTGGACTCATATTGCAAAACTGGATTTAAGGATTTGGATGCAGAAGTAGTATTTCTACTTAGTACAAGTGAAGGCTAGCAAAAAGATTGAGAAGCATCCAACCAAGAAACAAAAAATCACATAAGCGAGCATTAAGCATAACTAACACCGAATAATGCACCACAAGTGATGCGATCACCCTAGGTAATATTGTTCTTCCACCATTGGTGCTAAATACGATACCTTCAAAACGAGACACTGATAGTGAGAAAAATACATCAAACTATATTGTGCTTGCTTTACGTCAAAGGAAGGTGTTGCAGTCAACAAATCAAAGAGGTATTAGGCTCCATGCCTTGCTCACGAAATATCCGTGGAAGTCAAAAACAAGACATTTTATTCTGGGGTCCAAGTATTGATGAGATTCCTATTGAGCTAATTCCTTCAGATGAAGCGAAGCCTTGTTTTAGAACTCCATGCAACTACTTGTACAAGTCTAATCAAGAAAGCAAGCTTACGTGAAGGTCAAAGTCTCCTAGTTTTTAGTTTTGTCCCAGTCGTGTCCTAGTTGGATGCTTTACAGTTTTTTTCCTTGTTGAGTCCGGTTTGTGTTTCTATGAGTTACGAGCTTAGCCCAGGTGTCTGCGTGTGCCTATAAATAAAGGCCATATGGCCATATAAAAGTTAGGTTTTAGTACGTGAAGAAAATACTCAGAGAAGGATCTGATGGTTGTGCCACATCTGTGTTCTTGCGTTCCATAATTTTGGTTCGATGATCGCATGTGTTCCGGTGACCTAGATTGCCAGGGCATTAGTTTTGTTCAGTTCTTGATCTTCCAGGATCGATCCAATCTCTCTTTTGCTTTTCCATCTACTTCTAGTATCCTCTGTTAATTACTTCGTCGCCGTCGCCGCCGCTAATCGCCATTAGCTTAATCCCTCCATCTATCCTACTACTACTACACCACGGTGCTATACTTCTTTCCACTATATTTCTTCATCTAGCTACTGCACGTTTACAAGCATAGTCTATCATCTACTGTTGTTCGTTCTTGCTGGCGAACTCATTGCTACTACGTGTGCATGCGGTGAAAGATCAGGCCACCCCAAAAATCGTCTCAATGCTACTTGAGGCGTATCAGTTGGTATTAGAGAGCGCCAGGTTTATCACTGCGCGCGATGTCAACCGCAAGCAAGTGTGATGAGGATGAGGTGCGGGAGGATGACGGGTCGCTGCAATATGGTCCCGATCTGGACCCAGGTGTCCATGCTATGTTCAAGGCTACATACGAGCACTTCGACAACCGCATGAAGGCCCTCGACGAGACGGTGACCGACGGGTTCCAGGCCATGCAGGCAGCCCTCTGATGTCTACTATGCAACCTTCTTCTTGTAGACTCATGTTGGGCCTCCAAGCATAGAGTTTTGTAGGAAAGTAATATTTTTTCCTCAAGTGGATGACCTAAGGTTCATCAATCCGTGGGAGGCGTAGGATGAAGATGGTCTCTCTCAAATAACCCTGCAACCAAATAACAAAGAGTCTCTTGTGTCCCCAACAAACTAATACAATGTTAAATTGTATAGGTGCACTAGTTCGGCAAAGAGATGGTGATACAAGTGTAATATGGATGGTAGAAATATATTTTTATAATCTGAATAAATAAAAACAGCAAGGTAGCAAGTAGTAAAAGTGAGCGAAAACGGTATTGCAATGCTTGAAAACAAGGCCTAGGGTTCATACTTTCACTAGTGCAAGTTCTCTCAACAATGATAACATAATTAAATCATATGGCAATCCCTCAACGTGCGACAAAGAGTCACTCCAAAGTTCCTATCACGGAGAACATAAGATGAAATTGCTTGTAGGGTACGAAACCACCTCAAAGTTATTCTTTCCGATCAATCTATTGAGTCGTCCCTATAAGTGTCACAAACAGCCCTAGAGTTCGTAGTAAAATAACACCATATGAAAACACATCAATCAACCCTAATGTCACCTAGGTACTCCAATCACCACAAGTATCCATGGGTCAATTATACGATATGCATCAAACAACTTCAGATTCATAAGATTCAATCCAACACAAAGAACCTCAAAGAGTGCCCCAAGATTTCTACCGTAGAAACAAGGATGAGAACATGCATCAACCCCTATGCATAGATTACCCAAATATCACCTCAGGAATCCGCGAGTTGAGTGCCAAAACATACATCAAGTGAATCAATAGAACACTCCATTGTCACCACGGGTATTCCACGCAAGACATACATCAAGTGTCTCAAATCCATAATAGTATTCAATCCGATAATTCTGAAACCTCAAAGGTAAAACTCAATTCATCACAAGAAAGTAGAGAACACCATCTGATCCAACTATAGTAACAAAGCTCGCGGTACACCAAGATCGTGCCAAATCAGGAACACGAGAGAGAGAGAGATCAAACACATAGCTACTGGTACATACCCTTAGCCCTGAGGCTAAACTACTTCCTCCTCATCGTAGTGGCCACCGGGATGATGAAGATGGCCTCCCGTGATGGTTTCCCCCTCCGGCAGGGTGCCGGAATGGGCCCCCGATTGGTTTTTTGTGGCTACTGAGGCTTGCGGAAACGGAACTTCCGATCTAGGTTTCTTTCTGGAGCTTTCCATATTTATAAGATTTTTTGGCGTTGGAAACAAGTTAGGGGGGTGCCCGAGGAGTCCACAAGCCAGGGGGCGCGCCCTGAGGGCTTGTGGGCTCCTCAGGACTCTTCTGGTCTAGCGGTGCTTCGGGGGTCTCTTTTGGTCCATAAGAAATTACCGTAAATTTTCAGCCATTCCGAGAACTTTTATTTCTGCACAAAAAACAACACCACGGTAGTTCTGCTGAAAACAGCGTCAGTCCGGGTTAGTTCTAATCTAGTAAAATCATACCAAAACCATATAAATCTTTTGTAAACATGGCATGAATACTTCATAAATTATAGATACGTTGGAGACGTATCGGCATCCCCAAGCTTAATTCTTGCTCGTCCTCGGGTAGGTAAATGATAAAAGAATGAATTTATGAAGAGTGAACGCTACCTAGCATATTTATCAATGTAATCTTTTTTATTGTGGCATGAATGTTCAGACCCATAGATTCAAAACACAAGTTTATTATTGACATAAAAACAATAATACTTCAAGCATACTAATAAAGCAATCATGTCTTCTCAAAATAACATGGCCAAAGAAAGTTATCCCTACAAATTCATATAGTCTGGCTATGCTCTTTCTTCATCACACAAAATATTTCATCATGCACAACCCCGATGACAAGCCAAGCAATTGTTTCATACTTTTAATGTTCTGAAGCTTTTTCAACTTTAACGCAATACATGAGCGTGAGCCATGGATATAGCACTATAGGTGAAATAGAATATGGTGGAGGTTATGAGGAGAAAACAAGAAGGGGGAAAGTCTCACATCAACTAGGCAAATTAATGGGATATGGAGATGCCCATCAATTGATATCGATGCAAGTGAGTAGGGATTGAAATGGAAAGGATGAACTAGAGCTATAAGTGTATGAAATCTCAAAAGAAAACTAAGTGGGTGTGCATCCAACTTGCTTGCTCATGAAGACCTAGGGCAATTTGAGGAAGCCATCATTGGAATATACAAGCCAAGTTCTATAATGAAAAATTCCCACTAGTGTATGAAAGTGACAAAATAGGAGACGCTCTATCATGAAGAACATGGTGCTACTTTGAAGCACAAGTGTGGAAAAGGATAGTAGCATTGTCCCTTCTCTCTTTTTCTCTCATTTTTTATTTTCTCTTTTTTCTCTCTTTTTTTGTTTAGGCTCTTTGGCCTCTCTTTTTTATTTTGGTCTCTTTGGCCTCTTTTTTATAAGTCCGGAGTCTCATCCCAACTTGTGAGGGAATCATAGCTTCCATCATCCTTTCCTCACATGGGACAATGCTCTAATAATGCTGATCATCACAATTTTATTTACTTACAACTCAATACTAGAACAAAGATATGACTATATGAATGCCTCCGGCGGTGTATCGGGATGTGCAATTATCAAGAATGACATGTACAAAAAATATGAACGGTGGCCAAGCCACAAATGCTATGCCAACTACATGATCATGCAAAGCAATATGACAATGATGGTATGTGTCATAATAAACGGAACAGTGGAAGTTGGATGGCAATATATCTCGGAATGGCTATGGAAATGCCAGAATAGGTAGGTATGGTGGTTGTTTTGAGGAAGGGTATATGGTGGGTTTAATGCACTGGCGAAAGTTGCGCAGTACTAGAGAGGCTAGCAATGGTGGAAGGGTGAGAGTGCGTATAATCCATGGACTCAACATTAGTCATAAAGAACTCACATACTTATTGCAAAAATTTATTAGCCATTGAAGCAAAGTACTACAGGCATGCTCCTAGGGGTATATTGGTAGGAAAAGACCATCGCTCGTCCCCGACCGCCACTCATAAGGAAGACAATAAAAAATCATGCTCCGACTTCATCACATAACGGTTCACCATACGTGCATGCTATGGGAATCACAAACTTTAACACAAGTATTTCTACCAATCCACAATTACCCCCTAGCATGAATCTAATATCACCATCTTTATATCTCAAAACAAATGCAAGGAATCAAACTTCTCATATATTCAATGCTCTATATGAAAGTTTTTATTTTATCCCCCTTGGATGTCTATCATATTGGGACCAATTTCATAACACATGCATGTTACCATTACTATTTATAAGACTCTCAAAAGGATATAAGTGAAGCATGAGAGTTCATGACAAACTACCCCAAAAAGATATGAGTGAAAATCAATGAGTAGTTGAATAATTGTGTAGCTATGTGAGGACTCTCTCTCATTTAAGAATTTCATATCTTAATATTGTATTCAAACAGCAAGCAAAACATAATAAAATGACATTCCAAGGATAGCACATATCATGTGAAGAAGCAAAAACTTAGGTTCAACCAAAACTGACCGATCATTGTTGATGAAGAAAGGTGGGATGCCTACCGGGGCATCCCCAATCTTAGATGCTTGAGACTTCTTGGAATATTATCTTGGGATGCCTTGGGCATCCCCAAGCTTGAGCTTTTGTGTCTCCTTAATTCCTTTATATCACGGTTTCCCTAAATCTTAAAAACTTCATCCACACGAAACTCAACAAGAACTCGTGAGATAAATTAGTATAAATCAATGCATAACCTTATTATTCTCTACTGTAGAAAATCACTAAAATCTATTTATATATATAAAGTAATATACGGGCTAATCAGAAAATAGATAAATATGCTACCACAATAATTAGAAAGATCTAGCCGTTGAATCTAATTTGTCATTAACGTTAATTAAATCTCAGCCAATAAATTTCATTAATGCTTTCCACGGCTGCCCCCGCCATGTATGGTGACTCGCGTAAAAGTCATGCCCGAGCTCCAATTAGATCGCCAACAAATCTTTGATCAGAGTAAAAAAATGTGATAACCTAGCGCTGTCGGCGGCCGCCAGCCGCGTTCTCCGTAGGGATCGTCGTTATCCCGCTATGGTGTCACATCCATGCAGAAGGAATCGGCCAGAACATCCCAGGTGGATCCCACGGGCATGCGTTAGCGACGACTGAAGTAGAGGCAGGTTGATCGATTCTCCCAAGCTATCCTACGCACGGCTATACTGCTCTTTGCATGCATGTCTTTATTTTTTCTCCATAGCTATTTTGTACTTTAATTAGTCATGTAGAACGTATACAAGTAGAACGTATAGAAGTTGATGAAGCACCATGTTTTTTTTCCTTTTCAATTCAATCTGATGTTACATCTAACATGAAAGCAAAACATGCATCCGAGAAGAAACTATTGTTTCATAACAATCAGATTAGAGTACAGATGGACATCTACATAAACAAAAGATACTTTACCAAAAAGAAAGATCTCCTTCAAGATATACTCAGGAATTCTTGCTACACCGAGGCACCCAAACTTCCTCGAGAGAACCCTACCTTTCTCCTTCAAGATGTCCTGAATTTTGAAGGTCTGTCCACAAAGCAGTGGCATGGACGCAGACATACGCCATAAACTGCTGGCCTCCATGAGGGACTGAAAACCGACTTCTCCCATCAAACTGACACACTGCTGCTCGATGCGGATGTTGGACCTGACAAGCAGCCACAGGTGTTAGACCTGACAGATCAGTAAAAAAGAACTGGAATGCTCTAGCACAACCACTATCTCCATTGGAATTGTTGTTGCACTATGCAGCGTTAGCGGCAACCCAAGCCAAGGCGGGTATTAGATTGATTCTCTAAAACCTATACTACCGCTCTTTGCATGCACGCCTCTTTTTTTCCAAGAACTGTTCTGTTCTTTAATTATTAATAATACTCTGTAGCACACCTAAAAGTTCATATCCACCAGTCCTTTTCATGAATCCCATTGTTCTAATTAATAGCACATATATAAGTTCATATTCGTGTTGCCAAAATATGCCCAACTAACAAGTTTAAGCTCAATTCGGCAAGCCACTTAGTTTTATTTCCACTTACCACTATTGAGCTTGTAGGACATTGTACATAATATTGAGGATTGTCTGATCAACTCCAGCCAGCAATGACGCAACCTACATCATTAGTTCCGTCTAGCGACAACACCACCTCTAGCAGGTACCATCTTCTACACAAAATTAAGCCACCTCCAGCAGGATCCATATTGGAAAACAAGTTCAAATAGTTTACCAAAAGTATAATGCAAGTTATTTCTTTATAAAGCAGAATGGAAATCCAAGGAACAGAAGTCACGAATGAAGCAAAAAAGGTTAGAGAGAACAAACTTCTCAATGATCAGGTATTTCACTTCTCATCTTCTACATGTGTTAAATAATTGTCGTTATTTTATGAATTTCCAAAAACTGCAGGCAAATCTATTCGAAAAGAAAGTATGTCCATATGTAATTACTCCCTCTATAAAGAAATACCACTATGTACATTAGAAGATGATTCAAATAAAGACTATGAAGAAACTTCACACATGTTAAAATTCTTACCGACAACAAATTTAAAAGAGTACCTGAAAGAACACTTTACACATGTCAAAACTTTACATTTCTAATATAAGAAAAAACAAACGTCCTATTTTATATTCCAAACTACTCCCTCCGTCTGAAATTATTTGTCGGAGAAATTGATGTATCTAGACGTATTTTAGTTTTAGATACACTCATTTTTCATTCATTTCCGCGACAAGAAATTTCGAAAAGAGGAAGTATAAGGTATAGTATCTTACTTTACAGGCAGGACAGGACGAAAATCATGACCATTTTAGCATTGATGTTATCAGTGACGAGGTACTCTCATCTAAGAAAGAAAGTTCATATTTTTAAATATTCGGACGGACATGCACTAGCATCTTGGTGCTACAATGCCCCATATGCATCTCTGAACACAATTATGTTACTGACATTCAAATTTTAGTGAACGGGTAGGATTCAAAATCTACAGGAAAAAAAGAAAAAAAGACGGCATGTAAAACTAGGAGAAAAGAATCAATAGAAGACAAGAGGATTAGGAAAGCACTTGGAAGGAACACAAGCTAGAACAAGGCAGTAGCAAGTGCTAAACTACAAACTTAATCCCCTTGGTTGTACTTATACAAATATATTCTAGATACTCTATATACTTTGTACTCCCTTCTTTCACAAATATAAGATGTTCCAATTTTTTTGTGAATTGGATGTATATAGACATGTTTTAGTATGTTTATTCACTCATTTCAGTATGTATGTAGTCCATATTGAAATATCCAAAACATCTTATATTTGTGAACAGAGGGAGTAGTAATTTGCATTGGCATACAATTGTGTTTACTTTAGAGTCCATGAGAACATGGATTTAACTAATTATGTGTGCATGCAGACAAATCCACTTTGAAGACTATGAATGTTTAGTCGTGCTCATCTTAATATAAAATTATGCATATTCCATTGAAATTACATCTTCTGTTCTAATATGTACTTAGATTTTCTTTAGTATCACAAGGAATTGATAAAGGAGGCTTTTGTTTATAACGACAATAGAATAAAAAAGGAGGTGTACTCAGTTGGTTATGTAGATCCGTAACATGTCTGACCCGCATAATTATTCCAGAAAATCACCAAATCCTTTTGATAGATGTGCGCCTCTCTAACACGCATTTTCACCTTTTGCCATTCATATTGAATGAATGATTACAATTATGAGGACAGATAAAAATATTTTTTTAAATAGGGGTTCACATTTTAACCTACTGACTAGCAGCATCCACGAACTATGGGATTATTGGAATCTCCATTGTACCGCGGGACTAAATGGTCGACATAGCAAATCTTGGCAGTGCTTTACACATCAAACATGGAGAGCCAAAACTGATTTCACTCAACTAATTATAAATTATCAGTTTTGTAGTCTAAGGTACCATCATCCATTATCTTTGGGAATTAACTACATAAGAGTTGTCCATGCACTCAAGCCAAGTGCATGTATACACTGATCAATACAAAACAAATGATTTGGTCAGGCATTAAAAAAGATTTATTAAAAAGAGCATGCGCCACTACTTCCATACATATGTAGTAGATGGGTGTGGACTTGAACATTCGCTGGGCAGAGGCCATCTTCTTCGCCGCGAACTAGATGGATTTTAAAAGCCTTTTATATAACCATAAGTACATGGATATGGTGTACTACTCCGCATAAGCATTGGAAACATGCATCAACATTTGATGAAAATAGTTCAATAATACCAAACATCGACACTCTAATAATCTGATATTTCAAGCCTGTTCTATAGTACAATCCAATGGTTATATATTATATTGCAATCAGACCTAATTTTACTATTCAGTTATTAAAATCACAAATACACGAATTACTTCCTTAATTTTGTGAATATTAATGGGCGTAGGGGGGCAGAACACTGCCAATTTCAGTCACAAGCCCGGAAATAAGTGGAAAGGACATAAACTGAATAACATTTTGCCTTAAACTGTGTTAGGCGTCCCGAACTTACTATCGCCATTTTGTAGATGGACAAGAAGTCAATCTAGATGAAAATCAATAACAACCAGTATACATTTGTCACTAGCAACTAGCAAGCAGTACCTTAAAGTATATTGGTTCAATCGTACAAAGACCAAAAAAGGGAGAAGAGAGATGGGGGCGGGGGGACCTGCAGGTGGAAGAATGCAGTGCCGAAGCCCGGGCTGCGGCTGTTGAGGATGAAGACGATGCATCGGGTGCCTAGCTTGGGGACAGCATTGACGCCTCTGGCTCGGCGCTTGGGGACGGACAACACCCCCAAGATTCACAAAATCGCGCAGGAGCTAAGGGGAACGAGATCCACTACTTCATCGCCGCCATGGACGCAAACTGGAAAGGAACCGCGAATTCGACGAGCTCGCATCCTCCATCACGCAGCTGCTATTAGGGCCCTGCTCCCATTGACCGACCTGGGAGATCGACGAGGCACACGAGGATCCAAACCAAGCGTCGTCCCAGCCACGAGGTGCCTGCAGGTAACGACCAGGAAGTTGGAAACCGAGGGGGAGCTTGGGGGTGATCCTTAGATGTGGTGGTCTGGTGGATCCAAGCTAGCTCAGCCTTTTCCATGGCTGGGAGCTCCGAGAAGACAAAGAAGACTCGAGAAAGGAGAAAAATGAAGGTCCATGTTGGTGGGACCCCTGAAGCCACAATACGTGATATAATAGTGTGGATAATGGGCATGATTAGAGCAAACTTTGTAAAATAATGGGCATGGAGTAGTTGAGAAGATGAGTCAACGCCGGTCCTGCTTCCGGTACATTAGTACGTGTTATAATTTTTTTTGACAAATAGTACTAGTACGTGTTATAATTTAACTCACTCAGTGTCCATGAAAGAAAGAAAAAACTACCACAAACCATTTTTTATGAATATATTGTATATATATTCCCTTTCACTTCATATATACCAAATTCAAAAAAAATCACTAAGATGATCAAACATAACTGACGAATATTATAGGCACACACATCTACAACTATAATAGATTAATATAGCAAATCTTACATAGCATTAGCAAATAAACATAGAGAAAATGATAAAAATATAAATTGCACAGTGCGAAAGTTATGATTGTAAAAGACTCATATTTGTGAATGTGATCACATTTGATTCCAATTTTCTTTGGACAAAACAAAAAAATTATTATCCAGATAAAACTTATAAAATTCAAGCACTTGCATATTTTTTAGAAAGTTAATAAGAATCACATAACCAAATTGCCGATAATCCAAAGTAAATACCAAAGAAACTATTCATATTAATAATTAGGTGGCCCAATAAGCTAACATCAAGTACTGCACCAACGTTCGTGCTCCCATGACTTCACAAAAAAATATGGTCATCTTTTTGAAGACCAAAAGAAGTACTTCTTTTATTTTCAAGGGGGGCCTAAATGTTTCGAACTATTATGGTCATCTTTCTATAGTTTTATTTTATTTTTAAGGGGCACACAAGATGTCATGTACATATTAGTTCAACATTTTGGGTTACTAAAGGAAAGAGTCATTTCCACAAATTAAAATCTCTCATAACTTTATTAGAAAGTCAATAGTCAAAAGACGTACCAAAAGATACTTTATCAGTGTTGATTGGAAAAAAGATTAATCTTGCTCCAACATTGAAAGACGGTATTCATGAAATATTATATTTGTAAATGCCATCACATTCGGTTTCAATTTTTTGCATAGGAAAATCAAGTAATATGTTCTCATTATTAAACTTTATAGTATTCTAGCCCGCGCATCGAGCGGTCCACTTTACTAGTTATTATTTAACATTGCATACTAAATCCCTCTGCATATTTAATACTCCTATCCTCTAATACAATCATTAAACAAGCAAACATAACAGCAATCTGTCTAAACAGAATAGTCTGTAAAGAATGCAAGAGGAATCATACTTCCCTAACTTAAAAAATTCTAAAATATTACCACACTGTAGAATGTTTTTGTTACTCATTGTTTAAGAATTTCAAGATTTGATCATGTTCTGACTATTCACAAATATTCAGACAATGATAGAAAACATTCTGTTTTTAAAACAGCAACATATAGACTTGCAAAATAAGCATGGTAAAGGCTATACTTGACATTTTTATTGAACTAAAAGATGCAAAACATTATTCTAAATAGCAGCAAGCAAATCTCAAGAAAATAAAATGATGCTCCAAGCAAAACTCATATCATGTGGTGAATAAAAAATAGCCTCAAGTAATTTTACCAATGGATTGAAGACAAAAGAGGGGATGCCATCCAGGGCATCCCCAAGCTTAGATGTTTGGTTGTCCTTGAATATTACCTTGGGGTGCCTTGGGAATCCCCAAGCTTAGGCTCTTGCCACTCCTTATTCCGTAGTCCATTGAAACTTTACCCAAAATATGAAAACTTCACAACACAAAACTCAACGGAAAACTCGTAAGCTCCGTTAGTATAATAAAGCAAATCACCACTTAGGTACTGTTGTGAACTCATTCTAAATTTATGTTGGTGTTATATCTACTGTATTCTAACTTCTCATGGTTCATACCCTCCGATACTACCCATAGATTTATCAAAATAAGCAAACAATACAATAAAAATAGACTCTGCCAAAAAACATAACAGTCTGTAGTAATCTGGAAACTTCGTATACTTCTGTAACTCCAACAATTCTGAAAAATTTGACAATCTAGGAAATTTGTATATTAATCTTGTGTAAAATATTCAGATCAAAATCACGCTGTTGTGAACTTCTAAAATTCTGGCAATGAGCGCAATTGTTTCTATTTTTCAGCAAGATCAAATCAACAATCACCATAGACCATCCCAAAGGTCTTACTTGGCACTTTATTGAAACAAAAGCTATAAAACATGATTACTAAAGTAGACTAATCATGTGAACACACAAAAACAGTAGGGGTAAATATTGGGTTGTCTCCCAACAAGCGCTTTTCTTTAATGCCTTTTAGCTAGGCATGATAATTTCAATGATGCTCACAAAGAAGTAAAGAATTGAAACACAAATAGAGCATCATGAATCACATGGAAAGCACATTTAAGCCTAACACACTTCCTATGAATAGGGATTTTGTGAGCAAACAATTTACGGGAGCAAGAATCAACTAGCAAAGGAAGGTAAAACAAGCAATACTTCAAGATTTTCAACACATAGAGAGGAAACTTGATATTATTGAGATATGTAGAAGCATATGTTCCTCTCTCATAATAATTTTCAGTAGCATCATGAAGGAATTCAACAATATAACTATCACATAAAGCATTCTTTTCATGATCTACAAACATAGAAAATTGTTTACTCTCCACATAAGCAAAATTCTTATCATTCATAATAGTGGGAGCAAACTCAACAAAATAAATATCATGTGAGGCATAATCCAATTGAAAATTAAAATCATGGTGACAAGTTTCATGGTTATCATTATTCTTTATAGCATATATGTCATCACAATAATCATCATAGATAGCAACTTTGTTCTCATAATCAATTGGAACCTCTTCTGAAATAGTGGATTCATCACTAAATAAAGTCATGACCTCTCCAAATCCACTTTCATAAATATTATAAGATTCAACACCCTCCAAAATAGTGACACTCTTCCAACCCCACTTTCATCAATATACTCATCATAAATAGGAGGCATGCTATCATCATAATAAATTTGCTCATCAAAACTTGGGGGACAAAAAACATCATCGTCATCAAACATATCATCCCCAAGCTTATGGCTTTGCACATCATTAGCATCATGGATATTCAACGAATTCGTACTAACAACATTGCAATCATGCTAATAATTTAAAGATTTAGTGCCAAACATTTTATTAACTTCTTCTTCTATCACTTGAGCACAATTTTCCTTTCCATCATTTTCATGAAAGACATTAAAAAGATGAAGCATATGAGGCAACCTCAATTCCACTTTTTAGTTTTCTTTTATAGACTAAACTAGTGATAAAACAAGAAACTAAAAGATTCAATTGCAAGATCTAAAGATATACCTTCAAGCACTAACCTCCCCGGCAACGGCGCCAGAAAAGAGCCTGATGTCTACTATGCAACCTTCTTCCTGTAGACTCGTGTTGGGCCTCCAAGCGCAGAGTTATGTAGGACAGTAACAATTTTTCCTCAAGTGGATGACCTAAGGTTTATCAATCCATGGGAGGCATAGGATGAAGATGGTCTCTCTCAAACAACCCTGCAACCAAATAACAAAGGGCCTCTTGTGTCCCCAACACACCCAATACAATGGTAGATTGTATAGGTGCACTAGTTCGGCGAAGAGATGGTGATACAAGTGTAATATGGCTAGTAGAAATATATTTTTATAATCTGAACAAATAAAAACAACAAGGTAAGTAGTAAAAGTGAGCGAAAACGGTATTGCAATGCTTGAAAGCAAGGCCTAGGGTTCATACTTTCACTAGTGCAAGTTCTCTCAACAATGATAACATAATTAAATCATATGGCAATCCCTCAACGTGCGACAAAGAGTCACTCCAAAGTTCCTATCGCGGAGAACATAAGATGAAATTGCTTGTCGGTTAGGAAACCACCTCAAAGTTATTCTTTCCGATCAATCTATTGAGCCATCCCTATAAGTGTCACAAACAGCCCTAAAGTTCGTAGTAAAATAACACCATATGAAAACACGTCAATCAACCCTAATGTCACCTAGATACTCCAATGTCACCACAATTATCCGTGGGCCAATTATACGATATGCATCAAACAACTTCGGATTCATAATATTCAATCCAACACAAAGAACCTCAAAGAGTGCCCCAAGATTTCTACCGGAGAAACAAGGAGGAAAACATGCACCAACCCCTATGCATATATTACCCCAATGTCACCTCAGGAATCCGCGAGTTGAGTGCCAAAACATACATCAAGTGAAGCAATAGAACACCCCATTGTCACCACGGGTATCCCACGCAAGACATACATCAAGTGTTCTCAAATCCAGAATAGTATTCAATCCGATAATAGTGAAACCTAGAAGGTAAAACTCAATTCATCACAAGAAGGTAGAGGGGGAGAAACACCATATGATCGAACTATAGTAACAAAGCTCGCGGTACATCAAGATCATGCCAAATCAAGAACACGAGAGAGAGAGAGAGAGAGAGATCAAACACATAGCTACTGGTACATACCCTCAGCCCCGAGGGTAAACTACTCCCTCCTCATCATAGTTGCCACCGGGATGGTGAAGATGGCCTCCGGTGATGGTTTCCCCCTCCGGCAGGGTGCCGGAACGGGCTCCTGATTGGTTTTTCGTGGCTACAGAGGCTTGCAGCGGCGGAACTTCCGATCTAGGTTTCTTTCTGGAGGTTTCCATATTTATATGACTTTTTGGGGTTGGAAACAAGTCAGGGGGTGCCTAAGGAGTCCACAAGCTAGGGGGCGCGCCCTGAGGGCTTGTGGGATCCTCGGGACTCTTCTGGTCCAGCTCCGGTGCTTCGGGGGTCTCTTTTGGTCCATAAACAATCACCGTAAATTTTCAGCCCATTCCGAGAACTTTTATTTCTGCACAAACAATGACACCACGGTAGTTCTGTTGAAACAGCGTCAGTCCGGGTTAGTTCTAATAAAATCATACCAAAACCATATAAAATTGTTGTAAACATGGCATGAATACTTCATAAATTATAGATACGTTGGAGACGTATCACCCTCCGTCACCTATAGGACCGGTGCGGCTGCTCCAGCGAGGGCACAACATGCCCTGTAGCACCGAGCACCTCTACACGTCCGTGACGTGGACGTTGCCAACGACGAAAATGATGCTGAGTCCGAGGATGGTTCTGATGCTCGCGGCGACCGGCCTCACTGACCACGACTTGATGCTCATCCCCATTGTCGTGGATTTGTCACGGCAGATGTCCTTTGTGTGAGGACTTAGTCGCACTACAGGAATCAGCTACTTTGCCATCTGCCATGGCAGACGGCAAAGGCAAGGATGGCGGACGGCAAAGGCCTTTGCCGTCTGCCGCAGACAGCAAAAGGCTCCGGCAAAGTAGGGATCGGTAAAGAGCTTCTTTGCCGTCTGCTTTTTGAAGCGGACGGCAAAGAAGCTCTTTGCTATCAGCGGCTGACGGCAAAAAAAGCTGACGACAATAAATGCGCTGTTAGTCTGTTAGGCGGCTAACGGCAGCCTTTGCCGTCCACCGAATGACGTCAGCTGGATGTGACTGCGGGACAAGCCTTTGCCGTCTGCTGCTGTAGCCAAATGTGGGCATTCTTTGCCGTCTACCACTGTAGGCAAAGCCTTTGCCGTCCGCCACTGTAGGCAAACTGACCAAATGGGTCAGCTCCCAGGGAGCACAGGTGGCCGCCACGTGGCTTCTTTGCCGTCCGTGGAAGACGGCAAAGGAGCCTTTGCCATCAGCAGCTGACGGCAAAGGTGCCTCTTTTTCTGTTTTTTTAATCCAGCAATTTTCACAACAAATATATGACATTTATATATATATATATATATATATATATATATATTTCACAGGGCTATTTAACAGCAAACATATGACATATCCAGCACATAAGTTTCATCGTGCATACATATATAGTTCCATCGATTCATACATAGCAAGTTGCACATACACATTGTTCCATCCATACATATTACAATGCAAAGTTTCATCAAGATAGCAAGATTATAGCTAGCTAGAAGAATACTAGAGGAGAATGAAAGAAAAAACAAGCACTCTATCATAGCAAGCTAGCTTCCGTGAAGTGAATGAAATCTGCAAAATGGCATATAAGAAAGTTAGAAAAAGGTGACTAGAAGAAGAAGTATATGCCATTTATGAGCTAACTTAGGTGAAATGGATCATTTATGAGCTAACTTAGTTGAAATGGATTGTTTATGAGCTAACCTAGGTGAAATAGATCGTTTATGAGCTAACTTAGGTATAATGCATCATTTTAGAGCTAACCTAGGTAAGGTGGGTCATTTTGGAGCTAACCTAGGTGAAATGGATAGTTTTTTAGCTAAGTTAGGTGAAATGGATCGTTTATGAGCTAACCTAGGTGAAATAGATCATTTATGAGCTAACTTAGGTAAAATGCATCATTTTAGAGCTAACCTAGGTGTGATGGGTCATTTTGGAGCTAAACTAGGTAAAATGGATCGTTGTGAGCTAACCTAGGTGAAATGGATCGTTTATGAGCTAATCTAGGTAAAATGGGCCATTTTAGAGCTAACTTGGGTAAAATGCATCATTTTGGAGCTAACCTAGGTAAGATGGGTCATTTTGGAGCTAACCTAGGTAAAATGGGTCATTTTAGAGCTAACATAGGTAAAATGGATCATTTTGGAGCTAGTCTAGGTAAAATGGGTCATTTCAGAGCTAACATGGGTAAAATGGATCATTTATGAGCTAACTAAGGTAAAATGGGTCATTTTAGAGCTAACTTAGGTAAAATGGATTGTTTATGAGCTAACTAAGCTAATTATGCCATTTTTTGACATAAGTAAGCTAAGTACATGTCATTATTGAGCAAACCTAGTTAACTAAGCATATTAGAGCTAACTTAGGTAAAATGGATGGTTTTGGAGGTCAGTAAGCTTATTAAGTCATTTTGGAGGAAAAGTAGCTAACTCTAGGTCATTGTGGTAAGCATATTGGAGGAAATAAAGGCTAAGTCTAGGTCTTTATGCATTTGTTAAGCAAAACACTAGAGAAACTTACCATGATCATGGAGGTGTAGGAGCGGGCTGGCTCGTGCCGGTAGCTGGAGAAGGATCGTGCGATGCTTGTCTGGAGTTACGCTGCACCAAAGATCATTTCCAATGTCTCGTTAGCATGATGAAACTCAAATGTTAAGACTAGCAAGTAATGTCCATTCAAATTAAACTCACCGTGGTCCCAGGAGCAATCATTGCCATCGGCGGAGTGGTCTGACCGGTCTTCTCGCACACAGACTGCACATTTGGTTTTGACGACTCAGTCATACTAGTTAGTAATGAGACAAACACTACATGAATGTTTTGGCTAATCTGTAGAAGAAACTTACCACAAGGAGCTCGTACATGGCCCTTGCCTGCATGTCATTCCGTGCCCTCTCCTCCTCCAACATCTTTGTTGTCCTCTCCTCCAACTCCCGTTGCCTCTCCGTCGCCTCCGTCAGAAGTTTCTCCGTTCTATCTCTCTCACTCTGTATAGTAGCCTGCAACACCACTCCTCGTTACCATTTGTAATTATTGATGGAAGCACACACAATGTAATGGAGAAAGATAGCTGAGTACGTATAACTAACCTTGATGGCGAGTTGGACTAGCCGGTCACGAGGCCTTATCTCAGGAGTGGAGCTCGACTGGCGCACCTTGATCTCCGGGAGAGTGCTAGGACAACGGATAAGTCCATCTCCAATGGCTATGGAGCCATGGGACCTCCCGCCACCAGATATCATCACCAGCTCTGGATCAATGGGACCCTGGATCGGGTTAAAGTCCTCCCCTTTCCTCGCCTTCCCCTCATCTCTATATTTCATGAGCTTGTTGTGGGAGGAGATGTTGGTGAAGTTGTTTGCATCATCGAGGTCAGACGGAGAGAATGCCTTGACTTTCTTGAAAGAGGCAGTGTGGGCCATGGCATACAGGTCGTACACCTCTGGCACCTTATCCGCCTTATTGTAGCGTGCCCGAAAGAGAGAAACAAAGTAAATTAGTAATTAAAGGGCTCAAGCTAGCATGATGAATGAATTGCATGAATCATGAAGCAAACCACATACCCAGTTCCGCCCGAACTGATATAAGTTGGAGCTGCCTTGATGGTGTGGCACACCTTCCATTTGGGCACGTTTGTCCTTGGCCTCGTTGTGGAGGGCTAGCCATTCTTTTGAGCACCACTCATTGACCAACACCTCCCAACAATCCATCCGATCCGCACACCATCTCGGAGGCGCCTAAGTTAGCAAATAGAAACTTGAGCGCTACGGCTATGAATTACTAAATGAAGGAAGTAAGTACAAGGCCTTAAGAATTACCTTCATGTACTGCTCCTTACTCAGGAACTTCTCGCGGCACGCCGGCTTGGTCTTCTTGATACCACGCAAGGCGTAGTAGTCTCGAACAGCCTGCACCCGAGCCTCGTGCCATAAGTTCAATAGTAGGCGCTTGCAGACGTTATCGATAACATTTGCTGCGTCCTCCTCGTATCCCTCCTCACACCTATAGAATGTCTGCAATCAAATGAGACAATATTGATTAGTACAATTAATAACTAGGTAGTTGAAGATATTTAATTGTGTAAAGGAGAAATTACCCAGAACTTTCTGACAACCACGGCTGCCCTCGTCTTGCACAAGACACCGTCGATAATCTCACCCGACGGGGCCAAGCCAGCCAAGTAGTGCACCCAGCTCAATCCAAGCACTGGAAGCCGACCCTCACCAGGCAACGTGACAAACCCCGGGAAGTTTTGCCGACAAAGAACTCCAAGGACGGAGTTGGGCCGGCGGACACTATGATGGTGGTCCCAACCCCTACAGCATGACAAGGCCAATGCATTAGATATTTGAAGAAACGTGAATGCAGAAGGTACAAAAAGATTAAATGCACTTACCTCTCCCCATCAGGGAAAATCAACCACCTCTGCTCGCGGGTCGCTGGCACGGACGGGAGCCGTGTACAACCACACTGGTAGACGGTGCCCCCCTCCTCCTCAATATCAGTCGGCTCCCCGCCATCATCAGCATGGCCACTCGGCCCCTCAGGCTCATCCGGCCAGGTACCCCATCAAACGTGTGCTCCTCCGGGGTCTCGTGGGCCGAAGGCCCGTCGACCCAAGGCTCGTGGGCCGAAGGCCCGTCGACCCGAGGCTCGTGGGCCGATGGCTCGTGGACCGGAGTCCTGTAGCCTCCTCCTCGGACGAGTCCACCCTAGCAGTCACGTGCTCGGGTGAAACAACTGCGGGTGGCGGCGAGGAAGGCGCCATAGGAGTCACCCTACCTCCTCTCCCGCAACCACGTGCTCCAACTCCTCTCTTCTTCCCTCCCATACCTCGCCCCCTGCTGGGCACCGCTGTCGACGAAGAAGGGCCCGGCGGTGTCGCCATACTGTCCAGCAACGCTCAGCGGAGAGGTGCGTGTGGAATGGAAGACCTCCCACCACGCGCCGACGAAGAAGGGGCCTTGGAGCGCTCCCGACCAGCGCCCACCATCTTTCAACACCTGCCATGACAAAGAGTAAACGAAATTAGTACAACATAAAAAAATACCGACATGAACAATAATATGTATATCACTTAAGTGTATCATCATCAAGTACAACATAAAAAATTGAATACCTGACACTACTAATAATCTCGATCACTATCATCAATAAATGCATAATCATCATCATCATTATAATCAATGACGGGCTCATAGGGTTCAGTGGCATCAACATGTGGAAGGCCACCTTGACGTAATCGGTCAAGCATTGATAGGTCATCCGCAGCAGTAACCTCTTCTTGTTCCGGCTCTTCTTGTTCCTCCTCTGGGTTGATGTCGGATTCACTGTCGCTGTCTACTTCAATGTTTTGGGGTGAAGTATAGCGGTTCTTGAAACGCTTTTTGGAAAGACGTGTCTCTTGGAAGAATTCTCCTTCATATGTGTCTGGGTTAATGTGAGGTTCATAATCCTCTTCCTTTGGGGGAGATAGTCTAGCACGTGGCGGCACTTCATAAACGACATCCCAACCTTTTAGATTTGGATTATTTTGGCAGGCCCACGGTAGATAGAATACTTGGGCCGCCTGTTGAGCCGTAATATAGACATCAGGAACATCTAAATGGGTGCTTTGTTTGATTTCAACTAGCCCTATATGTTCATGAGTCCTTCTAGTCTCCTTCGGCTGAAACCAATAACATTTAAAGACTACGACATTTGGTGGGTTTTCACCATAGAATAGAAGTTCATAAATTGCTTCAACTCTCCCTTAATACTCGGTACCTCCTTCGCCGATAGCAGATAGACAACAATTTGTAGACTTTCGGTCGGCCATAGATAGCTCTTTGCCATAGGTACGAAAGCGATACCCATTGATGTCGTATTTGTCAAATGAACGAACCTTATAGTCAAAACCATCAGCGACTTGTTTCAATTCGGCGTCCATAGACTCTGAATTAGCCTACAAGTTTAATACTAAAGTATTGTTGCATTACGCACAAATTAGCGAATGAAATGAAATTGTCTAATAGACATTACCGTTTGTTTGAACCAAGAGATGAAACCAGGATAGCCGCCTCCTTGCTTTGCGAGAAGCTCATACTCTTCGACGAAATCCTTTTGCATCACCGCTCCATACAAGAATATGGTGATGTATCGACTGTATGAAATATCCAGGAATAAGAGCAGTTCAAAGGAAATAGAAGTTGCAAAAAAATGTACCGAGAACTTACTCGATGTACGGCCGCACTTCTATCAGGTTGTTGAAGATATACAACGAAATGGTCCACCATTCTTCGTTATCCAAAGATACTGGTTTTGAAACACTGGCTGGTGCGAGATTCCCTTTGAATAGGCTAAGGTTGGATCCACCCTTTTTAGGGTCATCAGCATTGTACCGAGGCTTCGATTATGCAAATGACGATTTTTGGCTTCGTAGTGTGCTGTCATGAGTTTGCCGCCTCCTCAGTGATGAATGCCTCAGCCATCGATGCTTCAATTCTATGTTTATTTTTACATTTGTCTCGAAGCGTCTTCTGCATCCTCTCAGTTGGGTAGCACCAACGATTTTGCACCGCCCCCCCCCCCAAACTTGCCTCGGTCGGGAGATGCAAAATCAAATGCTGCATTGGATTAAAGAAGCCCGGTGGAAAGATCTTCTCTAACTTGCAGATCAACTCCGGCGCCAACTCTTCCATTTCTTCTAGCACGCCAGGCAGTAGTTCTTTCGCACAAACAACATGGAAGAAATAGCCGAGTTCTGCCAGTACTAGCCATTCATCCTCAGGGATGAAGCCACGCAACATCACCGGCATTACCCGCTCAATCCATATGTGCCAATCATGACTCTTGAGACCAAATATCTTCAATTTATCAAGACTCGCTCCCCTCTTTAGATTCGCTGCATACCCATCGGGGAATATCAACTGCATTTTCACCCACAAGATAATTTCCCTCATAGCTGGCCTTCGAAGATTGAACCATGCCTTTGGCTTCATCCAGTTCTGCTTTCCTTTCGGTTCTTTCATGTTTTGTAACGGCCTATCACATAGCGCCTCCAGATCGACTCTAGCCTTAGTATTATCCTTTGACTTCCCATCTATGCCGAACAATGTACCAAAAAGTGCCTCGGCGATATTCTTCTCAGTGTGCATCACGTCAATGTTGTGTGGGCAAAGGAAGTCTTTGAAGTACGGCAGATCCCATAAGCATGTCTTGTGAGTCCAGGCGTGCTTAGAATTATACCCCTTGAAGTACCCTGGACGCTCTGGATCTGGCTCGAGAGCGTTTAACTGATCCAGGTCTGTTGGCCTGTCAACGCAGGTGGTGCAGAGTTTTTGACAACTCTACCTCTGATGAAGTTCTTCTTGCCTTTCCTGAACTTATGGCGAGGATTCAGGGACTGTCTATGCATGTCGAAGCAAGAAAACTTGCGACCGGCCTGAAGCCAACGAAACTCAAGAGCTCCCTTGCATGTGGGGCACGGGAACCTTCCATGCACACACCAGCCAACGTATAGCGCATACGCCGGCAAGTCATGCGTCGAGTACATGTACCAGACGCACATTATGAAGTTCCGTTTGCTATAGGCGTTGTATGTCTTGAACCCATTATCCCAGGCTTCTTGCAATTCGTCCTTAAGGGGCTGCATGTACACATTCATATTTTTCCCCGGATAGTTGGGCCCTGGAATTATCAACGTCAGGAAAATGTTCTTTCTTTGCATAATTTGTCCAGGGGGATTGAGTGGAAAGACAAATACGGGCCAACAACTGTATTGGGCTGCCGTTAGACCAAACACACTGAACCCATCTGTGCTGATGCCGACTCGAGGATGCCTCGGATCTGCCACTTTGTCAGCATGTAATTCATCAAACTTTTTCCACGCAACACCATCCGATGTGTGTACGATCATCAGATTCCCATCTGCATCTAGTTCGGTTCTTTTGCCCGTTTTGTGCCATGTCATCTGTCTGGCCGTCTCTTCGACCATGAAAAGACGTTGAAGTCTTGGTACGATTGGCATATACCGAAGAACAACTAACGGGGATTTTGGTCTGTGTCTTCTCACCCATACCGTTGTCTACCACAACATACCTGGAAGACTTGCAAATGGGACAATAGTTCAAGTCTGCATAGTCAAGCCTAAATAAGACACATCCTTTCTCACAGGCATGTATCTTCTCATAGGGCATCTTCAGTGCACGGAGGATTTTGTCCGACTGGTATAGGTTTGCAGGCATTACATGGCCTTTGGGTAGAAAGCGTCCAAATATTGTCATCATTGCGTCGTAGCATTCTCTGCCCAAGTTGAACTGAGCCTTCAGAGCCATTACTTGTGAGATGGCATCCAACTGACAAAGCTCAGTGTGCTCGTGGAGCGGACGTTTTGAAGACTCCAACATTTCATTGAACGCCTTTGCAGATTCCTCCATCTCCTCGTCCGAATCCCGAGCATCATCGAAGTCTTGCACCATGTTTTCCATCCCGGTACCATGCTCGTCGGTGCGATGATGATCCACCTCAGCTCGATCACGTTGGGCAGACTCACCATGATATGTCCACACCGTATAATTGGGCGTAAAACCACTCTTCTGCAGGTGTTTGCCCATTTCAGCCTCTGTCCTCTTTTCCCAATTGCCGCACCATAAACAGGGGCACCAGGTTTTTCTCTGGACATTTGCAAATGTGGCTTGCACAAACCCCTTGGTTTTTGTGAACCATTCAGTGCTCCATTTGTTTTAACCAGTGTGACCGGTGTACATCCACGCACGATCACTCATCTTGACTTTTAGAGCTACTGGACACACAACAAATATATATATATATATATATATAATTCACCATGTATATATTCATCAGTTGATCTACTTTGTCAATTTTATTACGTCCATGCAAACTACACTCTAATAGGTAATGATAGGTCCTAATCCCACCCGAGTATGTGTAGATTGGGTTCATTTTCCCATGCTATGCTCCGGATCCAACGCAAAATTTCGGCAGCACCTCCCCGCTGTTCTCCTGATACACGTCTCTGCAATAAACAGAGAGGATGTGTACCCGGAGAACAACAGGGGAGGCACTGACGAAATTTACGCGTCGGATCCGGAGCAAAGCATATGGGAAAACGAACCAAATCTACACATACTCGGGTTGTCCATGGATAGCGTTGGGCAATTTGAAAGAATCACGGTTATAAATATGCAAATGCATGCATATTTATAACTATAACACTTTCGAACGGGAGACACATATTGGTTACGCATACTGATGATTCAAGACAGATATATAGCTAGCTATCAAGTTTCATCGGCACGAACACCGGAACAGAGCAAATAATTAAGGGGGGAGGAGGACATGTCATTTGTGCTCACCCACGAACGAAGGGCAGAGCTCGTCAAACGCACGGGGAGGTCGTCGAACACCAAACCTCGCAGCAATGAAACAACTGCACATTTAAATCTACCCGATCAACACAATTATATATGATGTTTTTCATAACAAAATCGAAAAATATATGACCTAACTCATAATTCACAAATATATGACTCCGTTGGCCTCTGGAAGGCCAAAGAGCACCTTTTCGGGAGGTGTCGGGGGTCGGGGTGTCATGTCGGTGTCGGGGTGCCGTGTCGGGGTGAGGGTGCTGTTTCAGGGTCGGGGTGTCGTGTCGGGGTCGGGGTGTCATGTCGGGGTCGGGGTGTCGGGTGTGGTGTCGGGGTCAGGGTGTCGGGGTCAGGGGGTCAGGGGGTCGGGGTGTCGGGTCGGGGTCGGGGTGTCGGGGTCAGGGGGTCGGGGTGTTTCCTTCTATCCTTCTTCTTCTTTCCTTTCTTGTTCTTCTTCTTCCCCTTCTACATATCTTCTTTTCTTTTTCTTCTTCTTTTTTCATCTTTTTTCTACTTCTTTTAACAATATAACTTATTATCTAAAACCCATGCACTACATCTAACACTAACACATATCTAGCACTAAATCTAACACTAACACTAACACATATGTAGACCTAAATCTAACACAAACAATTAAACAGCAAAAAAAGGAAAACAGAAAGAAAAAAATAACTCACCGGAGCTCGGGGGGTGGCGGTGGCGACGGGGGCAGTGGGCGGCAGGGTGGCTGTGGCGACGGGGGTGGCAGGGCTCCGGGGCAGTGGAGCTCAGGGGGAGCCGGCAGGGAGGCGGGGCCGATGGGGCCGCGGTGGCGCCGGTGGTGGGGGCGGCGGGGCGCCGGGGCAGTGGGACGGTCGGGCGCCGGGGCGATGGGGCGCCGGGGCGGCGGGATGGTGGGGCGACGGGGCGTCGGCGGGTGGGGACGGCGGGGTGGTGGGGCGACGGGGCAGGTTGCGGCGGGTGGCGGGGGCGGTGGCGGGGACGGCGGCCGATGGTGGGGGCGGCAGCGGGTGGGGGGCGGCGCCGGGCGGCGGGGGGTGGCGGGGGGGTCGATCTGGTCGTCGGGAGGAGAGAAGGAGAGAAACAGAGAGGAAGGGGTGGGGGGCTCGGCCGTTAGTTAGGTTAGTGAAGTTAGGTCTTTGCCGTCCGCCGTGCTTTGCCGTCCGCTATTTTTCTCTCTTTGTTGTCCGCTAGCGGACGGCAAAGAGGGGAGACTTTAAGTTTTATCTAATCAGCTCGTAAGTGGGGCCACCTCTCTCTTTGCCGTCAGCCAACTGACGGCAAAGAATCTTTGCCGTCAGCTAGCCGACGGCAAAGAACTGGCTGATGGCAAAATCCTTCTTTGCCATCAGCCAGTTCTTTGTCGTCCGTTTTTTGTAAGCGGACGGCAAAGACCTTCTTTGCCGTCAGCTAGCAGACGGCAAAAACTGGCAGACAACAAATAAGCTAATTCCAGTAGTGTCGTGAGGCCAACACATCTATGTGATAGCTTGAGAGGGGTTGAGTGGGATGAGAGATGCGAGGTTTTACCCAGGTTCGGCCCCTCACAGTCGAGGTAAAAGCCTACATCCTGCTTCATTGATATTGATGATGATGATGCTCATGATTACAAGGGTGCTCTTTCGCTACCTCTATCTTGAGAGCTATTGACTTGTCTGTCTAAACTTGTCTCTCTTGGGGTGCCCCGCCCCTTCTTATATAAGTTGGAGGGGTGGGTTACATGTGGAGTCCTAGTAGGATTAGGACTATTCTATTACAAGTGGAATCCTAGTCTTGCTTCCTTTGTAAGGGAATATTCCTTATGCCTTTCCTCTTAGGCCGGCCTACCATAACATGAGCGGGCCTACTGGGCCTTAGGCCTTGTCATCCATCTGACCCGCCATCGGGTCATTAGTGAGTCGCCAGACCAATGAGTCGTCAGTCTTCGGGCGGGTTACCGATGAAATGCCAAGTCCCAGCCGGGTCATATATTCGGTCGGGTCATACCGCGGGGTATATCCCCGACATTAGCGCCCGGCTCAATTTGGATTTATCCATGTTAAACTAATCCTGCAAAATAAACACAATAACAAATTTGACAGGTTGTGTGCCGGGTCAAACATTCTTCTGAGCCGGCTTCTGTTCATCCTTAAGTCCTTGTCATTTCCTTCTCCTGGAAAGTCCGGGTCAATAGGCCAATTTCATAGTCAATTTGCTTGTAGAAAAATATTGTAAAAGAGAGTCCATTTAAGTCGGCCTCCAGTGCTCTGACTTGACACATTGGTCTTCAAATATTCAACTGTTATCCAGCCGGTTTGAAGATGTAGAGCTTGCCGATTTATGATTGCCAAAATTGCCGGGTTATAAAACAGATGATGCCGGGTCATGATTGTTGTTGATGCCCGGTCAATCTTATGGCGACTTGGTGCTTGCTTTTGTAAATGTAGCTTTCCAATCATTGAGTCGGCTCTCTAAACCTTTCTATGAATAGCTTAGATGAAATAAACTTTGCAAATTTCTCCAATAATAATATAATACCTGGTTTGCTCAAAACTGAGAATTTGAAGATGCTCCTCCCTTATATGCATATCAGCTATAGCCCCCAAGTCTTAAGAGGAGAACGTAATGATAACTTAAGACTTGCTTTAATATAAATGCCACAACTTTGGAGAAATCCAGGTTGTTCATGTAAGTCGCCAATCATAAACTTTGATAGGAGCAACTAGTAGCCTCCAAGGGCCGGCTCATCACTATGTGATGGGTCGGGTCTTCAATAAGGCGAGTTAAAATGACTTTGCATTAGCCCCCAAGTGCCATGGTAGATGCTTGCAGTGACATGGGACTTGCATACTTGACATAATCCTGATTTGAATAATGTAGCCCCCAACTGTCGGGTCGTATGCCTGCAGCGACTCGGGACTAAATAAAACTATATCCATTATCTGGATGATGTTGCCGAAAGCATTTGCATATCAATATTGAACCATGCTCTCTGTTGTGAACCGGTGCTCTTGGATGACGGAATAATAGCCATTGTTCTGAAGCGGCTTTGAAAACCTCAATCATAATACTTGTTATTGATAACCATAATAAAAATCCAGCCATGTTGGCTATTAAATATTTAATATAATCCGGTATGAAAACCTCCATCATTCAATACTATAATAAAAACCCAGCCAAGTTTGGCTATTAAAGATTTGAATACTTTATCTGTTGACAAGTAAATCTGAAGTTAAATACCCAGCAGCTCTTGGCCGATGGCGACATTATGCACATCCACTGTAATCCGGGATTTTTGTAACCCAGCGGCTTATAGCCTTTGTAAAAATCAAGAATGGATAACCCTTTTGAAACACCCACTTTGATCTTTGTGTTGGGTAACGTAGCAGAAATTCAAAAAAATTCTACGCATCACCAAGATCAATCTATGGAGTAATCCAGCAACGAGGGGAAGGGGAGTGCATCTACATACCCTTGTAGATCGCGATGCGGAAGCGTTGCAAGAACGCGGATGAAGGAGTCGTACTCGTAGCGATTCAGATCGTGGTTGATTCCGATCTAAGCACCGAAGAACGGTGCCTCCGCGTTCAACACACGTGCAGCCCGGTGACGTCTCCCACGCCTTGATCCAGCAAGGAGAGAGGGAGAGGTTGGGGAAGACTCCATCCAGCAGCAGCACGACGGCGTGGTGGTGATGGAGGAGCGTGGCAATCCTGCAGGGCTTCGCCAAGCACCGCGGGAGAGGAGGAGGGAGAGGGGTAGGGCTGCGCCAAGAGAGAGATCATCTCGTGTGTTTGCAGCCCCAAATACCTCAAGTATATATAGGGGAAGGGGAGGGGCTGCGCCCCCATCTAGGGTTCCCTCCCCAGGGGTGGCGGCAGCCCCCAAAACCCATCTAGGGTGCGGCCAAGGGGAAAGGAGAGGGGGCGCCCCTAGGGTGGGCCTTAAGGCCCATCTGGACCTAGGGTTTGCCCCCCTCCCACACTCCCTGCGCCTTGGGCCTTGGTGGGGGGCGCACCAGCCCACCTGGAGCTGGTCCCCTCCCACACTTGGCCCACGCAGCCTTCTGGGGCTGGTGGCCCCACCTGGTGGACCCCCGGGACCCTCCCGGTGGTCCCGGTACATTACCGATAGCACCTGAAACTTTTCCGGTGACCAAAACAGGACTTCCCATATATAAATCTTTACCTCCGGACCATTCCGGAACTCCTCGTGACGTCCGGGATCTCATCCGGGACTCCGAACAACATTTGGTAACCACGTATATCTATTCCCTATAACCCTAGCATCATCGAACCTTAAGTGTGTAGACCCTACGGGTTCGGGAACCATGCAGACATGACCGAGACGTTCTCCGACCAATAACCAACAGCGGGATCTGGATACCCATGTTGGCTCCCACATGTTCCACGATGATCTCATCGAATGAACCACGATGTCGGGGATTCAATCAATCCCATATACAATTCCCTTTGTCAATCGGTATGTTACTTGCCCGAGATTCGATCGTCGGTATTCCGATACCTTATTCAATCTCGTTACCGGCAAGTCTCTTTACTCGTTCCGTAACTTACATCATCCCGTGATCAACTCCTTGGTCACATTGTGCACATTATGATGATGTCCTACCGAGTGGGCCCAGAGATACCTCTCCGTTTACACGGAGTGACAAATCCCAGTCTCGATTCGTGCCAACCCAACAGACACTTTCGGAGATACCTGTAGTGCACCTTTATAGCCACCCAGTTACGTTGTGACATTTGGTAAACCCAAAGCATTCCTACGGTATCCGGGAGTTGCACAATCTCATGGTCCAAGGAAATGATACTTGACATTAGAAAAGCTCTGAGCAAACGAACTACACGATCTTGTGCTAGGCTTAGGATTGGGTCTTGTCCATCACATCATTCTCCTAATGATGTGATCCCGTTATCAACGACATCCAATGTCCATGGTCAGGAAACCGTAACCATCTATTGATCAACGAGCTAGTCAACTAGAGGCTTACTAGGGACATGGTGTTGTCTTTGTATCCACACATGTATCTGAGTTTCCTATCAATACAATTCTAGCATGGATAATAAACGATTATCATGAACAAGGAAATATAATAATAACCAATTTATTATTGCCTCTAGGGCATATTTCCAACAGTCTCCCACTTGCACTAGAGTCAATAATCTAGTTCACATCACCATGTGATTAACACTCATAGGGCACATCACCATGTGACCAACATCCAAAGAGTTTACTAGAGTCAAATATCTAGTTCACATCACTATGTGATTAACACTCAATGAGTTGTGGTTTGATCATGTTATGCTTGTGAGAGAGGTTATTAGTCAACGGGTCTGAACCTTTCAGATCCGTGTGGGCTTTATGAATATCTATGTCATCTTGTGGATGCTACCATGCGCTACTTGGAGCCATTTCAAATAACTGCTCTACTATACGAATCCGGTTTACTACTCAGAGTCATCCGGATTAGTGTCAAAGTTCGCATCGACGTAACCCTTTACGACGAAATCCTTTTCACCTCCATAATCGAGAAAATTCCTTAGTCCACTAGATACTAAGGATAAGTTCGACCGCTGTCATGTGATCCATTCCCGGATCACTATTGTACCCCTTGACCAACTCATGGCAAGGCACACTTCATGTGCGGTACACAGCATAGCATACTGTAGAGCCTACGTCTAAAGCATGGGGGACGACCTTCGTCCTTTCTCTCTCTTCTGTTGTGGTCAGGTCTTGAGTCTTACTCAATACTCACACCTTGTAACACAGCCAAGAACTCCTTCTTTGCTGATCTATTTTGAACTCTTTCAAAATCATGTCAAGGTGTGCGTTCTTTGAAAGTATCATCAGGCGTCTTGATCTATCTCTATAGATCTTGATGCCCAATATGTAAGCAGCTTTATCCAGGTCTTCCTTTGAAAAACTCCTTTCAAACAACCCTTTATCCTTTCCAGAAATTTTACATCATTTTGGATCAACAATATGTCATTCACATATACTTATCAGAAATGTTGTAGCGCTCCCACTCACTTTATTGTAAATACAAGTTTCTAACAAATTTTGTATAAACCCAAAAACTTTGATCACTCCATCAAAGCATATATATTCTGACTCCGAGATGCTTGCTCTAATCCTTGGAAGGATCGCTGGAGCTAGCATATCTTTTAGCATCCTTAGGATCGACAAAACCATTCTGATTGTATCACATACAACCTTTCCTTACGAAAACTGGTAAGGAAACTTGTTTTGACATCCATCTGCCAGATTTCATAAATGCAGCTAATGCTAACATGATTCCGACGGACTTAAGCATCGCTACGGATGAGAAAAACTCATCGTAGTAAACTCCTTGAACTTGTGAAAATACTCTTTGCCACAAGTCGAGCCTCATAGACGGTAGCATTACCGTCCATGTCTGTCTTCTTCTTAAAGATCCATTTATCGCAATGGCTTGCCGATCATCGGGCAAGTTCACCAAAGTCCATGCTTTGTTGTGATACATGGATCCTATCTCGGATTTCATGGCTTCTAACCATTTGTCAGAATATGGGTCCACCATCGCTTCTCCATAGCTTGTAGGTTCATTGTTGTCTAGCAACATGACTTCCAAGACAGGATTATGTACCACTCTGAACTAGTACGTATCCTTGTCGACCTACGAGGTTTGGTAGTGACTTGATCCGAAGTTTCATGATCACTATCATAAGCTTCCAGTTCAATTGGTGTAGGTGCCACAGGAACAACTTCCTGTGCCCTGCTACACACTAGTTGAAGTGACGGTTCAATAACCTCATCAAGTCTCTACCATCCTCCCACTCAATTCTTTCAAGAGAAACTTTTCCTCGAGAAAGGACCTGTCTCTAGAAGCAATTACTTTTGCTTCCAGATCTGAAATAGGAGGTATACCCAACTGTTTTGGGTATTCTATGAAGATGCATTTATCCGCTTTGGGTTCGAGCTTATCAGCCTGAAACTTTTTCACATAAGCATCGCAGCCCCAAACTTTTAAGAAACGACAATTTAGGTTTCTCTAAACGGTGTCGTCTCAACGGAATTGCGTGGTGCCCCCTTTTAAAGCGAATGCGGTTGTCTCTAATGCCTAACCCATAAACGATAGTGGTAATTCGATAAGAGACATCATGGTATGCACCATATCCAATAGGGTGCAGTTATGATGTTCGGACACACCATCACACCGTGGTGTTCCAGGCGGTATTAATTGTGAAACACTTTCCACAATGTCTTAATTGTGTGCCAAACTCGTAACTCAGATACTCATCTCTATGATCATATCACAGACATTTTATCCTCTTGTTACGACGATCTTCAACTTCACTCTGAAATAACTTGAACCTTTCAATAATTCAGACTTGTGTTTCATCAAGTAAATACACTCAGCATCTACTCAAATCATCTGTGAAGTAAGAACATAATGATATCCACTGCATGCCTCAGCACTCATTGGACTACACACATCAAAATGTATTACTTCCAACAAGTAGCTCTGTTGTTCCATCTTACTGAAAACGAGGCCTTTCAGTCATCTTGCCCATGTGGTATGATTTGCATGTCTCAAGTGATTCAAAATCAAGTGAGTCCAAACGATCCATCTGCATGGAGTTTCTTCATGCATATATACCAATAGACATGGTTCGCATGTCTCAATCTTTTCAAAAACGAGTGAGTCCAAAGATCCATCTACATGGAGCTTCTTCATGCGTTCTATACCAATATGACTCAAATGGCAGTGCCACAAGTATGTGGTACTATCATTACTATTTTATATCTTTTGGCACGAACATGTGTATCACTGCGATCGAGATTCATTTTAGGTGCAAGACCAATGAAGGTATTATTTAGATAAACAGAGTAACCATTATTCTCCTTAAATGAATAACCGTATTGCGATAAACATAATCCAATCATGCTCAACGCAAACACCAAATCCCGATGGTAGAGGGAGCATGCGATGCTTGATCACATCAACCTTGGAAACACTTCCAACACATATCGTCATCTCACCTTTAGCTAGTCTCCATTTATTCCGCAGCTTTTATTTCGAGTTACTAACACTTAGCAACCGAACCGGTATCTAATACCCTGGTGCTGCTAGGAGTACTAGTAAAGTACACATTCATATAATGTATATCCAATATACTTCTGTCGACCTTGCCTGCCTTCTCATCTACCAAGTATCTAGGGTAGTACTGCTTCAGTGACCGTTCCCCTCATTACAGAAGCACTTAGTCTCGGGTTTGGGTTCAACCTTAGGATTCTTCACTAGAGCAGCAAATGACTTGTTGTTTCATGAAGTATCCCTTTTGCCCTTGCCCTTCTAGAAACTAGTGGTTTTACTAACCATCAACAATTGATGCTCCTTCTTGATTTCTACTTTCACGGTGTCAAACATCGCGAATAGCTCAAGGATCATCATAACTATCCCTGATATGTTATAGTTCATCACGAAGCTCTACTAGCTTGGTGGCAGTGATTATGGAGAACCATCACTATCTCATCTGGAAGATTAACTCCTACTCGATTCAAGCGATTGTGGTACTCAGACAATCTAAGCACATGCTCAACGATTGAGCTTTTCTCCCTTAGTTTGCAGGTTTAAGAAACTTGTCAGAGGTCTTATACCTCTTGACGTGGGCACTAGTCTGAAATCCCAATTTCAGTCTTCGGAACATCTCATATGTTCTGCGACATTTCAAAACCGTCTTTGGTGCCACAATTCTAAACCGTTAGCAATACGCACTGAACTATCACGTAGTCATCAAAACGTGTATGTCAGATGTTTCGTAACATCTACAAACGACTCTGAGGTTCAGCACACCGAGCGGTGCATTAAGGACATAAGCCTTCTATGCAGCAATGAGGACAATCCTCAGTTTACGGACCTAGTCCGCATAATTGCTACTATCAACTTTCAACTAAATTTTCTCTAGGAACATATCTTAAACAGTAGAACTAAAGCGCAAGCTATGACATAATTTGCAAAGACCTTTTGACTATGTTCATGATAATTAAGTTCATCTGATTAATGAACTCCCACTCAGATAGACATCCCTCTAGTCACCTAAGTGATACATGATCCGAGTCAAACTAGGCCGTGTCCGATCATCACGTGAGAAGGACTAGTCATCATCGGTGTACATCTCCATGTTGATCGCATCTACTATACGACTCATGTTCGACCTTTCGATCTCTTGTGTTCCGAGGCCATGTCTGTACATGCTAGGCTCGTCAAGTCAACCTAAGTGTTTCGCATGTGTTCCGAGGCCATGTCTGTACATGCTAGGCTCGTCAAGTCAACCTAAGTGTTTCGCATGTGTTCCGAGCCATGTCTGTACATGCTAGGCTCGTCAACACCTGTTGTATTCGAACGTTAGAATCTATCACACCCGATCATCACGTGGTGCTTCGAAACAACGAACCTTCGCAACGGTGCACAGTTAGGGGGAACCCGTCTCTTGAAATTTTAGTGAGGGATCATCTTATTTATGCTACCGTTGTTCTAAGTAAATAAGATGTAAACATGATAAACATCACATGCAAATCATAAAGTGACGTGATATGGCCAATATCATCATGCGCCTTTTGATCTCCATCTTCGAGGCGCGGCATGATCACCTTCGTCACCGGCATGACACCATGATCTCTATCATCATGATCTCCATCATCGTGTCTTCATGAAGTTGTCTTGCCAACTATTACTTCTACTAATATGGCTAACGGTTAGCAATAAAGTAAAGTAATTACATGGCGTTTTCATTGACACGCAGGTCATACAATAAATTAAGACAACTCCTATTGCTCCTGCCGGTTGTCATACTCATCGACATGCAAGTCGTGATTCCTATTACAAGAACATGATCAATCTCATACATCACATATATCATTCATCACATCCTTTTGACCATATCACATCACATAGCATACCCTGCAAAAACAAGTTAGACGTCCTCTAATTGTTGTTGCATGTTTTACGTGGCTGCTATGGGATTCTAGCAAGAACGTTTCTTACCTACGCAAAAGCCACAACGTGATATGCCAATTTCTATTTACCCTTCATAACGACCCTTTTCATCGAATCCGATCCGACTAAAGTGGGAGAGACAGACACCCGCTAGCCACCTTATGCAACTAGTGCATGTCAGTCGGTGGAACCTGTTTCACGTAAGAGTACGTGTAAGGTCGGTCCGGGCCGCTTCATCCCACGATGCCGCCGAATCAAGATAAGACTAGTAACGGCAAGTAAATTGACAAAATCGACGCCCACAACTACTTTGTGTTCTACTCGTGCATAGAAACTACGCATAGACCTAGCTCATGATGCCACTGTTGGGGTAACGTAGCAGAAATTCAAAAAATTTCTACGCATCACCAAGATCAATCTATGGAGTAATCCAGCAACGAGGGGAAGGGGAGTGCATCTACATACCCTTGTAGATCGCGATGCAGAAGCGTTGCAAGAACGCGGATGAAGGAGTCGTACTCGTAGCGATTCAGATCGCGGTTGACTCCGATCTAAGCACCGAAGAACGGTGCCCCCGCGTTCAACACACGTGCAGCCCGGTGACGTCTCCCACGCCTTGATCCAGCAAGGAGAGAGGGAGAGGTTGGGGAAGACTCCGTCCAGCAGCAGCACGACGGCATGGTGGTGATGGAGGAGCGTGGCAATCCTGCAGGGCTTCGCCAACCACCGCGGGAGAGGAGGAGGGAGAGGGGTAGGGCTGCGCCAAGAGAGAGATCATCTCGTGTGTTTGCAGCCCCAAATACCTCAAGTATATATAGGGGAAGGGGAGGGGCTGCGCCCCCATCTAGGTTTCCCTCCCCAGGGGTGGCGGCAGCCCCCAAAACCCATCTAGGGTGCGGCCAAGGGGAAAGGAGAGGGGGGCGCCCCTAGGGTGGGCCTTAAGGCCCATCTGGACCTAGGGTTTGCCCCCTCCCACTCTCCCTGTGCCTTGGGCCTTGGTGGGGGGGCGCACCAGCCCACCTGGAGCTGGTCCCCTCCCACACTTGGCCCACGCAGCCTTCTGGGGCTGGTGGCCCCACCTGGTGGACCCCCGAGACCCTCCCGGTGGTCCAGGTACATTACCGATAGCACCCGAAACTTTTCCGGTGACCAAAACAGGACTTCCCATATATAAATCTTTACCTCCGGACCATTACGGAACTCCTCGTGACGTCCGGGATCTCATCCGGGACTCTGAACAACATTCGGTAACCACGTATATCTATTCCCTATAACCCTAGCGTCATCGAACCTTAAGTGTGTAGACCCTACGGGTTCGGGAACCATGCAGACATGACCGAGACGTTCTCCGGCCAATAACCAACAGCGGGATCTGGATACCCATGTTGGCTCCCACATGTTCCACGATGATCTCATCGAATGAACCACGATGTCGAGGATTCAATCAATCCCGTATACAATTCCCTTTGTCAATCGGTATGTTACTTGCCCGAGATTCGATCGTCGGTATCCCGATACCTTGTTCAATCTCATTACCGGCAAGTCTCTTTACTCGTTCCGTAACTGACATCATCCCGTGATCAACTCCTTGGTCACATTGTGCACATTATGATGATGTCCTACCGAGTGGGCCCAGAGATACCTCTCCGTTTACACGGAGTGACAAATCCCAGTCTCGATTCGTGCCAACCCAACAGACACTTTCGGAGATACCTGTAGTGCACCTTTATAGCCACCCAGTTACGTTGTGACGTTTGGTACACCCAAAGCATTCCTACGGTATCCAGGAGTTGCACAATCTCATGGTCTAAGGAAATGATACTTGACATTAGAAAAGCTCTGAGCAAACGAACTACACGATCTTGTGCTAGGCTTAGGATTGGGTCTTGTCCATCACATCATTCTCCTAATGATGTGATCCCGTTATCAACGACATCCAATGTCCATGGTCAGGAAACCATAACCATCTATTGATCAACGAGCTAGTCAACTAGAGGCTTACTAGGGACATGGTGTTGTCTATGTATCCACACATGTATCTGAGTTTCCTATCAATACAATTCTAGCATGAATAATAAACGATTATCATGAACAAGGAAATATAATAATAACCAATTTATTATTGCCTCTAGGGCATATTTCCAACACTTTGATGATGGGCTTGAACTTAATCATTTATGGGGGAGTTCATACGTCCATTTTGCATCATGCTTTTATATCGATATTTATTGCATTATGGGCTGTTATTACACATTATGTCACAATACTTATGCCTACTCTCTCTTATTTTACAAGGTTTACATAAGGAGGGAAAATGCCGGCAGCTGGAATTCTGGGCTGGAAAAGGAGCAAATATTAGAGACCTATTCTGCACAACTCCAAAAGTCCTGAAACTCCACGGAAGTTATTTTTGGAAATAATGAAAAATACTGAGCGAAAGAAATACCAGAGGGGGCCCACACCCTGGCCACGAGGGTGGGGGCGCGCCCTACCCCCCTGGGCGCGCCCCCTGCCTCGTGGGCCCCCTGTTGGCCCTCCAGTGCCCATCTTCTGCTATATGAAGTCTTTCGTTCGAAGAAAAATCATAAGCAGGCTTTCGGGACGAGACTCCACCGCCGCGAGGCGGAACCAATCTAGGGCTCCGGCAGAGCTGTTCTGCCGGGGACACTTCCCTCCGGGAGGGGGAAATCGTCGCCATCGTCATCACCAACGCTCCTCTCATCGGGAGGGGGCCAATCTCCATCAACATCTTCACCAGCACCATCTCCTCTCAAACCCTAGTTCATCTCTTGTATCCAATTCTTGTCTCTAAGTCTGGGATTGGTACCTGTAGGTTGCTAGTAGTGTTGATTACTCCTTGTAGTTGATGCTAGTTGGTTTATTTGGTGGAAGATCATATGTTCAGATCCTTTATGCATATTAATACCCCTCTAATTATGAACATGAATATGCTTTGTGAGTTGTTACGTTTGTTCCTGAAGACATGGGAGAAGTCTTGCTATTAGTAGTCATGTGAATTTGGTATTCGTTCGATATTTTGATGAGATGTATGTTGTCTCTCCTCTAGTGGTGTTATGTGAACGTCGACTACATGACACTTCACCATTATTTGGGCCTAGAGGAAGGCATTGGGAAGTAATAAGTAGATGATGGGTTGCTAGAGTGACAGAAGCTTAAACGCTAGTTTATGCGTTGCTTCGTAAGGGGCTGATTTGGATCCATATGTTTCATGCTATGGTTAGGTTTACCTTAATACTTCTTTTGTAGTGCTGATGCTTGCAATAGGGGTTAATCATAAATGGGATGTTTGTCCAAGTAAGGGCAGCACCCAAGCACCGGTCCACCCACATATCAAATTATCAAAGTACCGAACGCGAATCATATGAACATGATGAAAACTAGCTTGACGATAATTCCCATGTGTCCTCGGGAGCGCTTTTCTCTATATAAGAGTTTGTCCAGGTTTGTCCTTTGCTACAAAAAGGATTGGGCCACCTTGCTGCACTTTGTTTACTTTTGTTACTTGTTGCTCGTTACAAATTATCTTATCACAAAACTATCTGTTACCTACAATTTCAGTGCTTGCAGAGAATACCTTGCTGAAAACCGCTTATCATTTCCTTCCGCTCCTCGTTGGGTTCGACACTCTTACTTATCGAAAGGACTACGATAGATCCCCTATACTTGTGGGTCATTAGTGACCTATAATATGGCATGTAAGCTTGTCAAGAGGGTAAGCATAGCTATGCTCATTGAGCAGGAAGCCCCCAAGTGAGCCATAATGTGATAAGCCAATAAGGCAGGATACCCATGTTTGAACTGCACACTGCAGCAAGTTCTCTTTGGCAACGTTTAATTTTTCTGAGAACTCGAACTTGCGAGCGATGAATTCCTCTTGTCTCAGGACCCCGATTCTATGCCACACCGATCTAGCCTGTGACACCTCATATCACTTTGCGGCCTCACGCACGGTATTCCCACGGGTGTCGCCTTACCATGGCCCGGGACCGTTTGCACCTTTTGGCTCACGTATATGATAATGTTGCTAGCATCCATATGACAGAGAACCCGGACCGACATGACTAGTCGTGAACCCAAAGTGGCACTAACTTACGGAGACAGGCATACATGAATCAACATCGAGCATGTCGGTCAGCAGCGTGCGAATCCGGGCTGTAGCACTGGGCTAACAGGACCCCGGTGAACCGGGCTGTAGCAGGCTAGGCAGGACTCCGGATGTCACCGCGTGACATTTCCCCGAAGGGACAGACACAGGAACGAAGTGAATCACATGCCGGCCAGTCAAGTGTTCCGGAGCAGTAGTGCTGGGCTAGCAGGACTCCGGTGAACCGGGCTGTAGCGGACTACTATGGCTCATGGAAGCACAAGACTACATTTCCCCATAAGAGAGGCTACCAAGGATAAACAACTAGGTTGTCGGATCCCACACATACCAAGCATTTCAATCATACACACAATATGCTCGATATGTGTAAATACAACATGGCATCACAACAAAACTCTACGACTCAAAGTATTTATTCATTAGGCTCCGAGGAGCGAGATATTACAAACATGGGTCTCATGACCCAACATTCAGAGCATACAAGTCAAAGCACATGCGGAAGCTTAACATGTCTGAGTACAGACATCTACAAATGATAAAGGCTGAGAAGCCTGACTATCTACCAGATCCTTCCGAGGGCACAAGATCGTAGCTGAGGTATCGAGCTAAACATCGAAGTCCACACGGAACGACTAGCGAGACTGGCGTCTCTCTGCAAAACATAAAATAAGCAAACGTGAGTACAAATGTACCCAGCAAGACTTACATCAGAACTAACTACATATGCATCGGTATCAACAAAGGGGGTGGTGGAGTTTAACTGCAGCAAGCCAGCTTTGACTCGGTGGCTATCCTGAACTACGACTGCAAGTAACTCTTTTGAGGTGGCGCACACGAGTCCACATATTCACCATATCAATACACCACTATGGATCCGCTCCCGTCTCCCTACGAGAACACCATCCATAGCACTCATGCTTATCTTGCGCATTTTAGAGTATCCACTTTCACTTGTCTATGAACTATTATAGGCAACCCAGAAGTCCTTTACCGCGGACACGGCTATTCGAATAGATCATTTATAACCCTGCAAGGGTGTACTTCTTCACACACGCTCTCGCCACTTACCACCATGTACACGTCGTGTATCTCGGCAACCTTCAAGCGGAAGCCTGGCGAGGGAGTCGGCCACGACCTGACTAACCACACAAGTCTCTAGTCCAGGTTTATCGCCTATTCGGGTTCCATCCGCGAGGAGATCCGTCCGGAGTTTCGCTCACAGCCCCAAACGATGTGTGCAGGGTTCCGAGACACCAAACGGGCGCCCGGTATACCGGGCCACGGTGTATCTACCGCATCATAGCCCACCCCTAGGGTCAGCACTACACACGGCCTCCAACACATATCCTACAAACACCAGAAACTAGTTGCAACTCCTGGACAGAGATCAAGGCGATTAATAAGTCGAGAGAGTCAATTAAGGATCCCAATGTGTGGTAGTAGTTGTTCATGGATCACAAACACAGAACTCAGTTCCTGAAGGACGGTTTCAATGAGACAACCCACCATGTACTCCTACATGGCCTCTCACCGCTACCTTTACCAAATCGTGTTAACACACTTAGCTCACACACGGTAGGACATGTTCATCACCATTCCAATTCATTCCCAATGAATCAGACCTGACTCAACTCTAAGCAGTAGCAGGCATGGCAAAAAAGCATGAATGAGTAGGCACATCAGGGCTCAAACAAATCCTACTCATGCTAGTGGGTTTCATCTATTTACTGTGGCAATGACAGGTCATGCAGAGGAAAAGGGGTTCAGCTACAGCAGCATGTAATAGTTGAATCGATGTTGTCCTAATGCAGTAAAAGAGAGCAGAAGCAAGAGAGTGGGTTTGTATCGGAATGAACAAGGGGGTTTTGCTTGCCTGGCACATCTGAAGATAGTATAGCTCTTCATCGATGTCATCGATCACGTCGTCGGAAACATCGTCTACTAAGAGGGAACAACCACCGGCAAACACAAAAGAAACAACATTCACTGCAATGCACAATCAAATGAATGACATGTCATGTTAAGGAACTGAATTGACCTAATGCAGCAGTAAGCCAAGTTAATTAAAGTGGAATTCAAACAGGGTTAAACTCCAACTCCAAATGCTAGTTCATAAATTGCCCTATTCATGATTTATCCTATTCAGTGAGGTTAACTTGTTCAAACATGCATGAAAGTTCCATAAACAGATTCTTCATATTTTTCTGATCATTTTTCATATATAATTTATTTCATTCTGAGCTATGGTTGAATTTCTATGATTTTTAGAAGTTTAGGTTATTTTCTGAAATTCATAAATCGTTTATGATTTTATTTAAATTCCAGAAAACCGTTACTGCGTTAGCACTAGGTCACGGTGATGTCAGCATTGACCAAAGTCAAATCTGACTGGTGGGCCCTACCTATCATTGACTCAGGGTGTTAACAGGGGTTATTTAACTTTAATAGTGTCACTAACAGTGCGGGTCCCACATGTCCTACACACGAGGTTGATTAACTGGGTGATTAGCACCTAATATAACCCCGCCACGTCAGCATCACCGGACTAGGCGCCGGCGACCTCACAGTGCGGCGGCGGCTCACCGGGGTGGCGCTAGGGGTAGCGGCTGGGCACACTGAGGGCACCAGGAGGGAGCCCTCGCTTGCCCGCATCTAGGGGGCATGTAGCTGGGCGCAGGGAGGCCGAGGTCGACGGCGGTGACCACTTGAGCGGTGGCCGGAGCTACGACGTTGAGCGGAGCGGGACGGGGCTATAGAGCACGACACGAGGCACGGTTGGTGGCGTTGGGCAGCTGACGGCTTGCTGAGCACGTACCGGTGCCCGGACACGAGAGAAACTCGCTCTAGCCATGGCGGCTTCATGGCCAGCCGGCGGAAGCTCTCGGCTCCGACGGGAAACGAGCTAGCGGAGAGGAAGGGAGGGGGCGGGCATGGGGGAAGGAGCAGGAGCTCACAAGGGGTCGGAGGAGCAGCTCACCGGGCTCGGGGAAGCTTCTGCGACGGTGAATCGAGGCGGCGGTCGTCGGTGGCCGAACTCAAAGACGAAGACGATGGCGGCTGCTCGGGGCCCCCGTGCTTCCTTCCTTGGGTGCCAAGGTGAAGCGCGAGGTGACGGAGGCTCTGGACGGCTCGGGGAGGCAAGGCGACGGCGGTGGCGCGACATCTTACGGCGGCGTGCTCGGGCGCGTGAGGAGGAGAGCGAGGGAGAGAGACATAGAAGCGGGTGGGGACGGGGGAGAGTAGGACACTACAAAAAAATACACTTCCGTGATGATACGTGTTTGTCACAGTAGGTCACGTTTTTTGTCATGCATGTACATCCATGACAAATTTATGACAGAATCAAGATAGTCATACCTGTGTTGTCGTAGAAGTGTTCCATGACATTACCAAAATTATCATCACGGAAGTGTCCACTTCCATGACGATAAATCGCGCGTCACAGAAGTGCTTTCGTTAAGGGTGACCGACACGTGGCATCCACCGTAACGGAACGCCGTTAAGCTATCGGGTTGGGTTTTGGATCCGATAACCCGTTAACAGGCCCGACCAATGGGGATTTTCCACGTGTAAAATCATCATTGGCTGGAGGAGACACGTGTCAGGTCCGCGTTGGCACAGGTGTCACTCATCCAATGGGCGAGACGCGCCTATGATATGTTGACACGTGGACCGGCCCATCAAGTTTAAATGGGCCGGCCCAACTGAAGGCCCACAAGATTTTGCGGACCATACTGGGTCGGCCCAGCTAAACGCCCACGAGATTTTGCGGACCATAATGGGCTGGCCCAGCTAAAGGCCTGTTGGGGATCGTAGCAGAAATTTAAAATTTTCTACGCATCACCAAGATCAATCTATGGAGTCATCTAGCAACGAGAGAGAGGAGTGCATCTACATACCCTTGTAGATCGCGAGCGGAAGTGTTAAAGAGAACGGGGTTGATGGAGTCGTACTCGTCGTGATCCAAATCACCGATGATCCTAGCGCCGAACGGACGACACCTCCGCATTCAACACACGTACGGTTGGGAGAGACGTCTCCTCCTTCTTGATCCAGCAAGGGGGAAGGAGAGGTTGATGGAGATCCAGCAGCACGACGGCGTGGTGGTGGAAGCAGCGGGGATCTCGGCAGGGCTTCGCCAAGCTCAGCGAGAGGGAGAGGTGTTACGGGCGCAGAGGGAGGCGCCAGGGGCTTGGGTGCGCAGCCCTCCCTCCCCCCCCTTTATATAGGGGCCCTGGGGGAGGCGCCGGCCCCTGGAGATCCCATCTCAAGGGGGGCGGCGGCCAAGGGGGGACTTGCCCCCAAGTCAGGTGGGGCGCCCCCCACCCCCAGGGTTTCCAACCCTAGGCGCAGTGGGAGGCCCATGGGGGGCGCACCAGCCCACCAGGGGCTGGTTCCCTTCCCACTTCAGCCCATGGGGCCCTCCGAGATAGGTGGCCCCACCCGGTGGACCACCGGGACCCTTCCGGTGGTCCCGGTACAATACCGGTGACCCCCGAAACTTTCCCGGTGGCCGAAACTGGACTTCCTATATACAAATCTTTACCTCTGGACCATTCCGGAACTCCTCGTGATGTCCGGGATCTCATCCGGGACTCCGAACAACTTTCGGGTTACCGCATACTAATATCTCTACAACCCTAGCGTTACCGAACCTTAAGTGTGTAGACCCTACGGGTTCGGGAGACACGCAAACATGACCGAGACGACTCTCCGGTCAATAACCAACAGCAGGATCTGGATACCCATGTTGGCTCCCACATGCTCCTCGATGATCTCATCAGATGAACCACGATGTCGAGGATTCAAGTAATCCCGTATACAATTCCCTTTGTCAATCGGTACGTTACTAGCCCGAGATTCGATCGTCGGTATCCCAATACCTCGTTCAATCTCGTTACCGTCAAGTCACTTTACTCGTACCATAATGCATGATCCTCTGACTAACTACTTATTTACATTGAGCTCATTATGATGATGCAATACCCAGTGGGCCCAGAGATACCTCTCCGTCATACGGAGTGACAAATCCCAGTCTCGATCCGAGCCAACCCAACAGACACTTTCGGAGATACCTGTAGTGCACCTTTATAGCCAACCAGTTACGTTGTGACGTTTGGTACACCCAAAGCATTCCTACGGTATCCGGGAGTTGCACGATCTCATGGTCTAAGGAAATGATACTTGACATTAGAAAAGCTTCAGCAAACGAACTACACGATCTAGTGCTATGCTTAGGATTGGGTCTTGTCCATCACATCATTCTCCTAATGATGTGATCCCGTTATCAATGACATCCAATGTCCATGGTCAGGATACCGTAACCATCTAGTGATCAACGAGCTAGTCAACTAGAGGCTCACTAGGGACATGTTATGGTCTATGTGTTCACACATGTATTACGATTTCCGGATAACACAATTATAGCATGAACAATAGACAATTATCATGAACAAGGAAATATAATAATAACCATTTTATTATTGCCTCTAGGGCATATTTCCAACAGTCTCCCACTTGCACTAGAGTCAATAATCTAGTTACATTGTGATGAATCGTACACCCATAGAGTTCTGGTGTTGATCATGTTTTGCCCGTGGAAGAGGTTTAGTCAACGGATCTGCGACATTCAAATCCGTATGTACTTTACAAATATCTATTTCTACATTTTGAACATTTTCACGAATGGAGTTGAAGCGACGCTTGATGTGCCTGGTCTTCTTGTGAAACCTGGGCTCCTTGGCAAGGGCAATAGCTCCAGTGTTATCACAGAAGAGAGTCATCGGCCCCGATCCATTGGGAATAACTCCTAGGTCGGCAATGAACTCCTTCATCCAGATTGCTTCATGTGCTGCCTCCGAGGCTGCCATGTACTCCGCTTCACATGTAGATCCCGCCACGACACTCTGTTTGCAACTACACCAGCTGAATGCCCCACCATTCAAAATATACACGTATCCGGTTTGTGACTTAGAGTCATCCAGATCTGTGTCGAAGCTAGCATCGACTCAACCCTTTACGACGAGCTCTTTGTCACCTCCATAGACGAGAAACATATCCTTAGTCCTTTTCAGGTACTTCAGGATGTTCTTGACCGCTGTCCAGTGTTCCATGCCGGGATTACTTTGGAACCTTCCTACCAAACTCACGGCAAGGTTTACATCAGGTCTGGTACACAGCATAGCATACATAATAGACCCTATGGCCGAGGCATAGGGGACGACACTCATCTTTTCTCTATCTTCTGCCGTGGTCGGGCATTGAGCCGTGCTCAATCTCACACCTTGCAATACAGGCAAGAACCCCTTCTTGGACTGATCCATATTGAACTTCTTCAATATCTTGTCAAGGTATGTGCTTTGTGAAAGACCTATGAGGTGTCTCGATCTATCTCTATAGATCTTGATGCCTAATATGTAAGCAGCTTCTCCAAGGTCCTTCATTGAAAAACACTTATTCAAGTAGGCCTTTATACTTTCCAAGAATTCTATATCATTTCCCATCAATAGTATGTCATCCACATATAATATGAGAAATGCTACAGAGCTCCCACTCACTTTCTTGTAAACACGGGCTTTTCCATAAGTCTGTGTAAACCCAAACGCTTTGATCATCTCATCAAAGCGAATGTTCCAACTCCGAGATGCCTGCACCAGCCCATAGATTGAGCGCTGGAGCTTGCATACTTTGTCAGCATTCTTAGGATCGACAAAACCTTCCGGCTGCATCATATACAATTCTTCCTTAAGGAAGCCGTTAAGGAATGCCGTTTTGACGTCCATTTGCCATATTTCATAATCGTAGAATGCGGCAATTGCTAACATGATTCGGACAGACTTCAGCTTCGCTACGGGTGAGAAGGTCTCATCGTAGTCAACTCCTTGAACTTGTCGATAACCCTTAGCGACAAGTCGAGCTTTATAGATGGTAACATTTCCATCCGCGTCCGTCTTCTTCTTAAAGATCCATTTATTTTCTATCGCTCGCCGATCATCGGGCAAGTCTATCAAAGTCCACACTTTGTTTTCATACATGGATCCTATCTCGGATTGCATGGCTTCAAGCCATTTGTTGGAATCTGGACCCGCCATTGCTTCTTCATAGTTCGAAGGTTCACCGTTGTCCAACAACATGATTTCCAGGACAGGGTTGCCGTACCACTCTGGTGCGGAACGTGTCCTTGTGGACCTACGAAGTTCAGTGGTAACTTGATCATGATCGTCATCATTAACTTCCTCTCTAGTCGGTGCAGGCACCACAGAAACATTTTCTTGTGCTGCGCTACTTTCCGGTTCGAGAGGGGTCATCTCATCAAGTTCCACTTTCCTCCCACTTACTTCTTTCGAGAGAAACTCTTTCTCCAGAAAGGACCCATTCTTGGCAACGAAGATCTTGCCTTCGGATCTGAGGTAGAAGGTATACCCAATGGTTTCCTTAGGGTATCCTATGAAGACGCATTTTTCCAACTTGGGTTCGAGCTTTTCAGGTTGAAGTTTCTTGACATAAGCATCGCATCCCCAAACTTTAAGAAATGACAGCTTAGGTTTCTTTCCAAACCATAACTCATACGGTGTCATCTCAACGGATTTCGACGGAGCCCTATTTAAAGAGAATGCGGCAGTCTCTAAAGCATAACCCCAGAATGATAGCGGTAGATCGGTAGGAGACATCATAGATCGCACCACATCCAATAGAGTGCGATTGCGATGTTCAGACACACCATTACGCTGAGGTGTTCCAGGCGGCGTGAGTTGAGAAACAATTCCACATTTCCTTAAGTGTGTGCCAAATTCGTGACTCAAATATTCCCCTCCACGATCTGATCGTAAGAACTTTATTTTCCTGTCACGTTGATTCTCAACCTCACTCTGAAATTCCTTGAACTTTTCAAAGGTCTCAGACTTGTGTTTCATTAAGTAGACATACCCATATCTACTCAAGTCATCAGTGAGGGTGAGAACATAACGATAGCCACCGCAAGCCTCAACGCTCATTGGACCGCACACATCAGTATGTATGATTTCCAATAAGTTGGTTGCTCGCTCCATTGTTCCGGAGAACGGAGTCTTGGTCATTTTGCCCATGAGGCATGGTTCGCACGTGTCAAATGATTCATAATCAAGAGACTCCAAAAGTCCATCTGCATGGAGTTTCTCCATGCGTTGGACACCAATGTGACCAAGGCGGCAGTGCCACAAGTATGTGGGACTATCATTATCAACCTTACATTTCTTGGCATTCACACTATGAATATGTGTAACATCACGTTCGAGATTCATTAAGAATAAACCATTGACCAGCGGGCCATGACCATAAAACATATCTCTCATATAAATAGAACAACCATTATTCTCGGATTTAAATGAGTAGCCATCTCGCATTAAACGAGATCCAGATACAATGTTCATGCTCAAAGCTGGCACTAAATAACAATTATTGAGGTTTAAAACTAATCCCGTAGGCAAATGTAGAGGTAGCGTGCCGACGGCGATCACATCGACCTTGGAACCATTCCCGACGCGCATCGTCACCTCGTCCTTCGCCAGTCTCCGCTTATTCCGCAGCTCCTGCTTTGAGTTACAAATATGAGCAACCGCACCGGTATCAAATACCCAGGAGCTACTACGAGCGCTGGTTAGGTACACATCAATAACATGTATATCACATATACCTTTGGTATTGCCGGCCTTCTTATCCGCTAAGTACTTGGGGCAGTTCCGCTTCCAGTGACCGTTTCCCTTGCAATAAAAGCACTCAGTCTCAGGCTTAGGTCCATTCTTTGTCTTCTTCCCGGCAGCTTGCTTACCGGGCGCGGCAACTCCCTTGCCGTCTTTCTTGAAGTTCTTCTTACCCTTGCCTTTCTTGAACTTAGTGGTTTTATTCACCATCAACACTTGATGTTCCTTTTTGATCTCCACCTCCACTGATTTCAGCATTGAATATACCTCAGGAATGGTCTTTTCCATCCCTTGCATATTGAAGTTCATCACAAAGCTCTTGTAGCTAGGTGGGAGCGACTGAAGGATTCTGTCAACGACCACGTCATCCGGGAGATTAACTCCCAGCTGAGACAAGCGGTTGTGTAACCCAGACATTTTGAGTATGTGTTCGCTGACGGAACTATTCTCCTCCATCTTACAACTGTAGAACTCGTCAGAGACTTCATATCTCTCGACCCGGGCATGAGCTTGGAAAACCATTTTCAGCTCTTGGAACATCTCATATGCTCCGTGCTGCTCAAAACACTTTTGGAGCCCCGGTTCTAAGATGTAAAGCATGCCGCACTGAACCAGGGAGTAATCATCACTACGCGACTGCCAGGCGTTCAGAACGTCTTGAGTTGCTGGGAAAACAGGTGCATCACCTAGCGGTGCTCAAGGACATATGCTTTCTTGGCAGCTATGAGGATAATCCTCAGGTTACGGACCCAGTCCGTGTAGTTGCTGCCATCGTCTTTCCGCTTGGTTTTCTCTAGGAACGCGTTGAAGTTGAGGGCAACATTAGCGCGGGCCATTTGATCTACAAGACATATTGTAAAGATTTTTAGACTAAGTTCATGATAATTAAGTTCATCTAATCAAATTATTAACGAACTCCCACTCAGATAGACATCCCTCTAGTCATCTAAGTGATACATGATCCGAGTCAACTAGGCCGTGTCCGATCATCACGTGAGACGGACTAGTCATCATCGGTGAACATCTTCATGTTGATCGTATCTGCTATACGACTCATGTTCAACCTTTCGGTCTCTTGTGTTCCGAGGCCATGTCTGTACATGCTAGGCTTGTCAAGTCAACCTAAGTGTATTGCGTGTGTAAATCTGGCTTACACCCGTTGTATGCGAACGTTTGAACCTATCACACCCGATCATCACGTGGTGCTTCGGAACAACGAACCTTCGCAATAGTGCACAGTTAGGGGGAACACTTTCTTGAAATTTTAGCGAGGGATCATCTTATTTATGCTACCGTCGTTCTAAGCAAATAAGATGTAAAACATGATAAACATCACATCCAATCAAATAGTGGCGTGGTATGGCCAATATCATTTTGCTCCTTTTGATCTCCATCTTTGGGGCGCCATGTTCATCATCGTCACCGGCATGACACCATGATCTCCATCATCATGATCTCCATCATCGTGTCTTCATGAAGTTGTCTCGCCAATTATTACTTCTACTACTATGGCTAACGGTTAGCAATAAAGTAAATTAATTACATGATGTTTCAGTTGACACGCAGGTCATAAATAAATTAAGACAACTCCTAGGCTCCTGCCGGTTGTCATACTCATCGACATGCAAGTCGTGATTCCTATTACAAGAACATGATCAATCTCATACATCACATATATCATTCATCACATCCTTCTGGCCATATCATATCACATGACACTTGCTGCAAAAACAAGTTAGACGTCCTCTAATTGTTGTTGCAAACTTTTACGCGGCTGCTATAGGTTTCTAGCAAGAACGGTTCTTACCTACGCCAAAACCACAACATGATATGCCAATTTCTATTTACCCTTCATAAGGACCCTTTTCATCGAATCCGATCCGACTAAAGTGGGAGAGACAGACACCCGCTAGCCACCTTATGCAACTAGTGCATGTCAGTCGGTGGAACCTGTCTCACGTAAGCGTATGTGTAAGGTCGGTCCGGGCCACTTCATCCCACGATGCCGCCGAATCAAGATAAGACTAGTAACGGCAAGTAAATTGACAAAATCAACGCCCACAACAACTTGTGTTCTACTCGCGCATAGAAACTACGCATAGACCTAGCTCATGATGCCACTGTTGGGGATCGTAGCAGAAATTTAAAATTTTCTACGCATCACCAAGATCAATCTATGGAGTCATCTAGCAACGAGAGAGAGGAGTGCATCTACATACCCTTGTAGATCGCGAGCGGAAGCGTTCAAGAGAACGGGGTTGATGGAGTCGTACTCGTCGTGATCCAAATCACCGATGATCCTAGCGTCGAACGGACGGAACCTCCGCGTTCAACACACGTACGGTTGGGAGAGACGTCTCCTCCTTCTTGATCCAGCATGGGGGAAAGAGAGGTTGATGGAGATCCAGCAGCAGACGACGGCGTGGTGGTGGAAGCAGCGGGGATCTCGGCAGGGCTTCGCCAAGCTCAGCGAGAGGGAGAGGTGTTACGGGCGGAGAGGGAGGCGCTAGGGGCTTGGGTGCGCAGCCCTCCCTCCCCCCCCCTTATATAGGGGCCCTGGGGGGCGCCGGCCCCTGGAGATCCCATCTCAAGGGGGGGCGGCGGCCAAGGGGGGGACTTGCCCCCCAAGTCAGGTGGGGCGCCCCCCACCCCCAGGGTTTCCAACCCTAGGCGCAGGGGGAGGCCCATGGGAGGCGCACAAGCCCACCAGGGGCTGGTTCCCTTCCCACTTCAGCCCATGGGGCCCTCCGGGATAGGTGGCCCCACCCGGTGGACCCCCGGGACCCTTCCGGTGGTCCCGGTACAATACCGGTGACCCCCGAAACTTTCCCGGTGGCCGAAACTGGACTTCCTATATACAAATCTTTACCTCCGGACCATTCCGGAACACCTCGTGATGTCCGGGATCTCATCCGGGCTCCGAACAACTTTCGGTTTACCGCATACTAATATCTCTACAACCCTAGCGTTACCGAACCTTAAGTGTGTAGACCCTACGGGTTAGGGAGACACGCAGACATGACCGAGACGACTCTCCGGTCAATAACCAACAGCGGGATCTGGATACCCATGTTGGCTCCCACATGCTCCTCGATGATCTCATCGGATGAACCACGATGTCGAGGATTCAAGTAATCCCGTATACAATTCCCTTCGTCAATCGGTACATTACTTGCCCGAGATTCGATCGTCGGTATCCCAATACCTCGTTCAATCTTGTTACCGACAAGTCACTTTACTCGTACCGTAATGCATGATCTCGTGACTAACTACTTAGTCACATTGAGCTCATTATGATGATGCAATACCGAGTGGGCCCAGAGATACCTCTCCGTCATACGGAGTGACAAATCCCAGTCTCGATCCGAGCCAACCCAACAGACACTTTCGGAGATACCTGTAGTGCACCTTTATAGCCACCCAGTTACGTTGTGACGTTTGGTACACCCAAAGCATTCCTACGGTATCCGGGAGTTGCACGATCTCATGGTCTAAGGAAATGATACTTGACATTAGAAAAGCTTCAGCAAAAGAACTACACGATCTAGTGCTATGCTTAGGATTGGGTCTTGTCCATCACATCATTCTCCTAATGATGTGATCCCGTTATCAATGACATCCAATGTCCATGATCAGGAAACCGTAACCATCTATTGATCAACGAGCTAGTCAACTAGAGGCTCACTAGGGACATGTTATGGTCTATCTGTTCACACATGTATTACGATTTCCGGATAACACAATTATAGCATGAACAATAGACAATTATCATGAACAAGGAAATATAATAATAACCATTTTATTATTGCCTCTAGGGCATATTTCCAACAAGGCCCACAAGATTTTGCGGGCCATAATGGGCCGGCCCAGGTAAAGGCCCACAAGATTTTTGTGTGCCATAATGGGCCGGCCCAAGTAAAGGCCCACAAGATTCTTGCGGATCATAATGGGCCGGCCCAGCTAAAGGCCCATGAGATTTTGCCGACATTAATGGGCCGGCCCAGCTGTAGGCCCACAAGATTTTGAGGACCCTATTAGGCCGGCCCATTAACTGGCTGCCATGTTTTGGGCCAAATGTCGGCCCATATTTGATCCGGTCCATTAATGGCCTGCCACGCTCCGGGCCTAATAGTGGCCCATATGAGATCTGGCTAGTTAAAAGCCTACCACGTTCTGGGCCAAATTACGGCCCAGATCAGGTCCGGCCCTTTAAGAGGGTTTGGGCTCAATTATGGCCCATATCAGATTCGGCCCGTCAACTGGACACTATGCTTTTGGGCCCACTTGCTAAAGGCCCACTTAGTAATTCGGCCTGATATTAGTTTTGGCCTGTTAAAGGCCCGTTTAACATTTCGGGCCTATATTAATTTCGGCCTGTTAAATGCCCATCATATAGTTGGGCCTAACTACGGCCCGGTTTGCATCCGGCCTGCTCGGAGCCGATATCTAATTGGGCCAAACAAGGACCGAGACAATTTTGGCCTGTTAAAGCCCGTGATTTGATTCGCACAATCATGGGCCGGGGTTCATTTTGGGCAGCTGCCGGCCCGTGAGCTTTTCGGCACGTTTCAAGCCCAACCTACATCGTGATTGCATGACGGCCTGATTATGTACTGTAATTTTACGGTTTGGCCGGTTTACTGCAAAGACAGGATATATATACAGTAAAATAACTGCAGCATCATGAATAAGAAAAAACCTAGACTATACAATAAAGAAATTACGGCATATTACATCCACTGGGCATCAAAGTTCGCCACTATGATAATAAAGCACAAGCAGACAGCAGATTACATACACTGGGCATCAAAGATCGCCACCAGTGCAAATAAACACACCGGCAAAATAAAATACAAAACCGACAGCACTTCAATAGAGTTCAAGAAAGGTTAGCCCTGCTGGGGAGCTGCAGCGCAAGCGGCTGAGCAAGATGATGAGACTGCACTTGTTCAACACTTATATATTTCCTCACTCTGAAAGATAAACAAGCAGACAGATGACAGGTTTTGCACATAAAAGTATCAGTGCTGACAATTCATCACATTTCTTACTGACGAATAAAGTGACACAGTTTAAAATTGCATTAACACAATATGGTATTGTTCAGGTCAAGACATGGCAGGAAATGACATTGTGAAGGAGTTGGCAGCTTCACGACACCACTGGATTACAGATCAAGAACTCATAAGTATCAATGGTTAGTGTGCTGTCAATTTATACCATTTCAGATTGGCAAATAAAGAGACGGTTTAAATAATAGTAGAATGATATGACATTGTTCATAGTTAAGACATTGCAGAATATGACATTGTGCTGTAGTGGGTAGGTTCACCACACCACTGGATTACGGATGAAGAACAGAAGCATACATGCAGTGCAAAAGAAGATCACTTGCTCTGTATAGTTTAATTTACATGGTATGAAGAAGGAACTTGGTTGTACAACTGAAAACTTAAATTGAGAAAGGACAAACTTTTGTTTATGAACTACATAATAAACTTTAAACAAGCAATTTGATGCAAACACCAAAATTAAACAGCTGTTGCAGTCATGCCTAACCAAATATATACAACAAAGTTTGAAGGCTTGAGATGGACAAACTTACATTATTGGTGAAGACAGGCTCTATAAAGGCCTTGTCCATGCTGATGGGGGGGGGGCAATTCAAGAAGTTTACCACAGAATCTTCTTCAAAAGCATTGCCTTTATTCTACATTTTGTTAAGAGTAAATATAGATGTGATAATATATGAAAAAATGGAGAATATTTAAGATAAGATGAAGAGTGATGCTACATAACCAAGTAGCTATAAATGTAAGTGCAGCGATACAAGCAAAAGGTACAGCCAAGAGCAATGCATAGCTAAACTTCTTCAGTACCAACCTTATGGTAAGAGTAAATATAGATCTGATGTGTAGAAAATGGAGGGCAAAGGAAAAATAAGCTGCAGAGTGATGGTACATGAATAACTACCTGTCATTATAAGTACACTGATAAAGGACAGCATGTACTTACAAGAACAATGCAGAGCTAAAAAAACATTGGCATTGGATATATTCTACACTAATGTAACCATTCATACAGATCAAATAATTTGGAGCGAACAATTGACAAGCAAGCTATCATGCATACTGCTGTCACATAATGAACCAGGTATGTATGCAAGTACAATGATACAGGACAACAGGTACTAACAAGAGCAAAGCAGCGGGCAGCATATTTGCGATATCCTATCGTTCTTGTCAAACCGGAATTCTTCTTCGAGCAGATTTCCTGCAAAAAAGATCCGTAAGGCACATGCGGAAAAGTAGAAGTTCAAATTGTCATGTGATTTCATAGACAGTACCTCATCCTGGGAACGAGACCAGTGCATAACAAGGTTTTTCCATTCAATGTCTTCTAAATTTAGCACAGGAGACTTCACCGGAAATTCGTTTATAGACTTGCCATCAAAGTGTGATTTCCTCAGGTAACACCGATACTGCTGCAATGCTTCCTTGAAAAGCACAAGCAAGCTTTGCTCGTCATGACTATCCAGATTAACCCTCGCCTAGTTACAACAATGTAATGTAAATCATTGATGTGTTCAATCAGCAGAAAACAGGAAAATAGTAACCATGAATAATAGCACTTACACGTAAGTTGGACAGGAAGATGTGAAAATGGTGTTTGTCTTCACAGTAATCTTCCCATGATGGGAATATATGCACCTAGTCCCTAACAACATTGAAAGCATTGTCTTTTAAACTGGGAATAAATGGAATGGGGTTCCAATCTGCAGGAATTGGCCGTCTCTGCAGTTGGGATAGGTCTTCGGCCGGTGGACTTGCTGTACTTTTTGTTGGAGTGGGATTTGTCTGTGGTACAGCTGGTGCTATGGCAAATGAAATCGGTATACCTTTTGCTGGAGTGCTGGTCCTGTGTGGTGGGGCTAGTGGTGTGGCCAGTGAAGTATGGGTACAGTCTGCTGGAGTCGGTCCTACGTTTTGTGTCACTGGTTGTACAGCCAATATAAGTGGGGTGTTGTCTGATTTCTCCGGCACCACCACGTTTTTCAAGGACTTTGCTGGTGCTCCTTCAGGTTCGGCAATCACCCTCTTCCTTTTTGATGTCTGATGCACAAGAACATCATTTGAGTGGAAAAACATGGTATGATGACAGATGGAATATGTATTGATAATGGATGGGCATGGCATCTCGACATATATGATGAGTAAACTAAGCAGATGGCGGTGCAACAAAGTAGAAGAAATGCAAGAAAACATATGCAAGATACCCGCAATCAATAAAACATTGCCAAATTAGAACAGGCACCTTGATGGGTGAACAGGACAGGCCATCTGCCTTTGACTCCTTGAGGTTAGAATAGTCATTAGGATCATATTCTGAACAAGAATCAACAGGTGGGGAGCGTATGAGTTTCATTGCATCCAGAATGGCACTCAATGCCTTGGTGCCAATTTTGTAAGTCATTGCAGTGTTTAGCTTCAAGAGTGGACTGCTGCTAGTGCGACACAAAGCAGCTACATAGATCATAGTGTAGATATAACGGTAAAACCTTAAGCATCAGAGTAAAATCAGCAAAGTGGAACTTGCTGGAATATATGTGCTAGTATTGCCGGTACGGCTAGAAAGGCTACGGATACCAGCTCTCTTCAAGTGAAGGTGCGGTACTGTTAATATCAGTGTAACCCTCAAAAGCGACACAGCTCCCCGCATTTCCTTGCTATTCTTATAGGATTCAAGTGGGTAGGCCACTACAAATCCTATTCCTATGTTTACAAGATCCTACGAATCAAAGAGGTTCAAAGTGTCCATCACAACCGACCGTATAGACCTCTACACTACAAATGTCCCTGCTCATCTTCAGTACAAGGAACATACTATACTACTATCATACTCCCTCCGTTCCAAAATATAAGTCTTGGTAGAGATTTCCACTATGGATCACATACAGATGTATCCAAATACATTTTAGAGTGTAGATTCACTCATTTTGCTCCATATGTAGTCCATGGTGGAATCTATACAAAGACTTGTATTTTGGAACTGAGAGAGTACATATTAAAGAAGAACGGAAGAGGAACATGGTAAAGAAGAGCAAGCAGATTTTGGATAATAAAATGTTGGTTACGCAGTGCCCACACATGATGAACCAGATCACATTAAGAATGCAACTCCCAGCTATCTCTCGACCATTTCAGGCGGTGGGATGAAGATCCTACGTCTCCTAACCCTTCTTCTTCCTCGTCTCTGATTCTTCCCATACAGAACACCGCACGAGCCGCTGGTCGGACCACCGGCCCCCACCGCCTGTGTTCCTTCGCCACCCGCACCCCCCACCCCCGCCCCAACCCCCACCCGCGTTGAGTTTTCTTTGTTCGGCGAGGCCCCACAACCACCCGAGCCCCTTCGATCGCACCAGCGAACTCCGCTGAGCTCTGAAAAATCGACTGACCCAATTTTGAAATTTAGTCTACTGTGATTTAACTAGTGTGGAATATAAAAGGGGAAAACCATAAGCATTGGGAGTATAGTGTTGAGCGTGCCATGGCGGATCTGAAGGTGCAAACTGGACAAAGGCAACTTCGCAACCAAGACAAGAAATCAGAGTAAAGCAGTGGCGATCTATTTTCTTGCTGCGATAAATAAGTTGAGCGGATACGAAAGAGTACCGCCTCTGGTGCGGCGCCATGTACGCATCTGCTGAGAATTTGACAGTGCTGCGGTAGCGATTGCTGTCGGCGGCGTGGAAGCAGATCTAAGAGGGTAGACGGTGGCGGCAGGGCACGGTGGACGAGACGGTCGTAGGTGCGGCGCCGGCAAGGTGGACGACGGCGGGGATGAAGCGAGAGGACGGGATGCAAGGATCCCGGTCCGAAGCCGTGGATGAGAGAGGTCGATCTCTTGTAATGGACGGCGGCGTCGGGGTATCAGCTCCGGCATGGTGGAGGAGGACGGCGGTGGATGGGGTGGTGGACGGCGGCGGACGGAGGAGGGTGGGGTGGAGAGGGTGTTTTGGCGCCCACGGAGTACGAATGGGGAAAAGGGAGGTAGAGAGGAAGGGGGGAACCATGTATTTAGGGCGCGCTTGTCTCAAATGCGAGGAAATTTAAAAACTTAGCCCCTGTTTCAAATTTCTACTACATCATAGCAACATTAGTCGGTTGGGGATAGGACGGTAATCTCGCATACACCGAATATTTGCCGACGAGAGATTGTTGTTGGCGCCCACCGTGTATGAATATGAATCGGGGAGGGAGTCGATTTCGGCCGAGGATACACTATGTTTTGGCGCCCACCGTGTATGAATCCGGGTGAGAGGCAGTTACGTCACGTTTGGGTGAAATTACAAACTGTCGGGTGGTTGGTGCGACATATGCCAAGGGATGGCTTATCATTGTGGGAGCCAACAAAACGTCGCCGGTGCCTGGAAACGGGATGAGGCGAAGACATGCACGCCGGCGAATCTTACCCAGGTTCGGGGCTCTCCGAGGAGATAACACCCCTAGTCCTGCTCTGCGGGGTCTCCGCATGATCACTAGATCGATAAAGAGTAGCTACAATCGCCCCTAGAGCTGTTGGGATCAAGGGAGAAGAAGAACAAGCCTAGCTCTTGCTTCTCTCTATCTATGGTGCGTGTGTGTGTGCTATGCTTGGAAGCCAAACATGCAGAGGTGCCAACCCTTTGCATGGGTGCTCCGGGGGGTTTATATAGCCCTACCCCCCGGGGGTACAATGGGAATCCGACTGGGAACTGGCCCCAGCCGTCAGTGTCTACGCCTGCCGGCTTCTCCGCCGGCTGCTGGGTCCCGCCGGCTGGTGGGTCCCGCCGGCTGCTGGCTACTCGGTCGACAGGCCGGCCCCACCGCCTAGGGTCTTGTCGGCGGCTGCTTACTCTAGCCGCGCCTCTGATGATGAGGGCTTTGTCGGGGTAAGCGTGGCTACAGTGATCCGCATCGGGGGCTATCACTGTAGCCTCACCTCGTCTTGTCTCCTTAATGGGGCTCCTGCTTCGAGGAAGGGAGTCGCCGGCTTCTGGAGGCCGGCTATGCTCCTGGCCAACTAGGAAAAGCCGGGCCGCCTTCACGCCTCTCTCTAGCTGAAGGGGCCCGCGGTCCTTTGGGCCGTACAGGAGGGGGTCGTGGATGACGTCGCGGCTGGCGTGGCTACAGTGCTGGGCCGCACGGGAGACATCCCTCCCGTACGGCCTCCTGTAGCCATGCCTGCCTCGGGCTTCGAGGGTCGTGGGCTGCACTGTGGCCATGCCCCGTCAGGTCGTCGTTATGTAGGAGCGGTTGTGGTCTTGGCCGGCTTCTAGGAGTCGGCGTCCTTCTTGGCCGGCTTCTTGGAGTCGGTGAGGCTGGGTCGCCTTCCGGGAGTCGGCTTTAGTGGTAGCCGGCCGGGGAAGGCGGCCCAAATGCTTGGAGTGTTTGAAGGCCCAAAGGCCTGATAAATTTTCTGAAGAGCCAGGGGTAGTTGGTTAGGCTACCCGTGGCCAATTACTCCGACAGTAGTCCCCGAAGCTGATTGGGCTTCGAGGTGGAGTGCGGTTCGAGAAGCTCGATCAGCTTCCTATCGTGACAAGCCGGCAGCTAGGAGTCGGCCTCGGTGCAGGCGTGCCGCCCTTAGTCGAATTCTTCTGGAGTCTGGGGGCGGGAACCCGCCGGCTCGTGCTCCGGGCCGCGGGCCGGCCTCGGGCCGCTGGCGTGCCACGTGGACGGAAAGCCTGCCAGCCCACGCGCGTGATGGGACATCGCCGCAGGGAGGGGGCCCGCCACGTCCGCGCCCTGGCCCAGGCGCGGATCCTTTGTATCCCGAAACCGCCCGCACGATCCGTGCGGCAGTTTCGGCTTGCACTTATGCGTAATAAACGCGAGACGTGGGGGGAGTGGGCACAGTTAATCCCACGTCTCCCCCCACGTCCGGCCTCTTCGGCCGCGTGAGGCTATAAGTAGGGGGAGGTGGAGGGTGGCAGACCCTCGCACGCTCCTCCTACTCCCTTCGTCTTCTCGCCTTGCTTGTTCTTGCGACAGCGCCTCGCCGCCGCGCTCTTCCTTCGCATGCTTCTCCGCCGCCGTGCTAGCTTCCGCTATGCCTCCCCACGTAGAGCAGCTCGGCGGGGATTGGGATGGCTCCATCGTTCACAACGACCACATCGACTTCCTCCGCGACACCCGGCGTCTGCCCAGCGCGGACAAAGTGGAGGTCCGCCTCGCGCCGGAGAAGGAGGTCAGGCCGACGCCGCAGGAGGGCGAGCGGGTGGTCTTCTGCTCGCACTTCCTGCGCGGCTTCGGCCTGCCAGTGAGCGCTTTCTTCCGCTCCTGGTTGGACTTCTATCAACTCCAGCCGCACCACCTCACCCCCAACGCGGTGGTGCTGCTGTCGGCCTTCGTCACCCTGTGCGAGGGCTATCTTGGCGTCCTCCCCACCCTCGAGCTCTGGGGGGAGTTCTTCCAGTCGAAGCTGGGCACGCGCGTGAGGGGCGTGCCGGCTCAGACCGGCGCCTTCATCGCGTCGCGGAGATCAGGCGCCGACAACCTCTTCCCCGTCATCACGCTGATCCAATCGGTGAAGAAGTGGCAGAAGTCATACTTCTACGTGCGGAACATCGCTCCCCGAGGCGACTACCTCAACCTGCCGGCTTACGTAGCCGGCCCGCCGGCGGGGAGGCTGCCCCAGTGGTCCTTCCGGGCGGTAACGCTGTCGCAGGGAGAAAACGCCGCCATCGCCCGCCTGCGGGTGATGGTCCAGTCGGAGGGGCTGACGGGGCCCGACCTCCTAGCCGCGTTCGTCACGCGCCGGGTCCTTCCGCTCCAGAGCCGGCCTCATCTGATCTGTCAGATGAGCGGCCAGCTCGATCCGAGCCGGATGTGTACCAAGGAGATGCCGCGGCCTGACGCCGCCGACATGGTGAACTACCTCGCCAATTGCCAGCTTTCCGATGACTGGCAATTTGGCAAGGAGCCATACAGCCGCGCCAATCCCCCGCCTACGGTACGCTCCCTTTCTCTTTTTCTCTTTCTCTCTCTCAGCTTTGTCGCCGAGTTCCTTTGGGCCGACTCTAACTCCGTCGGTTCGCTCTTTTTGACAGAGTCCTCTACTTTGACCGGCCGGCGGGGCGGACGCGGAGCGCCGCTTCGTCCCCGACCGGACCGAGCACGACTAGGAGGACCCCGACCTGGGGGCAGTCCATATGGAGGACGCCACCGAGCCGACTGGCGGTGAAGCAGGCGGCTCCGGGTTTACCGCTACCTTCGAGGACTGGCCAGACGAAGACGAAGCCGAAGCCGTCCCGCCCCGCCAGCCGGCCCCCGGACACGGCGCGAGCTCTTCCGGCGCGCAGCCTGCTCGGGGTAGAGGCCAGAAACGTCACGCCACCCAGGGCATGTTCGGCAGCCGGACGAAGAAGCCTAGGGGTGGGGCGGCGGCCACCAGGAGGGAAGAGGCGGCCGCGAAGGCGGCTCGCTTCCGCAAGGTGGTGAAGCAGCCGCAGACGGTATCGGCGTAAGTTCTCTCTTTCTTCGTACTGTCCTTCTTTCTTTCCTTTGATGGTTCTTGAGTCTTCGTCTTCTTTTTCAATGATCAGTGCTCCACTGTCACTTGAGCGGGCGGCTGCCGGCTCCGTTGTCGAGTCGCCAGGGGGCTCTGGGAGCACCACCCACCGCGTAGATCCCCGTGCCGCCCTCCTGGAGGCGACGGAAAGGAACGCGTGGGAGGTGCGGGAGGAGCAGGAAGCGCGGGAGGCGGAGGCACGGAGGGCAGCCGCCGCCCAGGCAGCTCGGGAGGAGGAGGCGGTGAAGGCGCTTGCCGAGGCCGCAGCCAAGGCCCAGGCAGAGGCCGAGGCAGAAGCGGCGGCAGGGGAGGCCTTGATGGTCACCCCCCTGCGCACCATGGCGCCCGGGGGCGCGGATCCCTCGCCAGGGGGAGCCAGCGGTTCCTAGCCGGGTTTGGGAGGGAGCGGCGACGGCGTCATCTTCTTGAGGGAGGCGCCGGGGCCGACTCCTCCGACTGGGGCGACCCAAGGCTGCCAGCCTGAGCCTGCGCCCGCACAGTCGGCGGGGGGCGAGCCGGCCGCGGGGGCTGAGGTGGCGGTCCGGGTTCCGTCAAGCCGGCGTGCGGGGAAGGCCGCGGCTGAACCACAGAAGGCTGCGTCGGAGCCACAGCCGGCCGTGGGCTCCAGCTCGTCGGCTCGAGACGTGGAGGCGGCCAGCGCTACCTCGGGGTGGACGTCGGGCGGAGGGTCGGCCGTGGTGAACGTCGCCGCGCAAGACGTCCGGACCCCGCTGCAGAGCCAAGCCGCGGCGCTGAGGCAGTTCACCGACGAATTTCTCGCCACACGGGCAGCCATCCGGGTTAGTATCCTCATCTTGCTCTTTTTGAACTTGATTTCTCTCGTGGGGGCACGTCAGCGCACCCACCGGGTGTAGTCCCCGAGTTCCGAGTCGGCTGCTGAGCAGGCGACTTGGAACTTCTTGGAGAATTTTGTTTTTGCTGCTTTTGTTCTCACGTCGGTCTTCTGTCCGTCTTGCAGGACTACCACAATCTCCGAGCGGCCGCCTTCAACTCCCAGGCTCGGGAGTTGACTCAGAAGACCGCCGATCTCACGGAAAGCCGAGGTATGTGACTTGATTTTTATCTCATGTGGGGGCGCGTCAGCGCACCCACTGGGTGTAGTCCCCGAGATTCGGGCTGACTGCTGAGCAGTCGGCTCGGATCTTCCTTGATGATTTCTCATTCTTCTTCTTCTTCTTCTATCTCTGCAGCGGCCAACGCCAGTCTGAGGGCACAGCTGGGGGAGTCCCAGACTGCTCTTCGTGCCAAGGACGCGGAGCTCGCCGCCTTGGTGCAGGAGCGCGACCGCCTAGTCAAGAAGCTGGCCGACCAGGAGGAAGGCCACAAGGCTGCCCTTCAGGCCGAGTTCGAGACGGAGGCGGCCGGCTGGGCAGAGGCCAGGCAGACTCTGGTCTCTAACTATGGCCAGATTGAGGACCTGGTTGACGGTAAGTCGTCTATCCCTTCATCCTTTCTTGCCATCTGCCACTTCGGCTTGTTTTTCTGATTTTGGTGTTCTTCTTTCCTTTTCTCCTTCGCGCAGAGTACTTCCCTGGCTACTCAACTGCTGCCAACCAGGCCATCGAAGCTCGTCGCCAGGCGAAGAGGCAAGCCGGCTTCAAGATCTCGCTGACCGCCGGCCGCTCGCTGGAGGAGCAGCTCCTGGCGATCCAGGCTCGTATCCAGCCGGCTCACAGGCTGCTCCGCCGGCTTCAGCGTGCCGGGTCGCAGGTCTTGGCCGCCCTCTGGCCCGGCCAAGTGGTCCCGCGCACTCCCAGCCGGACCGCCGACTGGCTGGAGGTGGCCGTCGGCCGCTTCGAGGCTTGGAAGGCTTCGGCGGCTCGCTCCGGCGCCAGGCGGGTGCTGGAGTTCGTCAAGGCCTGGTATCCCGGCCTGAACCTGGACCAGCTGGCGACCTGGCGGCAGCAAGCTGACACGGAGCTGGAGCCGGCGCGGCCGGCCATCATTCGGCGAGCTTCGGCGATCGCCGACTACACCGACACCAACGTCTTCGCCCCCGAGGTGGACGACAATGGAGTCGCCCAGCCGGAAGATTGGTTCGGGCTGGACCCGGCGCATGGCGAGGACTCGGCGGAGGAGATCGACTCCAGCGACGAGGGCGAGGAGGAGGAGGAACAGGAAGGTGAAGACGCCGAGCCGGCTGGTGGAGAAGCCGGCCAGCCTGACCGCGCCTCCAGCACTACGTCGCGTGCGAGTGCGTCTCCTGCCGCGGGAGGTTGTCAGGCCGGGACCAACTAGGCGGCCACTCCTTCAGCCGGCGAGCTGCCTTCACCGGTCAGTTTGGCCTCCAAGTCGCACCTTAGTCTTCTTTCTTTTGTTTTCCTGTCTTGTTGCTTTGAACAATGTTTGGTTAAGTCTGCATAATTCCACCCACTGGGTGTATTGAAACTCAAGTCTGTTGCCAGCCTTTAGGCGGCCTTATGTATATAAGTTATGCAATCGGCCTTTCCTTGTACTTTCGCTTTTTGTCCTTCTGCTTTTTTTTTTCTTTGCCGCCCTCCCTTGGTTGCCGCCTCCCTAGTCAAACAGTTTTTCTACAAACTGTAGCCGGGGAGTGCCTGGCCGATTGGGGAGGGGGAAGTACTTTTAGCTCTGCTGGACTTAAGCTAAGTTTTTTAGGAAGCCGGCCAGCCGGCTGCTGTGACAGCCGGTAGGCGTATATGGAGGCCGTCTCTTTGCTATATGGGTTAGTTGTTCCTTAGCCGTTTTTCGTGTGGGCGTCTTTTCTGTCTTTCCTCTTGCTAGTCGGACAGTCAGTTCTTTGAGCTGCGACTTTCAACAAGGGAGGACTTGGGAGCCGGCACACTACTTTGCTGACTTCGGGAAGAACTTAGAATATAGCTCAAGGCGGCCAGTCCCCGGGCCGACTAGTCGGACCCGGTGCCGGACAAGAGTTCAAAATGTAATAATACATTCATGGATATGACACTCGTCATTCATAGATAAATAAAAAGGCAGTCCCCGAGTACTGTTCGGGGGGCCTGTTGGTTTGTAACTTAATACAAAAGGGGTAGCGTGATACATACTGCTTTTCAGCTGTAAAATCGTCTTAGGAGGTTTGCGTTCCATGGTCGCTCCGACTCCTTGCCGGAGTCGTCTCTCTTGCGTGCTCTTGGCTTTTGCGCGTCGATCAAGTAGTAGGAGTCGTTGCCGAGTGCCTTGCTGACGACGAAGGGGCCTTCCCAAGGGGCCGAGAGCTTGTGCTGGCCGGCTGTTCGCTGGATCAGCCGGAGCACAAGGTCGCCCTCTTGGAAGGATCTTGGCTTGACCTTGCGGTTGTAGTAGCGGCGCAGGCCTTGCTGGTAGATGGCGGACCGGCTGAGGGCTAACAGCCGGCCTTCTTCCAGTAGGTCGACGCCGTCTTCTCTTGCTTCTTTGGCTTCCTCCTCCGTGTATATGGTGATCCGAGGCGAGTCGAACTCGATGTCTGTTGGAATGACAGCCTCGGCACCGTACACAAGGAAGAATGGAGTGAAGCTGGTTGACTTGTTGGGTGTAGTTCGCAGACTCCAGAGGACAGCCGGCAGCTCTTCGAGCCAGCAGCCGGCCGATCGCTCCAGTGGTACAACCAATCGGGGCTTGATGCCGGAGAGGATAAGTCCATTTGCTCGCTCGACTTGGCCGTTTGACTGCGGGTGGGCAACGGACGCTAAGTCCAGTCGGATGCCCTATGTCTTGCAGAAACGTGCCAGTGCGCCTTTGGCGAAGTTCGTGCCGTTGTCGGTGATGATGCTGTGCGGCACGCCGTACCGAGTAGTGATGTCGGTGATGAATGTCACGGCAGTCGGCCCGTTCAGCTTCTTAATCGGCTTTGCTTCGATCCACTTTGTGAACTTGTCCACAGCAACGAGTAGATGTGTCAAGCCATCGCGGGCCGTCTTGAAAGGGCCCACCATGTCCAGTCCCCAGACGGCAAAAGGCCAGGTGAGGGGAATGGTCTTGAGGGCAGAAGCCGGCAGGTGTTGTTTGGAACTGAAGACTTGACATCCTCTGCAGGTCTTGACTATTTCTTTAGCATCCTCCAAGGCAGTCGGCCAGAAGAACCCATGGCGGAAAGCCTTGGCCACGAGGGATCTTGAGGCGGCGTGATGGCCGCATTCGCCTTGGTGGATGTCTTTGAGGATTGCCACTCCTTTTTCTGGCTCGACGCAACGCTGGAAGATTCCAGTGACGCTGCGCTTCACAAGCTCCCTGTTGATTATTGTGTATGCTGCGGCTCGTCTTTGCACCAGTCTTGCTGCGATCTCATCAGCCGGCAGCTCTCTGCTGACTAGGAACTTGAGGATGGGCTGGGCCCATGAGGGAGTTGTGACTTCTTCTGCTGTTAACGTGGCCACCATGACTCGGGTGGGTGGGTTGGGTGTTGCATTGGAGTCGTCCACCGCTTCTTGTGTCGTTGCAGTCCCCGGGCCGACTGCTGCAGTCCCCGGGCCGGGTTCTGAAGTCCCTGGGCCGGGTGCGACTACGTCAGTCCCCGGGGCAGTCGTCGAAGTCCCCGCGCCGCCTGCGGGATTTCTTGAGCCGGATCCGGCTGTTTCTGGCGCAGGCGGTACGAAGATGGAATCCGACTCTGGAGACGGCTTGATGGACGGCTTGAGGAGGCGCTGGAGGGAGACGCCCGTCGGTATGGCTTGTCGGGTGGAGCCGATCCGTGCTAGGGCATCTGCTTGGTCGTTGTCGGCCCTTGGCACGTGAAGGAACTCGCACCCTTCGAAGTCATCTGCTGGACGAGGAATCGGTAGCTTGCCATGTTTGCGTCCTTGGCGTCCCAGTCGCCAGATGATTGCTGGACCACTAAGTCTGAGTCGCCGTAGCACAGGATCCGGCGTATGCCGAGTTCTTTGGCTAGCCGGAGCCCATGTACGAGCGCCTCGTACTCGGCCACGTTGTTGGAGGCGGCGAAGTGGATATGCAGCGTGTACTTGAGCTTGTCGCCTTTGGGAGAGGTGAGGACGATGCCGGCTCCCAAGCCAGTGCGCATCTTGGACCCGTCAAAGTGCATCCGCCAATGGGTGGAGTCGGGAGCCGGCGGTAAGTACTGGGTCTCGGCCCAGTCGACGAGGAAGTCGGCCAATGCTTGCGACTTGATGGCGGTGCGATGTTGATAGAAGATCGTGTAGGGCGCCAAGGCAATGGCCCATTTGGCCACCCGGCCGAATGCATCCCTGCTGCCTATGATCTCGGCAAGCGGGGCAGTGCACACGACCGTGATGGGGTGCTCTTGGAAGTAGGGCTTCAATTTCTTGGCAGCGAAGTATACCCCATAGCACATCTTCTGATAGTGCGGGTAGTTTTGCTTTGAGCTAGACAGTACTTCGCTGAGATAGTAGACCGGCCTCTGGACCAGCTGGGCTCGGCCTTCCTCCGGGCGCTGGACCACAACAACAGTGCTGACGACTCGGCTTGTCGCGGCGATGTAGAGGAGCATGGGCTCCTTCTCAGTCGGCGCGGCCAGGACATGCGGAGTGGTCAACATTTTCTTCAACTCATGGAAGGCTTGGTCGGCTTGATCATTCCACTCAAAGTGAGTGGACTTCTTCATGAGTCGGTACAGGGGGAGGGCCTTCTCTCCTAGTCGGCTGATAAAACGGTTCAGGGAGGCTAAGCAGCCAGTGAACTTCTGCACATCTCGCAGCTTGGTGGGAATCTCCATTCTCTCGATGGCTTTGATCTTGACAGGGTTGCACTCAATGCCGCGTTCGGAGACCAGGAAGCCTAGCAGCTGGCCGGCTGGCACTCTGAACACGCACTTCTCGGGGTTGAGCTTGATCTGGAATCGGCGCAAGTTGGCGAATGTTTCCTTCAGGTCTTCCAGCAAGGTACCGCGCTTCTCTGTCTTCACCACAATGTCGTCTACGTAGACGTGGGCATTTCTGCCGAGTTGTTTCAAGAGACATTTCTACATGCAACGCTGAAAAGTGGCACCGGCGTTTCTCAAGCCGAATGTCATTGTCAGGTAGCAGAAAGCTCCAAAGGGTGTGATGAAGGCAGTCTTCCGGCGGTCAGCCGGGTCCAACTTGATCTGATGATACCCTGAGTATGCATCCAAAAAACACAACAGCTCGCATCCGGCTGTGGAGTCTATCACTTGGTCAATCCGTGGCAAAGCAAACGGATCCTTTGGGCAGGCCTTGTTCAAACTTGTGTAGTCTATACACATGCGCCACTTGTTATTCTTCTTCAAAACCAGAACTGGATTGGCAAGCCATTCTGGAAAGAACACTTCCATGATGAAGCCGGCTGCAAGGAGCCGGGCTATCTCTTCTCCCACGACTCTTCGCTTCTCTTCTGATAGTCGGCGGAGGGGTTGCCTGACTGGCTTCGCATCAGCTCGGACATGTAACTTGTGCTCGGCGAAATCCTTCGGGACACCCGGCATGTCCTTTGGGGACCATGCAAAGATGTCTCGATTCTCACGGAGGAAGTCGGCGAGCTCGCCTTCCTATTTACTGTCCAAGTTCGCCCCAATCACGGCGAACCTCTCCGGGTGCTCTGGGTCTAGAGGTATCTTCTTTGTCTCTTTCGCAGGCTGGAAGGAGCCCTGCGCATCACCGTCCTTGGGGTTGGGGGACAAGGCTGGCTACTTGCCGGCCATGGCCACAACCCGCTCCAACATCTTCTTCTCTTCGGCCACCACGAGGGACTCAGCCAGCCGCCTGCTGGCCATGGCACACTCGATGGACTTCTTGTAGTCGCCGTCTACCGTGATGATCCCCTTCGAGCTCGGCATCTTCATCTTCAGGTAGGCATAGTGGGGCACAGCCATGAACTTGGCCAAAGCAGGTCGGCCAAGCAGTGCATGATAGGGGCTCTCCAGATCCACCACCTCGAACCATATTGCTTCCCGGCGAAAGTGATCTTTGTCTCCGAAGAGAACATCCATTTTGATCTTGCCGATTGGAGAGCAAGATAGGCCGGGTACGATACCATGGAAGACAGTGCGGCTCGGCATGAGCTGCTTTGCTTTGATGTTCAGCTTGTCCATGGTGTCGCGGTATAGTATGTTGATACTGCTTCCGCCGTCTATCAGGACGCGGGAAAATCTGGCAGCTCGCCTCTCCGTCGCGAGGGTGACGTCTAGGACCATAGCATAGGAGCCAGGCGAGGGCATCACCTCTGGGTGATCGGCCTGGCTCCAGCTGATGGGCTTTTCCGACCAGTGCATGAACTCGGCGGTGCTAGAGGCGACTGCGTTTACTTCTTGGTGTTGCCGGCGTCGGCTGCGCTTGTCGTCGACTTGACTTGTGAAGACGACGAGGCGTCGTGCGCTTCGGGGAACTCGTCTTGGATGGCGCCGACTGCAGGCCGGGCCGCCGGCTGCTGAGGAGCTGGAGGCGGCGGGCCGGGAGGCGGAGGCGGCACCATCCCTTCGCCCTTGGTGATGTGGGTGAGCCAGTGGCATTTTCGTGTTGTATGGTTGGACGGCTTCGCGCCGCTGTGGAACTTGCAGGGAGCATCGAGTGCTTGCTCGTAGGAGAAGGACGGCTGCCAGGGCGGCCGGCCTCCCTTCTTCTTGGGAGCGGGCCGCTCCTCGGGCTGCTCGTCTTCGACTGTGGCCACCTGCCGACTGGAGGAAGTCGGCATGGGGCCCTTGCGCTTGTGGTCGTTCTGGTAGGGGCGCCGGTTTGGGTCGCCAGCCGGCGTCTTGGGAGCCGGAGCAACTACCTTCCCCGAGGCGTCCACTCGGAGCTCGGTTTTCATGGAGGAGTCGGCAGTGGCATACTTGTCGGCGGTGATCAGCAACTCATCGAGGGTAGCCGGCTCGTCGCAGAGGAGTCGGTGCTTGAGGAGGGTGCCCTCTCGGCACCCGGCAGTGAAGTACTCGATGGCCTGGACCTCGTGCACTCCCTTGCAGGAGTTGCGGAGCTCGGCCCATCGCGTGAGGTAGTCGCGGGTCGACTCGTTGGGCCCTTGGACGCAGAGGGAGAGCTGGCGAGGCTTGGGAGGTCGCTTGTAGGTGCTGGTGAAGTTGCGGACGAAAACTTCGGTGAAGTCCAGCCAGCTGTTGATGCTGTATGGCTTGAGGCTGTTGAGCCACGTGCGCGCCGTCCCTTGCAGCATCAAGGGGATGTACTTCACGGCGACGCGCCGATTGCCGTTGGCGATGCTGACGGCTGTGGAGTAGTCGATGAGCCAATCTTCCGGCTTCACTGAGCCGTTGTACTTGGGTGTGTCTCTGGGGAGCGAGAACCCTTTGGGGAAGGGCTCGTCGTGGATGCGGGGGCCAAAGCATGGCGGGCCGACATCGTCTTCTTCTTCTAGCGCCAAGGATCGAGCAAGGCGGTCGATCCTGTGGCGGGCGTCACTCTCACTGACTCCTTCTCGGCGGCCGAGTCGGTCGCCAAGAGTCGGATGCGTGATGGGCGGCGGAGTGAGGCGCCTTTCTCTTCGAGGCGGGGGAGGCGGCAGGTTTCCTTGGTGTTCGACCGCCCGAGGGCGGCCATCCGCGTCGCGCTCGATAGTGATGCGAGTCCGGCTGCGGCTGGCAGCCGGCTCCTTGTCTTTCCTCTGGTGCGTGCCGCTCGCAGTCGGCGAGCGGGACGTCGCGGCGTGCTCGCGGCGCGGGGGATGACTATCAGCACGGGCGCCGGCATCGTGCCGTTCTGCAGCCGCGTCGATCAGCTGCTGGATCCGTCTTGTCATGTAGGGGAGCTCATCGGCCCCCAACCCATTGAGCTCCTCTGCCGCCGCCTGAGCGGCTCGCAGATTCTTGAGCGGGGTGGCGTAGACCGGGCGATCTGCGCCCAGCATGCTGGCAACGGCTGCACCGCGCTTCTGGACGAAGCCGGCTCGGCTCGGACCGCTGGGCGGCGGCGTTCCGAAGGCGGCGCGGTCGACTTCGCGCTGGTGGGCCTCAGCGAGGCGTCTCATCGAGGCTATCTTCTTGCTCTCCGTGATGAGGGCAAGACGGCGTGCCTCCAGGGTCTCGGCGTCGGCGTCGGCTGGGATGGGGATGGAGAGGTCGTGCATCGCCGCTTGCTGAGCGTCGCGGGCGCTCCCGCCCGAGTTGGAGACGTGGCTGATGACCAGCACTTCGGTGACAGCGCTGCTGCCGCTGTCAGCTCGAGGGAGTGGGTCGTCGAAGACCACCACGTCGGAGGGGTAGGCGTCGAGCGACGCGGTGTCGGAGTCTATGAGCATCGGGTCGGTGGAGCCGACAGACTCCATGTCCGCAGCAGGCTCGCTGGAGATGTGAAGTTGGTCGAGGAGGCTGACGAGGCGGCTCTCGGGGTAGTCGGTGCCTGCGTCGGACGCAGGCTCATCGGAGATGCGAGTTTCGCCGAGCAGATCGGCGAGGCGGCTCGCTGCGCAGACGTCGTCGACGCCTTGCAGCGCGTCGGGGCAAACGCCATCGGGCGCAGCAGGCTGGCTGCGCTCGCGGGGGAGGAAGAGGGTTCCCGTCCAGAACAGGTCTCCGGACAACGGTGCACCAGGCCCCACGGTGGGCGCCAAATGTCGGGTGGTTGGTGCGACATATGCCAAGGGATGGCTTATCATTGTGGGAGCCAACAAAACGTCGCCGGTGCCTGGAAACGGGATGAGGCGAAGACATGCACGCCGGCGAATCTTACCCAGGTTCGGGGCTCTCCGAGGAGATAACACCCCTAGTCCTGCTCTGCGGGGTCTCCGCATGATCACTAGATCGATAAAGAGTAGCTACAATCGCCCCTAGAGCTGTTGGGATCAAGGGAGAAGAAGAACAAGCCTAGCTCTTGCTTCTCTCTATCTATGGTGCGTGTGTGTGTGCTATGCTTGGAAGCCAAACATGCAGAGGTGCCAACCCTTTGCATGGGTGCTCTGGGGGTTTATATAGCCCTACCCCCCGGGGGTACAATGGTAATCCGACTGGGAACTGGCCCCAGCCGTCACTGTCTACGCCTGTCGGCTTCTCCGCCGGCTGCTGGGTCCCGCCGGCTGCTGGGTCCCGCCGGCTGCTGGCTACTCGGTCGACAGGCCGGCCCCACCGCCTAGGGTCTTGTCGGCGGCTGCTTACTGTAGCCGCGCCTCTGATGATGAGGGCTTTGTCGGGGTAAGCGTGGCTACAGTGATCCGCATCGGGGGCTATCACTGTAGCCTCACCTCGTCTTGTCTCCTTAATGGGGCTCCTGCTTCGAGGAAGGGAGTCGCCGGCTTCTGGAGGCCGGCTATGCTCCTGGCCAACTAGGAAAAGCCGGGCCGCCTTCACGCCTCTCTAGCTGAAGGGGCCCGCGGTCCTTTGGGCCGTACAGGAGGGGGTCGTGGATGACGTCGCGGCTGGCGTGGCTACAGTGCCGGGCTGCATGGGAGACATCCCTCCCGTACGGCCTCCTGTAGCCATGACTGCCTCGGCCTTCGGGGGTCGTGGGCCGCACTGTGGCCATGCCCCGTCAGGTCGTCGTTATGTAGGAGCGGTTGTGGTCTTGGCCGGCTTCTAGGAGTCGGCGTCCTTCTTGGCCGGCTTCTTGGAGTCGGTGAGGCTGGGTCGCCTTCCGGGAGTCGGCTTTAGTGGTAGCCGGCTAGGGAAGGCGGCCCAAATGCTTGGAGTGTTTGAAGGCCCAAAGGCCTGATAAATTTTCTGAAGAGCCAGGGGTAGTCGGTTAGGCTACCCGTGGCCAATTACTCCGACACAAACCTACCCCTATCGAAACCTATAGAAATCCAGCAGATAGGCTTTGCATGGCAGGGATAGGCAGTAGTGATTTCCATCTCGCAGATTTTGGTTTCGGGCGGTTACTACGACTTTCCCCGCTTCGTTCAAATTTTGCAGAGTGCACATTTACCGTGCCAACTCAATTCGAATCCCGTTTGTATTCTATATTTTTTTCGGGCGGGATCCATTTTGAATTGGAATTACATTCTATATACATCATTTTTTTATATATACTTTCAAAAGCACAACACCATTTATACATAAATATGGTTTACAAATGGCATGATCTCATATTCATAAGGTTGTATCCATCAATTTGGATTTTCAAATATTCGAAACCACTTTATGTTGAAATCCAATGTATGCATTCCTCGCTAACTGTCTCCAATTAATGTGTGTTTCATGCGGGTTTTTTTACTTCTCAAACATGTATAATGTGTTTCACACACGCAACATATAGTGTAATCCCGTTTAGACATTAATTGCATATAAACCATGCATTGTTTGTAATTGAAGAATCTATGGATCACCAATATTGATAAACTATATAACATTACACGTGTGCCCAAATTCAAATGAATATGCATGTTTGATACACCAATTTGCGTTATGATATTATCGATGTCGTGATCTCCAGTTTAAATATTTGAATCCCCTTTAATCCAGATATTCGTCTCATATAGCTATCACTCATGCTTATATAGGACTATCTCTCTGGACCTATACGCGTTCATCGTCTCTCAGGTATCTCTCGTGCTACCTGTATGTCGACAATGATCTTTTATCTTCGTAACAAACTGACGGTACTCTCTCCCTCGACCTTCATCACTCTATCTCTCTCTAAGTATATCTCGCTCCCTGCTATGTGTCTCTAACTATGATTCTCCATGTGGAATCTCTTTCTCTCACACAAACACAAAACTTTGTCTCCCGGGGTCTCATTTCTCTCTACTATTCCCATGCGTGCCACTCGCACACCCCTCATACAGAGATGTCTTTCGCTCCTTAGATATGAGAACCTATGACTCTTCCTCTTCAATATCTCTTTCTCACACACAAACACAAACTCTGTCTCCTAGGGTCTCATATTTCTCCATTGTTCTCTTGTATGTCGCTTACACACACCCTCTCTCCCTAGAGATATCTTGCGTTCCCTCGTATGTCTCTCTAGTTATCACTCTCGTTGTGAAATATCTTTCTCTCTCGCAGACACAAAACTCCGTCTCTCTGGATCTCATTTCTCTCTGATATCTGTTTGTATGTGACTCACATGCACCCTCTCTCTATCTCTCTCACTCCCACACACATAACCCAGCCTTCTGATCCACTCGACTCCTATCTCTAACGCACACTAGCTAGCATCTTTATCTTTCTATTTATCTGTTTCTCCATCAACCTTCTTTCTCGCCCTCACTCTTGATTCCTATCATGCACACTACATATGTTTCTCTCTACATGCAGTCAAGTGCCCTCTCACACACATATATAACTTCACCCTTTGAACCACCCGACGGTCATCTCCAACACCCAAACTAGCGGATGTCCCTCTAGCTAGTATCTCCATCTCTGTATCTATCTGTAGTTTCTCCGTCAACATTTATTTCTCGCACGGAGTCTTGCTTCCTATCACCCACACTATATATGTCTCTCCATACATATGCATTTATAGGTTGGTCTCTTTTGCACAATCGTTGCGCCTCACTCCCTCTGCTCGCCATAGATGCATGCTCCAGCCCACGCCACTATCTCTTAAAGACAAAAACACACGCTCAATTGTCGGGCCTTCTTCCCTGCATTCTCACATGCATGCATATTGTCATACCGATCCGTCTCTCCCATGTCGTTGATCTTATGACTTATGTCTTCTTTCTTTTATCTCGATCATGCGCGCGCGCACACACACACATCCCACGTATACATGTATACCTCTCACACATGCACGTTCAAGGTCTCTATGTCTCCATACGTTTAATTACCCTCAATCCTAATGCCACATCGAATCGTTCTCCTCTTTTGTGCACATAACTTCCGCCTGGATGGGTAAAACACACACTCACACTTAACAATCTCCTTCTAGCTACCCCCCTGCCTCTCATTCTTCCCCTATATCCCCGAAACCAATAAGACCATCCCTTTGTTTAATTCCCGCCTACATGCACCATCGATATATAGTAGTCTTCCTCGGTGTCTCTTGAACAAACACGTTCTCTTGATGTCGACTCCTCTCACGCGCACACACCTTCTCTTCCCTCTCTACGGGCATTTTCTCTCTCGCACCCCATCGTTGGTGGCCTCTGCCATACACATCACCTCTCTATGATGAAGCTATGCACACTTAAATTACATCCTCCACAGAAGACCCCGCGACACACACACACACACATGCACACACACACACACGCACACCCCCCCACACACACGCACACACTAAGACTCCATCTCTCTCTCTCTCTCTCTCTCTCACACACACAAACACACACACGCATGCACACCCCCCCACACACACACTAAGACTCCATCTCTCTCTCACACACACACACACACACACACAAACTAAGACTCCATCTCTCTCTCTCCTCTCTCTCTCTCTCACACACACACACACACACCCCACACACACACTAAGACTCCATCTCACACACACATGCTCTAGGCGGAGCATTTGTTCCTACCACCCTTCATCCAACCTTACCCGTATGATAAACAATCACCTTTATTTACTTGCATAACATGGACAAATTCCACTTTACTTTAGTAGTCAGCAAACTTATCATCTGTACCCTTATAAAAAAACGAGTTGGCGGTGATGGTGTGCCTGCCATCTTGTAATACAGACCGTATGATCTATATCTGAGGATAGAAAGCAAACTATGATAATTTTACAGAAGATACCTGCACCTCTCTCCACATCATTATCTCCCGCAACCTCATTGCTCAGCAATTAAAAAAGGAATAAGTCTCTGGAACAATCTAGCATGCATGGTGGCTGCTGCCGCCTGCCGGCGCCGTCCATCCCCATGCATCCGCCCATTCCGACCACCAGTCACCACCACGCTCCACTCCTCCTCGCCTTATCTCTCATCTTTCATTTTTTCGATGACATTCTCGAGATACCAGTTTTCCGATAAAATTCTCGAGATATCATTAGTTTTTACACATGGGATTACTCCTGCATGGGTCAATCACAATAGGTGTTCTGTAAAAAAATGCATATTGATGTTCCGTGGAATGCACGAGAATCTTGCTTGTAATTATATAATGCAAATCACGAGCAGGAAGTGACATTTTTTTGACACAACCACGTTAACATGGCCACGTAAATCACTAGCTAAAGTAAATACCATTATACTTATATCCCGATGCAAAAGGTTGAGTACATGTCCGAAGAGTAGAGTCGCACACATGCACTCTATCTCTCAGAATCTCTCTCACACACACACCAGTAACGTGACGCCCACTTAAGCAGACACGTATGTTACAATTTGTGCACCCGCGGGTACACGTGATGCTGCGCATTTATTTAAGCCGGAAGGCGAACCCAAACAGTAGCTGCATTCATTCCCCTCCTGCCGCCTCTTCTCTGGTCGCCGTCGCCCGGTGGCCATGGGCCGGCCGAAGGTAACAACATACGCCATACTCCCGCCGGAGCGGCGCTTTAATATGGAACTTTAAGTGGTCATGCATGCATCTTTTTGTGCTAGCACTCCTATATAAGGGTTGACCGGTCGCTTCCCGCGGACGTGTGCGGGCGGTGGAAGAGGAAGGAGAAGGGAAGCGGGTTGTGGAGTAACGTTTTTTACCACAATTTCTTAGGAAACGGAGTGCAATAATTGAGTAGTTTTGCAAACTACCAGTACTACACCTGAAACGGTTCAAAACCTATACTCCCTTGCCAGCACGCGCTTCCCGCGTGAAACGGTCAGCGTCGCCCTGGTGCGTCGGTGCCGCATTAATGCCCGGCCAGAGCGGAGGCGACCTCTCACTGGCACCGGCTTTGAAGTGGCGTGTAACGCCCACGATGCGGCTATATCTCCCACGTGTCGAGGCACGACTTAGAGGCATAACCGCATTGTGGTTTTGTCGCAAGAAGGGTCATCTTCACACAATCCCATGTAATGAACAAGAATGGGATAAAGAGTTGGCTTACAATCGCCACTTCATACAATACATAAATATAATTCATACATCATCCAAAATACACACATAGACCGGCTACGGTCAAAATCCAAATGAAAATAAGATAACCCCAAATGCTAGATCCCCGATCGTCCCAACTGGGCTCCACTACTGATCATCAGGAAAAGACACATAGTAACGACCACGTTCCTCATCGAACTCCCACTTGAGATCGATCCCATCATCTGCACTGGCATCGTCGGCACCTGCAACTGTGTTGGTAGAATCTGTGACTCACGAGGACTCAGCAATCTCACACCCGCGAGATCAAGACTATTTAAGCTTATAGGAAAGGATGGTGTAATGAGGTGGAGCTGCAGCAGGCACTAAGCATATATAGTGGCTAAAATACGCAAAAGAGAGCGAGAAGAGAAGCAACGGAACGGTCGTCATCTAGCAATGACCAAGAAGTGATCCTGAACTCCTACTTACGTCATGCATAACTCAAACCGTGTTCACTTCCCGGAGTCCGCCGAGAAGAGACCATCACGGCTACACACACGGTTGATGTATTTTAACTGGGTCAAGTGACAAGTTCTCTACAACCGGACATTAACAAATTCCCATCTGCCTCATAACCGCGGGCACGGCTTTCGAAAGAAAATACCCTGCAGGGGTGTCCCAACTTAGCCCATCATAAGCTCTCACGGTCAACGAAGGATAAACCTTCTCCCGGAAAGACCCGATCAGTCTCGGAATCCCGGTTTACAAGACATTTCGACAATGGTAAAACAAGACCAGCAAAGCCGCCCGAATGTGCCGACAAATCCCGATAGGAGCTGCACATATCTCGTTCTCAGGGCACACCGGATAAGCAAAGCATACAGGTACCAACATAACCCAAGTTGCCAAGGGACGGTCCCGCACGGTGCTCTAGTTTGGACCAGCACTCAGAGGAACACTGGCCCGGGGGTTAAAATAAGATGACCCTCGGGCTCGCGAAACCCGGGAGAAAAAGGCTTAGGTCGCAAATGGTAAAACCAAGGTTGGGCCTTGCTGGAGGAGTTTTATTCAAGGCGAACTATCAAGGGGGTCCCATAAATCACCCAACCGCGTAAGGAACGCAAACTCAAGGAACATAATACCGGTATGACCGAAACTAGGGCGGCAAGAGTGGAACAAAACACCAGGAATAAGGCCGAGCCTTCCACCCTTTACCAACTATATAGATGCATTAATATAATAAGAGATATTGTGATATCCCAACATATCCATGTTCCAGCATGGAACCAACTTCAACTTCACCTGCAACTAGCAACGCTATAAGAGGGGCTGAGGAAAAGCGGTAACTTAGCCAAACAACGGTTTGCTAGGAAAGGATGGTTAGAGGCTGACATGGCAATATGGGAGGCATGATATAGCAAGTGGTAGGTAGCGCAGCATGGCAACAGAGCGAACAACTAGCAAAGCAAAGATAGAAGTGATTTCGAGGGGTGGTCATCTTGCCTGCAAGGTTCTCAGAGTTGTCGAAAGCTTGATCCTCGTAAGCGTACTCAACAGGTTCCTCGTTCACGAACTCGTCTCCCGGCTCTACCCAAGACAAGAACACAAGCAATGGAACCACAATCAATCACGGGAAATGCACAAGCAACATGACGCAAAACATGTATGATATGCGAGATATGATATGCGATGCATATGCGTGCTCCGGAAGGAAAATGATGAACAAGGCAGTAACTTGGCAAACCAAGCATGCCACTGGAAAGATGAGATAATTTTGGTCGAAATCGTTATAAAGATCACCGGAAACGGATGCACGGTTTGCAAAAGGCAAGCAAAACAAGAATGACACGAATCTGCGATTAACAGCATGATAGCACTTTGAATGCAACAATTAACAATGCTACAGCACTCCAACGTAGCAACAAAGCATATGGCAGTAATCTACAGGAGATGCTTGACAAAAGATTAACACTGACCTACGGCTAGATCACAACATAACAAGCTCAAACAAGCATGGCAAAAATGCAAAAGATAACATGTTCACAGACTTGGTGAAATTACTGGACATGGCAGAAAACAGCATCAGGTAGCAATATTCAGGGCACGAAAACAACTTGTTACAGGAACTTAACATGGAAAAACAAGGCATGACAGTATTCTACTAAATGCATGTGACAAAAGTCCCTTAATGACCATAAGCCAAAAAGGACCAGAAAATATGATGGCAACCATGTAAACATAGCAAGTTTCGTTAACAGGTTTCAGACTTAGCAGAAAACAGAGCATGGCAGAAACAATAATATGCAGGCATCTTTGTGAGCTTGATGCACTCACCACAAAGAAATGCATGACAAAAAAAGCATACCTACAGCAATATGGCATGTTTATGAAGCTATCCATGGCAAGAGAAAATACAAAGCATGTATGGATCAACTACAACAAGCTTGGCAAAATTGAATAACACGTAAACAATCTGCCAGAAATATTTTATAGCAAAAGTAGAGCAAGATTGAGTCATGCTATGCCACTCCATAATTGCAAACAAGGGGAGGAATGGATCAATTACAACAATATCCACAAAACATTCTTACTGAACATCTCCAAAATATGCATGTATCTCTCTGTATCATCAAGTTTACATGGCAACAAAATAACAGCAGACAAAGACTTCGAGAAATCACCAAGTCTCAGAAATCATAAACATTACAGAGCCTAGTTTGCATGCTTGTGCTAGTCATCACAGAGATCACAAAAATACATGGCATACACCACTGGAAAGATGGCATGGCATACAACAAAATACATATAGAGCTCATGCCCATAAGATACACAGATTAAATGATACAAAAATAACAAATCTCCAAGTTCTGCTAAGTAACAGCAGATAACAGCAACTAGCACTCTTGCACCAGAGATTTGGGCATCAAGATGGACTCAAATGAACGTGGTGCAATTCAACAAAATGTAGAGCATCACGAGACAAACAATTAGATATATCACACGCCCGAAACGGAGCTATATGCAGAGAGTTATGCCATGATGAACAGGTGCATGTACTGTGAAAATACATAGGACTTGGAGAAAAAAACAGTGGGGATTTCGGGTCAACCTTCGGTTGTCTCCCAGATCGGATCGGGCTAGGGTTTGTCGCCGGCGCTGGAGCTCGGGGACGCCGCCGGGGCGGCGCGGAGAGGGGTCGGAGGGGCCGGTGAGGAGGGACGGGGAGGCGGCGCTCGGGGCCGGCCTCGCCGGAGAGGCGGCGGTGCGGGCGGCGGCGTGCGGGAGGAGGCGACGCGGCGGCGGCGAGGAGCCGCGGCGGCGCGGGGCGGCGAGGGCAGCCGCGGGCATGGAGGAGGAGGGCGCCGGGCGTGCGGGCCGGGAGGGCCGCGGACGGGCTTCGCGGGCCGGCGCGGTACGGGCGGCGGCGGACGCCACGTGGCAGTGGGTGAGTGGACGAGGGCGGCGGCGCGGGCTTCGTCCGGCGCGGACCGGACGCGTCCGGCGGCGGAGAGGGAGCGGGGCTAGGGTTGGACTGTGAATGTTTTCGGGAGGTCTCACATATTTATAGGTAGAGGGAGCTAGGAGAGTCCAAATGAGGTGCGGTTTTCGCCCACACGATCGTGATCGAACGACCTACAGCATGGAGATGACTTGGAGGGGATTTGGGCTGGTTTTGAGGGGGGTTTTCTGCAACACACAAAAGGCATATGCGGTTACCCGGTTAACCGTTGGAGTATCAAACGACCTCCAAATGGAACGAAACTTGACCGGTGGCCTACCGGTGGTATACCAAGGCCACTTGACAAGCCTCGGTCCATTCCGAAAACGTTTAACACCCGCTCACGAAAAGAAACGAAAAGGGGTGCGCCGGGGGAGATGGGAGCGCCGGATTGCAAAACGGACAACGGGGAAAATGCTCGGATGCATGAGACGAACACGTATGCAAATGCAATGCACATGATGACATGATATGAGATGCATGACATGAACAAAATGCAAAACGAAAGACAAAACCCGACCACGGAGGGAATATCATAACACATAGCCGAAAATGGCAAGAGTTGGAGTTACAAATATGGAAATTTACATCCGGGGTGTTACATGGCGCGACGGCCGAGAGAGCGCCGCTTCCCGGTGCACGCGACTGCTCCGCGTCGAGACTGGCCATAGGCCCTGTTTGGATCCATGGGTTAGAGTTAGTTTGAGCAAGTTGGGGCTCAAATAGCCCTAAAGTATCCAAGCATGAGGGTTTAAATTGGAGCAAGTTGCACCGAACCCACCAAAAAAAACTATCCCACCCAAGAGGTGCTAACTGGAGATAGTTCTCATTGGGACCACTAAAAAATCACTTTTCTCTCTCATGAAGTGCATTTATTGTCAATCTAACCCTGTCACCCAAACACCTCTTTGGCTACAGTTAGTTCAGGGTTAGTCATGAGTTAGTCTAACCTCTAGCTAAGTTGGAGTATCAAACAGGAGTATTATAGGACATGCAAGTTGCCCAAAGCATACAGGCAAATTCGTACGTGAAAGGATTTTTTTCTTTTTGAAAACGGAACGTGAAATGAATTTTTTTTAGAATGCTCTTGGCATGTCGCTAACATGTGATAGTTAACCGACCTCAATAGACGGCAGAAACGCCAGCCCGCCGCACTTTGATAGAGACAAGGAGGGAGAAGCGATACAGGCTGCTGGATTACTAGAGATAGGTGTCGCACGAAAGCCAAGAAATATGGTGATAGCGTGGGTTAGCCATGTACTAGTATGATGTAACTACACTGGGCTGCCGTGTTTTGTACTCTTCCAGTCCACTGTGGAGATGATTGGTTAATTTTATATCGCTGAATGATATTAAATATTATGAGTGCAGACGCTCCACCACGAGGTTCCTTGCTCCTTCTTGGTTGTCCGGAATCTATGTTCTTCCACTCTATTTTTTTACGTGAGCTTTGTTCATCCTTTTGCCAACACGCGAGACATCTAGCATCAAGGTGCACGTGTTATGCAAGGATCGTTCCATCTATATGAAGAACACGTGGGACTGGAACTACGAGACAGACATGTACCCAGGAGTGGACGTACGAACCTAAGTAATGTAGCGCAGTAAGTGAAGTAGAAAGGCACAAATGGTATGAACATGTGTGGCATATAGGGTGTGTTTGGTTGCCTTCTCGTCTCAGCATAGTTGTTCCCTCTTCATGCATGCTCAACTCAACACCCCTCTTCATGCATGCTCTCTTCATGCATGCTTCTAGTGTATTTGTGCTAAACTAGTGTGGACTCATGCACCCTCCATACACTCTACCAAACACCCAAAAGTAGGTCGAGAAGGGAACTCTTGGGCGGCATTTATCTCTTACTACGTACTACCACTAAATGTTGTACGTGCAATGCACGGTGATGTTATGGAGAACGTGCCTAAGTACTCTACTACTACTATATTAGTTGGAGGCACATATTAACTTTTATATTTGTTTACGTGTATGCCCCGAGACCTTCCAACTAGACGTGTCTTTCTCTCCAGGTCGCACTTTGTATCATTCATACCACTAAGTACTACTACGTGTGGTCTCCGACCCAGAAGTGGAAGAAGTGGAGACGCTCTACCATGCTGTTTTTTTTACGCTGGGCTCTACCACGTTGTTCATGTCCCACTCCTTTCGCTGACGTGTGGGACATCCAGCACGTGCCGTGTTTGGCACCCTTCGTCGTAAGAGTTGAAATGCTAGCATTCATCAGAAATAAAAAATAATTATAAATCGGCAGTGATACTATTTTTTTTGCGAACCAATCAGCAGTGATACTATACCACGCGGTTTCCTTGGTCCTCGATATCGGAAAGAATACTTCCGTTCGCCAACATGTGGGACGTCGCCCATCCTAGTCCACTTGCCATGCACGCAGAACTCCAAGGGAGAGTCACCCAGGTCGTCGCGCCGCAGTAACAATGACTAATGAGCCGTCAAATCACAGGCCCACTTCCCACTTTGAAGTTGCTCGGACGAAGGAACCATCATGACTTCGTTGAATTCCGCTTCTTCAAGAAAACTACTGTACCAGCAGTACTGCTAGCTATAGTAGTTACTCCAACAGAGGCCTCCTTTCGTTCATAGGATAGGAATATGAAAATCATAGGAAGTGAGATGACATGCATCTCAATTCCTATAGAGAAAGAGATGCCATTTGATGCTTAGGATAGGAATTTTTCCATTTAGTCTAGGCTAATGTACTGGTAATTTGCTCTAAAAACTACATTAGTAACTATTAGTATTGGTACATGCTCGTACTCAGACACAGACACACACACACTAACTACTAGTACTACTACTTCTCCCATGATGGCCAGACGCCGTCGTTCTCCTTCCCGGCTTTGTCGGCGACACCCCACCGTGCTTGGATCTCCGCCGACCTCTCCGCAGCAGCTCGTGCGTCCTTTTCTTTCTTGCGGCGGCGGGCCTCTCTTTTCTTGAGTGCTTTCTGACTTTTCCACTCCCTCTGTGCGGCTTTGGCCGCCTCTTGCTCTACCGCCCATTCGGCCTTGGCATCTTCAAATTCCTCCCACATAGTTGTGAGGTCACGAGCGGCGATGAACTCGGCACGGCGGGATGCCATCGCTTCCCTACCATTTTGTGTGCGGTCGTGGGCGGTGAGGAACTCGGCGCGGCGGGATGCCATCGCTGCCTTACCGGTTAGTGTGCGGCGCGGTGGCATGAACGACGCTTGGTGAGAGCTCTGGGCTAGAGTGGCCGGACAACCGTATAGTGCATTGGTTTGTCAAGAGCTCAAGGACAGAAGACGAAGCAAATTTGGATTCCCCTTCAATCCTGGTCATTTATTACCGAGTAAAATGCATTGGCCGTCATCGAACTTGTCTTGATAGCTCACTTTGAGCATTGTATACGAGATATGGTGATTATACAGTCACTGGCTCAGCGTATAGCTCCGTATTTGTCTGGTTGACCAGTCAAACAGTCCACATGCGCCTCATCAGCTCGTGTTCTTTATCTATCTACGCGGGCCTACCTGTCAATGGAGAAAGAAATACTGTAAAAACCAAAATTATGCGTATGTGGGGAATCAAACCACGGACTCGTCACTGCAACGCACCCTCGTCAGCCAAATGAACATGAAATACTTCGCGTCAGACACTCACGCTCACGCTGTCAAAGCATGCTAATGCATGCACGTCGCCCTCTAAATCAAAGTCCTGCTCATGGCGCAACGCAAACGGTGAGCCCATCACCTGCGCGCCCCGGCGGTGCCTGACATTACTGTTTAGACGTTTGATGGAGGCCTACGCGAACGCCGAGCATGTATTCACCTAGCTCAACACCAACGGTCATACTCGGACCGCCTTGCTCATGTATATCGTCCATCACAACGACAATCTATAAAACAGCCTAAGCTAGAGAGGGTACTATGGAAGTATGGTACAGAGTATCTACTATCGTGAGCGACCGATCTTAGTGCCACTGCACACCGAAACCCCTTCCATCGCTAGCGCGCGCTTCCCGCCTGAAACGGTCACCGTCTCTCCAGAACGTCAATGCTGCATTCACCGGGCTTAACCGCAGGTGCAATTGGTGTGTCACTGACATGCGGGCCAGATGCCCATTGGGCCCACATGTCAGTAACCCAAACGCATCTGCAGTTAAGTGACTGAAGCAGCGTCCACATTCACGCCCGACGAACCTACTCCGGCGCCAGTTGTCCATCCGTCTGCCGCGGCTCATTGCCATTCGCCCGCCATATTAACTTGAGCCCCAGCTCCCAGCCATAGCCAAAGACCCACACTTATTCTCCTCCGGTCCCTTCCTTCTGTCGGCACCACTTCAACCATGGCCTCCTGGCGCTCCTAAGCTCTCTTGGACGTACTGTCGCAGGAGCAGACGAGGGACATCGGCGGCTCCGCTCCGGGCGCGCTCCTAAGCTCTCTTCGACGTACTATCGCAGGAGAAAACGAAGGAGATCGCCGGCACCCCCCCCCCCCCCCGGCCGCCCTCCGCCGCCACGACCACGAAGCCGGCAGCGAGGAAGAGTAGTACACGGTAGGTCGCCGCCGCTCTGGTCCCGGGAAGGCCACCGCTACTCCACTCAGTCGACGCCAAGCTTGGTGGCGTAAACATCGGCGGCCGATTAGCCGCTTGACGGCGACGTGGAGGCGGAAATCTTCAGAACCTTGTGCTCCAGAGGAGGAGGTTATCGAGGCGGATGAGGAGGAGGCAAAGGCAATGGCCGGCTTTCTCAGGTTCATGGCCGGACATGGTGGTCGGGCGCCGGCGATCGTTTAGATTAGGTTTAAAGTAGGTTTTAGTACGGTTTGTGCGAAATATGTAATGAATTTCATCCAGTTTGTAGGAAAAGTTTTCGAAATGTAACGAATTTCATCCGGTTAATTTGAAATTTGCTTTGTTTGCACGAATTTTGTCCAGTTAATTCATATAGTTGTCGAAAGGTATGCGGGCAGCATCGAATGGCATACATCAGTGTCCTCGGACAGATGCCGGTGTAAATTTGTGGGCCAGCGCTGGAGATGCCCTAACTATCATGCTATAATCGCTAAAAATCCTCCATTATTTGGCAGGGAACAGTTATCCCTCGATCAAAATCAGATCCGCGGTGTTTCGCACTCCTCCCGCGTAAGAGTGTAAACTCTTGCTTACATAAAAATGGAGCAAGTGGACGGCTTTGTAGCACGTCATATCACTCGAACTAGCCCACCTAACGAGCGGGAAAGCACCGCCCTCGTCATTTTGTTCTGGATTTCTATCGATCGATCACGCGAAAATGTTACGCTTCGCAAGTTCTAAAGGAAAAGGCGGCACACTTACGACTCGTACGCGTCGCAACCCCGACAGTCCGGCTCGCACGCCGCTCACCAGAGGGGACACGTGTTGTCTTGCAATTTCACTGACATGTGGGACCGTAATTGAATAAACCGTCGATAGCCGAAATCTAATCGCTCGGCGGGCGTCGGCTGAGAAGAGAGAAACGGGGGAGGGAGAAGAGATCGCCCGCCCGCCGCGCACGGACTCCAAGAAATATATGGTGATAATGTGAGGTGGGCCATGCTGGTGTCCGGACCACTTCCAGAGCCCGCTCTCACCATCCTGGCCCCTCAAGACGCCAGCTTCCCGCCGCATGCATGCATAGCAAGTAGTACTCCTTATGTGGAGGAGAGAGAGGCATTGACAAAGTCAAGGAGTGGGCTCTGCAAGAGCCCGTCTCTACACGTGCTCCTAGGTATAAAAAAATAATTCTAAAAAAAGGCATAAAAAACAATTGTGTCTTAAAAAAGAAAGGTAAAAAACATTTGAGAGGAAATAGATAGAGAGAAAGTGAGAAAAAGCTGTAACCTGGGCATTACATGAGGAAGGAGGGAGTGGTGCACATGCCAAGTTCACTGGGCTGCCGTGTTTCACACTCCTCCGTCGTAACAGTGGAGACAATAGCTTTCATCAAAAATAAACAATGAATACTCGTTACTCGTCCTCTATATCAGAAAGAATACTTTCATTCGCCGACATGTGGGACGTCGACCATCCTCGTCCACCTGCCATGCACAAAATTATCCTGGTCTACCCCGGTCGTATCGCAGGCCCAACCTTTCCCACTGTAAGTTGTTCGGACGAAGGAACCATCATGACTTCGTTGAATTCCGCTTCTAGGCCAAACTGTACCCGCAATACTGCTACCACACGCGAAGACTGGACGGCACTGTACCACGTCATATCACTGAAACCCACTAGGCCAAACTAGCCCGCCTAGGTCATCTATTTTGGAAGGAGGGAGTACGTCTCTGCACTGCTATGATTTTGTGTTGCACGTTCTCTGTACTTTTGCTACGATTTTCCTACCCTATGAACCAAATGAGGCCTGAATGTATGTCGACTATTGTCTGATCGATCGCTAAGCCTACAATTTTAGGAGCTAGGGCTATTGGTCGATCGACGAGGGACAAGTATAAGTATACCACGAGCTCATCAGCCCCAACGTTTCTCTTCGGTGAGTGTTTTGCAAGTACTATAGCTCACACAGTAGCTAGCCTACTAACACCAAGAATCATCAAACAAGCCCTGCTGATATGATAAACAGTTCAAACTTACATCTAAGCATGCCATATATTACATCAAAAGCTGGTGAGGATACATCTGTTTCCATAACTCGGAGAGGGTTCGCATGATTCATCGCATGATTCACTATCAAACAAAAGTAGCAAGATCCGCCCACACAAGACAGTGCACTAGCCCTAAGATGGTTTGATAACACGCATCGTTCTGGTAATTAAACACAGGGCAATGCAAACTACCCTGAAGGATTAGCGCGACCAACTATTTCTTGTCATCGATCTCTCGGGCAATGACCACAGCACGGACAGCGGCATGGGAATCGATTTCTGGGGCGATGTCCACAGGATGGACAGCAGCATCGAAATCGATCTCCGGGGCGATGCCAACAGGACGGGCCACGACATCGGAATCATCAAGGACGTCCACCGGCACCTGCACAACCCTAACATATTAGCAAGCACATTGCAAATAATCAAAAACCACAACTATGGTAATAAGCCATTATTTTTTACCTTATGCAGCTCACCGGGGGATCTCATCCCTCTTGGGGCCATCTCCTCGTCCTCGAAGGGGGCCATCACCTTGCCAGGGGAATATTGCTTCTCAACGGTGACTATCTCCTCAAACTCGGTCTTGAGCCTCACATAGGTGGCAATCAGAGTTCCTGGGGTAGGCACGGTGGGGCCCTTGCTGTTCTTCCAACTTTCTTTGAGGAGTTCGTCCGCCAACGTCCTCAACTCTTTGGCCAGTGCTTGTTTCTTGGAGTTCTTCGTCTCCATGGGTTGGCCCGCCAACATGGTCAACTCGTTGGTCAGTGCTCGCTTCCTGGAGATCGCTGTCTCCAGTGGGTTGTCTGCCGGCAACTCTTTGCCTAGTGCTCCAGGATCCATCAATGAACTAACAAACAAAAGGCAAGCGAAAGGAAACCACAATCGCAATGAAAACGGGAAAAGAATAGGATGTGAGAATCGGTCGGTGCTTCACAAAAAGAAGATTCTTGGAATGAAAATATAGCAGCATAACTGATTCACCCACCTTTCGTTCGTCGGTACAGAAGAAAAATGGCAGAAGTGAGTAGCCTGGAGTGAGGTTTTCTTCAAGAAAGGGAAGAAAGGGCTTGAACGGGCGTTCCAGTGAAATGATGGTTGCTTCGTGCAGTCCAACTTGGAGGCCACCTTACCACTGTTGGTAAAGGTGTGGGTTTTGTGATATGACGGGTCATGACGGCCACACCGGGGTGACAGGTGAGTCTCGACTGTAGCACCTCGCTATGATTTGGTGGATGGCACGCGGGCCCGGATGCTTTGAAATGTCCCGCATGTAGATAGAGCGGCTAGTCATATAGGAGTGCTCAATATTGTGCACAGCGAGTCCGCGACCAAGGCGGAGAGGAAAACAAGAGAACTACGTAACTAATGCATGAGTTTAATTAGGGTAGTTTCGTAAAGTACGAGATACATTCCTCCAATCGCAAAATGCCTTGGTTCATGAGATTTGAGCCCTATAAACCGGAAGGGAGGGAGTACTGCAGACGGTGTAGTCTAGTCACTTGTTGAAATCTCTAGAAAGGCAAATACTCCTTTCCGGTTTACAGGGCTATACTACTCCCTCCGTCTAGGTGTGTAAGTCATCTTACGAAAACCAAATAGTCCCAAAACACTTAGGCGTGGTGCATTAATTTCTACCTTGTTTCTTGTTTCTTGACATATCAACCAATAAGAGATGAAAGGTGTGCATGCTTTTAATGACTTGCAATGGCTAGTTCATTGCATGCAATGCTATTAATTAGCAAATAAACATTGGTGACCCTAGGAGGAAACGGTGCTAAGCGCGTGGACCTATGCAGAATGAGTATCAACCAATGGATAATGGAGTTTAATTGTTAAACAATAGCAATTTTGTCTCATGCAAGAGCCTGGCTAGTACTCCAAGGAACTGCACCACGCGAGCGTTCGCAACTGCCACGTTCGGGTTGCGCTTGGCTCTTCGCCTCTTCGAGAAGACGAACAACGATGTTACTCCTACTTCTACAGTACCGAATCCGCTTCTACTTACTGCTCCTGCCTTTGCGTCTATGACAGGTGGGCCCAACAGGTGGTTGGCCCTCCTGTCATGCAGCCAAAGGCAGGTGCAGTTAAGGCACCGGAGCTCAGTCCGCGTGGGAGAGGGCGTTGTAGTAATCAAATTTCTCGGTCTTGTACGAGTTGACGCGACACATCAAAGCACTACACTAGATATAAGTCTTTTTACACATTTCAAATGGGCTAGTTCGTATGTAGGAGTAGACATATTCTGCTTCATATGTAGTCACTTGTTGCAATCTCTAAAAAGACTTATATTTGGAAACGGAGGGAGTACAATGCATGCATGCATGCCGTGACTTTCCTTTTGATACTTGCATGTGTTGATTTGATGCACCTTGCCAAATTTTGACTATAAATTTAACTAACCAAATTTTCATGCATGTCACAGAAAATTACGGGGCTGTTTGGATTGTGACTATGTTTGTCTTATGTTGCCACATTATTTTTCCCACACTTGCCACACTTTCCTAACCTGAGTTGCTCAAATTGTTAGACACACTTTGGCTTGCCTAAGGGAATCTATGACATGTGGGGTTCAGTGCTAATAAAAAAATTCTTGTCTTAGGTGTGGCTTATAAAAAAGACTTATATTTAGGAACGGAGGGAGTAGAAAATATAAATAATAATGCATGTTGGGCAACCCACGTTTCCGCTAATTTTAGCCGTAGGCTTGTTCACAATTTTTACAAGGGGGTGGTTGTTCATTTAATGGAGGGACTTGTAGTACCAGACTTGAACGATACAAAGTGCGACCTGGCACACCGTAACACCACTTGGAACAAGTGGGTAGCTATCTCAAAAAACAATCAACAACTAAAAAACCCGCGACCTGGCATGTAGTAGTACACAATTTTAAACGATTGTTTTGATGGAGTGAAAAAGGAAAACTACCCCATTACGTATATATAGGTCGGAGCCTCCGCGCTTGCTTGCTAGGGTTGCTCTATTCACACACTCTCATCCTCTCCAGATCCAAACAAGATAGGGGTAGTAACACTGTCTTTCTCCCTTCAAAAAACACTGGCTTTCTATCCTCACCGCTGGTTACAGATCCGAACGTATCCCCCTCCGCCGGTGAAGGGGAGGAGGGGCGGCGTTTAGGCCATCGTCGACAGCGAGGGAGGAGACCCACTGCCGGCTGCACCGTTATCTCTGGCCGAGCGCCGGCGCGGGAGGTCCACCGATCCCTTCGTCGTTGCCTGTGGGCGGATCCGGCCTCCCGCCGCCCACCTATCCACATCCCGACGACCTTCAGGTATATCTTCGTTCGAAACCGCCTTAGCTCTACTTCCCTAGCTCGCTACATCGCTGCATGTGCATCATTTTCTACCTCTCAGCCCCTCTCGATCGGATGGTCCAACGTCACATTTTTTCTATTGTTAGAGGTAAAGCTACTTCATGGAGTCGAATCTTGTACTCCCTTCATCCGAAAATACTTGTCATTGAAATGGATGTATCTAGATGTATTTTAGTTCTAGACACATCCATTTTGATGACAAGTAATTCCGGACAGAGGGAGTACTTGGTTCAAACAAGAAATAAAGTGGGGGTGGGTGAATTTAGTATGTACATCAGACTTGGTACAAACAGGAAGGAAAGGGGGTGAAAGTAGTACAGACTGGTCATCCAACCGGTCTCTTGGTCGAAAAAGGAAATATAGGGGTAACGCTGTACACAGTGGTATGACCAGGACTAGATTTGCTATCCACACATAGGAGTAGGTGGTTAGAGTGAAAAAAATGGGACCAACCCAGATATGTTTCTTGGATGTTTGTTTCTCGGGGAACAAACTATGAATCACCACTTTATGCCCTTGTTTACGTACATGGTGCTGGACTGCTGGTGCACCCACTGTCCCATGCCCTTATACCAAATATTTAGGCTCCGTTCGGAATAAAGGGGCAGAAAACATAGGTCTTGATGAAAATAGAGGAATAGGAAAGGAATGTAGGTATAAAACTATGGACCAGCGAACCAGAGGAAACTCTCAAGAGAATGTGTTCGGATGGACTACGAAATGTACAGATTTGTTTTTTTGGAGTAGCATGCTTGGCAGTATGAGATGCTATTTGTTTATTCAGCTGCACAGTGACTACTCTTGTCCTCACCTCACGTACCACACATAGGCTGATTTTTTTATTCCGGTAACACAGCACAGCAACCTGTCTAACGCATGGCAGCGAGCGCCTGCCTCGGGCTTCCGCCCAAAAAATGAGCAGCGCGTGGATGTTTCTAATCCTATGGAATCAGTACTACCAGACCAGCTTTCCTATGAAACACTATTCACCTTTCCCGTGTTCCGAACGGTTGGAAGGGAAAGAATACCGTAGGAATTGTGTTCCTACGAAAATCCTGCACCAAACCTGTGAACCGAACGCAGCCTTAGCTGTTCTTAATCTAATGTCCCTGGTAAAAATGAAGCCATGCCACTATTATAAGCCATGACAAGTTTAGCCAAATGTTTTTGCCTGCAATTGTTTGAGACTCTGACTATTTCCTCTGTGCCTTTTTGTGCAAACAAGGATATCCAATTCACCTGGTTGCTGTTGTGACCTTTTGGTGCACTACACAAAACTCTTCTTAAAAGAAGTGACTATTTCCACTGCCGCGTTTTCCCATCTCCGAGTCGTTCCCGTCCGGGGCCTCACCGTCGTCCACCGCCTCGCTGCGTTCGGTGCGGCGTGGTCAGCAAACGAGAGTCATCGGAAGAGGACTGTACGTGGAGAGCCTGACGGCTGGGACCCACGAGGTCCATGGTCGCACGCAAGGAAAGTTCCTCCTTATTAAGCTGAAAAAAATGTTTCCTCCACCTGACAGCTGGGACCCACCGGCTGTATCTTCACACGGAAGGAAGTGCCTCCTTGTTTTGTGAAAAAAATTATTCATCCCGTTGACAGCTGGGACCCGTCAGATTTGGTGACTGACTTGTGGGCCTACTAAGCGGACGTGTACGCACGGCTTTGTCAACTTAATCAACAAATGATTCTAGCAGCTGGGCCGTTGGATGTTAATCCAACAGCCGTGCTCCTTCTTCAACCTCTGTTCTTGTTCCTGTCTCCCGTGGGCGGCACCGCGGCTGTGCTGCCGCGCACCCGAACCAGTGAAGTTTCCCACTCCTCTCCATCTGCGACTCGACTGCCCCGTCTTCCCCATCTCTGGGTCATTCCAGTCTGGGTGCGCTCGGCACAGTATGGTCAACGTGGTCAACAACCGAGAGTCATCGGAAGATGACTGTACGTGAGAGGCTGACGGTGGGGACACACCACGCCCATGGACGCATGCATACAATGGAACGCGGCAAGGTCAACGTGGTCAAGGAACGACTTCCATCGGAAGTATACTATACGTGGAGAGTCTCAGCTGGGTCCACGGCCGCAGCAAGTAAGTGCCTCCTTATTACAAGGAAAATAATGATTCCTCCAATTGACAGCAGGGACCCACTGGACGGGCCACCGTATTTTGTGAAAAAAACGTTTGCCCCCTGACTGCTGGGACCCACCTGACGGGCCACCGAATTTTGCAAAAAAAAAACGTTCCCCCCGCTGTCAGCTCGGACCCACCGGAAGTGCCTCCTTATTACGCACAAAAAAATGAATACTCCCCCGGCTAGCTGGGACCCACCATGGTGGGAGGCTGACTTGTTGGCCTACTAAGTTGACGGGGACGAAGGGCTTTGTCAACTTAGTAAATATGAATGATTCTAGCTCCAGTGACCGTAGATGTCCATCCAACGGCCGTAGTGCTTCTTCAACCTCTGATCTTCTTGCTCCAGCCGCCCAAAGCAGCGCCGGTCGTGCCGCATGCTCCTGCCTCCCGTGGCCGGCTGTGCTGCCGCGGAGGCCTCACCGCCCCCTACTATTCCCACCGCTGGCCAGGCCCTGCGGCGACAGCAGCCTCACACCGTAGCCGAACCAGTGAACCCTCGTACTCCTCTCCACGCGGGCTTCCACTGCCGCGTCTTCCCCGGCTCCGCGTCGTCCCCTTCCTAGGCCTCGCCGTCGTCCACCGCCGTGGTGCTCTCCGCGCGGCGTGGTCAACGTGGTCAAGGAACGACTTCCATCGGAAGAGTACTATACGTGGAGAGGCTGACAGCTGGGTCCATGGCCACAGCCCAGTTTTTTTGTGATTTGCCAAGTAAGTCGCTTTGTCAAGCCTGTTGGGCTGCAAATCTTTCAAGACGAGGAGAGCTTTCATTCGGCTGGCCGAGAAAATGGCCCATCAGTAATGAGAAATGGGTTGTACATTTTTAAAACACATCAAACCGGCAATTAGTTTCAAATATCTTTTTATTTATTTTGAGATTTTAAATTACATTAATTTTTATGCATGGAGAATTTGTTGGATTTTATATTGATATACATTTATTTTTAAAATCAGTTTGAATGTGAGTCAAAATTTTGGGATTAAAAACAGTTCGGACCGCACCGAAATATACAAAATTTCGTATAGTTTTTTAACCGTGGCCACAATATGGGTTGTAATGCTAACAAAAAGAATATGGGCTCCAAAAAAACTTTAATAATTAGCAAATGGGCAAATAATGGCAGACGGGTTGTATGCTGTTTTCCACAGATTTGAGGCTTTCCTAAAAGAAAGGTTGACGCACAAGCAGTGACTGTTGGATGGCCATCCAACGACCGTCGTGCTTCTTCAATCTCTGCTCTTCCTGCTCCAGCCGCTCAAACAAGCGCCGACGGGACTGCCTGCTCCCTCCTCCCCGCGGCCGGCTCTGCTGCCGCGCAGGCCTCACCGCCCCACCGTACTCCCATCGCTGGCCTAGCCATCACTATACTCACCCACACCTGCTGTTATTCTCCGGCGACGTCAGACGAACCAGTAAACCCTCGTACAGTCGTACTCCCCTCTGCGTGGGAAACAACTGCCGAGTCTTCCCTGCCTCCGTGTCGTTCCCTTCCTAGGCCTCGCCGTCGTCCACCGCCCTGGTGCTCTCGGCGCGGCCTGGTCAACGTGGTCAACGACCGACATGCATCTAAAGTGGACTGTACGTGGAGAGGCCGACAGCTGGGTCCACGGCCGCACGCAAGGAAATGCCTCCTTATTACACACAAAATAATGATTCCTCTACCTGACATCAGGGACCCACCGAAAAAATGTTACCGCCGCTGACAGCTCGGACCCACCAGCTATATCTTCGCATGCAAGGAAGTGCCTCCTTATTACGCACAAAAAAATGAATACTCCCCCTGTTAGCTGGGACCCAGTATAGTGGCAGGCTAACTTGTGGGCCTACTAAGTTGACAGGGACGGAGGGCTTTGTCAACTTAGTCAATATGCACGATTCTAGCTCCAGTGACCGTACGATGTCCATCCAACGGCCGTAGTGCTTCTTCAACCTCTGGTCTTCTTGCTCCAGCCGCCCAAACCAGCGCCGGTCGTGCCTCGTGCTCCTGCCTCCCGTGGCCGGCTGCGATGCGGCGGAGGCCTCACCGCCCCCTACTACTCCCACCGCTGGCCAGGCCATCCCTCTACTCACCCACACCCCCTGTTATTCTGCGGCGACGGCAGCCTCACACCGCAGCAAACCAGTGAACCCTCATACTCCTCTACGCGTGGGCATCCACTGTCGCGTCTTCCCCGGCTCCGCGTCGTCCCCTTCCTAGGCCTCGCCGTCGTCCACCGCCCTGGTGCTCTCGGCACGGCGTGGTCAACGTGGTCAAGGAACGGCTTCCATCGGACGTGGACTGTACGTGTAGAGGCTGACAGCTGGGTCCACGGTCGCAGCAAGGAAGTGCCTCCTTATTACGTGCAAAATAATTATTCCTCCATCTGACAGCGGGGACCCACCGGACGGGCCACCATATTTCGCGCAAAAAAACGTTTGCCCCTGACTGCTGGGACCCACCAGCTACATCTTCGCACGCAAGGAAGTGCGTCCGGGAAAAAAATGATTCGCCCCCTGACTGCTGGGACCCACCAGCTACATCTTCGCAGGCAAGGAAGTGCCTGACAGTCGGGACCCACCTGGTCGAAGCGTACGTAGCGTTGTCATTCTGGTCGCGAACGTGTACGTACATATATACTGGTGGATGTAGAGGCGCGCACGTGTCGTAGTAGAGGCGCGTACGTGTCGTAGTAGAGGCGCGCACGTAGCATGTACACGTACGTACAGCGGCCAGGGTGCAAGAAAGAAAATACGGCCACGTATGTGTACATATGGGCGGGGTCTCGAACGCCTACTCGCGCATACGTACGGCCAGGGCAAGTGTACATGGCTGGGTCGGAATGGAGAAACAGCGTCGTCGTCGTGTTCATGGGGAGGCAACGGAATGCGTCGTGTTCATCAGGAGGCAACGGAATGCTTCGTGTTCATCGGGAGGCAACGGAATGCGTCGTGTTCATCGGGAGGCAACGGAACGCATGGGAGCCAACCGGCTGGGTTGGAACGGAATGCGTGGTCGTGTTCATCGGAAGGGCTTGGACGGAACAGGCGATGGAAACGAGGCCTGGCGTACCGCACAACGGAGGAAACGGACCTGCTACGTTCGGAACGGGGTCCTGTTGATCGGGAGGGGTGTGGCGTACCGCAAAACGGAGGAAACGGACCTCCTACGGTCGAAACGGGGGTCCTGTTGATCGGGAGGGGTGTGGCGTACCGCAAAACGGACGAAACGGACCTCCTACGGTCGAAACGGGGTCATGTTGATCGGGAGGGGTGTGGCGTACCGCAAAACGGACGAAACGGACCTCCTACGATCGAAACGGGGGTCCTGTTCATCGGGAGGGGTGTGGCGTGCCGCAAAACGGGACTCCACGGGATACTGTTCATCTCCACCGTCGACCTCCTCCAGCCTCCACGGGCTACTGTCGACCTCCTCCAGCCTCCACGGGCTCCTGTTCATCCAGCCTCCACCGCGCGCTACTCCACCGGCTACTGTTCAACCACCCCTCCACGGGCACCCTCCACCGTCTACTGTTCATCCAGCCCTCCACACCACGGGGTCCTGTTCAACCACCCCACCATGGGCACCCCTCCACCGTCTACTGTTCATCCAGCCCTCCACCACACCACGGGGTCATGTTCATCCAGAGGCAACGCCACCGCTCACTGTTCATCCAAACCCCCCCGCAACGCTCACTGTTCATCCCAGAGGCAGCATCGATAGGCTTTAGTTAGCAGCAGTAGCGCAGGAATCGCTCGATCGGGTTCAATTAACAGCCATCGATCGATCGCTCGGGTTCAGTAACGTGTAGCCTGCAGTGCAATCACTCGGGTTCAGTTAGAGCCCAACGCCTCGCTCGGGTTCAGTTAGAGCCAACGCCTCGCACACACGCGCGTACGTGTACGAGAGAAACGCGCATCGCTCGGCCCCCGACCTCCCACCGTAACCGGGAACTCCCCGAAATTTTCCTCGCCCTCGCTTCTACCACGGTTTTTTCCGTCATGGACGGCCCAAAGAATGTCATGCAGCTGTGTCTCCGGCCCGCCCAGGACGAAAAGCCCATTTTCTGTCATGATTTTTTGTCATAGAAGTAGGAGCCCACCACATCTATGATGATACCGGGTTTTGTCACAATTATCGTCATAGAAGTGTCATATGTATGACAAAAAAAATTTGTTCGGCCCAAAATGTCACGGATGTATCTTTTTTTTGTAGTGGGAGGGGAACCACGGGGAGTGCTTGCGCTCATAGGTTTGACGCCCGGATAATTAAGCTACAGCAACCCTCTGCTAATGATGCCACGTCACTTCGATTATTGTTGCTACTCTCGCGTTAATTCGAAACCGATTCAAATTCAAATTCAAAATCCAGCAAACAATAAAAGTTTCCAATTATTAAAACTAAAATGTTCGGAGTGAACCAAATGTTGCATAGGTAATTATAGTGAAGAACCCGCATTTTTAGAAAATGCTTAAATACTCTAAAATGAATAAACTAGCAATAGGTAAAATAAATAAATAAATAAATAAAGAGAAGACAAAACAAAATAAAGAAAAGGAGAAGGAAACCCCCCGGGCCAAGTGGCCCAGCTGGCCTCAGCCGCTCGAACGGGCCGGCCCACCCCCACCACTTAACCCTCCCACACCCCGTAACCCTAACCAACCAAGTCCCCACTTCCCACGATCACCACCCCACGTCTCCCTCCTTCCCCCTCCCGATTCTGGATCGGGGCACTCGGGGGCCCGACCCCGCCGTCGCCGCCGTGCCAGCCCCCGACGCCGCCGCCTCGTCTCCCCACCACCTCGCGGACGCCACCTCCCCGCCGGACCGCCTCGTCACCTCCCTTACCCTGCGTCTGGCTCCAGCCACCGTCACCGGAGACGCAGCGCCCGAACCCCCTGACGCCGACGTCGTTCGCCATCGCCGGCGCCACCCCCGTCGCCTCCCCGACCTCCTCCCCAATGGCCTACACCAGGCCTCGCCGACCCCTCGCTCCTCGGCAACGCTGTGAGCTGCGCTCCCCCCTTCTGCCCCCGACGTACGTTCGCATCTCGCCGGCGCCCGTCCGCGCTCACCGCCGCCCCGCTTCGTCCTAGCCATGCACCACGCTCGCGCTCCCCCTCCCCGTGGCGCGTGCGCTCGCCGCCGCCCGCCCCTCACACCAGCGCGCCTGCGGTGAGCGCCTCGTGCGCCCCCTGCTGCAGCCCTGCCGTTCACCCACGCGCACCCGCCCACGCGGGGCTGCGCCCGCCGCCGCTTGCTGCTCCGGCCGGCCCGTGCTGGCCTTGCCCCGCCGCCTCTGCCCTGCGCGCCGTCGCGCCGCACACCGCCCCGCGCCCGTCCCTCATGCTCCCATGCCGCGCCGCTCGCCGCCGTTCCGGCCGTCCGGTCTGCCTCGCTCGCCGCCCCTACTGGCTGCGCCTCTGCCAGATTGGGCAGGCCCCTGCTAATTGGGGGTTAGATTAGCACTAACCCCCTCCTAGTTAGCCACTAACAGTGGGCCCTGCCCCTGTTTAAATAAAGAAAAGAAAAAGGAAGATATTTTCAAGCATAAATAATTAATTAATTAATTAATTAGTTAATTAATTTAATTAACTAAACCTAAATTAATCTAATTAATTTTTTAGTTAAATTAGACAGACAATGACACGGGGCCCTACCCCTTTTGACCAGTCAAAGTTTGACTGGTCAACTAGGTCCCCCTGGTCCCACATGTCAGCCCCTCTGGTACACTTCTGTGTACCAGAGTTGGGTGCACCTAGCAATTCACATTTATTTTTGAATTAAATTAAATTTAGAAAATGAATTAAAACTTTGAAAATGATATAAAATAATCCGTAACTCGGATGAAAATACTTTGTACATGAAAGTTGCTCAGAACGACGAGACGAATCCGGATACGCAGCCCGTTCGTCCGCCACACACTCCTAGCATAGCAAACACGCAACTTTCCCCCTCTGATTCATCTGTCCGAAAATGTGAAACACCGGGAATACTTTCCCGGATGTTTCCCCCTTCGCCGGTATCACCTATCCCCGCGTTAGATCACCCCTGGCACCGCGTATTACCTCGTTATGTTTTGTGATGCTTTGTTTGCTTCGTATTTATTGTTCCTTCCCCCTCTTCTCTCCGGTAGACTACGAGACTGACGCCGCTGCTGGTGCCCGATCGACTACGTTGTTGACGACCCCTCCTTCTTGCCAGAGAAACCAGGTAAGCCCCCCCCCCCCTTGATCACCAGATATCGCCTATTCCTTCTCTCTAGTGCTTGCATTAGAGTAGTGTAGCATGTTACTGCTTTCGGTTAATCCTATTATGCTGCATAGCCTGTCATTGTTGCTACAGTTGTTACCTTTACCTGCTATCCTAATGCTTAGTATAGGATGCTAGTGTTCCATCAGTGGCCCTACACTCTTGTCCGTCTACCATGCTATACTACTGGGCCGTGATCACTTCGGGAGGTGATCACGGGCATATGTTGTATACTTTATACTGTTACATTACTTATGATACTGTTCGGAGATGGGGGCTGAAGGGGCAGGTGGCTCCATCCCGGTAAAGGTGGGCCTGGGTTCCCGACGGCCCCCGACTGTTACTTTGTGGCGAAGCGACAGGGCAGGTTGAGACCACCTAGGCGAGAGGTGGGCCTGGCCCTGGTCGGCATTCGCGGTTACTTCATAATAACACGCTTAACGAGATCTTGGTATTTGATCTGAGTCTGGCCACTGGCCTATACGCACTAACCAACTACGCGGGGACAGTTATGGGCACTCGGCGCCGTGGTATCAGCCGAAGCCTTCGTGACGTCAGCTACTGAGCGGCGCGCGCCGGATTGGACTGGAACGCCTACTCTTGTATAAGGGAGGCTAGGTGTTCTTCCGGCCGCGTTCGCAACGTGTAGGTGTGCAATGGGCGATGGGCCTAGACCCCTGCGCCATAGGATTTAGACCGGCGTGCTGACCTCTCTGTTGTGCCTAGGTGGGGCTGCGACGTGTTGATCTTCCGAGGCCGGGCATGACCCAGGAAAGTGTGTCCGGCCAAATGGGATCGAGCGTGTTGGGTTATGTGGTGCACCCCTGCAGGGAAGTTTATCTATTCGAATAGTCGTGATCTTCGGTAACAGGAAGACCCGGAGTTGTACCTTGACCTTATGACAACTAGAACCGGATACTCAATAAAACACACCCTTCCAAGTGCCAGATATAACCCGGTGATCGCTCTCACACAGGGCGACGAGGAGAGGATCGCCGGGTAGGATTATGCTATGTGATGCTACTTGGTGAACTTACCATCTACTCTCTTCTACATGCTGCAAGATGGAGGCTGCCAGAAGCGTAGTCTTGACAGGACTAGCTATCCCCCTCTTATTCCGGCATTCTGCGATTCAGTCCACCGATATTGCCCCTTTACACAGATACCCATGCATAAGTAGTATAGATCCTTGCTTGCGAGTACTTTGGATGAGTACTCACGGTTGCTTTTCTCCCCCTTTTCCCCTTTCCTTTCTTCCTGGTTGTCGCAACCAGATGCTGGAGCCTAGGAGCCAGACGCCACCGTCGACGACGACTCTTACTACACCGGAGGTGCCTACTACTACATTCAGGACGCTGACGACGACGAGGAGTAGTTTAGGAGGATCCCAGGCAGGAGGCTTGCGCCTCTTTCGATCTGTATCCCAGTTTGTGCTAGCCATCTTATGGCAACTTGTTTCACTTATGTCTGTACTCAGATATTGTTGCTTCCGCTGACTCGTCTATGATCGAGCACTTGTATTCGAGCCCTCGAGGCCCTTGGCTTGTATTATGATGCTTGTATGACTTATTTTATTTTTAGAGTTGTGTTGTGATATCTTCCCGTGAGTCCCTGATCTTGATCGTACACGTTTGCGTGTATGATTAGTGTACGATTGAATCGGGGGCGTCACAAGTTGGTATCAGAGCCGACTGCGTGTAGGAATCCCCATTTCCAACTCCTTGGCCGAAGTCGAGTCTAGTCATTAAAAAACTTTTACTAACATGGTTGTGAGGCTTACGGGCCCACGTCGCCATTGGGTGGTAGTAGGATCTTTTACTCCTCGACCTATACTCTGGGACTCTGACATCTCTTCTATTCGGGTTAAACGATTTTACTAACTCTGATTCTAGGTTCTCGATAATATTTTCTCCCGGAGAGCCCCTTCAGTCCAGATGATCGCCAACTACACCCGAAGGATTCCGAAGATACTCTCCGATGTTCTCTCGAGACTTTGTGTCCGTTGCTTTTGCATTTCCCTACCACCGAAATATCCCTATGTATAAATACATACATCTGTCGTTCTTACTTTTGTTCCCAGTTGATCTTGTTATTACAAGATACCCTGAAATTCTCTCTATTGATCCGAGAATACTTTGTGCCTACTGCCTTGCAGTTCTTTGTCTCCTGAATACCCCTACGGATAATTCTCGCACTTACCGAGTATCTGCTCATCCCCAGTTGATTCACGCATTTCACACAAGTTTCCAAAATTCCCTTCGATCTTTCAAAAACTCTAAGCAGCCTATTGCTCTTGAATTTCTTGCTTGCTTGCATTAGGAATAATTGCATAAGTATAGTAATCTTATTGGCAGCCTTTGTCACTATCATTTTGAGTCCATCGATTCAATATGTTGCCAATGCTCGCAATCCTCAATCAGATGCTAGAATTCATCCTCCCGGCTCAGACATCATTTTTTACATGAGCTGGATCTCGACCAATTAAATTGCCATCGATTGTACCCCTAAGGCTATTCTACTTATCCATCCTTAATCAAAGCGTTTGCTTCTGAGCCCTCGATTTGGAAATCATAATTCCTTTGATATCTAAGCATCGAATCATTCAGATGTTCTATAATATGATGCACTTGCATTCTTTCTTCAACTGGTTGTGTGCCGATGCTCACATCAGCTCCGCTATCGACTGTCAAGTCCTTTGTTGGATTATTATTCGGCAATGTCCTTCATATTTAATCGCCTTGTGAATTCTTCCCTGATACATAATGCCATTAGTAAATCCTATTCTCTAATTTGGCCAACCATGCTCTACTTTCGGGCTGGTGGTATTTACTCTTGGAACTTGTGGTATATGTTTCTAAGATATCCCGATGGGTTGAACCTTATGCCTTCCTTAATCTGTGTGACCCGAAAACTTTTCACTGGTCATACTCCTCTAGTAATTCACCCGGTAGGTTTTCACACTGAAATCGTTTTTATTAGAGCAGTGAATGAATGGTCTCGCATTGGAGAAGTGGGAGTCGACCTTGAACTTTGTGTTCATGCCCATGGAAACGATGTAGATCGTATCATTAAAGCTTCTCTTCAAATAAATATTTCCTTGGTATAAGTTTATCTTATATATGGGATCTGGCATTTTGCAATCGTTGTTCCGGCCATGTTCTCCTTTTAAATACCATTTCTCAGACAAGTTGAAGTACTTGTCTTCTGCAGATCATTCCACCTGTCCAGTCCTTACTTTGATCTACCGTCGAGCATTACACTCTGGTATCTCAAGAATACCACGAAACTACATAACTTCTTATGAGTTCTTCATCAACTATTATTCTCGCCAATTCCAATTTCCCTCGGGTTCTAAGTTATTAGTCACTCGAGAACACCATTAAGTGAATCGATTCCGCACTCCGATTCAATAACTCTAAGTAATTTTCGTTGCTTATGATTTAATAACCCTTCAAGTTATTCCTAGCCTGATCGGCTATATCATTATCGTGCAACTTTTTAAGTGTGCTATCTGGTCCTTCTTTCCGAAGCACAATTTTCGACGATGAGCTAAGCTTACGTCGACTTTCCTCGTCATATCATTTCTCCTTGAACAACAAGCTTGATTCCGAGTTTGTGTCGTATCCGTGGTTTCAATAACTTTTCGCTCCATCCTTCCTTTTGCTTGATGTCGTCGATGAGTGATTATATCTTCATGAAACCTCTCGACAAATGTGTCATGATGATCGTCAATATTCAGAGCTCCTCAAGGATATCAATTGAATTCATGATGAGAAATACCATCCTTGCCCTCGATGATTTGTGTTATCATCGACCACTCGATTGCCTACCGTTCAACACAAACTTGTTCATGTTATGGATGCAACTTGCTATCCAGTTTGTATTATGTTCTACCTTGAAGTATTACTGTCCTTTATATCAAGGATGTTTGCAAGGATTGCTCCACCTCTTAAGGATTCTTGGTATAGTGATACTTCTCACAAGCACCATTCTTTCTTGGTCCCCATATTGACTAACCAGGAATATCAACAAGTGAACGATGCTGCTTGGATTCTATAATTCAAGCAACCCTAATGCTTTGAAGTTAATGATCGACAGTTCATTCGTAGACTATCGGTTATTGGATCACCATTATAACAATTGATCAGGCTACCTATGCCCATATTTCGGGCGCACCTATCCACCAATGTTTAATGGTGTATGTTTTCCTCGAGCATACATCATTATACCATTTGAACTGACAAATGTTATCTCCTTGTTCACATGATTGTGGGAACCCTTCTTTTTGGAAATCTCGAGGAATGGTCACTGAGTCCATCAGCCACCTCCTCATCCTCTCCTTGGTTTACTGATGAACTCTTGTTTCGGAACTTGCTTCCATATTTCAATTCCCGAGAGTCTTACAATGTCGTCTCGACAATTTGTGTTGCACCTTTCTTCTCGGGCATCCCGAGTCTGAGGTATCCTGACACCAATCGGATCTGAACCTCGGTCAGATATGATGGTTGGGACATATTTCCAAGAGTTATAACATTGGTCTTTATATGACTCGGTAAGGTGATGTCATGCCTAGCACACCTGACCGGAGGACCTATTGTTATAATTTCCTTTTTAGCAAGGAGAACCATTCTTCCATGAGGAAGTTGGATGACTTTTTTTATAAATTTTTCCTGATGGATCCCTTGTATTCCAACGTCTGACCTTGCTCAAAGACCATGTCAATGCTATCTTGAAGCATGTCTGTGGTACTCCGGTTTTCAACAAGAACATTTGAAGCCCAATGCTAAATGCTTCTTGCTCAATTATCCAAACACCGTTGTAGGGGTAATGTCATGAAATTTCTCTCCACTTACCTAAAGGGTTTTCTACATTATGTCTTGTCACAGATATCATGCTCTACTTGTCCTTGGGAAGGATATACCCCTGAAATATGTGTTTAAACACAATTTCCTTTCCGTTGTTCTATTTAATCTGTTGATCACAATTTCCTTTCCATTGTTTGGTTTAACCTTTCATGTGATCTATATAATCTAAGCAGTAATATTCTCCTGCTTTTGTAAACACTTCGGTGTACAATTCTGTCAGAAAGACCCTGTTACTTTTGTTGATGACATTTCGGTAACCACCGATGGACGAGAACTTTGCCTACTGCTCCGCCTCGTTCAACGAGCAGGAAAATGGTTCTCTTCGTCCCTCGCCCTTGGTACCGATGTTGTTGATAACATAACCGACAGACTATCCTCTGACATGCCTTGCTCACATGATCGTGCAAGATGTCATCGCCCTTCATACTTTTAACCCACATGGTGGGCCCATAATCCACAGTTCCATAGGATCGAAACCTGACTCTTCTGTACACCCCTGTTTCCAAAGTTATTCCACCCGCTTGGCTTCGTTTGTAATTCACGGGCCACCTTCCTAGTGATCTATTCTGGAATCAGACGCAATACTTTCCCATTGCTCTGAACCCCTTTCACATTTTGTATCAGGCAACGAACGATTGCCTATGCGCTTGAAACTTATATTTTGCACCTTCTTACTTTGCTCTCGATAATTTCTTAAGTTTCAAATCGAGGGTTGCTTCCCGCCACCTTCACTGATGTTATCTACCAGACAAGCAACATTGTAGCGGTCCGTTCTTCCGAAGTTACCCCTTGTCCTTCGTACGTACAATGAAGACTCCGAAGAAAAGGTGACGACTTCATCATGATGTCCTGAAGCAGAGAAATGAAGACATCAATATAATGGATCGTCCTCTTCTAGAAGAGCAACCAAGACCGAGAAGATTCGTTAGAATTTCGTAACCAGAACTTTCCCCTTACTCTCACTCCTAAATCTCGGGACGAGATTTCTTGTAGTGGAGGAGAATTGTGACGCCCGGATAATTAAGCTATAGCAACCCTCTGCTAATGATGCCACGTCACTTCGATTATTGTTGCTACTCTCACGTTAATTCGAAACCGATTCAAATTCAAATTCAAAATCCAGCAAACAATAAAAGTTTCCAATTATTAAAACTAAAATGTTCGGAGTGAACCAAATGTTGCATAGGTAATTATAGTGAAGAAACCACATTTTTAGAAAATGCTTAAATACTCTAAAATGAATAAACCAGCAATAGGTAAAATAAATAAAAAAAAGACAAAACAAAAATAAAGAAAAGGAGAAGGAAACCCCCCGGGCCAAGTGGCCTAGCTGGCCTCAGCCGCTCGAACGGGCCAGCCCACCCCCACCACTTAACCCTCCCACACCCCGTAACCCTAACCACCCCAGTCCCCACTTCCCACGATCCCCACCCCACGTCTCCCTCCTTCCCCCTCCTGATTCTAGATCGGGGCACTCGGGGGCCCGACCCCGCCGTCGCCGCCATGCCAGCCCCCGACGCCGCCGCCTCGTCCCGCCACCACCTCGCGGACGCCACCTCCCCGCCGGACCGCCTCGTCACCTCCCTTACCCCGCGTCTGGCTCCAACCACCGTCACCGGAGGCGCAGCGCCCGAGCGCCCTGATGCCGATGTCGTTCGCCATCGCCGGAGCCACCCATGTCGCCTCCCTGACCTCCTCCCCAACAGCCTACACCAGGCCTCGCTGACCCCTCGCTCCTCGGCAACGCTGTGAGCTGCGCTCCCCCCCTTCTGCCCCCGACGTACGTTCGCATCTCGCCGGCGCCCGTCCGCGCACACCGCCGCCCCGCTTCGTCCTAGCCATGCGCCACGTTCGCGCGCGCTCGCGCTCCCCCTCCCCGCGGCACGTGCGCTCGCCGCCGCCCGCGCCTCACACCAGCGCGCCCGCGGTGAGCGCCTCGTGCACCCACTGCTGCAGCCCTGCCGTGCACCCACGCGCGCCCACCCACGCGGGGCTGCGCCCGCCGCCGCTTGCTGCTCCGGCCGGCCCGTGCTGGCCTCGCCCCGACGCCTCTGCCCTGCGCGCCGTCGCACCGCACACCGCCCCGCGCCCGTCCCTCATGCTCGCATGCCGCGCCGCTCGCCGCCGTTCCGGCCGGCCGGCCTGCCTAGCCGGCGACCCCCGTCTGTGAGCGGGCGTAGCCCCTGCCGGCTGCGCCTCTGCCAGATTGGGCAGGCCCCTGCTAATTGGGGGTTAGATTAGCACTAACCCCCTCCTAGTTAGCCACTAACAATGGGCCCTGCCCCTGTTTAAATAAAAAAGAAAAAGGAAGATATTTTCAAGCATAAATAATTAATTAATTAGTTAATTAATTTAATTAACTAAACCTAAATTGATCTAATTAATTTGTTAGTTAAATTAGACAGACAATGACACGGGGCCCTACCCCTTTTGACCAGTCAAAGTTTGACTGGTCAACTAGGTCCCCCTGGTCCCACATGTCAGCCCCTCTGGTACACTTCTGTGTACCAGAGTTGGGTGCACCTAGCAATTCACATTTATTTTCGAATTAAATTAAATTTAGAAAATGAATTAAAATTTTGAAAAATGATATAAAATAATCCGTAACTCGGATGAAAATACTTTGTACATGAAAGTTGCTCAGAACGACGAGACGAATCCGGATGCGCGGCCCGTTCGTCCGCCACACACTCCTAGCATAGCAAACACGCAACTTTCCCCCTCCGGTTCATCTGTCCGAAAATGCGAAACACCGGGAATACTTTCCCGGATGTTTCCCCCCTTCGCCGGTATCACCTATCCCCGCGTTGGATCAGCCCTGGCACCGCGTATTACCTCGTTATGTTTTGTGATGCTTTGTTTGCTCCGTATTTATTGTTCCTTCCCCCTCTTCTCTCCGGTAGACTACGAGACTGACGCTGCTGCTGGTGCCCGATCGACTACGTTGTTGACGACCCCTCCTTCTTGCCAGAGCAACCAGCCAAGCCCCCCCTTGAGCACCAGATATCGCCTATTCCTTCTCTCTAGTGCTTGCATTAGAGTAGTGTACCATGTTAGTGCTTTTGGTTAATCCTATTCTGCTGCATAGCCTGTCATTGTTGCTACAGTTGTTACCTTTACGTGCTATCCTAATGCTTAGTATAGGATGCTAGTGTTCCATCAGTGGCCCTACACTCTTGTCCGTCTGCCATGCTATACTACTGCGCCGTGATCACTTTGGGAGGTGATCATGGGCATATGCTGTATACTTTATACTGTTACATTACTTATGATACTGTTCGGAGATGGGGGCTGAAGGGGCAGGTGGCTCCATCCCGGTAGAGGTAGGCCTGGGTTCCCGACGGCCCCCGACTGTTACTTTGTGGCGAAGCGACAGGGCAGGTTGAGACCACCTAGGCGAGAGGTGGGCCTGGCCCTGGTCGGCGTTCGCGGTTACTTCATAATAACACGCTTAACCAGATCTTGGTATTTGATCTGAGTCTGGCCACTGGCCTATATGCACTAACCAACTACGCGGGAACAGTTATGGGCACTCGGCGTCGTGGTATCAGTCGAAGCCTTCGTGACGTCAGCTACTGAGCGGCGCGCGCCGGATTGGACTGGAACGCCTACTCTTGTATAAGGGAGGCTAGGTCTGCTTCCGGCCGCGTTCGCAACGTGTAGGTGTGCAATGGGCGATGGGCCCAAACCCCTGCGCCATAGGATTTAGACCGGCGTGCTGACCTCTCTGTTGTGCCTAGGTGGGGCTGCGACGTGTTGATCTTTCGAGGCCGGGCATGACCCAGGAAAGTGTGTCCGGCCAAATGGGATCGAGCATGTTGCGTTATGTGGTGCACCCATGTAGGGAAGTTTATCTATTCGAATAGTGGTGATCTTTGGTAACAGGACGACCCGGAGTTGTACCTTGACCTTATGACAACTAGAACCGGATACTCAATAAAACACACCCTTCCAAGTGCCAGATATAACCCGGTGACCGCTCTCACACAGGGCAACGAGGAGAGGATCGCCGGGTAGGATTATGCTATGTGATGCTACTTGGTGAACTTACCATCTACTCTCTTCTACATGCTGCAAGATGGAGGCTGCCAGAAGCGTAGTCTTCGACAGGACTAGCTATCCCCCTCTTATTCTGGCATTCTGTAGTTCAGTCCACCGATATTGCCCCTTTACACAGATACCCATGCATAAGTAGTATAGATCCTTGCTTGCGAGTACTTTGGATGAGTACTCACGGTTGCTTTTCTCCCCCTTTTCCCCCCTTTCCTTTCTTCCTGGTTGTCGCAACCAGATGTTGGAGCCCAGGAGCCAGATGCCACCGTCGACGATGACTCTTACTACACCGGAGGTGCCTACTACTATGTTCAGGCCGCTGACGACGACCATGAGTAGTTTAGGAGGATCCCAGGCAGGAGGCCTGCGCCTCTTTCGATCTGTATCCCAGTTTGTGCTAGCCATCTTATGGCAACTTGTTTAACTTATGTTTGTACTCAAATACTGTTGCTACCGCTGACTCGTCTATGATCGAGCACTTGTATTCGAGCCCTCGAGGCCCTGGCTTGTATTATGATGCTTGTATGACTTATTTTATTTTTAGAGTTGTGTTGTCATATCTTCCGGTGAATCCCTGATCTTGATCGTACACGTTTGCGTGTATGATTAGTGTACGATTGAATCGGGGGCGTCACAACAGGCGCGTCGGGGTGCGGCGGGAAGCAGGAGGTGGCGCGGCGCGTGGCCAGTGCGCAGCGAGCACGCGCCCTTGTGCCTTCTGGCACGAGGTTGAAGACGACTGGCGCTGAGGAGGTGGACTGGGCCGGCTCGACTGGGCGAACTACAGTAGCAGGTAAGGCCCAGGTACTTCTCTCCTTCTCCCTTATTTCTGTTTTCTAATTTCTGCAGATGTTTTGAATTTGGTTTTCTAACCAAATTATTTTTGCAGCTTCTGGAAATAATTGTGGATGCGAAATGGTTTAACCCAGAGCTCCACAAGAAGTTTCAGAATTATTGGAGCAATAAAAATATTTATAGGATTTATTTGCTCCAACTCAAATACATTAGTGGATTAAATCAAAGCCCAAATAATTCCCTAAAAATGTTCACTATTTTTGGCTTGGATCAAAACCCTTGCCAAAATTATCAAACATTAATTAAGGCATTTTTGGGTTCATTGAAAAATATTCTTTTGGTTGATCCTAGTTTTCAAAGGAGTGCTAGAGTTTGTTAATCCCCATTTCAGGTTTAAGGAAAGATTTCCATGATGCATGGATGCAAATGCAACTATTGCACACAATTAATCTAGGGCTGTGACATCTTGAACCGGATGTTGAACTGGAATCTTTTCTTATAACCCGAAACTCTTTCATTGAGCCCGAACTTTTTTGACTGCCAGGCCCTTTTAAGCCGGAAATTGTCTGACAACCTTTGAAATTTTCACCAATATGGTAGTAGCCTCTAGGACCGGGTTATTTTCCCTCCAATGACCCGAGGTCATGAATTGGTTGAGTCATGTCATTGTAGCCCCCGAGTCTTAAGACGACTCGAGGAGTTGGCTTGAGATTCTCCATACTTGATCGTGATGTAAACCGGTCAGTTGATCAGCGGAACGCTGGAATATGTTGAAGCTGGAAGGCAAGGTGGCGAGTTCAATGATCTTCGCAACACTCATTGTATATCCTTGACATTGATAACGCGATGTGAATCCACGAAAGGTTGAGGTTGACCGTGTCGGGTTATAAATGATCCATACGAGTTGTGTCAGTAACCCGGCCAGTAGTTCATCCCAAATGGTTGCTGAAGTTAACCAAAACACAGTGGCAGCGACTTGTACGCCTATCCATTGAGCCATCCGGTGGAGACAAAGGCTGATAATATATTATGACTTTCTTCAGTTGGAGTAGATCGGGCAGCAGGAGCGGCGACTTGTGTATTCTCATTAAGCAGCTTGTGCACATAGGTGCGGTCTGGTGTGTTGATGTAGACCAGGCCGCGAGAGACGGATGGTAAAGACGACCACAGCTTCAGAGGCGGAACGGACGCGGGCGAGTGGGCCGTGGGCACGGACAGATGAGTCAGCAGCGGCGTTGCAAGCCGGTGCAGACGGGCAAGTCAAGTGCAGGCGCGGTAAACTGCGCGGACGGGCGAGTCAGCCACGTCGTGTTGATGTAGACTGAGCCACAAAAGTGCCGGCTTGCGCACGTCCGTTAAACAGCGTGGTATGGACGAACGCCGGTATAAACCACTTTTGTAGCTAATAACTGTCCTGCATATAAATATCACAAGCCAGAGTAATTGCTCTCGGATGAATTAACATGTACGGATAAAATACATAGGAAGAATAACAACTGGTACTTTCATCGGATGATACTCGGCTGCAAGGTTGATGATGACTTCAGGATCTTCACGTAGGAAGTAGTACTAATAGTACTATGCAACGCACTAGCCACAGTAGTGTTTGTAGTCTGCCCCTGGTGTACTTTTATCATCCTATGGATATTTTTTAGCATTCTCCATACTGCACGAACACACGAGCAACAGTAGCATCTGCAGTTTACCACCGTCCCTCACCACCGCAATTGCAGTCTTTACGGCATTTCCAGCTTTGGCACGTTTGCTCATTTGAGATTTTCCACAGCTAACACCACTTGAGCTTGGAGGTGGTCATCACTTCTCAAATAAACATCAGAAAGGAAAACGGCAGCAGGGCGCAATCCCAGTTCTTTCCAGAGACTAGTTTCCAGCTGCTGAGAAGTCATTGTGTCACTCAGGTGAGCGAACCATTGGCGCTGTGAAGATCATCTTGTTCGTGTAAGGATAGGCACAACTGCAAGTTGCAGAGTCGGCTTGAAAACAACGCAAGGCGAACAACAGAGGAGCAGCGACTCAGCCAGGCGGATTTGACGATGCAGGGCCGATTCAGAAGTGGAGGCGAAGCCGTAGAGAAGAACGGCTGTGGCCGCGGCTATGAAGATGGGAAACGTCGACTTCGCTGCGGCTGCAGTGTTTAAGTGGCGGCGATTTAGCTGTGCAGTCGGGCGGCTGTAACTTAGAGCAGTGGAAACTCCGGCAGGGGCGACTCAAAGCTTTGACGATGGCTTATAGCCATGGCCGAAGCAGCGTGTAGGCGAGGCGCTCCGGCTAGGCCCGCTCGGATAACCAAAGCGAAGAACGTAGCAGCTGGAAGCGGCACAAGGCAGGGCCGGCTAGGCCAAGGCGGCTTTGCGCCATGTGCAGTACAGTGGCGGCTCAGGCAGATACTGCAACTGTAGAAGCAACTCGGTTGGTCATGTGGCATAGCAAATCCACAACGGCGGAGGCAGCCTACTGTGGAAGCGGGTTGCAGTAGTGGCTTGGTGGCGGCTGATTTGAAGACCGCCAATGGAGCCGCTCGCGGTGAGGGCAGGCCGTGCGGGTTAAAACAGCGGCGGGTCAAGCACCGTAGAAGAGACAGATGCGAGGCAGGACTACGGCTATAATGGCTCAGAGTCGTCTTGTAGAGAAATGGATCGAGGGCGATTCGGAACCATGGCCGGTTTGATGTATTTTCTGGCAGCGAGGCGGCTTCAGAGACGGTGACTCGGATCAGAGCGGCGGGTCCAGCAGCGGGGTTGACCACGACAGCGGAAGGCAGCCTGGCAGGGCCCGGACGGCGTCTCGATGCAGCGGCTCAGGCAGCTTGGCGTCCATGGCGGTTCTGCCAGCGACTTTGGGGCGGGGCGCTCGGCGAGATGGAGCGACGTACAGGGCCGGCCAGAGGCGATGCCGCGCGGGGCAGCGCGGCGCCCGCTCAAAGGCGATGAGGCCGTGGAGGTGACGAAAACCGTGGCAGCTCAGACAGGGGGGGGCGAGCAGGGGCTAGGAACCCCCATATTCATAGTAGTACTAATATGGGTAGTTAACTGCTAATCAGTATGTACTTAAAGCCCAGGCCCATAGATCCTTTCAGCCGTGTACACCCAGCCCAAAAATAGCTCATTATGGTCTCGTGTAAGCCTAAAAAGCCCGTTCTGTGTAACCTAGACGTTAATTACCACTAACCTAGACGCTAATCGATCGATTGATTCCGCCGCTGCGCCTCTGCTTGCCGTCACGGCAGCCGCAAGCATATTAGCAGACCAGGATACTGCCGCGGTGCTATCCAGCCTTCCTGTTTTAATCTTGCTGAAGTATTGTCCATTGGAGTCCCCCAGTGATCATATTTAATCAAATACTCTAACCCGCTTTTGGTCCTTGAGCACGCCAATCTAAAGGTAACTGCTATACATTCAAGTCTGGTTTCATCTGGATATCAATCCACTAGTCTTGATTAATTGGAGCACTACATACAAGGTCTAATTCATTAGTATACCATGATGTATAATTTTCGAACTATTTGATATTTTTTCTCATAGTTTTGTTCGATTTAGTTGGCAATTATAGAGGTAAAATTATTCTAAAGGTTTTTCATCCGACATCCCGAGTTATTTTATTTCGGTGGTATTGTCAAATTTTGGACTATGCTTTGCCAAGACGGGCCGAATGCACCACATGCGCTGCATGTGAGCCAAAGCGGCAACATGTGGTCTTCGGCATGCACCCCCTCAACAGCTAGGGAAATCGCACAGTGTAAATTGGGTCGCGCCAAGCGCCATATTAAGGTTTAGTGCTGTTGGAATATTAGGCAAGTTCATGATTAATTCCAGTAAATAATTCGTGACTAGAAGAGATACTAGCATGCAATGATCTAGCAAACTAGAAGGAACAGCAAGACATGCATAACAGCAGCAAACACGTAACAATAGCTGTAGAAATAGACATGAACAGAGGATGTTGGACGTACTGATCGTTAGCTATTATGGGTGCGACAGTGTTGATGACGATGTTGGCGACGATCTGCTGCTGACGGCGATGAATACGACGATGAGTAGCACCGCCCGACTTGGACGGAAGACGACCCGTGATGACGAATTTGAGCAGTCGCGCACAGCGCTTTCCAAAAACCTAATTCGTCCTCTCCCGATGCAGGATCGCAAAGATGAACGGTTCCGGAGACCTACTCTCCCACGCGCCGATGCACGCCGGCGTTTGGGATGGAGTAGACTACGATGGCGGCGCAAGTTGTGAGATGAGGCAAAACCCTAGGTGTTTTTCGGTATTTCTCTGGCCGCAGCCGGTAGCTGTATATATATTAGGACCAGAGGTGGTATTGTGTCGCGACCACAATCCCAAACCGACTCGGTTTCTAATTCGTATACTTACCTGACAAGAAATCAAAAAACTTGTCTGCCAAGACATAAAAATAAAACGGCAAAAGGAAGCTGCGCTCCTGCAAGGAGACGGACCGGATTTCGGCGGACCATTCACGCGCATGTTGCATGTACGCGCCGCCTCGCCACGCCACGCCACGGCCCGGCCCGGCCCGGCCCGGCCAGGCAAGGCGAGGCGAGCGAGCGCACGCGTGTGGTTTTCCCTTTCTCTTCTCACACACCACCTAGAGTGGTGGAGAGAACCCACTATATAAAGAGGTCCAACTCTTCTTCAACTTCCGGGGTGGGACTAAACTTAGCACCACCACTTGCCATTTTACACATGGGCTTTGAGATTTCAGAAATTGCTATGGGCCTAGCCCATTAATTCTAACAATCCCCCACCAGATCTCAAATACCCATTTAGAGATTTGCCTTCTCTCACCACTTGTTAAATATACCAGTGTTTTAGCAGAGACTGTTAAGTTGAACTTCTGCCTAGAACTTTAAGCTACATCCATTCACAACTTGACAATGGACTATGCCTTGAATTGCTAGTTTTGTGTGAACAGGTTTCACTCAAAGTCTTAACCAGTACATGACCGCCAGTAGGCTACCCCGCGGTTTGGAGCTTATACGTCATACTCCCTGGTCTCTTCGTGAGCTTACTAGAGATCACCCAAATCTCATAGACTGCGACGTTTACAGTCAGAACTCATATAGGTGTGTTCTTTCAAGACTGCTCTGTAGGACAGCATCTTTGCTAATTATAGCCAATAGAACCACGTTAAGGCATGTTGCCAACCTGCCTTACAGATCTGAGCCTTACAGCTCTGAGAGTTTTGCATCTTCACTTGGAGACGATCATAAGTTATTACTCTCCTCAGTTAACCAATAGCTTGTTCTTCCCAGATCCTAATTCACGGGATCTCCGATCACAAAGGTTGGGTTACTACTATGGTGTAACATCTATGGGTCTCATACCCATCTCCCTCGATGCAATATCTATCACATTTCGTGATAGTCCCTTTGTAAAGGGATCTGCCAGGTTTTTGTCTGTTTGTATACGTAACAGTTATTACTCCGAAGTTTCTCAACTTCCTGACAGACTTCAAATGTCTTTTCACGTGTCTTGATGACTTTGCATTATCTTTAGAATTGTTCACTTTAGCGATAACCGTTTGGTTATCACAATTCATAAGAATAGCCGGTACATGTTTTTCAACAACCGGCAAGTCCATCAAGAGCTCACGCAGCTATTCTGCCTCAACAGTAGCTATGTCCAGAGCAGTTAATTCTGCTTCCATAGTTGACCTCGTCAATATGGTTTGCTTGCAAGACCTCCATGACACTGCGCCACCACCATGAGTAAATACATACCCACTTGTTGCGTAAAGTACATCAACATCGGAGATCCAATTTGAATCACTATATCCTTCTAGCACAGCAAGATGCCCTGAATAAGTAATTCCGTAACTCATAGTACCTCTCAGATAGCGCAAGACCCTTTCTAGTGCATGCCAATGATCATCACCCGGGTTGGACATGAACCTACTCAGTTTGCTCACAGCAAAAGAGATATCTGGTCTTGTAGCGCTAGCTAAGTACATGAGTGAACCGACAATTTGAGAGTATCTTAATTGATCTCTCGTTTCTTTCTTGTTCTTTCTGAGTGTCACGCTGGGATCATAAGGTGTTGGAGAAGGCTTGCTATCCATAAAACCGAATCGGTTCAAGACCTTCTCAACATAGTGAGATTGCGTTAATGTAATCCCACTCTCATCCTTAATAAGTTTGATGTTTAGAATTACATCGGCTTCTCCCAGATCTTTCATGTCAAAACTTTTTGATAGAAAAGACTTGACCTCATTAATTGCATTAATGTTTGTACCAAAGATCAGTATGTCGTCCACATACAAACATAATATGACACTATTGCCCCCACCATGGCGATAGTAAACACACCTAACATCCTCGTTAATGACAAATCCTGCAGAAGTCAGAGTTCTTTCAAACTTCTCATGCCATTGCTTAGGTGCCTGTTTCAGACCATACAAAGATTTTAACAACTTGCACACCTTTCTCTCTTCACCCTTTACCACAAACCCGTCAGGCCGATCCATATAGATCTCCTCTTCCAACTCTCCATTGAGAAAAGCTGTCTTTACATCCATTTGATGAATGATAAGACCATAAGAGGCAGCCAAGGAAAGTAACACTCGAATGGTGGTCATTCTAGCAACGGGTGAATAGGTGTCAAAGTAATCTTCGCCTTCTTTCTGAGTGTAGCCCTTGGCCACTAGCCGCGCCTTGTACTTATCAATAGTACCATCAGGCTTTAGCTTCTTTTTGAACACCCACTTACAGCCCACAGGTTTACAACCATATGGTCTATCAGTTACTACCCAAGTTCCATTAGAAAGAATTGAGTCCATCTCATTATGAACAGCTTCTTTCCAATCATCTACATCCGGAGATGCATATGCTTCTACAATCGTCTTGGGTGTGTCGTCCACAAGGTATACAATGAAATCATCACCAAAGGATTTTGCAATCCTTTGTCTCTTGTTCCTTCTAGGAACTTCATTGTTATCCTTCTCAAGGACTTCCTCATGTGATTGTTCGAAATATTCATCAGTTGTACTAGATTCAGGAATTATCTCAAAAGAAAATCTAGCAATGCTATGCATATCTTTCATAGGAAATATGTTCTCAAAAAATGTTGCATCGCGAGATTCCATTATAGTATCAACATGCATATCAGGTACTTCAGATTTTACCACTAAAAACCTATAAGCAATGCTCTGTTGAGCATACCCTAGAAAGACACAATCCACTGTCTTTGGTCCAAGTTTGCGTTTCTTAGGAATAGGAATATTGACCTTTGCCAAACATCCCCAAGTGCGCAAATAAGAAAGTGATGGTTTTCTCCCAACCCACTCCTCATAAGGGGTTTTCTCCTTATTATTGTTGGGAACTCTATTCAGGACATGACATGAAGTTAATAGAGCCTCCCCCCCACCATGCCTTAGATAAACCAGCAGTGTCTAACATGGCATTCACCAAGTCAGTCAATGTGCGGTTTTTCCTCTCGGCCACTCCATTTGATTGAGGTGAATAGGGAGGCGTCCTCTCATGAATAATACCATGTTCCTCACAAAATTCATCAAAAACTTTTGGAAAATACTCTCCACCACGATCGGACCTAAGACGCTTGATCTTTCTCTCTAGTTGATTTTCAACTTCAGCTTTATAGATTTTAAATTAGTCTAATGCTTCATCTTTAGTTTGCAACAAATAAACATAGCAAAATCTAGTCGCATCATCAATCAAAGTCATGAAATATCTCTTTCCACCTTTTGTTAACACACCATTCATCTCACAAAGATCAAAATGTATGAGTTCTAGAGGTGCCAAGTTTCTCTCCTCGGCAGCCTCATGAGGCTTTCGAGGTTGCTTAGATTGCACACAACTATGGCACTTAGAACCTTTGGCAACTGTGAAGTTCGGAATTAAACTCATGCTGGATAGCCGAGAAATTAAACCAAAATTAATATGACATAAACGAGAGTGCCAAATACTTGCATCATCATTAACACTAGCACAAATTTGGTTTATTGACTTATTGCAAAAATCTGAAAGAGAAAAACGGAACAAGCCTCCGCACTCATAGCCTTTTCCTATAAATTGTCCAAATCTTGACACAATTACTTTATTGGACTCTAAAACTACCTTAAATCCATCTCGACATAGAAGGGAGCCGCTAACTAGATTCTTGTTCATAGTAGGGACATGCTGCACGTTCCTTAGTTGCACGATCTTTCCCGAAGTAAACTTCAGATCCACCGTGCCAATGCCACGAACAGAAGCATGTGACCCATTCCCCATTAGGACGGAAGAATCCCTTGCGACCTGATAAGAAGTAAACAGGGAGATGTCAGCACACACATGAACGTTAGCACCCGAATCAATCCACCACGAAGATGATTGAAATACTGAAAGCACAATAGGTAAATTACCATACCCATCAGTATTGCTAGCGGTCACCATGTTGACAGTCTTGGAGCTTGTTTCCCTCTGCGGTCTGCACGTTCAGGGCATTCCTTGAAAAAGTGTCCAGGCTTCCCACAGGCGTAGCACTCTAGCTCAGCCTTGTTGAACTTCTTCTTCTTGAAGGTAGTAGTCTTGGTAGGCTTGTTGAAAACAGGTTTGTTCTTCCCTTTGTTCTTGTTCTGTGGGTACCTCTGCACCATGTTAGCAGTAGGCTGAACCTCACCTCCTTTTTCAGTAGTATCTTTAGCCCGAGCTTTTTCTTCAACATCAAGAGATGCAATCAGATTTTCAACTGATATCTCCTGTCTCTTATGCTTCAGAGTTGTGGCGAAATTCCTCCATGAAGGAGGCAACTTTGCAATCATGCACCCAGCCACGAATTTGTCGGGTAGAACACATTTAAGGAGTTCAAGTTCCTTCACAATGCACTGTATCTCATGAGCTTGTTCAACCATAGAACGGTTATTCACCATCTTGTAGTCATGAAAACTCTCCATGATGTACAGTTCACTGCCTGCATCTGTTGCACCGAATTTTGCATTCAGTGCATCCCACAGAATCTTTCCGTCATTTATGTGCATGTACACATCACACAGACGGTCAGCAAGAACACTCAGAATGCATCCCACAAACATAGTATTGGCTTCCTGGAATTTTCTCCAATCTTCGTCGGTCATTCCCTCTGGAGCACCAACACTAGCGTGGAAAACTTTCAGAGCAGTAAGCCAGAGCGTGGTCTTCACCTGCCACCTCTTAAAGTGCACACCGGTAAACTTATCCGGCCTCAGTGCATCAGCGAATCCAGCCATAGTTAACTCAGGAAATTGCCTATAATTAGGTTTTTGGATTGTTGGAATATTAGGCAAGTTCATGATTAATTCCAGTAAATAATTCATGACTAGAAGAGATACTAGCATGCAATGATCTAGCAAACTAGAAGAACAGCAAGACATGCATAACAGCAGCAAACACGTAACAATAGCTGTAGAAACAGACATGAACAGAGGATGTTGGACGTACTGATCATTAGCTATTATGGGTGCGACAGTGTTGATGATGATGTTGGCGACGATCTGCTGCTGACGGCGATGAATACGACGATGAGTAGCACCGCCCGACTTGGACGGAAGACGACCCGTGATGACGAATTTGAGCAGTCGCGCACAACGCTTCCCAAAAACCTAATTCGTCCTCTCCCGGTGCAGGATCGCAAAGACGAACGGTTCCGGAGACCTGCTCTCCCACGCGACGATGCACGCCGGCGTTTGGGATGTAGTAGACTATGATGGCGGCGCAAGTTGTGAGATGAGGCAAAACCCTAGGTGTTTTTCGGTATTTCTCTGGCCGCAGCCGGTAGCTGTACATATATTAGGACCAGAGGTGGTATTGTGTCGCGACCACAATCCCAAACCGACTCGGTTTCTAATTCGTATATTTATCGGACAAGAAATCAAAAAACTTGTCTGCCAAGACATAAAAATAAAACGGCAAAAGGAAGCTGCGCTCCTGCAAGGAGACGGACCGGATTTCGGCGGACCATTCACGCGCATGTTGCATGTACGCCTTGCCTCGCCGAGGCGAGGCGAGCGAGCGCGCGCGTGTGGTTTTCCCTTTCTCTTCTCACACACCACTTAGAGTGGTGGAGAGAACCCACTATATAAAGAGGTCCAACTCTTCTTCAACTTCCGGGGTGGGACTAAACTTAGCACCACCACTTGCCATTTTACACATGGGCTTTGAGATTTCAGAAATTGCTATGGGCCTAGCCCATTAATTCTAACAAGTGCCGCAAGTATTCTCTATTTTTTTAGATATGACCAATGTATTCTTCGCCCCCCCTCATGCTCAAATCCGGGCTCCGCCCCTGAGTGCAACCATTGACTCGATGGTGAAGGCGGGCGGGTCGTGGCGCTCGGCGGCGGCTTAATATCTGGCGGGAGACGAGGCCCCGCGACGGGGACGGCGGCGGGTGGAAAGCAGCCAGGAGCTCAGAGTGGGGACGACGGTGGCTTAACGGCACGCGGAATCCATTTGGTTGAGGCCGGCGCGCGGCCGGGTCGTGGCGGACGCTGAATCCGGTTGTTTGAAGTCGTCGAGCAAGCGGAGTCCACTGATTTGGAACGAGGCAAGACGGCTGTGGCCGGCCCAAGGGTGAGGAAGTGGAGGCGGCCGGAGACAACGCAAGACGGAGGCGGCTCCAGGCGAGGCCGCAGCGGCGGCTTAGTGCACCGGCAGAGGTGATGACAGCGGAACGGCGCACCGGCCATGGTTGAATCGCAGCAGCGGAGGCATGGCAGGTCGACCAAGTGGGTTTGACTCCTCATCCGGTCGTTGTGGTCGAGGATCGTCCACGTCCAAGTATATTCTTGTTGACATACGGTGCTTCGTACTATTGTTGGTTCGATGGGACATAACAGTAGCAGTACGATCCTGATGTCACTTCGAGACTTAGTTCCATCATAAGCAATAAGCTGCTGATCTCTGTGACAGAGATATTACAGGATCAGTAGCGGTGGATCATATAATGCTCCAATGTGTCTACTCGAGGCAAGTGTGGTTCCAATGCTTCAGGTGGGCTCAGATTGACATGCGGATGCTGCCCTCTGCGATAGAGATATTACAGGAATGGTGGCCAACCGTCCGGAAGCGGATCCCCAAGAGGTATCGAAAGGGATTTGACTCGCTGGTGCTACTGACTTGTTGGAGTATTTGGAAGCAAAGGAATGGGCGAGTGTTTGGTGGCCAAGGCATTAGCAATGATGAGGAACTTTCCACGAAGATCTACCAAGAGCTGCGACTTTGGTTAGCGGCAGGAGCGAGGAGTGTACAGCACTTGTGTGAGAAGTCATGTAAGGAGTAGGAGTGGGAGTCGCATTGGCATCGCCGACCTGTGGCGAGGGCCAGAACAATCTTCTTGTAATTATTTATCCCTTCTATAAAGCTTAGGTACGCTCTTGGCGTACTCTCGAAAAAATAAGCTGCTGATCTTTGACTGCAGTGGAACCACTTCTGTTGATCTCGGCGACTTACGTTGATGACTCGCGGCTACGAACAGATCATAACCCTAATTCTTCTCTGACTCAAGTCTTACGGATTGTAAAATCTGGACCGCTGACGCTGATGCAGATCCTTCCGAGCCGAGTCTTTCTTCATCCGGAAAATTGCAAACTTCTCGATCCCTACGAGAGATCCCTTCAAGAACTTAACACCACCGTGCGCAGGCCCCATGGTGGGCGCCAGCTGTCGTGTATTTGTCACGGAAGATGTCCTTAGTGTGAGGACTTAGTCGCGAGGCCAACGCATCTATGTGATAGCTTGAGAGGGGTTGAGTGGGATGAGAGACGCGAGGTTTTACCCAGGTTCGACCCCTCACGGTCGAGGTAAAAGCCTACATCCTGCTTCATTGATATTGATGATGATGATGCTCACAATTACAAGGGTGCTCTTTCGCTACCTCTATCTCGAGAGCTATTGACTTGTCTGTCTAAACTTGTCCCTCTTGGGGTGCCCTGCCCCTTCTTATATAAGTTTGGGAGGGTTACATGTGGAGTCCTAGTAGGATTAGGACTATTCTATTACAAGTGGAATCCTAGTCTTGCTTCCTTTGTAAGGGAATATTCCTAATGCATTTCCTCTTAAGCCGGCCTACCATAACATGAGCTGGCCTACTGTGCCTTGGGCCTTGTCATCCATCTGACCCGCCGTCGGGTCATTAGTGAGTCGCCAGACCAGTGAGTTGCCAGTCTTCGGGCGGGTTACTGATGAAACGCCAAGTCCCAGCCGGGTCATATATTCGGTCAGGTCATACCACGGGGTATATCCCCGACAGCCGTGATGATCGACCAAGGCGGCGCTGCGATGAGGACAAGGACGGAGGTCTTGGTAGAATAAAAATTACTATACCTTCGTTCACAGGCAAGGCCGGTCCCGAGGAGTATCTTGAGTGGGAGATGCGTGTGGAGCAGATTTTTGATAACCATCGTTACTCCGAGGAGCGGAAGATTCGTTTTACTTCTCTTGAATTTTCAGGTTATGCATTAATTTGGTGGGATCAAATCAACCACAATGACGCACGACCAGAGTCATGGCGTGAGATGAAGCATACAATGCGTGCTTGCTTTGTGCCAGCTTATTTTCAGAAAGAGCAACACACGAAGCTTCGACGTCTTGTTCAAGGAACCATGGCGGTCGATGAGTATTACCAACAGATGCAAGTTCTGATGATCAGAACTAATGTGCATGAGTCCGATGATGCAACCATGGCATGTTTCTTTGAGGGGTTGAATGAAGATATACGCGATCGTATTGATTTGATGCAGTATAATGATATGCAAGAGCTTCTTCATCAAGCAGAGCCGAACAGTGGGTCATGGCAAAGCAAGTTTCCAAGGGCCGCACCAATTTCAGCATGGGGAGGCGATCCTATTCACATGATGATGATAATGTCAAGTCAGGTTCATCCTATAGGTCAGCAAAGAACCTATTAGCACGAGCAAAGTGACTTCAAGGTCTGATTCTAGTGTGCAGACTGCTACGTGTACTAGTGAGATTGTGTGTTACACATGTGGAGGTAGGGGACACAAACGCATTGATTGTCCGAAGAAGAAGAGAGTTCTCCTTGTTAATGATGGATATATTTCCGAAGACAAAACTGACTCAGAGTCTGATGAGCCCAAGCAAGGGGAAAGTGAATCAAATCCTATCAAGTGCTATCCTTTGGATTATGATCTGCCATGCATCATGGTGCAGCGAGCTAAAGAGGATCAAATTCCAAGCGCGGGACAGCGGTGGAAATATTTTCAGTCGCAATGCAAGATCAAAAACAAGTGTTGCAAGTTGATTATTGATGGAGGGATCTACACCAACATCATAAGAAAGCGTGTGGTGGATGCTTTAGGACTGAAGGCATGGCCAGATCCACAACCACATTGCATTGAGTGGTTGTACAACTCCGGACATCTGAAGGTGACTCACAAGGTACGTGTAAAGTTCAATATTGGCACATATTACAATGAAGTGATTTGCGATGTTGTGCCAATGGATGTGTGTGTCAGTTGCTATTGGGTCGTCCGTGGCATATGATCACAATGCTATACATGAGGGGAGGTCTAACACGTATGTGTTCCGAGATGTTGGCATCAAACGTGTGCTGCAACCTATGGGTAACAATGCTATCAAGATTGATCATGTGTTTGCTGTACACAAGGAGCCTTTGAAGACCGCCCCGAAACCGAGGACGGATTCGCTTGAAGGGGGAGAGGATGATGCGATCACCCTAGGTAATATTGTTGTTCCACCATTGGTGCTAAATAAGATACCTTTAAAACGAGACACTGAAAGTGAGGAAAATACATCAAAATATATTGTGCCTGCTTTACGTGAAAGGAATGTGTTGTATTCAGCAAATCAAAGAGGTATATTAGGCTCCATGCCTTGCTCACGAAATATCCATGGAAGTCAAAAACAAGACATTTTATTCAGGGGTCCAAGTATTGGTGAGATTCCTATTGAGCTAATTCCTTCAGATGAAGTGGATCCTTGTTTTAGAACTCCATGCAACCACTGGCGGACCTCCCCGGTGGGCAGGGTATGGCGCCTGCCATATCTTAATTTTGAGCAAAAAAAATATACGTATGCATCGATACAGAGGCTGCGCTGTCCATCTATCGCTAATAGAAAAGGCTGCGTCGTCGCTCACTCGTTCTTATGGGCCAACGCGGCCAGTGGCCTGATGGGAGGAGACAGCCAGCCACCCACAAAACGACGAGTCACGGCTGGCCTGGCCAAGTTCGAGCGTAGGCTTTTCTTTCATCTCGACCACTACTCGACCTCTCGACGCGACGCTACGCGGCAACCCTAGCGAGCGGCGGCGGCGGCTGGCCAGGTCGCTAGGAGCCCAGGAGGTAGGAGCGGCAGCGACGACGGCTGGCCAGGGCGGAGGCACCACGGCAGCAAGCGACGGCGGCACAAGCGGTGGCGCAAGCCGGGGCCTAGGCGCCTAGCGGCGGCGGCAGCAGTGCCGCAGCGGTCCGGTAGCCCGGCCACTTCTGACTCCGGCGCAGTTCCGACCAGATTGCAAGAAGATGGAAAAGAAAGGAAAGGGAAGGAGGTAATTTCTGAACTTTTCTGAATTTTTATAGCAAATTTAACAGTAGTTGTAGCTTGAAGCAGATTGTAGATTTGTAGTGACCGAATGGATGATATTTTAACAGTAGCTTAAAGCAGATTTGTAGTAAAATTTAACAGCAGCTTGAAGCCTAAAATTCAATGTGAATAAGCTTGCTAGACTCACAGAGATTTATCATGAGGACTTCTCAGATTATGAACGTGACCATATAGTTGATAACCTAGAGCTATTCATTATCCATATGAGAAGAATTGAAGACTTTAGAGCTTGTCATGATATTGCAAGCCTAGCTAAAAAGATGGTTGAACTTGAAAGGCATGTTATGTTTCCCGCTGTTTATCGCCTCATTGAGTTGGCATTGCTACTACTGGTAGCGACAGCAACAGTTAAAAGAGCCTTCTCATCAATGAAAATCATCAAGACTGAGTTGCGCAGCAAGATGTCTGATGGCTGGCTTAATGACTTGATGGTGTGTTACATTGAGCGAGAGATCTTCAAAAGTATTGATCTTGGTAAAATTAAGGAAGATTTTTGGAAGGACGGTAGGGCACTGCCATTGCCTGGGTCTTCTAGACGCCATTAAAAGCTTCATTATCGGTATGTTTTAGGTTGTTTTCCTATTGAAACATGTCTACATTTTCATTGTATTTGGTTATTGGTTTGTAGTGAGCATTGTTAATGTGTATTGACTCCTTTGATTCGCATAAAAAATTCTAGTGAGACTTCGCTCCACCTTAATTTTTTTCGTGGTCCGCCTCTGCATGCAACTACTTGTACAAGTCTAATTAGGAAAGCAAGCTTACGTGAAGGTCAAAGTCTCCTAGTTTTTAGTTTTGTCCCAGCCGTGTTCTAGTTGGATGCTTTATATTTTTTTCCTTGTTGAGTCCGTTTTGTGTTTCTGTGAGTTACGGGCTTAGCCCAGGTACCTGCGTGTGCCTATAAATAAAGGCCATATGGCCATGTAAAAGTTAGGTTTTAGTACGTGAAGAAAATACTCAGAAAACATCTAATGGATGCGCCACATCTGTGTTCCGGCGTTCCATAATTTTGGTTCGATGATTGCATGTGTTCCGGCGACCTAGATTGCCAGGGCATTAGTTTTGTTCGGTTCTTGATCTTCGAGGATCCGTCCAATCTCTCTTTTGCTTTTCCATCTACTTCTAATCTCCTCTGCTAATTACTCCATCACCGTCGCCGCTGCTAATCGCCATTAGCTTAATCCCTCCATCTATCCTACTACTACAGCACGGTGCTACTTCTTTCAACTATATTTTCTTCATCTAGCTACTACACGTTTACAAGCATAGTCTATCATCTACTGCTGTTCGTTCTTGCTGGCGAACTCATTACTACTGCGTGCGCGTGCGGTGAAAGATCAGGCCAGTCCAAAAATTGTCTCAACGCTACTTGAGGCGTATCAACAAGTAGGATGTAATTTTATTACATAACTATTGACTTTCACTTGCATAGAGAATCACAAACCTTAACACCAATATTCTTACTAAAGCACAATTACTTACCAACATGACTCATCTATCATCATCATCATATCGCAAAACTATTACAAGGAATCAAGTTTATTTTGTCCAATGATCTTCATGAAAGTTTTTATTATATCCCTCTTGAATATCAGTCACTTGGGACTAATTTCATATGTTGCTTTTGATAAGCTCAAACAAATTTAAGTGAAGAACATGAGCAAAAACAAATTCTTCTCTCAAAATAATTTAAGTGAAGCATGAGAGAAATTCTTCAATTTTTTACTAACTCTCAAATAAATCTAAGTGAAGAATGAGAGCATCTCTTCAAAAATATTAAAGCACACCGTGCTCAAAAAGATATAAGTGAAGCACTAGAGCAATTCCGTAGCTCAAAAAATTTAAGTGAAGCACATAGAGCAATTCTAACAAATCATAGCATAATTTTGGCTCTATCAGATAGGTGTGTCCAGCAATGATAGATGACACAAACTAAAAATAAAAACAAGTAAAGACTCATATAATACAAGACGCTCCAAGCAAAACTCATGAAATGTGACGAATAAAAATATAGCTTCAAGTAAAATACTGATGGTCGTTACAACAAGAGGGGATGCCACTTGGGGCATCCTCAAGCTTAGTTGCTTGTTCCTCTTTGGATAATAACTTGGGGTGCCATGGGGCATCCCCAAGCTTAGGCTCTTCTTACTCCTTATTCCTTCACCCATCGTGATCTCACCCAAAACTTGAAAACTTCAATCACACAAAACTCAACAAAATCTTCGTGAGATTCATTAGTATAACAAAGCAAATCACCAGTCTAAGTATTGTTGCAAACCCATTCATATTTTACTTTTGCATTATATCTACTGTATTCCAACTTTACTATGGCTTATACCCTCCAATACAAACCATAGATTCATCAAAATAAGCACACAACGCAAAGCAAACAAAATCTGTCAAAAACAGAACAGTCTGTAGCAATCTGAAAACTTTGAATACTTCTGTAACTCCAAAAATTCTGAAAAATTAGGACAACGTAGGAAATTTGTATATAAATCTTGTGTACAAAATTTAGAATTTTATCACGTTTCTGTGATTTATTAAAATTGTTTTACTGAGTGCAAAAGTTTCTGTTTTTCAACTAGATCAATCAACTATCACCCAACATGATCCCAAAGGCTTTGCTTGGCACAAACACTAATTAAAACATGAAAAACACAATCATAACAGTAGCATAATTGTGCAAACAATCAAGAACATAAATAAAAAGGCAAAGATAAATTTTATTCATTGGGTTGCCTCCCAACGAGCGCTGTCGTTTTACGCCCCTAGCTAGGCATAATGCAAAGATCTAAGTATTGTCATCTTTGGTTTTTGCAACTTTTGTAAGGGCCTTTTCAAACTTGGGAGGCTCTTTACGCTTCCCAAGATTTTTCGAAAAAGAGACCATCTTGAGATCCAAAATATCCAAACGCTTATTGCAAAGAGTAATCAAGGTACTCATTCGATTGAGGTTCCCAGTGATATGTTTTAGAGGTTCATTATATTTTTGTAACTCAACCAAATGTTTATGCAAATCACTCAACTTATCCAAAATTTGAGCTCCTTCTTGAGTAAAAGAAATCCCCTTTTTAGTAGGTGCAGTTCCCAAAATCCCCTCTAGGATCTCATAAGCGGTATTAGCATCAAGCTCAATAAAATTCCCCTTAGCGGCAAAATCCAAAAGTTGTCTATGATGCAAGGCTAAACCTAGATAAAAATTTCAAAGCAAAATCTTTGCATTCCCTTTTAGATTGCAAATGCGATAAGATTCCATTAGCCTATACCAAGCATCTTTCAAAATTTCTCCTTGTCTCTGCTTGAAGTATAAAACTTCAAAATCCGGTGACAAAGGAGGAGTGTAGTCATGCTAGCCATAGCAACAAGATCACAAGCGAAAAGATAGATCTGACGAGAAAACGGCGAACGAAAAAGAGGGCGAATAAAACGGCAATTTTTTATGAAGTGGGGGATATGAAAACGAGAGGTAAAAGGCAAATAATGTAAATTGCAAGGAGATGAGATTTGTGATTAGGAACCTGATAGATGTTGATGATGTCTCCCCGGCAACGGTGCTAGAAATCCTTTCTTGATGGCTCATGTCCGCGTTAGTATTTCCTCGAAGAGGAAGGGAACACAGCTACGGTAGGTATTTCCCTCGGCGATGAAACCAAGGTTATCGAACTAGTAGGAAAACCAAGCAACAGTACATAAATGGTACCTGCACACAAAGAACAAATACTTGCAACTCGGCACGTAAGAGGGGTTGTCAATCCCTCTCGCGTAAAAGATAGATTGGTTTGTAGTAGATTGGATAAATAGATCTCGCGGAATTGCGAAATAAAATAAATAACAAAAATTGCAGCACGGTATTTTCGGGTTTTTGGAATAATAGATCTAAAAGCAAAAGCAAATAAAAATAGATCTCAAATCAAATATGATAAAGAATAGACCCGGGGGTCGTAGATTTCACTAGTGGCTTCTCTCGAGAAAAATAGCATACGGCGGGTAAACAAATTACTGTTGGGCAACTGCTAGAACTTCAAATAATTATGACGATATCCAGGCAATGATGATTATATAGGCATCACGTCCAAGATTAGTAGACCGACTCCTTCCTGCATCTACTACTATTACTTCACACATCAACCGCTATCCAGCATGCATCTAGTGTATTAAGTAAATGGAAAAACGGAGTAATGCAATAAGAATGATGACATGATGTAGACAAGATCTATTCATGTAGGAATAGACCCCATCTTGTTATCCTTAATGGCAACAATCAATACGTGTCTTGCTGCCCCTTCTGTCACTGGGAAAGAACACCGCATGACCGAACCCATCACAAAGCACCTCTTCCCATGGCAAGAAAAATCGATCTAGTCAGCCTAACTAAACAAAAGATTCAAAGAAGAAATACAAGGCTATAAGTAATCATGCATATAAGAGATCAAAACTCAAATAACTTTCATGGATAAAATAGATCTGATCATAAACTCAAAGTTCATCGGATGCCAACAAACACACCGCAAAAAGAGTTACATCAAATAGATCTCCAAGAGCCCATTGTATTAAGAATCAAAAGAGAGAGAGAGAGGAAGCAATCTAGCTACTAACTACGGACCCGTAGGTCTACAATGAACTACTCACGCATCATCGAAGAGGCACCAATGAGGTGATGAACCCCTCCGTGATGGTGTCTAGATTGGATCTGGTCGTTTTGGAACTTACGGCGGTTGGAATTGTGTTTCGTCGACTCCACTAGGGTTTTTGGATTTTCAGGGTATTTATAGAGTAAAGAGGCAGTGCAGGAGGCGAACGAGGTGGGCACAACCCACCAGGGCACGCCTGGGCCCCAGGCGCGCCCAGGTGGCTTGTGCTCCCCTCGGAGCCCCCCTCTGGTACTTCTTTGGCCCAGCATGTGTCTTCTGGTCCAGAAAAAATCTCCAAAAATTTTGTTGTGTTTGGACTCCGTTTGGTATTGATTTTCTGCCAAGTAAAAACAAGCAAAAAAGCAATTGGCACTGGGCACTATGTCAATAGGTTAGTCCCAAAAAATGATATAAAGTTGCTATAAAATGATTGTAAAACAACCAAGAATGATAATATAACAGCATGGAACAATAAAAAATTATAGATACATTGGAGATGTATCAGTGACGCATGCTGCCCTGGGGACATTCCACAGAGGATTTTTGGTTCTGCTGTGTTAGCGGCTATGTACAGAGGCCTGTGCAAAGCTTGCTTCTTGAAGTCTAGAAAATCAGGTCTTGTTGGATGTCCACTATTGTTGCAGCTCTGGTCATTCGAGAGATTCCCTATTGGATGACCCTATGTCTATGTGATAAACGTTTTGGTTTGGAGGACATAGCTGGGGCTTATGTGCCTTCTATCCGCGACTTGCCTACTATGGGATCTGTTTGGGCACTGATGTTTATTTGTTGTCATGCACAGAGATTGCGCATACCCAGGTGAGGGGTTGCTACCCGTCCTTCACGGCGAAGTTTGATAGTTTGCACGAGGATCTAGTTATCTGGGAGCCCTACTCGTATCAGACTATAACATCCAGGTATCTAGTTGGGATATCTCACATGTGCACTAGAGATCGACACTATTGGTTAACCAAGGCCAATTTGGTGTTCGATGTGGCGGTTGAGGAGATGGCTCTTCATAGGGTGATGAGACAGTTCGGTCTATGTCAAGAGCCTGAAATTCTAGTTATTCCACACATACCAGGACACGTGCACAAGTAAGTAATACTATTTTAGTTCTCAACTCTGCATTCATAATATAGCTAACCATGTAACGCGCCTGTCAATCTCAGGTACTGTCACGTAGGAGGAAACAAGTCCATGGATTTTTGGCTTCAAAGCATTAGCCCTTACGTCAATGAATGGACTACCGCGCCGACAAATATCTAGGACGAGGTTCGACCCTTTGACTAGGACAAGCTAGGGTTGTATCTGCAATGTTACCGGCATACAACGAGGATCTACTTGGTTCCATCAGCTGCTCCTGATCAGATGGAAGCCCTTCTCACCAGCGATATGTACCCAACTGCCTCTGTTCTGGGAACCAGACACCATGCATGCGTACGTGCCATGGTTCTCATATGTGCAGTTTTTTCATAACCTAAACATATACAATTGGTTAACTATTCGTGTTGTCAACCATACAACAAGGATCTAATTGGTTAATGATGTCTACTACACAACTTTATTCTTGTAGACTTGTGTTGGGCCTCCAAGCGCAGAGTTTTGTAGAACAGTAGCAATTTTCCCTCAAGTGGATGACCTAAGGTTTATCAATCCATGGGAGGCGTACGATGAAGATGGTCTCTCTCAAACAACCCTGCAACCAAACAATAAAAAGTTTCTTGTGTCCCCAACACACCAAATACAATGGTAATTTGTATAGGTGCACTAGTTCAGCGAAGAGATGGTGATACAAGCATAGTAATGATAGTAGATATTGATTTTTGTAATAGAAACAATAAAAAACAACAAGGTAGCAATTGATAAAACGGAGCACAAACGGTATTGCAATGCTTGAAAATGAGGCCTAGGGTCCGTACTTTAGCTAGTGCAATCTCTCAACAAAGCTACTATAATTGGATCATATATATAACCATCCCTCAACGTGCGATGAAGAATCACTCCAGCGTTCTTATCTAGCGGAGAACATAAGACGAAATTGTTTGTAGGGTAGGAAACCACCTCAAAGCTATTCTTTTCGATCAATCTATCCTAGAGTTCGTACTAAAATAACACCAAGTTACTCTTTCCGATCGATCTATCCAAGAGTAACACATCAACCAACTGTAATGTCACCTAGATACTCCAATGTCACCGCGAGTATCGGTGAGTTGATTATACGATATGCATCAAACAATTTCAGATTCATAATACTCAATCCAACACAAAGAACCTCAAAGAGTGCCCTAAGATTTCTACCGGAGAAACAAGGGCAAAAACGTGCATCAACCCTTATGCAAAGATTATCCCAATGTCACCTCGGGAATCCGTGAGTTGAGTGCCAAAACATACATCAAGTGAATCAATATGATACCCCATTGTCACCGCGGGTATTCATAGCAAGACACACATCAAGTGCTCTCAAATCCATCAAAGTATTCAATCCGATAACAACAAATCTCAAAGGGAAAACTCAATTTGTCACAACAAGATAGAGAGGGGAAAATACCATATGATCCAACTATATTAACAAAGCTCGCGATACATCAAGATCGTGCCAACTCAAGAACTCTAGAGAGAGAGAGATTAAACACATAACTACTGGTACAAACCCTCAACCCGAGGGTAGACTACTCCCTCCTCATCATGGAGACCATAGGGATGATGAAGATGGCCTCCGGTGATGATTTCCCCCTCCGACGGAGTGCCGGAACAGGGTCCAGATTGGTTTTTCATGGCTAGGACACAATGGACACAATGGACAGGACTTACCCACTGACTATCAGCAACGGTATAAATTATACCTGCCTCAAGGAGCTTTAGTATTTCCTTTCTTACCACTTCTTTCATTTTAGGATTCAGCCGTCGTTGATGATCACGAACTGGTTTGGCATCTTCTTCCAAATTTATTTTATGCTGACATAGAGTGGGACTAATGCCCTTAAGATCATCAAGAGTATATCCAATAGCAGCACGGTGCTTCTTCAGAGTTTTCAATAATCTCTCTTCTTCATGCTCTGAAAGTTTAGCACTAATAATAACAGGATATATCTTTTTCTCATCAAGATAAGCATATTTAAGAGTATCAGGTAACGGTTTAAGCTCAAACACGGGATCACCCTTGGGTGGAGGAGGATCCCCTAGGATTTCAACAGGCAAATTGTGTTTCAGGATGGGTTCCTGTTTAAAGAATACTTCCTCTATTTCCCATCTTTCATTCATAAACATATCATTTTCATGGTCTAGCAAATATTGTTCTAAAGGATCACTAGGAGGTACGGCAATAGAAGCAAGACCAATAATTTCATCCTTACTAGCCAATTCCTCTTCACGGTGTTGTCTACTAAAATTTAGAGAAATTGAACTCATGAGAGATATCACCTAAACCGATAGTAACAACATCCTTTTCGCAGTCTATCTTAGCATTAACAGTGTTCAAGAAGGGTCTACCAAAAATAATGGGACAAAAGCTATCTTGTGGGGAACCAAGAACAAGAAAATCAGCAGGATATTTAGTTTTCCCACACAAGACTTCAACATCTCTAACAATTCCCATTGGTGAAATAGTATCTCTATTGGCAAGTTTAATTGTGACATCAATATCTTCTAACTCAGCAGGTGCAATATCATGCATAATTTCTTTGTATAAGTCAAAAGGTATTGCACTAGCACTAGCACCCATATCACATAAGCCATAATAACAATGATCTCCTATTTTAACATAAATAACAGGCATGCCTACCACATGTCTATTTTTATCTTTAGCACAAGGTTTGGCAATTCTAGCAGTTTCCTCACAGAAATAAATAACATGCCCATCGATATTATCAGATAGGAGATCTTTAACAATAGCAATATTAGGTTCAACTTTAATTTGCTCAGGAGGTGTATAAGTTCTAATATTGCTTTTACGGACCACAGTTGAAGCTTTAGCATGATCCTTTATTCTAACAGGGAAGGGTGGTTTCTCAACATAAGAAGTAGGAACAATAGGATCATTATAAGTGATAGTCTTTTCTTCAACTTTAATAGGTGTAGCTACTTTTACTTCTATGGGAGGATGATATTTAAACCACTTCTCCTTGGGGAGATCAACATAAGTAGCAAAAGATTCACAGAAAGAAGCTACTATCTCAGAGTCAAGTCCATATTTAGTGCTAAACTTACGGAAAACATCGGTATCCATAAAAGAATCAACACAATCAAACTTAGGTGTCATACCCGACTCCTTACCTTCGTCGAGATCCCAATCTTCATAGTTGTGTTTAATTCTATCCAATAAATCCCATTTTAATTCAATAGTCTTCATCATAAAAGAGCCAGCACAAGAAGTATCGAGCATGGTGCGATTGTTATCAGAAAGCTGAGCATAAAAACTTTGAATAATTATTTCTCTTGAGAGCTCATGATTGGGGAATGAATATAACATTGATTTAAGCCTCCCCCAAGCTTGAGCGATGCTTTCTCCTTCGCGAGGCCAAAAATTATATATATAATTGCGATCACGATGAACAAGATGCATAGGATAAAATTTTGGATGAAATTCCAATTTCAATCGTTTGTAGTTCCATGATCCCGTATCATCACATAGCCTATACCATGTCGATGCATCTCCCTTCAAAGATGAAGGGAAGACCTTCCTCTTAATAACATCACCGGGTATACCTCCAAGCTTAAATAATCCACAAACTTCATCCACATATATTAGGTGCTCATCAGGATGCTTTGTTCCATCTCCTGCAAAAGGATTAGCTAGCAGTTTTTCTAACATACCCGAAGGAATCTCAAAGTGAATATTTTCATTTTCATTTTCAGTAGGTTCAGTAGGTTGAGGAGCAACTCTTTGCTCTACTGGTCGGGGCGAAGATACCCCGAACAAGCCCCTCAAAGGATTACTTTCCATAATAACAAGTGACAGTAAATTTCAGCACACTATATAAATTTTTCCTTGCCAAATTCCACCTACCAAAGGCGCTTCACTCCCCGGAAACGGTGCCAGAAAAGAGTCTTGATGACCCACAAGTATAGGGGATCTATCGTAGTCCTTTCGATAAGTAAGAGTGTCGAACCCAACGAGGAGCAAAAGGAAATGATAAGCGGTTTTCAGCAAGGTATTCTCTGCAAGCACTGAAATAATAGGTAACAGATAGTTTTGTGATAAGATAATTTGTAACGAGCAACAAGTAACAAAAGTAAATAAAGTGCAGCAAGGTGGCCCAATCCTTTTTGTAGCAAAGGACAAGCCTGGACAAACTCTTATATAGAGAAAAGCGCTCCCGAGGACACATGGGAATTATCGTCAAGCGAGTTTTCATCACGTTCATATGATTCGCGTTCGGTACTTTGATAATTTGATATGTGGGTGGACCGGTGCTTGGGTGCTGTTCTTACTTGAACAAGCATCCCACTTATGATTAACCTCTATTGCAAGAATCCGCAACTACAACAAAAGTATTAAGGTAAACCTAACCATAGCATGAAACATATGGATCCAAATCAGCCCCTTACGAAGCAACGCATAAACTAGGGTTTAAGCTTCTGTCACTCTAGCAACCCATCATCTACTTATTACTTCCCAATGCCTTCCTCTAGGCCCAAATAATGGTGAAGTGTTATGTAGTCGACGTTCACATAACACCACTAGAGGATAGACAACATACATCTCATCAAAATATCGAACGAATACCAAATTCACATGACTACTAATAGCAAGACTTCTCCCATGTCCTCAGGAACAAACGTAACTACTCACAAAGCATATTCATGTTCATAATCAGAGGGGTATTAATATGCATAAAGGATCTGAACATATGATCTTCCACCAAATAAACCAACTAGCATCAACTACAAGGAGTAATCAACACTACTAGCAACCTACAGGTACCAATCCCGGACTTGGAGACAAGAATTGGATACAAGAGATGAACTAGGGTTTGAGAGGAGATGGTGCTGGTGAAGATGTTGATGGAGATTGCCCTCTCCCGATGAGAGGAGCGTCGGTGATGACGATGGCGATGATTTCCCCCTCCCGGAGGGAAGTGTCTCCGGCAGAACAGCTCTGCCGGAGCCCTAGATTGGTTCCGCCAAGGTTTCGCCTCGTGGCGGTGGAGTCTCGTCCCGAAAGCTTTCTTATGATTATTTCCTGGACGAAAGACTTCATATAGCAGAAGATGGCCACCGGAGGACCAATAGGGGGCCCACGAGGCAGGGGGCGCGCCCCACCCTCGTGGACAGGTGGTGGCCCCCTGACGTATTTCTTCCGCTCAGTATTTTTTATTATTTCCAAAAATAACTTTCGTGGAGTTTCAGAACGTCTGGAGTTGTGCAGAATAGGTCTCCAATATTTGCTCCTTTTCCAGCCCAGAATTCCAGCTGCCGCCATTCTCCCTCCTTATGTAAACCTTGTAAAATAAGAGAGAATAGACATAAGTATTGTGACATAATGTGAAATAACAGCCCATAATGCAATAAATATCGATATAAAAGCATGATGCAAAATGGACGTATCAGGGGCGCGACGAGCCGAGGCAGGGGATCGCCCCGACGAGGAGCGTCGGCGACTCCGGCCACCGCTCGTGGCGTGCGACCTACCGAAATGCGCAGGACGGAGAGGCGCATCTCGGGGTGGGGGTTACTGCCGATGGAGAGCTTCGCAGCGGCCGCAGCAGGGCTTGCGGCGGAGCAGGGCTTCGGTCGCCGGGTGAACACGGGGTTCTGGTGAGGGAGAGAGGAAGCCGAGGCTATGGGGCGGCTCACTGGAGCATGGGGGATGCGGTGGTGGTGGAGGAACGGAGAGGGAAGCACGGCATCGCCGGAATCGGGAGAGACCCGAGGCGGCGACCACGGTGGTGATGGGGTCAGAGAGAGGCTCTGAGCTCGGGGAGAGGCTCGGGGAGGGGGTTGTGGACTGCGAGGATGCTTGGGGCGTGCTTAAATAGCCGCGGGAAGGCTCAAGGAGGTGGCACGCGGCAGGCGACGTGTCCGCGCGCCGGCGAGGGGCACAGCGTCGGCAGGCGCGGCCAAGGTTCACGGGAAGCGGCGGGAAGGCGACGAGGGGGAAATGGACGAGCAGCAGAGGCTCACGGAGTCGGGCAGCACCAGCGGACACGAGGAGGAAGGGGACACGGAGGGGAAGACGACGATGGCCACAGTGACGCACTGTTTGGTCGTCGGCACAGCTCGCCGGAGAAGAAAACGAAGGGGGCCAGAGTTCCAGAGGGAAGAGGACGCCGAGGGGGAACTGTTGGGCATTAATGGCGAGGCCAGAGCCGGTCGGAGCAGCGCTGCCGACGACAACAGTGGCTAGACCACCGTTTTGGCTGGCTGCCCTCGTAGTCACCACTGGCACGGCGCGCTCCGGAGTTTTTACTGAGGCCAGCTCATGTCTACCGCGTAGTCCTTCCAGAGTGGAGTATTACCATGGTAAAGAAACGGGCAGAGACAAATTGAGCTAAGTAAACCAAGCTGCACAAGTTTGCTGTTGCAAACTTGGCAACATCCTAGAGATAAAACCAGAGAGGTTAAATGGTAAAATATTTGTCTGGGAGGCTAAGGGTAGAAAGGACTACGGTCCTGGGAGTTTTGAGGTAATTTGGACAACTATTTACCATAGTTGTTGTACAACTACCAAATCTGACCCAGAAACTGAATCATGATGAAGCACTCACTAGGAGTGATGGATTGAGCTAAAACTTGGCAAATCTTGATGATTTGGACATACAATGATGCTGTAAAAAGTTCATACCAAATGGACTCACCAAAATGGTACTTCCTTCACAGCTATCATTTCTGTCCAAAAACTTCAGAAAAATCCTCAGGGCAATTGGCTAGATGAAATGAGCCCAAATCTTGTTGAGATAGGTTATATGAGTAGGAGAAGGCCTGGAAAATTTATCAGCCATAATGGAGCAATTTAAAATACACTTGCTTCACAAACTGAAAATTTGGACAGAAAACAAGAATTGCTCCTGTGCTCACATATTTCAATGAAATAAACTGAATTTGGGTGGAGGCTAATGATTTGAGATACTTGAGAGGCTGGAAAAGTTTCATCCCATTTGGAAACTCTATGAAGGTACTTCCTTCACAAAGTTGTATTCTGGTCAGAAACTTTGAAAAATCGCGCAGGGAGCTAGGATGAATGGATTGAGCTCATATTTGGCATCCATGGGTTATTTATCCATGTTAATCACCCTGCCAAATTGAAGCTCCATTGGAATTCGGAATAAAGCACTTCCTTTGCAAAATTTCAGAGAAGGCAGAAACTTGCATTGGATCATGTGCCAAATTTTTGAACTGAGGAACATGAGATTAGGTTGGAACTAGTGATTATATAGCAAGGACAAGATCCACAATTTATGTGGTAATTTTCTCTACTATAAAAATAGTAGTTCCTTGGGAAAATGGCAGAAATGCAATATTGGCATTAAATAGGAAAAGGCAATTTTTCTTATTTAATTATGGCCAATATACTTGCCAGAGCTTGGATAAGGCATAAGTAGCAATGCCACCAATTCTCATGAAATTAGGAGATGGCTAGCTATGCCTTTGGATTTTATTCCTCAGAAAGGCAAGAAAAGGAATAAATCGTAATTCAAAAATATTGCATTGGACTTCGCAATATTTTTGCATATTTCATAAAGATAGGAGGATCTCTGGGAACAATTGGGAGGATCAACGGAGCAAGGAAAATGATGGCTCCTTTGTTAGCACAAAGGACCTGTCCAAATTCCAAGAATTTTGAATTAGGGTTTGAGAGGATTTGAGCTGATGCAAATGAGGTCTTGCCCACTCAAAAAGACATGAGCAAGATTTTGAAAGGTTGAAAATGACAAGAATCATCAGAGTCATCCGGCAAACTCAGGAGAAAATTTTGAAAATGAGTGCCAGGAAGGAATAACAGCACAAAAATTGATAACCTAATTTTGGGGTTGTTACAACTAAACCTCCACATATGCACGACAATGTTGGTCTAGACTACTTAGGACCCCGATGAACAACTTAAATAGTTTTAAGACCTGGATCTACAGCTTTAAAGTTTTAGAACTAACTTGGCACCTCATGAATAGTTATAATCCATATGATGTGTTTTACTCAAAGACGAGATACAGTTTGCATAATTTTTTGGGGAAATACTACATCTAAGACGTAGGCGCTCATGTAAACTGCTTGCTTTCTCATAAGAGTGGTTGGGTATCCCCCAAGCGTGAGGGTGATGTAACCTAGCAATAAATATTTCCCTCGATTAGAGAACCAAGATTAATCGAACAAGAAGGAGTTCTCCCAGTAAACAAAGTCACTGGTACATGCACACAAAACAAAACAAAACAAACATGTCCCCAATGCTTCAAGAAGGTTGTCAAGCTTCTTGTCCTGCTAGTTACAAGATTGAATTGCAAGGGACAATGATAGTTGATCGAAAGATAAAATGGTACACAAAGAATAGTAATTACAGTGAAGATTTTCGTAAAGAAGAATGGACCCAGGGGGCATACGTTCACTAGCGACATCTCTCTAACGCATATAAGTGTGGTGTGGTGAACAAATTACAGTTGGGCATCGATTGAATTGCAATATTTATATTTACGACTATGATCATTCATGGTATATCTCATATAAGTATTACTTCAGTCATAAGTAGTCCGTTATCCAACTACATCCACTACTAATACTCCACTCTAAGACCGCTATCCAGCATGCATATCAAATTATTAACTTTACAAGAAATAGAGTATTGCAACAAACCTGATAACATAATGCAAACAGTAAAACATCAATCTATATGACAGAAACTATCATTTTATCCTTAGAGACAACAATACAATATATGTCTTGATCCTTTTTGTCACCGGGATATAGAACACCGAAAGATTAGAACCCACTACAAAGCATAACTCTCTCAGAAGATGAACTCATCCAACTTGGCCAAAGAAGATAGATAGATCGGAGAACATACAAATCTATTCAATTATACAATAAATAAACTTCAAAAGATTCAATTGAATTCAATGAACAATCTGATCATAAAGTGACAATTCATCATATCCCAACAAACACATACACAAATTACATCGAATTGATCCCGATCATGTGAGGCAACTCACGGGAAGTTGGTATTGAAGATCAGAGAGAGGGACATCTAGCTACTGCTTGAAGGAAATATGCCCTAGAGGCAATAATAAAGTTGTTATTTATATTTCCTTATATAATGATAAATGTTTATTATTCATGCTAGAATTGTATTAACCGAAAACTTAGTAGTGTGAATACATAGACAAACAGAGTGTCCCTAGTATGCCTCTACTTGACTAGCTCGTTAATCAAAGATGGTTAAGTTTCCTGACCATAGACATGTGTTGTCATTTGATCAACGAGATCACATCATTAGAGAATGATGTGATGGACAAGACCCATCTGTTAGCTTAGCATAATGATCGTTTAGTTTTATTGCTATTGCTTTCTTCATGACTTGTACATATTCCTCTGACTATGAGATTATGCAACTCCCGAATACCGGAGGAACACCTTCTATGCTATCAAATGTCACAACGTAACTAGGTGATTATAAAGATGCTCTACAGGTGTCCCCGAAGGTGTTTGATGGGTTGGCATAGATCAAGATTAGGATTTGTCACTCCGTGTATCGAAGAGGTATCTCTGGGCCCTCACAGTAATGCACATCACTATAAGCTTTGCAAGCAATGTGAATAATGAGTTAGTTACGGGATGATGCATTACGGAACGAGTAAAGAGACTTGCCGGTAATGAGATTGAACTAGGTATGATGATACTGACGATCGAATCTCAGGCAAGTAACATACCGATGACAAAGGGAATGACGTATGTTGTTATGCGGTTTGACCGATAAAGACCTTCGTAGAATATGTAGGAGCCAATATGAGCATCCAGGTTCCGCTGTTGGTTATTGACCGGAGATGTGTCTCGGTCATGTCTACATAGTTCTCGAACCCGTAGGGTCCGCATGCTTAACGTTTGAAAGGATCGATATAGTTGACTAGAGGGGGGGTGAATAGGCAACTAACAATTTTTAGCTTTTCTTTACCAATTTAAACTTTGCATCAAAGTAGGTTTTCTAGATATGCAACTAGGTGAGCAACCTATATGATGCAACAAAAATAAGCATACACGCAAGCAAGAGATAAAGCACAAATAAGCTTGCACAAGTAAAGGCACGAGATAACCAAGAGTGGAGCCGGTGAAGACGAGGATGTGTTACCGAAGTTCCTTCCCTTTGAGAGGAAGTACGTCTCCGTTGGAGCGGTGTGGAGGCACAATGCTCCCCAAGAAGCCACTAGGGCCACCGTTTTCTCCTCACGCCCTCACACAATGCGAGATGCCGTGAATCCACTATTGGTGCCCTTGGAGGCGGCGACCGAACCTTTACAAACAAGGTTGGGGCAATCTCCACAACTTAATTGGAGGCTCCCAACGATACCACGAAGCTTCACCACAATGGACTATGGCTCCGCGGTGACCTCAACCGTCTAGGGTGCTCAAACACCCAAGAGTAACAAGATCCACAAGGGATTAGTGGGGGGGATTCAAATTTCTCTTGGTGGAAGTGTAGATCGGGGCCTTCTCAACCAATCCCTAGAGAATCAAACAAGTTTGGTTGGCTAGGGAAGGAGATCGGGCGAAAATGGAGCTTGGAGCAACAATGGAGCTTAGAGGTGAAAGAGGTAGTCAACTAGAGGAGGAAGACACCCCTTATATAGTGGAAGAACAAATCCAACCGTTATCCACCAACTCAGCCTGCGCAGTGCGGTACTACCGCACCTGAGGCGCGGTACTATTGCAGGGGCACGCGGTACTACCGCACCTGAGGCGCGGTACTACCGCAGGGGCATGCGGTACTACCGCAGAGCCCCGCGGTACTACCGCCCACGCAGCAGAGACCAGAACAGCCACACATGCACTAAGGCAGAGGGCGGTAGTACTGCTGGCGCGGTACTACCGCTCCCCCTTGCAGTACTACCACAAGGCAGGGGCTGTCCAGGGATGGGAAGGCACGGATATAAAAAATTACATCCGTGGCTACTTCCGCAGAGTTGGAGTCGATGCAAAAACCCGACGCGGTAGTACCGTAAGCCAGCCGCGGTACTACCGCGCGAGGTGCGGATGTAAAAAATTACATCCGCCCCTTACTGCCGCGTACCTGCGGAACTAAGCAGGGACCACGGTGCTACCGCTTACTAGAAGCGGTACTACTGTGGGTCCTTGCGGTACTACCGCACCAGCGGGCGGTACTACCGCAAGGTCCTGCGGTACTACCGCTCTAACGAGCAGTACTACCGCACCCCCTAGTTCGGCAAACAAGAGCAATATTTGCATAAACAAGGAAAACATAGGATGCTCCAAAGGCTAGAGGAAAGGAGGTGCAAAGGAAGATGTGTACGTGATGAATCCACCCAACCTTTCCAACGCGGACCCCCTCTTAATAGTACGGCTTCCCTACGACTCAATACCATCGAAAAGAACCGAAGAGAAACGCCGTCTTCTATAGCCTTCGAGGGGAACCCAATCATCTTGTGCCTAGTCAATATATCTGAAATATTCGATGCACATGATTAGTCCGCAAAAGCATTGTCATCAATCACCAAAACCAACTAAGGGATAAAAATGCCCTTACAATCTCCCCCTTTTTGGTGGATTGATGACAACACGGGATTTGCACAAGGGTATAACGCAAAGAGCAAGGGCAAACCCCAAGTCTCTAAAATATAGACGGGCTCCCCCTAGATGTGTGCTATCTCGGTGAGTGCTTTGGACTGTACGGCACACATAGTAGGATCAACACTCCCCCTATATTTTATAGACATGGCAAATCTTGCAATAAGGCTAAAGCTAAGCAAGATAGACAGGAGCATAATGTAATAAGCACAAGATAGAATAAGCTCACTACGGTACGATAGAGTGCATATGTCTTACACCATATGATAGAAGGTCTCACGAGCACAAACCAAAGCAAACGAAATAAACGAAGTTCAACTGACCCAAACACGACACAACTCGCAAATCCTACACTCTCTCCCCCTTTGGCATCGAGACGCCAAAAAGGCAGAGAGGACACCTACAGCAATAGTGGTGGCTCAAGCGGAGTAGTCACTTGCACGCTCCTCGTCAGACTCTGCAGCTGGGACGGACTCCTCCTCAGACTCGATCCACCGATAACCGTGCTTGTGCAACCATTCTGCCTCTGGGGTGATGTTCAGCTCTGACCCGCTAGAAATGTTCTCGCCAAAGGTCCTGAAAATCCGCTTGTCGCGGCGGCGAGTCTCCTTGGAAGCCACATGGGTCTGGTACTGCCCCTTTGCTTGCATACAGAACAGCATCTTCATCTTGTTCTTCAGTCGCTTAGCCCAAGAAGGCTCAGAGGTGGGAGGGATGTAACCCTCTGAGTTGTCCTCGTCTGCTACCTCCTCCTCATCCTCAACTGCATCCACATCCATGGCAGCCGCAGTATCAGCACGAGAGGTAGCGTTGGCCCACTGATGCTTGATACGGAGGTTGATGGGCTCATGCCGGATCCAACCAGGGGCCTCAAACTCATCCTGAGGGTAGACCCGCTCCCAGGTAGCCGAGATCAACTGAAACAGATAAGGTCCATAGATGGGGACCTTGCGGTTGTAGACCGCAAAGCGAAGCTCATGCCACATGATATGAGAGACATCAAGTGGTGGTGTCTGAGAGTTGCGAGCATCTTCACACAGGAGCATGATATCCACAAGATAGGCATGCACCTTGTCCTTGTCCCCAATGCGTGGGAAGAGAGTGTTGCGGAAGATCCGGTGCATGATGTCAAGAAAGGAGTTGAGTACCCAAGATGACTTGCCATTGGAGAGCCTCTTCTCCACATAGTAGGGCATAAGCTTGTTCTTGTTGGCAGACTCGGGATTGGCATGAGGGCGAACACCTTGGGGTGTGGCGAGCCCCACATCCGGAACCCCAAGCAAGGTCATGAATTCCTTCCAAGTAGCAGTCAGCTGCCGACCATTGGTCATCCAAGTCATGGTCCTTTCCTCATTGGGATGAAAATGCACTGAGGCAAAGAACTGAGCAAGGATCTCAGGATCATAGTCTTTGTGGAATGAGATGATATGCTCAATGCCAAATTGCTCCACTAGGTCCAAAGCCTCACCAAAGTATTCCCGGTGCGCCTCTTTGCGCATGTGATGCATGTTGATCCACTTCACCTCCACATGGATATTTTGCTTGGCCTTGATGACATCCAGATAAATGAGATTATGCTGCTTGGTCCAGAATAGATCATTCCCTCGAAAGTTAGCACGAGGGTTTCCATACGGATTGATCTTCCTCCGAGAGATGAACTCAGCAAGCGGTATCTCATCCATACCCTTGGCGGGTTCCTTCTCTTTGGTGGCAGTGGTCTTGGTTCTGTGTTGGGGGGCATTGGAGCCCTCTGCTCCCTCTATGTTGCGCATACGCTTGGACCCCGTGTCACGACTTGGATTGGAGCGGCGAGCTTGAGCACCTGAGCCACCACCTAAAACACACACCACAAAACAAACGCGCACGAAACACGAGAAGGATCAATGCAAAGACCACAGCAAAGCAGGTGAAACAAGTAGACATGGCACATGAGAAGTGCCACAAGAGGGATTTGAGACAATGTTAATATCGTGTGTTGCGCCACGTGCGGTAGTACAGCTCCAAGGAGCGGTAGTACCGGACGTGCGGTAGTACCGCACCAGCAGGGCGGTAGTACCGGACGTGTGGTAGTACCGCACCTGGAGAGCGGTAGTACCGCACGGTGCAGATCTGAAACAGCCATGGAGATCTGAGCACAACCGTGTCAACACGGGGTACTACGGTCGATCAAATCCATCACGGGACAACTATAGCAAGTACCATCACTACACAAAACTGCTCTCCTACATCCTACTCTTGCATAGATTTGGCCTAAAATCTCAAGAACAACTTGCATCTCCCCAAAACCTAAAAACAACAAGACGAACAAGAAAAAGGGAGGGATTGGGGAGAAACCTTGTTCCATGGTAAGAGGGAGTGGTGGGGAACGATCCCACCGGTCGGAATCCGAGGAGAGCGGCCGGAGAAGGAGATCCGGCGAGGACCTCCGGCGCCGTTCTTGAGAGAGAGAGGCGGAGTGGGGAGAGAGACGAATGGGTATGGGGGAGTTAGAACTCCCCCTACCCGTGTTTAACCCCCACACGCCCTCGACCGCACGGTAGTACCGCACGTCATCGCGGTACTACCGCCCCGGGCGGAAGTACCGCACCGTGACTATAGTACCGCTCCCCCAGGCGGCAATAAAAAATTACTGCCATGCTGGGTGCGGTAGTACCGTGCGCTCCTCACGCGGTAGTACCGCACGTCATTGCGGTAGTACCGCCCCGGGCGGAAGTACCGCACCAAGGTCGTAGTACCGCTCTTCCAGGCGGCAGTAAAAAATTACTGCCGCGCTGGGTGCGGAAGTACCGCGCGCCCCCCCTTGCGGTAGTACCGTGGCAGGCCGCGGTAGTACCGTGAGCTCACGAAAAGATAGTTTCAACCAAAAGAGAGGACATCGAAGCACGGAACCTTCAAGCGAGAGACCACACCAAAGAGCTAACACACTGGACACCACAAGCACAAGCTCGGCACGAAGGAAGAGAGGCAAGAGACAACACAGACCAAAAACGAGACACAAACTCTCCAAGGAGAGGGCGGTGGCCGGAGCCACCTATGTTTGAGTCAATTGGTATGGCACCGTGAAGAATTATCCTTGGGCCCATGACCAAAACTCGTCTTTGAAGCGCAAGTACCATCAAAAATGGCTAATGTGAAAGAGTTGATCACTTTATGCATAATGGGGGAGGGAGAGTTCATTGAGAGAACAACACTCCCCCTATGTCCATGCCTTCACCTAGATTAGACAACAAGTTGAGTGTGGTGGGGTGTGCAAGGGTTCAAGCAACATTTCTCGAATCAATGATATTTAGCTCATGCCTTAACTCGCGAAATCTTGCTTCATCCAAAGGCTTCGTGAAAATATCTGCAAGGTTATCATGGGTGGTGACGTAGTTGAGCTCGATCTCCCCTCGCCTAATGTGATCTCGGATGAAGTGATACCGAATCTCAATATGCTTCGTCTTGAAGTGTTGCATGGGGTTGAGAGAAATCTTGATGGCACTTTCATTATCACACCAAAGAGGCACTTTGTCACAAATGACACCGTAATCCTTTAAAGTTTGCCTCATCCATAAGAGTTGTGCACAACAACTCCCGGCCGCCACATACTCCGCTTCGGTGGACGAGAGAGACACACAAATTTGCTTTTTCGAAGACCAACTTACCAAAGAGCAACCAAGGAATTGGCACCGTCCGGAAGTGGACTTCCTATCCACTTTGTCTCCCACCCAATCGGAGTCCGAATATCCTACAAGCTTGAAGTTCTCTCCTCTTGGGTACCATAAGCCAAAGTTTGGGGTATGAGCCAAATATCTAAAGATTCGCTTGACCGCCACAAAGTGGCTTTCCTTAGGTGCGGCTTGAAACCATGCAAAAATTCCCACACTCAACATGATATCCGGTCTAGATGCACAAAGGTAAAGCAAGGAACCAATCATGGAGCGATATACCTTTTGATCCACCGCTTTAGCATTGGGATCGATGTCAAGTTGGCACTTGGTGGGCATTGGAGTGGACGCCAGCTTGACATCACTTAGCTTGAATCTCTTGAGCATGTCTTGAGTGTATTTGGCTTGGTTGATGAAGGTTCCTTCTCTTCTTTGCTTTACTTCGAAACCGAGAAAGAACTTCAACTCACCCATGGAAGACGTCTTGAACTTTGAGGTCATGAGTGCGGCAAATTCCTCATTGAAAGCTTTGTTGGGAGAACCAAAGATAATGTCATCAACATATAGTTGGCATACAAACAACTCCCCTTTGACCTTCTTAGTAAAAAGAGTGGGGTCAATTAGCCCAACTTCAAACCCACGATCTTGTAACAACTCGGTAAGGTGGTCATACCACGCACGTGGGGCTTGTTTAAGGCCATAGAGTGCCTTATCGAGTTGATACACATGATCGGGAAAGTAGGGATCCTCGAACCCGGGGGGTTGCTTGACATAAACCAACTCATTAATAGGACCATTAAGAAAAGCACTCTTCACATCCATTTGTTGCAACTTAAAGTTGTGATGAGAAGCATAAGCAATCAACAAACGAATAGATTCAAGGCGAGCAACGGGAGCAAAGGTTTCACCATAGTCGATACCCTCGACTTGGGAGTAGCCTTGTGCCACCGATCGTGCCTTGTTGCAGATGATGGTCCCATGAGCATCTTGCTTGTTCTTGAATATCCACTTGGTTCCAATGACATTGTGGTTCCCCGTTGGCCTTGGCACTAATCGCCACACCTTGTTGTACTCGAAGTTGTTGAGTTCTTCATGCATGGCATTAAGCCAATCCGGATCTTTGAGTGCTTCATATACCTTTTGGGGTTCAACACAAGAGACAAACGCGTGATGTTCACAATAGTTTGCCAATTGTCTATGAGTGCTTACCCCCTTTTGAATGCTTCCAAGCACATTCTTCATGAGATGACCCTTGGTGGAGAGCTTGGATGCAATCTTGGCGGCACGATGCTCCAATTCCTCCTCGGTGGTGAGTTGAGGAGCGGTCACTTGATCATCTTGAGCGCCGTCTTGAGCTTGTTCTTGATCTTGAACTTGCTCGGGGGAGAGAACTTGACCTTGGGCATCACTTGGTGTGTCAACACCGTCTTGAGCATGATCTTGCCCTTGGTCTTGTTAATGAGGTTGAGGGCCTTCACTTTGTTCTTTGGAAGCGTGTGGGCCTTGGGTTGGTGATGGCTCCACTTGAGTGGAGCATTGTCCTTATCCTTCGGCCACAAGGGGTTCCTCAATGGGTAGGATAAAACCAACACTCATTCTTCTTATGCCTTGAGGAGGAATTTCATCACCTACATCACAAAGTGCCACTTTGCTCCACTTGGGAGCCGTTATTCTCATCAAACTCCACGTTACACGTCTCCTCAATAAGTCCCGTGGATTTATTGAGGACACGGTAAGCATGAGAGTTTGTAGCATAACCAACTAATATGCCCTCATAAGCTCTAGCCTCAAATTTAGACAACCGAACACCTTTCTTGAGAATGAATCACTTACACCCGAACACCCGAAAATACTTGAGGTTGGGCTTGTTACCGGTGAGAATCTCATATGGAGTCTTGTTCAAGCCCTTGCGGAGGTAGAGCCGATTGGATGCATGACACGCGGTGTTGATGGCTTCGGCCCAAAATTTGTATGGAGACTTGAACTCCGCCATCATGGTCCTTGCCGCATCCATCAACGTCCAGTTCTTCCTCTCCGCAACACCGTTTTGTTGAGGGGTGTAAGGTGCGGAATATTGATGGTTGATCCCCTCATCACTAAGAAACTCATCCAAGGTGTAGCTCCTGAACTCGGTGCCGTTGTCACTTCTTATTGTCAAGATCTTTGCATTGTGTTGACGTTGGGCTTCATTTGCAAAGTCAATGACGGTTTGTTGGGTCTCGCTCTTCCTCTTGAAGAAATACACCCAAATGTATCTTGAATAGTCATCCACAATCACCAAGCAATACTTCCTACCCCCAAGACTATCAAAAGATGGAGGCCCAAAGAGATCCAAATGAAGGATCTCCAAAGGCCTCTTCGAGTAAATGATAGTCGTGGGAGGGTGAGCCTTCTCATGTAGCTTTCCTTCGATACAAGCACTGCAAGCACGATCTTTAGCAAAACTAACATTCGTTAGTCCACGGAGATGGTCCCCCTTGAGAAGACTTTGCAAAGATCTCATATTGACATGGGCTAAACGGCGATGCCAAAGCCATCCCACGTCAACTTTAGCCATTAGGCATGTCGCGGTCTTAGTGGGTCGCTCCGAAAAGTTAATCACATAGAGACCGTTCTCGACATGCCCAACAAAGGCTACTTTAAGAGTCTTGCTCCACAAGAGGGCCACGGTATAAATATCAAAGAAAGTGGCAAAGCCCATGATTGCAAGTTGACGAACGGAAAGTAAATTGTATGCAAGGGACTCAACAAGCATGACCTTCTCGATCGTGAGATCATGAGAAATGACAACTTTGCCGAGTCCCAATACCTTAGAAGACGAGGCATCACCCCACTCAACATTGGTGGGCATAGATGGAATCTTGTGCACGTCCACCACCAAGTCCTTGCTTCCGGTCATATGATTTGTAGCTCCACTATCGAGCAACCATGATCCCCCACCGGAAGCAAACACCTACAAGAGATCAATGCTTGGTTTTAGGTACCCATTTTGTAATGGGTCCTTTGATGTTAGTAACAAGGGTCTTAGGAACCCAAATAGACCATTCAATATACTCATGAGGAGAACCAACAAATTTGGCATAAACATGCCCATCACTAGCACGGCATAACACATAAGAAGGATTAAAGTCGCCGGCTTTGTTGGAAGGGGTGGCATTGCCCTTCTTGACACCGCCACCCTTCGCATTGTTCTTCTTCTCCTTGGAAGCACCCTCTCCCTCCTTCACAAAAGTTTGCTTGAGAGGAGGAGGTCGTTTGGTCTTGTAATTCTTCTTCTTGTTCTTGGGATTGGGTGCGAACCCAATCCCCTCCTTGGCCACAACTTCCTTTTGATTGCTCAAAAGGTCGTTGGGGTTCTTCTCACCTTGTATGCATGACACAAGGCCTTTCTCAAGTTGCTCCTTCAACTCAGCATTCTCCTCAACAAGATGCACATGCTCACAACAAGGGTTAGTAGCATTTGCATTATCAATTAACACCATATGAGGAAAGGTGGCTTTCTCCTTAGTTAGCTTCACTTGGAGTTGATCATGAGACTCCTTGAGGCTAGCATGAACACCCTTCAAGACTTTGTGAGCCTTGTCGAGAATGTCAAACTCCTCTTTGAGTCTAGCAAGATCAACCCCAAGCTTTGCCTTCTCGGAGTTTTGCACACGAGACACAACAAGAGCATGATCAAGATCTTTCTTTAACTTAGCATGATCATCGTTGTGTGGCTCCTCAAGAGCCAAACGAAGACCACGCTCTTCATCAAGAGCATTGGAAAGATCCGAAATCTCATCGGCATAGTCACGACTATGCCCCTCCATCTTAGACATGGTATCTTCGTGAGCCTCGATCATGTCATTGGCTTCACCAAGTTGTTCCAAGAGAGCAACGAAGTGCTTCTTGGATTTACCCTTGAGTTTACCCATAAAGGTCTCAAACTCATTCTCCTCCACATTTGTCCCCTCATATTCATCAATGCTATCTGTCGAAGAAGGATGATTAATGATGGTAGTTTTGATGTTGGGGGTTACCTTGTTGGTGGCTTTAGCCATGAGGCACTTGGCGGTGATGTTCTCATTGGGTGAGTCGAAGAGAGATATCCGTGGAGTCATCGCAATGGCAACGGAGGCCATGGCAACCGACTCACCATCTTCATCATCATCATCATCCTCATTGTACTCTTCTTGTACCACCAATGCCTTGGGAGGAGTCTTCTTGGTGAAGTTGCTCTTGTTGGGGAACGACTTGGCCTTGTCCTTTCGGATGAGCTTGCCACCATTGTCTTCCCTCTTCTCGTAAGGGCACTCCGCAACAAAGTGGCTCACATTGCCACAATTTAAGCAAGTCCTCACTCGTTGCTTGCCCTTTGCGCCACTTGAATTGTTCTTGTTGAAGTTTGGCCTTGAGTTCTTCTTGCTCCAAAATTGCATTGAAGCAAGAGCCATGTGTTCATGATAGGCATACTTCATATCTTCGAGGTTGCTCTCCTCTTCTTCCTCTTCATCCTCTTCCTCCATACTCACCTTGGCCTTTAGCGCAAGGTTGGGCTTCTTTACTCTTTGAGAGCGAAGAACCGCGTTGTCGGCGGTCTTGTCCAAGATGCTCATAGCAACGAACTCATCCAACACTTCACTTGAGGACAAGGTGTGGAAGTCCGGCCTTTGACGAATGACGGAGGACATGGCTTTGTGGTAGGGCATCATTTCCTTGAGGAATTTGCGCTTGATCCAATTGTCATCTGTGTCCTTACTTCCATGATCTCGGAGAGAGACCGCGAGTTTGGTTACTCTCCGATAAAGCTCACGAGGTTCTTCATCTTCTTTCATTGCAAACTCATCGGCTTCATCTTGCACCACTTCATAGTTGGAGCGTTGAATGCTTGCGCTTCCCCGATAGAGGGAAATGACTTGTTGCCAAGCATCTTTGGCAATGGTGTAGGGCCGGAGATGAGGAAGATCTTCGGGTGGGATTGCTTCTTGGATGATGAAGAGAGCATTCTCATTGAATTAATGGTCCACGACTTCTCTAGGAGTGAAGTTGCTTTGATCATGCGGATAGAAACATTGTTCAATGATTATCCAAAGGTTAGTGTTCACATGATTTAAATGACGCTTAAAACGATAGACCCAAGAATCAAATTCTACATTCTTCTCAATCTTAGGGGCCGGGCCGGCATGATTCAAATGAGTGGAAGGAAGCGGTCCACCATAGACAAGTGGAGGTTCCACATGGGCAAAGATGCCGGTGCCATTTTTACCACTAGAAGAAGGAGCTTTCTCGCTAGTAGCTTCCCCCTTGTCGGAGGTAGCATCCGTCACCTTGTTAGTGTGTCGGGTGGTTGGTGCGACATATGCCAACGGATGGCTTATCATTGTGGGTGCCAATAATACATCGCCGGTGCCTGGAAACGGGATAAGGCGAAGACATGCACGCCGGCGGATCTTACCCAGGTTCGGGGCTCTCCGAGGAGATAACACCCCTAGTCCTGCTCTGCGGGGTCTCCGCATGATCACTAGATCAAGGAAAGGTAGCTACAATCGCTCCTAGAGCTGTTGGGTTCAAGGGAGAAGAAGAACAAGGCTAGCTCTTGCTTCTCTCTATCCCTATGGTGTGTGTGCTGTGTTCAGAAGCTCACCCTTTGCATGGGTGCTCCGGGGGGTTTATATAGGCCTACCCCCCGGGGGTACAATGGTAATCCGGCTGGGCTCTGGTCCCAACCGTCAGTGTCTATGCTCGCCGACTTCTCCGCCGGCGGTTGGGTCCCGCCGGCGGGTGGGTCCCGCCGGCTGCCGGCTTCTTGGCCGACAGGCCGGCCCCACCGCCTAGGGTCTTGTCGGCGGCTGCTTACTGTAGCCTCGCCTCTGATGACGAGGGCTTTGTCGAGGTAAGCATGGCTACAGTGGGCCGCCTCGGGGGCTCTCACTGTAGCCTCACCTCGTCTTGTCTTCTTAATGGGGCTCCTGCTTCGAGGAAGGGGGTAGCCGGCTTCTGGGGGCCGGCTACACCCTCGATCGACTGGGGGAGGCCGGGCTGCCTCCGCGCCTCTCTCTGACGGAAGGGGCCCGGCGCCTGCGGGCCGTGCTGGAGTCGGTCGTGGATGACGTTGAGGTTGGCATGGCTACAGTGCCGAGCCGAACAGGAGACAGTCATCCCGTACGGCCTCCTGTGGCCATGCCTGCCTCGGGCCTCGGGGGTAGTGGGCCGCATTGTGGCCACACCCCGTCTTGTCACCGTTATGTGGGTGTAGCTTTGGTGGTTGTGGTCTCGGCCGGCTTCTTGGAGTCGGTGTTCTTCTTGGCTGGCTTCTTGGAGTCGGCTACCCCGTAGTCGTCCTGGGGAGGGGTTGCTGAGGCTGGGTCGCCTTCCGGGAGTCGGCTTCAGAGGTAGCCGGCCAGGGAAGGCGGCCCAATGCTTGGAGTGCTTGGAGGCCCGAAGGCCTGATAATTTTTTCAGAAGAACCAGGGGCAGTCGGTTAGGCTACCCGTGGCCATTTACTCCGACAGTAGTCCCCGAAGCTGATTGGGCTTCGAGGTGGAGTAGGGCTTGAGAAGCTCGATCAGCTTCCTATCTTGACAAGTCGGCAGCTGGGAGCCGGCTTTAGTTAGGTGTGCCGCCTTGGTCGAAAACTCCGGAGTCGGAGGGCGGGAGCTCGCTAGCGTGTGCTCCGGGCCGCGGGCCAGCCACTTGCCGTTTGCGAACCACGTGGCCTCCCTCGGCCAGAAAGCCTACCAACCCACGCGCGTGACGGGACGTCGCCGCAGGGCGGGGGCCCGCCACGTCCGCGCCCGGGCCCAGGCGCGGATTCTCTGTATCCCGAAACCGCCCGCACGTCTCCTTGCGGCAGTTTCGGCTCGCCTTTAGGGCGCAATAATCGCGGGGCGTGGGGGGAATGGGTGCAGTTAATCCCACGTCTCCCCCCCACGTCCGGCCTCTTCGGCCTCGCCTCGCGAAGCTATAAGTAGGGGGAGGTGGAGGGCGGCAAGCCCTCGCACGCTCCTCCTACTTCCACCGTCTTCTTCGCTCGCCGTTTCTTGCAACAGCACCTCGCCGCCGCGCTCTTCCACCGCACGTTCCTCCGCCGCCGCGCTAGTTTTTGCCATGCCTCCCTCCACGGAGCAGTATGGCGGGGATTGGGACGGCTCCAACGTGCACGAAGACCACGTCGAGTTCCTCCGCAATACTCGGCGGCTGCCGGCCGCGGACAAGGTGGAGGTCCGCCTTGCGCCGGCGAGGGAGATTACGCAGAAGCCGCGGGAGGGCGAGCGGGTGGTCTTCCGCTCGCACTTCTTGCGCGGCATCGGCCAGCCAGTGAGCGCCTTCTTCCGCTCCTGGCTTGATTTCTATCAGCTCCAGCCGCACCACCTCACCCCGAACGCGGTGCTGCTGCTATTAGCCTTCGTCACCCTGTGCGAGGGCTACCTCGGCGTCCTCCCCACCCTCGAGCTCTGGGGGGAGTTCTTCCAGTCCAAGCTGGGCACGCGCATGCAGGGCGTGCCAGCTCAGACTGGCGCCTTCATCGCGTCGCGGAGGTCGGTCGCCGACAACCCCTTCCCCGTCATCACGCTGATCCAATCGGTGAAGAAATGGCAAAAATCGTACTTCTACGTGCGGAACATCGCCCCGCGGGCCGACTACATCAACCTGTCGGCTTACGTAGCCGGCCCTCCGGCGGGCAGGCGGCCCCAGTGGTCCTTCCGGGCCGTGACTCTGACGCCGGCCGGGTCCGCCGCCGTCGCCCGAGTGCGAGAGCTGACCCAGTCGGAGGGCTTGACGGGGCCCGACCTGCTGGCCGCATTCGTCACGCGTCGGGTTCTTCCGCTCCAGAGCCGGCCTCATCTGATCTGTCAGATGAGCGGCCAGCTCGATCCGAGCTGAATGTGCACCAAGGAGATGCCGCGCGAGGAGGTCGCCTACATGGTGAACTACCTTGCGAACTGCAAACTCACCGAAGAGTGGCAGTTCGGCAAGGAGCCATATAGCCGAGCCAATCCGCCGCCTACGGTATGTTCTCCTTGTCTCTTTTTCTTTTTCCTTGCTTTGTTGCCGAGTTCCTCTTGGATGACTCTAACTTAGTCGGTTCGTTTTTCGACAGAGTCCTCTTCTTCGGCCGGCCAGCGGGTCAGACGCGGAGCGTCGATTCGTCCCCGACCGGACCGAACACGATCTGGAGGACCCCGACTTGGGGGCGGCCGGTATGGATGACAACATCGAGCCGGGCGGTGGCCAAGCCGGCGGCGAAGCAGGCGGCTCCGGGCTCGGAGTCACCTTCGACGACTGGCCGGACGATGATGAGGCCGAAGTCGCCCCGCGCCGCCAGCCGGCGTCTGGACACGGCGCGGGTTCCTCTGCTGCACCGCATGCTCAGGGCGGAGGTCAAAAGCGTCGCGCCACCCAGGGTTCGTTCGGTAGCTGGACGAAGAAACCCAGGGGCGGGGCGGCAGGCACCAGGCGGGAGGAGGCGGCCGCGAAGGCGGCTCACTTCCGCAAGACGGTGAAGCAACCGCAGACCGTGTCGGCGTAAGTTCACTTTCCTTCGTATACTCTTTTTCTTTCTTTTCTCTGGTGGTTCCTGAACCCTTGTCTTTTTCTCCAACGATCAGAGCTCCGCTGTCGCTTGAGCAGGCGGCTGCCACCTCCGTCGTTGAGTCGCCGAGGGGCTCTGGGAGCACCACCTGCCGCGTGGACCCCCGTGCCGACCTTCAGGAGGCGACAGAAAGGAACGCGCGGGAGGCGCGGGCGGAGCGAGAGGCGCAGGAGGCGGAGGCACGGAGGGCGGCCGCCGCCCAGGCGGCACGGGAGGAGGAGGCGGCGAAGGCACTCGCCGATGCCGCAGCCAGGGCCCAAGCAGAGGCTGCGGCCGCGGCGGCGGCGGGGGAGGTTTTGATGGTCACCCCGCTGCGCGTCATGGCGCCTGGGGACATGGAGCCCTCGCCAGAGGGAGCCAGCGGCGACCAGCCAGGGCTGGGGGGAAGCGACGACGTCATCATCCTGGAGAGGGCGCCGGTGCCGACCCCGCCAACTGGGGCGGCTCAAGGCGGCCGGCCTGATCCGCCGCCTGCCCAGTCGGCGGGGGGCGAGCCGGCCTCGAGGGCTGAGATGGCGGTCCGGATTCCGTCGAGCCGGCGCGCGGGGAAGGCTGTGTCGGAGCCACAGAAGGCCGCGTCGGAGCCGCAGCCGGCCGTGGGCTCCAGCTCGTCGGCCCGGGATGCGGAGGCGGCCAGCGCCACCTCGGGGTGGACGCTAGGCGGAGGGACGGCCGTGGTGAACGTGGCTGCACAGGACGTCCGGACCCGGCTCTAGGGCCAAGCTGCGGCGCTGAGGCAGTTCACCGACGAGTTCCTCGCGACGCGGGCGGCCATCCGGGTTAGTATTCCCATCTTGCTTCTTCTTGATCTTGATTTCTTCCGTGGGGGCGTGTCAGCGCACCCACTGGGTGTAGTCCCCGAGTTCCGAGTCGGCTGCTGAGCAGGCGGCTTGGAACTTCTTGGTGGATTTGCCTTTGCTATCCTTGTTCTTACTTCGATCTTCTGTCCATCTTGCAGGACTACCACAACCTTCGAGCGGCCGCCTTCAACTCCCAGGCTCGGGAGCTGACTCAGAAGACCGCCGACCTTACTGAGAGCCGAGGTACGTGGTTTGTTCTTTATCTCATGTGGGGGCGCGTCAGCGCACCCACTGGGTGTAGTCCCCGAGATTCGGGCCGACTGCTGAGCAGTCGGGTCGGATCTTCCTTGACGACTTCTTCTTATTGTTCTTTCTTTTTCTGCCGTCCCTGCAGCGGCCAACGCCAGTCTGAGGGCACAGCTGGGAGAGTCTCAGACTGCCCTTCGTGCCAAGGATGCCGAGCTCACCACCCTGGTGCAGGAGCGCGACCGCCTGGTCAAGAAGCTGGCCGACCAGGAGGAAGGCCACAAGGCGGCCCTGAAGGTGGTGCAGGACCGCGAAGCCGCCCTCCAGGCCGAGTATGAGATGGAGGCGGCTGGCTGGGCCGAGGCCAGGCAGACTCTGGTCTCTGGCTATGGCCAGATCGAAGATCTGGTTGACGGTAAGCCGCATACCTCTTCGTCCTTTCTTGCCATCTGCCACTTTAGCTCTTTTTCTGATTTGGTGCTCTTTTCTCCTTTTCTTCTTCTTTCTTGCGTAGAATATTTCCCTGGCTATTCTACTGTTGCCAACCAGACCATCGAGGCCCGTCGCCAAGCGCGAAGGCAGGCTGGCTTTGAAATCTCGCCAACCGCCGGCCGCTCGCTGGAGGAGCGGCTCCTGGTGATCCAGGCCCGCATCCAGCCGGCTCACCGACTGCTCCGTCGGCTTCAGCGTGCCGGGGCGCAAGTCTTGGCCGCCCTCTGGCCTGGCCAAGTGGTTACTCGCACCCCCAGTCGGACTGCCGACTGGCTGGAGGTGGCAGTCGGCCGCTTCGAGGCTTGGAAGGCCTCGGCGGCTCGCTCCGGCGCCAGGCGGGCGCTGGAGTTCGTCAAGGCCTGGTATCCCGGCCTGAGCCTGGATCAGCTGGCTACCTGGCGGCAGCAAGCCGACACAGAGCTAGAGCCAGCGCGGCCGGCTATCATCCGGCGGGCTTCGGCAATCGCCGATTACACCGACACCAGCATCTTCGCCCCCGAGGTAGATGACAACGGTGTCGCCCAGCCGGAGGAGTGGTTCGGGCTGAACCCGGCGGACGGTGAGGACTCGGCGGAGGAGATCGACTCCAGCGACGAGGGCGAAGAGGAGGAGGAGGAGGGTGAAGACGCCGAGCCGGCTGGTGGGGCAGCCGGCCAGCCTCAGCCTGACCGTACCTCCAGCACTACGTCGCGAGCGAGTGTGTCGCCTGCCGCTGGTGGTGGTCAAGCCGAGACCCGCTAGGCGGCCACTCCTTCAGCCGGCGGGGCCGTCTCCACCGACCAGCTCGGCCTCCGCGCCGCGCCCTAGTCTGCCATCTTTTGTTTTCCTCTCTTGTTACTTTAGGAACAATGTTTGGTTAAGTCTGCACAATTCCACCCACTGGGTGTATTCGAACTTATGTCTCTTGCCAGCCTGTTGGGGGCTTTATGTGTATATATAACTTATGCATTTGGCCTTTCCTTGTACTTTTGCTTTTTGTCCTTCTGTTGTTTCCTTTGCTGCCCTCCCTTGGTTGCCGCCTCCCAGTCCAACAGTTGCTCTGCAATCTGTAGCTGGAGGAGTGCTTGGCCAATTGGGGGGGGAGGAGTACTTTAGCTTTGCTGGACTAAAGCTAAGTGTTTAGGAAGCTAGCCAGCCGGCTGTTCTGGTAGCCGGCAGGCATGTTTGGAGGCCGTCTCTTTGCTATATAGGTTCGTTGTTCCTTAGCCATTTTTCGTGTGGGCGTCCTTTCTGCCTTGCCTCTTGCTAGTCGGACAGTCGGTTCTTCGAGCTGCGACTTTCAACAAGAGGGGACTCGGGAGCCGGCACACTACTTTTCTGACTTCAGGTAGAACTTTCAATATAGCTCAAGGCGGCCAGTCCCCGGGCCGACTAGTCGAACCCGGTGCCAGACAAGAATTCAAAATGTAATAATACATTCATGGATATGATACTTGTCATTCATAGATAAACAAGGGCAGTCCCCGAGTACTGCTCGGGGGGCCTGTTGGTTTGTACTTAATACAAAAAAGGGTAGCATGATACATACTGCTTTCAACTGTAAAATCGTCTCAGGAGGTTTGTGTTCCATGGTCGCTCCGACTCCTTGCCGGAGTCGTCTCTCTTGCGTGCTCTTGGTTTTTGCGCGTCGATCAAGTAGTAGGAGTCGTTGCCGAGTGCCTTGCTGACGATGAAGGGACCTTCCCAAGGGGCCGAGAGCTTGTGCTGGCCGGCTGTTCGCTGGATCAGCCGGAGCACAAGGTCGCCCTCTTGGAAGGATCTTGGCTTGACCTTGCTGTTGTAGTAGCGGCGCAGCCCTTGCTGGTAGATGGCGGACCGGCTGAGTGCTAGCAGCCGGCCTTCTTCCAGTAGGTCCACGCCGTCTTCTCTTGCTTCTTTGGCCTCCCCCTCCGTGTACATGGTGATCCGAGGCGAGTCGAACTCGATGTCTGTTGGGATGACAGCCTCGGCACCGTACACGAGGAAAAATGGAGTGAAGCCGGTTGACTTGTTGGGTGTAGTGCGCAGGCTCCAGAGGACAGCCGGCAGCTCTTCGAGCCAGCAGCCGGCCGATCGCTCCAGTGGTACAACCAGTCGGGGCTTGATGCCGGAGAGGATGAGTCCATTTGCTCGCTCGACCTGGCCATTTGACTGCGGGTGGGCAACGGACGCTAAGTCCAGTCGGATGCCCTGCGTCGCGCAGAAACGTGCCAGTGCTCCTTTGGCGAAGTTCGTGCCGTTGTCGGTGATGATGCTGTGCGGCCCACCGTACCGAGTAGTGATGTCAGTGATGAATGTCACGGCAGTTGGCCCGTTCAGCTTTTTGATCGGCTTTGCTTCGATCCACTTTGTGAACTTGTCCACAGCGACGAGTAGATGCGTCAAGCCGCCGCGGGCTGTCTTGAAAGGGCCCACCATGTCCAGTCCCCAGACGGCAAAAGGCCAGGTGAGGGGAATGGTCTTGAGTGCAGAAGCCGGCAGGTGTTGCTTGGAACTAAAAACTTGGCATCCTCTGCAGCTCTTGACTATTTCTTTAGCATTCTCCAAGGCAGTCGGCCAGAAGAAACCATGGCGGAAAGCCTTGGCCACAAGTGATCTTGAGGCTGCGTGGTGGCCGCATTCGCCTTGGTGGATGTCTTTGAGGATTGCCACTCCTTTTTCTGGCTCGACACAGCGCTGGAAGACTCCAGTGACGCTGCGCTTCACAAGCTCTCTGTTGATTATTGTATATGCTGCGGCTCGTCGTTGCACTAGTCTTGCTGAGATCTCATCAGTCGGCAGCTCTCTGCTGACTAGGAACTTGAGGATGGGCTGGGCCCATGAGGGAGCTGTGACTTCTTCTTCTGTTAATGTAGCCACCATGACTCGGGTGGGTGGGTTGGGTGAGTCGGCCACTGCTTCTTGTGTCGTTGTAGTCCCCGGGCAGACTGCTGCAGTCCCCGGGCCGGGTTCTGAAGTCCCCGGGCCGGGTGCGACTACGGCAGTCCCCGGGCCAGTTGTCGAAGTCCCCGTGCCGCCTGTGGGGTTTCTCCAGTCGGATCCAGCTGTATCTGGCGCAGGTGGTACGAAGATGGAATCCGACTCTGGAGACGGCTTGATGGACGGCTTGAGGAGGCGCTGGAGGGAGACGCCAGTCGGTATGGCTTGTCGGGTGGAGCCGATCCGTGCTAGGGCATCTGCTTGGTCGTTGTCGGCCCTTGGCACGTGGAGGAACTCGCACCCCTCGAAGTATCCGCTGATCTGCTGGACGAGGAATCGATAACTCGCCATGTTCGCGTCCTTGGCGTCCCAGTCGCCAGACGATTGCTGGACCACCAAGTCTGAGTCGCCGTAGCACAGGATCCGGCGTATGCCAAGCTCTTTGGCTAGCCGGAGCCCGTGTACGAGCGCCTCGTACTCGGCCACGTTGTTGGAGGCGGCGAAGTGGATCTGCAGCGTGTACTTGAGCTTGTCGCCTTTGGGAGAGGTGAGGACGATGCCGGCTCCCAAGCCGGTGCGCATCTTGGACCCGTCAAAGTGCATCCGCCAATGGGTAGAGTCGGGAGCCGGCGGTAGGTACTGGGTCTCGGCCCAGTCGACGAGGAAGTCGGCCAATGCTTGCGACTTGATGGCGGTGCGGGGTTGGTAGAAGATCGTGTAGGGCGCCAGTGCAATGGCCCATTTAGCCACCCGGCCAGATGCATCCCGGCTGCCTATGATCTCGGCGAGCGGGGCAGTGCATAGGACCGTGATGGGGTGCTCTTGGAAGTAGGGCTTCAGTTTCTTGGCAGCGAAGTACACCCCATAGCACATCTTCTGGTAGTGCGGGTAGTTTTGCTTTGAGCTGGATAGCACTTCGCTGAGATAGTACACCGGCCTCTGGACTAGCTGGGCTCGGCCTTCCTCCGGGCGCTGGACCACAACAACAGTGCTGACGACTCGGCTAGTCGCGGCGATGTAGAGGAGCATGGGCTCCTTCTCAGTCGGCGCCGCCAGGACAGGCGGAGTGGTCAGCATTTTCTTCAACTCATGGAAGGCTTGGTCGGCTTGGTCGTTCCACTCGAAGTGAGTGGACTTCTTCATGAGTCGGTACAGGGGGAGAGCCTTCTCTCCTAGTCGGCTGATAAAACGATTCAGGGAGGCTAAGCAGCCAGTGAATTTCTGCACATCTCGCAGTTTGGTGGGAATCTCCATCCTCTCGATGGCCTTGATCTTGACAGGGTTGCATTCGATGCCACGTTCGGAGACCAGGAAGCCCAGCAGCTGGCCGGCTGGCACTCCGAACACGCACTTCTCGGGGTTGAGCTTGATTTGGAATCGGCGCAAGTTGGCGAATGTTTCTTTCAGGTCTTCCAGCAAGGTACCGCGCTTCTCTGTCTTCACCACAATGTCGTCTACATAGACGTGGGCATTTCTGCCGAGTTGTTTCAAGAGGCATTTCTGCATGCAACGCTGAAAAGTGGCACCGGCATTCCTCAAGCCGAATGTCATAGTCAGGTAGCAGAAAGCTCCAAAGGGTGTGATGAAGGCAGTCTTCAGGCGGTCAGTTGGGTCCAACTTGATCTGATGGTACCCTGAGTACGCATCCAAAAAACTTAACAGCTCGCATCCGGCTGTGGAGTCTATCACTTGGTCAATCCGTGGCAGAGCAAACGGATCCTTTGGGCAGGCCTTGTTCAGACTGGTGTAGTCTATACACATACGCCACTTGTTATTCTTCTTTAGAACCAGAACTGGGTTGGCAAGCCACTCTGGAAAGAACACTTCCATGATAAAACCAGCGGCAAGGAGCCGGGCTATCTCTTCTCCCACAATTCTTCGCTTCTCTTCTGACAGTCGGCGGAGGGGCTGCTTGACCGGCTTCACATCAGCTCGGACATGTAATTTGTGCTCGGCGAAATCCTTCGGGACACCCGGCAAGTCCTTTGGGGACCATGCAAAGATGTCTCGATTCTCACGGAGGAAGTCGACGAGCTCGCCTTCCTATTTACTGTCCAAGTTCGCCCCAATGACAGCGAACCTCTCCGGGTTCTCCGGGTCCAGAGGTATCTTCTTCGTCTCTTTGGCAGGCTGGAAGGAGCCCTGCGGATCACAATCTTTGGGGTTGGGGGACAAGGCCGGCTGCTTGCCGGCCATGGCCACAACCCGTTCCAACATCTTCTTCTCTTCTGCCACCACGAGGGACTCGACCAGCCGGCTACTGGCCATGGCGCACTCGATGGACTTCTTGTAGTCGCCGGCTACCGTGATGATCCCCTTCGAGCTCGGTATCTTCATCTTCAGGTAGGCGTAGTGGGGCACAGCCATGAACTTGGCCAGGGCAGGTCGGCCGAGCAGTGCATGATAGGGGCTCTCCAAATCCACTACCTCGAACCATACTGCTTCTCGGCGAAAATGATCTTTGTCTCCGAAGAGAACATCCATTTTGATCTTGCCAATTGGGTAGCAAGACAGGCCCGGGACGATACCATGGAAGACGGTGTGGCTCGGCATGAGCTGCTTCGCTTTGACGTTCAGCTTTTCCATGGTATCGCGGTACAGTATGTTGATACTGCTTCCGCCGTCTATCAGGACGCGGGAAAATCTGGCAGCTCGCCTCTCCGTCGCGAGGGTGACATCCAAGACCATTGCATAGGAGCCAGGCGAAGGCATTACCTCTGGGTGGTCGGCCTGGCTCCAGATGATTGGTTTTTCTGACCAGTGCATGAACTTGGGAGCGCTAGTGGCAACTGCATTCAGTTCTTGATGCTGTCGGCGTCGGCTGCGCTTGTCGTCGGCTTGACTGGTGAAGACGACGTAGGCGGCGTGCTCTTCGGGAAATTCATCTTGGATGGCGCCGACTGCCGGCCGAGCCACCGGCTGCTAGGGGGCTGGAGGCGGCGGGCCGGGAGGCGGAGGCGGCAACATCCCCTCGCCCTTGGTGATGCGGGTGAGCCAGTGGCATTTCCGGGTTGTGTGGTTGGACGGCTTCGCTCCGCTGTGGAACTTGCAGGGGCGTCGAGAGCTTGTTCATAGGAGAAAGACGGCTGCCAAGACGGCCTTCCGCCCTTCGTCTTGGGAGCGGGCCGTTCTTCGGGCTGCTCGTCTTCAACTGTGGCCACCTGCCGACTGGAGGAAGTCGGCATGGGGGACTTGCGCTTGTGGTCGTTCTGGTAGGGGCGCCGATTAGGGTCGCCAGCCGGCGTCTTAGGAGCCGGAGCAATCACTTTCCCCGAGGCGTCCACTCGGAGCTCCGTCTTCATTGAGGAGTCAGCTGTGGCGTACTTGTCCGCGATGACCAGCAACTCATCGAGGGTAGCCCGCTCGTCGCAGAGGAGTCGGTGCTTGAGGAGGGTGCCCTCTCGGCACCCGGCGGTGAAGTACTCGATGGCCTGGACCTCGTGCACCCCCTCGCAGGAGTTGCGGAGCTCGGCCCATCACGTGAGGTAGTCGCGGGTCGACTCGTTGGGCCCTTGGACGCAGAGGGAGAGCTGGCGAGGCTTGGGAGGCCGCTTGTAGGTGCTGGTAAAGTTGCGGACGAAGACTTCGGTGAAGTCCAGCCAACTATTGATGCTGTAGGGCTTGAGGCTGTTGAGCCATGTGCGCGCCGTGCCTTGCAGCATGAGGGGGACGTACTTCACGGCGACGCGCCGATTGCCGTTGGCTATGCTGACGGCCGTGGAGTAGTCGATGAGCCAATCTTCTGGCTTCACCGAGCCGTTGTACTTGGGCGTGTCTCTGGGGAGCGAGAACCCTTTGGGGAAGGGCTCGTCGCGGATGCGGGGGCCAAACCATGGCGGGCCGACATCGTCTTCTTCTTCTAACGCCAAGGATCGAGCAAGGCGGTCGATCCTGTGGCGGGCGTCGTTCTCGCCGACTCCTTCTCGGCGGCCGAGTCGGTCGCCAAGAGTCGGGTGTGTGATAGGCGGCGGAGTGAGGCGTCTTTCTCTTCGAGGCGGGGGAGGAGGCAGATTTCCTTGGTGTTCAACCGCTCGAGGGCGGCCTTCCGCGTCGCGCTCGATGGTAATGCGAGTCCGGCTGCGGCTGGCAGCCGGCTCCTTGTCTTTTTTCTGGCGCGCGCCGCTCGCAGTCGGCGAGCGGGACGTCGCGGCGTGCTCCCGGCGCGGGGGATGACTATCAGCACGGGCGCCGGCTTCGTGCCGTTCTGCAGCCGCGTCGATCAGCTGCTGGATCCGTCTTGCCATGTAGGGGAGCTCATCGGCTCCCAGCCCATTGAGCTCTTCTGCAGCCGCCTGAGCGGCTCGCAGATTCTCGAGCGGGGTGGCGTAGACGGGGCGATCTGCCCCCAGCATGCTGGCGACGGCCGCGCCGCGCTTCTGGACGAAGCCAGCTCGGCTCGGGCCGCTAGGCATCGGCGTACCGAAGGCGGCGCGGTCGACTTCGCGCTGGTGGGCCTCGGTGAGGCGTCTCATGGAGGCTATCTTCTGGCCCTCCGCGATGAGGGCAAGGCGGCGTGCCTCCAGGGTCTCGGCGTCGGCGTCGGCCGGGATGGGGACGGAGAGGTCGTGCATTGCCGCTTGCAGGGCCGCTTGCAGGGCGTCGTGGGCATTCTCGCCCGAGTTGGCGACGTGGCTGATGACCAACACTTCGGTGACAGCGCTGCTGCCGCTGTCAGCTCGAGGGAGGGGGTCGTCGAAGACCACCACGTCAGAGGGGTAGGCGTCAAGCGATGTTGTGTCGGAGTCGATGAGCATCGGGTCGGTGGAGCCGACCGACTCCATGTCTGCAGCAGGCTCGCTGGAGACGTGAAGCTGGTCGAGGAGGCTGACGAGGCGGTTCTCGGGGTAGTCGGTGCCTGCGTCGGACGCAGGCTCGTCGGAGATGCGAGTCTCGCCGAGCAGATCGGCGAGGCAGCTCGCTGCGCAGGCGTCGTCGACGCCTTGCAGCGCGTCGAGGCAAACGCCATCGGGCGCAGCAGGCTGGCTGCACTCGCGGGGGAGGAAGAGGGTTCCCGTCCAGAACAGGTCTCCGGACGACGGTGCACCTGGCCCCACGGTGGGCGCCAAATGTCGGGTGGTTGGTGCGACATATGCCAACGGATGGCTTATCATTGTGGGTGCCAATAAGACATCGCCGGTGCCTGGAAACGGGATAAGGCGAAGACATGCACGCCGGCGGATCTTACCCAGGTTCGGGGCTCTCCGAGGAGATAACACCCCTAGTCCTGCTCTGCGGGGTCTCCGCATGATCACTAGATCAAGGAAAGGTAGCTACAATCGCTCCTAGAGCTGTTGGGTTCAAGGGAGAAGAAGAACAAGGCTAGCTCTTGCTTCTCTCTATCCCTATGGTGTGTGTGCTGTGTTCAAAAGCTCACCCTTTGCATGGGTGCTCCGGGGGGTTTATATAGGCCTACCCCCCGGGGGCACAATGGTAATCCGGCTGGGCTCTGGTCCTAGCCGTCAGTGTCTACGCTCGCCGGCTTCTCCGCCGGCGGTTGGGTCCCGCCGGCTGCCGGCTTCTTGGCCGACAGGCCGGCCCCACCGCCTAGGGTCTTGTCGGCGGCTGCTTACTGTAGCCTCGCCTCTGATGACGAGGGCTTTGTCGAGGTAAGCGTGGCTATAGTGGGCCGCCTCGGGGGCTCTCACTGTAGCCTCACCTCGTCTTGTCTTCTTAATGGGGCTCCTGCTTCGAGGAAGGGGTAGCCGGCTTCTGGGGGCCGGCTACACCCTCGATCGACTGGGGGAGGCCGGGCCGCCTCCGCGCCTCTCTCTGGCGGAAGGGGCCCGGCGCCTGCGGGCCGTACAGGAGTCGGTCGTGGATGACGTTGAGGTTGGCATGGCTACAGTGCCGAGCCGAACAGGAGACGGTCATCCCGTACGGCCTCCTGTGGCCATGCCTGCCTCGGGCCTCGGGGGTAGTGGGCCGCATTATGGCCACACCCCGTCTTGTCACCGTTATGTGGGTGTAGCTTTGGTGGTTGTGGTCTCGGCCGGCTTCTTGGAGTCGGCGTTCTTCTTGGCCGGCTTCTTGGAGTCGGCTACCCCGTAGTCATCCCGGGGAGGGGTTGCTGAGGCTGGGTCGCCTTCCGGGAGTCGGCTTCAGAGGTAGCCGGCCAGGGAAGGCGGCCCAATGCTTGGAGTGCTTGGAGGCCCGAAGGCCTGATAATTTTTTCAGAAGAACCAGGGGCAGTCGGTTAGGCTACCCGTGGCCATTTACTCCGACATAGCGGGATCACCCACTTTCAACGGTGCGGTGGAAAGTTTAAGCCCTTCTAAGAATTTATTAAACATGCTTTCGACCTCGGTCGTCATGGAGGTTTTCAATGTGTCCAACGCCACATTCAATTCCTCACGAGAGACTGCGGTTCCCCCATCTCTCGTAGACGAGACCGGATTCACACCGGAGTGCTCCTCCACACCGTCTACGACGTCAACCATACTCTTCGGACGGTGAAGTCCTTAATAAAGAGACGAGGCTCTGATACCAATTGAAAGGATCGATATAGTTGACTAGAGGGGGGTGAATAGGCAACTAACAATTTTTAGCTTTTCTTTACCAATTTAAACTTTGCATCAAAGTAGGTTGTCTAGATATGCAACTAGGTGAGCAACCTATATGATGCAACAACAATAAGCATACACGCAAGCAAGAGATAATGCACAAATAAGCTTGCACAAGTAAAGGCACGAGATAACCAAGAGTGGAGCCGGTGAAGACGAGGATGTGTTACCGAAGTTCCTTCCCTTTGAGAGGAAGTACGTCTCCGTTGGAGCGGTGTGGAGGCACAATGCTCCCCAAGAAGCCACTAGGGCCACCGTTTTCTCCTCACGCCCTCACACAATGCGAGATGCCGTGAATCCACTATTGGTGCCCTTGGAGGCGGCGACCGAACCTTTACAAACAAGGTTGGGGCAATCTCCACAACTTAATTGGAGGCTCCCAACGATACCATGAAGCTTCACCACAATGGACTATGGCTCCGCGGTGACCTCAACCGTCTAGGGTGCTCAAACACCCAAGAGTAACAAGATCCACAAGGGATTAGTGGGGGGATTCAAATTTCTCTTGGTGGAAGTGTAGATCGGGGCCTTCTCAACCAATCCCTAGAGAATCAAACAAGTTTGGTTGGCTAGGGAAGGAGATCGGGCGAAAATGGAGCTTGGAGCAACAATGGAGCTTAGAGGTGAAAGAGGTAGTCAACTAGAGGAGGAAGACACCCCTTATATAGTGGAAGAACAAATCCAACCGTTATCCACCAACTCAGCCTGCGCAGTGCGGTACTACCGCACCTGAGGCGCGGTACTATTGCAGGGGCACGCGGTACTACCGCACCTGAGGCGCGGTACTACCGCAGGGGCATGCGGTACTACCGCAGAGCCCCGCGGTACTACCGCCCACGCAGCAGAGACCAGAACAGCCACACATGCACTAAGGCAGAGGGCGGTAGTACTGCTGGCGCGGTACTACCGCTCCCCCTTGCGGTACTACCACAAGGCAGGGGCTGTCCAGGGATGGGAAGGCACGGATATAAAAAATTACATCCGTGGCTACTTCCGCAGAGTTGGAGTCGATGCAAAAACCCGACGCGGTAGTACCGTAAGCCAGCCGCGGTACTACCGCGCGAGGTGCGGATGTAAAAAATTACATCCGCCCCTTACTGTCGCGTACCTGCGGAACTAAGCAGGGACCACGGTGCTACCGCTTACTAGAAGCGGTACTACCGTGGGTCCTTGCGGTACTACCGCACCAGCGGGCGGTACTACCGCAAGGTCCTGCGGTACTACCGCTCTAACGAGCAGTACTACCGCACCCCCTAGTTCGGCAAACAAGAGCAATATTTGCATAAACAAGGAAAACATAGGATGCTCCAAAGGCTAGAGGAAAGGAGGTGCAAAGGAAGATGTGTACGTGATGAATCCACCCAACCTTTCCAACGCGGACCCCCTCTTAATAGTACGGCTTCCCTACGACTCAATACCACCAAAAAGAACCGAAGAGAAACGCCGTCTTCTATAGCCTTCGAGGGGAACCCAATCATCTTGTGCCTAGTCAATATATCTGAAATATTCGATGCACATGATTAGTCCGCAAAAGCATTGTCATCAATCACCAAAACCAACTAAGGGATAAAAATGCCCTTACAATCTCCCCCTTTTTGGTGGATTGATGACAACACGGGATTTGCACAAGGGTATAACGCAAAGAGCAAGGGCAAACCCCAAGTCTCTAAAATATAGATGGGCTCCCCCTAGATGTGTGCTATCTCGGTGAGTGCTTTGGACTGTACGGCGCACATACTAGGATCAACACTCCTCCTATATTTTATAGACATGGCAAATCTTGCAATAAGGCTAAAGCTAAGCAAGATAGACAGGAGCATAATGTAATAAGCACAAGATAGAATAAGCTCACTACGGTACGATAGAGTGCATATGTCTTACACCATATGATAGAAGGTCTCACGAGCACAAACCAAAGCAAACGAAATAAACGAAGTTCAACTGACCCAAACACGACACAACTCGCAAATCCTACACTCTCTCCCCCTTTGGCATCGAGACGCCAAAAAGGCAGAGAGGACACCTACAGCAATAGTGGTGGCTCAAGCGGAGTAGTCACTTGCACGCTCCTCGTCAGACTCTGCAGCTGGGACGGACTCCTCCTCAGACTCGGTCCACCGATAACCGTGCTTGTGCAACCATTCTGCCTCTGGGGTGATGTTCAACTCTGACCCGCTAGAAATGTTCTCGCCAAAGGTCCTGAAAATCCGCTTGTCGCGGCGGCGAGTCTCCTTGGAAGCCACATGGGTCTGGTACTGCCCCTTTGCTTGCATACAGAACAGCATCTTCATCTTGTTCTTCAGTCGCTTAGCCCAAGAAGGCTCAGAGGTGGGAGGGATGTAACCCTCTGAGCTGTCCTCGTCTGCTACCTCCTCCTCATCCTCAACTGCATCCACATCCATGGCAGCCGCAGTATCAGCACGAGAGGTAGCGTTGGCCCACTGATTGATACGGAGGTTGATGGGCTCATGCCGGATCCAACCAGGGGCCTCAAACTCATCCTGAGGGTAGACCCGCTCCCAGGTAGCCGAGATCAACTGAAACAGATAAGGTCCATAGATGGGGACCTTGCGGTTGCAGACCGCAAAGCGAAGCTCATGCCACATGATATGAGAGACATCAAGTGGTGGTGTCTGAGAGTTGCGAGCATCTTCACACAGGAGCATGATATCCACAAGATAGGCATGCACCTTGTCCTTGTCTCCAATGCGTGGGAAGAGAGTGTTGCGGAAGATCCGGTGCATGATGTCAAGAAAGGAGTTGAGTACCCAAGATGACTTGCCATTGGAGAGCCTCTTCTCCACATAGTAGGGCATAAGCTTGTTCTTGTTGGCAGACTCGGGATTGGCATGAGGGCGAACACCTTGGGGTGTGGCGAGCCCCACATCCGGAACCCCAAGCAAGGTCATGAATTCCTTCCAAGTAGCAGTCAGCTGCCGACCATTGGTCATCCAAGTCATGGTCCTTTCCTCATTGGGATGAAAATGCACTGAGGCAAAGAACTGAGCAAGGATCTCAGGATCATAGTCTTTGTGGAATGAGATGATATGCTCAATGCCAAATTGCTCCACTAGGTCCAAAGCCTCACCAAAGTATTCCCGGTGCGCCTCTTTGCGCATGTGATGCATGTTGATCCACTTCACCTCCACATGAATATTTTGCTTGGCCTTGATGACATCCAGATAAATGAGATTATGCTGCTTGGTCCAGAATAGATCATTCCCTCGAAAGTTAGCACGAGGGTTTCCATACGGATTGATCTTCCTCCGAGAGATGAACTCAGCAAGCGGTATCTCATCCATACCCTTGGCGGGTTCCTTCTCTTTGGTGGCAGTGGTCTTGGTTCTGTGTTGGGGGGCATTGGAGCCCTCTGCTTCCTCTATGTTGCGCATACGCTTGGACCCCGTGTCACGACTTGGATTGGAGCGGCGAGCTTGAGCACCTGAGCCACCACCTAAAACACACACCACAAAACAAACGCGCACGAAACACGAGAAGGATCAATGCAAAGACCACAGCAAAGCAGGTGAAACAAGTAGACATGGCACATGAGAAGTGCCACAAGAGGGATTTGAGACAATGGTAATATCGTGTGTTGCGCCACGTGCGGTAGTACAGCTCCAAGGAGCGGTAGTACCGGACGTGAGGTAGTACCGCACCAGCAGGGCGGTAGTACCGGACGTGCGGTAGTACCGCACCTGGAGAGCGGTAGTACCGCACGGTGCAGATCTGAAACAGCCATGGAGATCTGAGCACAACCGTGTCAACACGGGGTACTACGGTCGATCAAATCCATCACGGGACAACTATAGCAAGTACCATCACTACACAAAACTGCTCTCCTACATCCTACTCTTGCATAGATTTGGCCTAAAATCTCAAGAACAACTTGCATCTCCCCAAAACCTAAAAACAACAAGACGAACAAGAAAAAGGGAGGGATTGGGGAGAAACCTTGTTCCATGGTAATAGGGAGTGGTGGGGAACGATCCCACCGGTCGGTATCCGAGGAGAGCGGCCGGAGAAGGAGATCCGGCGAGGACCTCCGGCGCCGTTCTTGAGAGAGAGAGAGACGGAGTGGGGAGAGAGACGAATGGGTATGGGGGAGTTAGAACTCCCCCTACCCGTGTTTAACCCCCACACGCCCTCGACCGCACGGTAGTACCGCACGTCATCGCGGTACTACCGCCCCGGGCGGAAGTACCGCACCGTGACTATAGTACCGCTCCCCAGGCGGCAATAAAAAATTACTGCCATGCTGGGTGCGGTAGTACCGTGCGCTCCTCACGCGGTAGTACCGCACGTCATTGCGGTAGTACCGCCCCGGGCGGAAGTACCGCACCGAGGTCGTAGTACCGCTCTTCCAGGCGGCACTAAAAATTTACTGCCGCGCTGGGTGCGGAAGTACCGCGCGACCCCCCTTGCGGTAGTACCGTGGCAGGCCGCGGTAGTACCGTGAGCTCACGAAAAGATAGTTTCAACCAAAAGAGAGGACACCGAAGCACGGAACCTTCAAGCGAGAGACCACACCAAAGAGCTAACACACTGGACACCACAAGCACAAGCTCGGCACGAAGGAAGAGAGGCAAGAGACAACACAGACCAAAAACGAGACACAAACTCTCCAAGGAGAGGGCGGTGGCCGGAGCCACCTATGTTTGAGTCAATTGGTATGGCACCGTGAAGAATTATCCTTGGGCCCATGACCAAAACTCGTCTTTGAAGCGCAAGTACCATCAAAAATGGCTAATGTGAAAGAGTTGATCACTTTATGCATAATGGGGGAGGGAGAGTTCATTGAGAGAACAACACTCCCCCTATGTCCATGCCTACACCTAGATTAGACAACAAGTTGAGTGTGGTGGGGTGTGCAAGGGTTCAAGCAACATTTCTCGAATCAATGATATTTAGCTCATGCCTTAACTCGCGAAATCTTGCTTCATCCAAAGGCTTCGTGAAAATATCTGCAAGGTTATCATGGGTGGTGACGTAGTTGAGCTCGATCTCCCCTCGCCTAATGTGATCTCGGATGAAGTGATACCGAATCTCAATATGCTTCGTCTTGAAGTGTTGCACGGGGTTGAGAGAAATCTTGATGGCACTTTCATTATCACACCAAAGAGGCACTTTGTCACAAATGACACCGTAATCCTTTAAAGTTTGCCTCATCCATAAGAGTTGTGCACAACAACTCCCGACCGCCACATACTCCGCTTCCGTGGACGAGAGAGACACACAAATTTGCTTTTTCGAAGACCAACTTACCAAAGAGCAACCAAGGAATTGGCACCCTCCGGAAGTGGACTTCCTATCCACTTTGTCTCCCGCCCAATCGGAGTCCGAATATCCTACAAGCTTGAAGTTTTCTCCTCTTGGGTACCATAAGCCAAAGTTTGGGGTATGAGCCAAATATCTAAAGATTCGCTTGACCGCCACAAAGTGGCTTTCCTTAGGTGCGGCTTGAAACCATGCACAAATTCCCACACTCAACATGATATCCGGTCTAGATGCACAAAGGTAAAGCAAGGAACCAATCATGGAGCGATATACCTTTTGATCCACCGCTTTACCATTGGGATCGATGTCAAGTTGGCACTTGGTGGGCATTGGAGTGGACGCCGGCTTGACATCACTTAGCTTGAATCTCTTGAGCATGTCTTGAGTGTATTTGGCTTGGTTGATGAAGGTTCCTTCTCTTCTTTGCTTTACTTCGAAACCGAGAAAGAACTTCAACTCACCCATGGAAGACGTCTTGAACTTTGAGGTCATGAGTGCGGCAAATTCCTCATTGAAAGATTTGTTGGGAGAACCAAAGATAATGTCATCAACATATAGTTGGCATACAAACAACTCCCCTTTGACCTTCTTAGTAAAAAGAGTGGGGTCAATTAGCCCAACTTCAAACCCACGATCTTGTAACAACTCGGTAAGGTGGTCATACCACGCACGTGGGGCTTGTTTAAGGCCATAGAGTGCCTTATCGAGTTGATACACATGATCGGGAAAGTAGGGATCCTCGAACCCGGGGGGTTGCTTGACATAAACCAACTCATTAATAGGACCATTAAGAAAAGCACTCTTCACATCCATTTGTTGCAACTTAAAGTTGTGATGAGAAGCATAAGCAATCAACAAACGAATAGATTCAAGGCGAGCAACGGGAGCAAAGGTTTCACCGTAGTCGATACCCTCGACTTGGGAGTAGCCTTGTGCCACCGATCGTGCCTTGTTGCAGATGATGGTCCCATGAGCATCTTGCTTGTTCTTGAATATCCACTTGGTTCCAATGACATTGTGGTTCCCCGTTGGCCTTGGCACTAATCGCCACACCTTGTTGTACTCGAAGTTGTTGAGTTCTTCATGCATGGCATTAAGCCAATCCGGATCTTTGAGTGCTTCATATACCTTTTGGGGTTCAACACAAGAGACAAATGCGTGATGTTCACAATAGTTTGCCAATTGTCTACGAGTGCTTACCCCCTTTTGAATGCTTCCAAGCACATTCTTCATGAGATGACCCTTGGTGGAGAGCTTGGATGCAATCTTGGCGGCACGATGCTCCAATTCCTCCTCGGTGGTGAGTTGAGGAGCGGTCACTTGATCATCTTGAGCGCCGTCTTGAGCTTGTTCTTGATCTTGAACTTGCTCGGGGGAGAGAACTTGACCTTGGGCATCACTTGGTGTGTCAACACCGTCTTGAGCATGATCTTGCCCTTGGTCTTGTTAATGAGGTTGAGGGCCTTCACTTTGTTCTTTGGAAGCGTGTGGGCCTTGGGTTGGTGATGGCTCCACTTGAGTGGAGCATTGTCCTTATCCTTTGGCCACAAGGGGTTCCTCAATGGGTAGGATAAAACCAACACTCATTCTTCTTATGGCTTGAGGAGGAATTTCATCACCTACATCACAAAGTGCCACTTTGCTCCACTTGGGAGCCGTTATTCTCATCAAACTCCACGTTACACGTCTCCTCAATAAGTCCCGTGGATTTATTGAGGACACGGTAAGCATGAGAGTTTGTAGCATAACCAACTAATATGCCCTCATAAGCTCTAGCCTTAAATTTAGACAACCGAACACCTTTCTTGAGAATGAATCACTTACACCCGAACACCCGAAAATACTTGAGGTTGGGCTTGTTACCGGTGAGAATCTCATATGGAGTCTTGTTCAAGCCCTTGCGGAGGTAGAGCCGATTGGATGCATGACACGCGGTGTTGATGGCTTCGGCCCAAAATTTGTATGGAGACTTGAACTCCGCCATCATGGTCCTTGCCGCATCCATCAACGTCCAGTTCTTCCTCTCCGCAACACCGTTTTGTTGAGGGGTGTAAGGTGCGGAATATTGATGGTTGATCCCCTCATCACTAAGAAACTCATCCAAGGTGTAGCTCCTGAACTCGGTGCCGTTGTCACTTCTTATTGTCAAGATCTTTGCATTGTGTTGACGTTGGGCTTCATTTGCAAAGTCAATGACGGTTTGTTGGGTCTCGCTCTTCCTCTTGAAGAAATACACCCAAATGTATCTTGAATAGTCATCCACAATCACCAAGCAATACTTCCTACCCCCAAGACTATCAAAAGATGGAGGCCCAAAGAGATCCAAATGAAGGATCTCCAAAGGCCTCTTCGAGTAAATGATAGTCGTGGGAGGGTGAGCCTTCTCATGTAGCTTTCCTTCTATACAAGCACTGCAAACACGATCTTTAGCAAAACTAACATTCGTTAGTCCACGGAGATGGTCCCCCTTGAGAAGACTTTGCAAAGATCTCATATTGACATGGGCTAAACGGCGATGCCAAAGCCATCCCACGTCAACTTTAGCCATTAGGCATGTCGCGGTCTTAGTGGGTCGCTCCGAAAAGTTAATCACATAGAGACCGTTCTCGACATGCCCAACAAAGGCTACTTTAAGAGTCTTGCTCCACAAGAGGGCCACGGTATAAATATCAAAGAAAGTGGCAAAGCCCATGATTGCAAGTTGACGAACGGAAAGTAAATTGTATGCAAGGGACTCAACAAGCATGACCTTCTCGATCGTGAGATCATGAGAAATGACAACTTTGCCGAGTCCCAATACCTTAGAAGACGAGGCATCACCCCACTCAACATTGGTGGGCATAGATGGAATCTTGTGCACGTCCACCACCAAGTCCTTGCTTCCGGTCATATGATTTGTAGCTCCACTATCGAGCAACCATGATCCCCCACCGGAAGCAAACACCTACAAGAGATCAATGCTTGGTTTTAGGTACCCATTTTGTAATGGGTCCTTTGATGTTAGTAACAAGGGTCTTAGGAACCCAAATAGACCATTCAATATACTCATGAGGAGAACCAACAAATTTGGCATAAACATGCCCATCACTAGCACGGCATAACACATAAGAAGGATTAAAGTCGCCGGCTTTGTTGGAAGGGGTGGCATTGCCCTTCTTGACACCGCCACCCTTCGCATTGTTCTTCTTCTCCTTGGAAGCACCCTCTCCCTCCTTCACAAAAGTTTGCTTGAGAGGAGGAGGTCGTTTGGTCTTGTAATTCTTCTTCTTGTTCTTGGGATTGGGTGCGAACCCAATCCCCTCCTTGGCCACAACTTCCTTTTGATTGCTCAAAAGGTCGTTGGGGTTCTTCTCACCTTGTATGCATGACACAAGGCCTTTCTCAAGTTGCTCCTTCAACTCAGCATTCTCCTCAACAAGATGCACATGCTCACAACAAGGGTTAGTAGCATTTGCATTATCAATTAACACCATATGAGGAAAGGTGGCTTTCTCCTTAGTTAGCTTCACTTGGAGTTGATCATGAGACTCCTTGAGGCTAGCATGAACACCCTTCAAGACTTTGTGAGCCTTGTCGAGAATGTCAAACTCCTCTTTGAGTCTAGCAAGATCAACCCCAAGCTTTGCCTTCTCGGAGTTTTGCACACGAGACACAACAAGAGCATGATCAAGATCTTTCTTTAACTTAGCATGATCATCGTTGTGTGGCTCCTCAAGAGCCAAACGAAGACCACGCTCTTCATCAAGAGCATTGGAAAGATCCGAAATCTCATCGGCATAGTCACGACTATGCCCCTCCATCTTAGAGATGGTATCTTCATGAGCCTCGATCATGTCATTGGCTTCACCAAGTTGTTCCAAGAGAGCAACGAAGTGCTTCTTGGATTTACCCTTGAGTTTACCCATAAAGGTCTCAAACTCATTCTCCTCCACATTTGTCCCCTCATATTCATCAATGCTATCTGTCGAAGAAGGATGATTAATGATGGTAGTTTTGATGTTGGGGGTTACCTTGTTGGTGGCTTTAGCCATGAGGCACTTGGCGGTGATGTTCTCATTGGGTGAGTCGAAGAGAGACATCCGTGGAGTCATCGCAATGGCAACGGAGGCCATGGCAACCGACTCACCATCTTCATCATCGTCATCATCCTCATTGTACTCTTCTTGTACCACCAATGCCTTGGGAGGAGTCTTCTTGGTGAAGTTGCTCTTGTTGGGGAACGACTTGGCCTTGTCCTTTCGGATGAGCTTGCCACCATTGTCTTCCCTCTTCTCGTAAGGGCACTCCGCAACAAAGTGGCTCACATTGCCACAATTTAAGCAAGTCCTCACTCGTTGCTTGCCCTTTGCGCCACTTGAATTGTTCTTGTTGAAGTTTGGCCTTGAGTTCTTCTTGCTCCAAAATTGCCTTGAAGCAAGAGCCATGTGTTCATGATAGGCATACTTCATATCTTCGAGGTTGCTCTCCTCTTCTTCCTCTTCATCCTCTTCCTCCATACTCACCTTGGCCTTTAGCGCAAGGTTGGGCTTCTTTACTCTTTGAGAGCGAAGAACCGCGTTGTCGGCGGTCTTGTCCAAGATGCTCATAGCAACGAACTCATCCAACACTTCACTTGAGGACAAGGTGTGGAAGTCCGGCCTTTGACGAATGACGGAGGACATGGCTTTGTGGTAGGGCATCATTTCCTTGAGGAATTTGCGCTTGATCCAATTGTCATCTGTGTCCTTACTTCCATGATCTCGGAGAGAGACCGCGAGTTTGGTTACTCTCCGATAAAGCTCACGAGGTTCTTCATCTTCTTTCATTGCAAACTCATCGGCTTCATCTTGCACCACTTCATAGTTGGAGCGTTGAATGCTTGCGCTTCCCCGATAGAGGGAAATGACTTGTTGCCAAGCATCTTTGGCAATGGTGTAGGGCCGGAGATGAGGAAGATCTTCGGGTGGGATTGCTTCTTGGATGATGAAGAGAGCATTCTCATTGAATTGATGGTCCACGACTTCTCTAGGAGTGAAGTTGCTTTGATCATGCGGATAGAGACCTTCTTCAATGATTATCCAAAGGTTAGTGTTCACATGATTTAAATGACGCTTAAAACGATAGACCCAAGAATCAAATTCTACATTCTTCTCAATCTTAGGGGCCGGGCCGGCATGATTCAAATGAGTGGAAGGAAGCGGTCCACCATAGACAAGTGGAGGTTCCACATGGGCAAAGATGCTGGTGCCATTTTTACCACTAGAAGAAGGAGCTTTCTCGCTAGTAGCTTCCCCCTTGTCGGAGGTAGCATCCGTCACCTTGTTAGCGTGTCGGGTGGTTGGTGCGACATATGCCAACGGATGGCTTATCATTGTGGGTGCCAATAAGACATCGCCGGTGCCTGGAAACGGGATAAGGCGAAGACATGCACGCCGGCGGATCTTACCCAGGTTCGGGGCTCTCCGAGGAGATAACACCCCTAGTCCTGCTCTGCGGGGTCTCCGCATGATCACTAGATCAAGGAAAGGTAGCTACAATCGCTCCTAGAGCTGTTGGGTTCAAGGGAGAAGAAGAACAAGGCTAGCTCTTGCTTCTCTCTATCCCTATGGTGTGTGTGCTGTGTTCAGAAGCTCACCCTTTGCATGGGTGCTCCGGGGGGTTTATATAGGCCTACCCCCCGGGGGTACAATGGTAATCCGGCTGGGCTCTGGTCCCAACCGTCAGTGTCTACGCTCGCCGGCTTCTCCGCCGGCGGTTGGGTCCCGCCGGCGGGTGGGTCCCGCCGACTGCCGGCTTCTTGGCCGACAGGCCGGCCCCACCGCCTAGGGTTTTGTCGGCGGCTGCTTACTGTAGCCTCGCCTCTGATGACGAGGGCTTTGTCGAGGTAAGCATGGCTACAGTGGGCCGCCTCGGGGGCTCTCACTTTAGCCTCACCTCGTCTTGTCTTCTTAATGGGGCTCCTGCTTCGAGGAAGGGGGTAGCCGGCTTCTGGGGGCCGGCTACACCCTTGATCGACTGGGGGAGGCCGGGCCGCCTCCGCGCCTCTCTTTGGCGGAAGGGGCCCGGCGCCTGCGGGCCGTGCACGAGTCGGTCGTGGATGACGTTGAGGTTGGCATGGCTACAGTGCCGAGCCGAACAGGAGACGGTCATCCCGTACGGCCTCCTGTGGCCATGCCTGCCTCGGGCCTCGGGGGTAGTGGGCCGCATTGTGGCCACACCCCGTCTTGTCACCGTTATGTGGGTGTAGCTTTGGTGGTTGTGGTCTCGGCCGGCTTCCTGGAGTCGGCGTTCTTCTTGGCCGGCTTCTTGGAGTCGGCTACCCCGTAGTCGTCCCGGGGAGGGGTTGCTGAGGCTGGGTCGCCTTCCGGGAGTCGGCTTCAGAGGTAGCCGGCCAGGGAAGGCGGCCCAATGCTTGGAGTGCTTGGAGGCCCGAAGGCCTGATAATTTTTTAGAAGAACCAGGGGCAGTCGGTTAGGCTACCCGTGGCCATTTACTCCGACAGTAGTCCCCGAAGCTGATTGGGCTTCGAGGTGGAGTAGGGCTTGAGAAGCTCGATCAGCTTCCTATCTTGACAAGTCGGCAGCTGGGAGCCGGCTTTAGTTAGGCGTGCCGCCTTGGTCGAAAACTCCGGAGTCGGAGGGCGGGAGCTCGCTAGCGTGTGCTCCGGGCCGCGGGCCAGCCACATGCCGTCTGCGAACCACGTGGCCTCCCTCGACCAGAAAGCCTACCAGCCCACGCGCGTGACGGGACGTCGCCGCAGGGCGGGGGCCCGCCACGTCCGCGCCCGGGCCCAGGCGCGGATTCTCTGTATCCCGAAACCGCCCGCACGTCTCCTTGCGGCAGTTTCGGCTCGCCTTTAGGGCGAAATAATCGCGGGGCGTGGGGGGAATGGGTGCAGTTAATCCCACATCTCCCCCCCACGTCCGGCCTCTTCGGCCTCGCCTCGCGAAGCTATAAGTAGGGGGAGGTGGAGGGCGGCAGGCCCTCGCACGCTCCTCCTACTTCCACCGTCTTCTTCGCTCGCCGTTTCTTGCAACAGCACCTCGCCGCCGCGCTCTTCCACCGCACGTTCCTCCACCGCCGCGCTAGTTTTTGCCATGCCTCCCGCCACGGAGCAGTATGGCGGGGATTGGGACGGCTCCAATGTGCACGAAGACCACGTCGAGTTCCTCCGCAATACTCGGCGGCTGCCGGCCGCGGACAAGGTGGAGGTCCGCCTTGCGCCGGCGAGGGAGATTACGCAGGAGCCGCGGGAGGGCGAGCGGGTGGTCTTCCGCTCGCACTTCTTGCGCGGCATCGGCCAGCCAGTGAGCGCCTTCTTCCGCTCCTGGCTTGATTTCTATCAGCTCCAGCCGCACCACCTCACCCCGAACGCGGTGCTGCTGCTATCAGCCTTCGTCACCCTGTGCGAGGGCTACCTCGGCGTCCTCCCCACCCTCGAGCTCTGGGGGGAGTTCTTCCAGTCCAAGCTGGGCACGCGCATGCAGGGCGTGCTAGCTCAGACTGGCGCCTTCATCGCGTCGCGGAGGTCGGTCGCCGACAACCCCTTCCCCGTCATCACGCTGATCCAATCGGTGAAGAAATGGCAAAAATCGTACTTCTACGTGCGGAACATCGCCCCGCGGGCCGACTACATCAACCTGTCGGCTTACGTAGCCGGCCCTCCGGCGGGCAGGCGGCCCCAGTGGTCCTTCCGGGCCGTGACTCTGACGCCGGCCGGGTCCGCCGCCGTCGCCCGAGTGCGAGAGCTGACCCAGTCGGAGGGCTTGACGGGGCCTGACCTGCTGGCCGCATTCGTCACGCGCCGGGTTCTTCCGCTCTAGAGCCGGCCTCATCTGATCTGTCAGATGAGCGGCCAGCTCGATCCGAGCTGAATGTGCACCAAGGAGATGCCGCGCGAGGAGGTCGCCTACATGGTGAACTACCTTGCGAACTGCAAACTCATCGAAGAGTGGCTGTTCGGCAAGGAGCCATATAGCCGAGCCAATCCGCCGCCTACGGTATGTTCTCCTTGTCTCTTTTTCTTTTTCCTTGCTTTGTTGCCGAGTTCCTCTTGGACGACTCTAACTTAGTCGGTTCGTTTTTCGACAGAGTCCTCTTCTTCGGCCGGCCAGCGGGTCAGACGCGGAGCGTCGATTCGTCCCCGACCGGACCGAACACGATCTGGAGGACCCCGACTTGGGGGCGGCCGGTATGGATGACAACATCGAGTCGGGCGGTAGCCAAGCCGGCGGCGAAGCAGGCGGCTCCGGGCTCGGAGTCACCTTCGACGACTGGCCGGACGGTGATGAGGCCGAAGTCGCCCCGCGCCGCCAGCCGGCGTCTGGACGCGGCGCGGGTTCCTCTGCCGCACCGCCTGCTCGGGGCGGAGGTCAAAAGCGTCGCGCCGCCCAGGGTTCGTTCGGTAGCCGGACGAAGAAACCCAGGGGCGGGGCGGCAGGCACCAGGCGGGAGGAGGCGGCCGCGAAGGCGGCTCGCTTCCGCAAGACGGTGAAGCAACCGCAGACCGTGTCGGCGTAAGTTCACTTTCCTTCGTATACTCTTTTTCTTTCTTTTCTCTGGTGGTTCCTGAACCCTTGTCTTTTTCTCCAACGATCAGAGCTCCGCTGTCGCTTGAGCAGGCGGCTGCCGCCTCCGTCGTTGAGTCGCCGAGGGGCTCTAGGAGCACCACCTGCCGCGTGGACCCCCGTGCCGACCTTCAGGAGGCGACAAAAAGGAACGCACGGGAGGCGCGGGCGGAGTGAGAGGCGCGGGAGGCGGAGGCACGGAGGGCGGCCGCTGCCCAGGCGGCGAAGGCACTCGCCGATGCCGCAGCCAGGGCCCAAGCAGAGGCTGCGGCCGCGGCGGCGGCGGGGGAGGTTTTGATGGTCACCTCGCTGCGCGTCATGGCGCCTGGGGACATGGAGCCCTCGCCAGAGGGAGCCAGCGGCGACCAGCCAGGGCTGGGGGGAAGCGACGACGTCATCATCCTGGAGAGGGCGCCGGTGCCGACCCCGCCAACTGGGGCGGCTCAAGGCGGCCGGCCTGATCCGCCGCCTGCCCAGTCGGCGGGGGGCGAGCCGGCCTCGAGGGCTGAGATGGCGGTCCGGATTCCGTCGAGCCGGCGCGCGGGGAAGGCTGTGTCGGAGCCACAGAAGGCCGCGTCGGAGCCGCAGCCGGCCGTGGGCTCCAGCTCGTCGGCCCGGGATGCGGAGGCGGCCAGCGGCACCTCGGGGTGGACGCCAGGCGGAGGGACGGCCGTGGTGAACGTGGCTGCACAGGACGTCCGGACCCGGCTCCAGGGCCAAGCTGCGGCGCTGAGGCAGTTCACCGACGAGTTCCTCGCGACGCGGGCGGCCATCCGGGTTAGTATTCCCATCTTGCTTCTTCTTGATCTTGATTTCTTCCGTGGGGGCGCGTCAGCGCACCCACTGGGTGTAGTCCCCGAGTTCCGAGTCGGCTGCTGAGCAGGCGGCTTGGAACTTCTTGGTGGATTTGCCTTTGCTATTCTTGTTCTTACTTCGATCTTCTGTCCATCTTGCAGGACTACCACAACCTTCGAGCGGCCGCCTTCAACTCCCAGGCTCGGGAGCTGACTCAGAAGACCGCCGACCTTACTGAGAGCCGAGGTACGTGGTTTGTTCTTTATCTCATGTGGGGGCGCGTCAGCGCACCCACTGGGTGTAGTCCCCGAGATTCGGGCCGACTGCTGAGCAGTCGGGTCGGATCTTCCTTGACGACTTCTTCTTATTGTTCTTTCTTTTTCTGCCGTCCCTGCAGCGGCCAACGCCAGTCTGAGGGCACAGCTGGGAGAGTCTCAGACTGCCCTTCGTGCCAAGGATGCCGAGCTCGCCACCCTGGTGCAGGAGCGCGACCGCCTGGTCAAGAAGCTGGCCGACCAGGAGGAAGGCCACAAGGCGGCCCTGAAGGTGGTGCAGGACCGCGAAGCCGCCCTCCAGGCCTAGTATGAGATGGAGGCGGCTGGCTGGGCCGAGGCCAGGCAGACTCTGGTCTCTGGCTATGGCCAGATCGAAGATCTGGTTGACGGTAAGCCGCCTACCTCTTCGTCCTTTCTTGCCATCTGCCACTTTGGCTCTTTTTCTGATTTGGTGCTCTTTTCTCCTTTTCTTCTTCTTTCTTGCGTAGAATATTTCCCTGGCTATTCTACTGTTGCCAACCAGACCATCGAGGCCCGTCGCCAAGCGCGAAGGTAGGCTGGCTTTGAAATCTCCCCAACCGCCGGCCGCTCGCTGGAGGAGCAGCTCCTGGCGATCCAGGCCCGCATCCAGCCGGCTCACCGACTGCTCCATCGGCTTCAGCGTGCCGGGGCGCAAGTCTTGGCTGCCCTCTGGCCCGGCCAAGTGGTTACTCGCACCCCCAGTCGGACTGCCGACTGGCTGGAGGTGGCAGTCGGCCGCTTCGAGGCTTGGAAGGCCTCGGCGGCTCGCTCCGGCGCCAGGCGGGCGCTGGAGTTCGTCAAGGCCTGGTATCCCGGCCTGAGCCTGGATCAGCTGGCTACCTGGCGGCAGCAAGCCGACACAGAGCTGGAGCCGGCGCGGCCGGCTATCATCCGGCGGGCTTCGGCAATCGCCGATTACACCGACACCAGCATCTTCGCCCCCGAGGTAGATGACAACGGTGTCGCCCAGCCGGAGGAGTGGTTCGGGCTGAACCCGGCGGACGGTGAGGACTCGGCGGAGGAGATCGACTCCAGCGACGAGGGCGAAGAGGAGGAGGAGGAGGAGGGTGAAGACGCCGAGCCGGCTGGTGGGGCAGCCGGCCAGCCTCAGCCTGACCGTACCTCCAGCACTACGTCGCGAGCGAGTGCGTCGCCTACCGCTGGTGGTGGTCAAGCCGAGACCCGCTAGGCGGCCACTCCTTCAGCCGGCGGGGCCGTCTCCACCGACCAGCTCGGCCTCCGCGCCGCGCCCTAGTCTGCCATCTTTTGTTTTCCTCTCTTGTTACTTTAGGAACAATGTTTGGTTAAGTCTGCACAATTCCACCCACTGGGTGTATTCGAACTTATGTCTGTTGCCAGCCTGTTGGGGGCTTTATGTGTATATATAACTTATGCATTTGGCCTTTCCTTGTACTTTTGCTTTTTGTCCTTCTGCTGTTTCCTTTGCTGCCCTCCCTTGGTTGCCGCCTCCCAGTCCAACAGTTGCTCTGCAATCTGTAGCTGGAGGAGTGCTTGGCCAATTGGGGGGAGGAGTACTTTAGCTTTGCTGGACTAAAGCTAAGTGTTTAGGAAGCTAGCCAGCCGGCTGTTCTGGTAGCCGGCAGGCATGTTTGGAGGCCGTCTCTTTGCTATATAGGTTCGTTGTTCCTTAGCCATTTTTCGTGTGGGCGTCCTTTCTGCCTTGCCTCTTGCTAGTCGGACAGTCGGTTCTTCGAGCTGCGACTTTCAACAAGAGGGGACTCGGGAGCCGGCACACTACTTTTCTGACTTCAGGTAGAACTTTCAATATAGCTCAAGGCGGCCAGTCCCCGGGCCGACTAGTCGAACCCGGTGCCAGACAAGAATTCAAAATGTAATAATACATTCATGGATATGATACTTGTCATTCATAGATAAACAAGGGCAGTCCCCGAGTACTGCTCGGGGGGCCTGTTGGTTTGTACTTAATACAAAAAAGGGTAGCATGATACATATTGCTTTCAACTGTAAAATCGTCTCAGGAGGTTTGTGTTCCACGGTCGCTCCGACTCCTTGCCGGAGTCGTCTCTCTTGCGTGCTCTTGGTTTTTGCGCGTCGATCAAGTAGTAGGAGTCGTTGCCGAGTGCCTTGCTGACGATGAAGGGACCTTCCCAAGGGGCCGAGAGCTTGTGCTGGCCGGCTGTTCGCTGGATCAGCCGGAGCACAAGGTCGCCCTCTTGGAAGGATCTTGGCTTGACCTTGCTGTTGTAGTAGCGGCGCAGCCCTTGCTGGTAGATGGCGGACCGGCTGAGTGCTAGCAGCCGGCCTTCTTCCAGTAGGTCCACGCCGTCTTCTCTTGCTTCTTTGGCCTCCCCCTCCGTGTACATGGTGATCCGAGGCGAGTCGAACTCGATGTCTGTTGGGATGACAGCCTCGGCACCGTACACGAGGAAAAATGGAGTGAAGCCGGTTGACTTGTTGGGTGTAGTGCGCAGGCTCCAGAGGACAGCCGGCAGCTCTTCGAGCCAGCAGCCGGCCGATCGCTCCAGTGGTACAACCAGTCGGGGCTTGATGCCGGAGAGGATGAGTCCATTTGCTCGCTCGACCTGGCCATTTGACTGCGGGTGGGCAACGGACGCTAAGTCCAGTCGGATGCCCTGCGTCGCGCAGAAACGTGCCAGTGCTCCTTTGGCGAAGTTCGTGCCGTTGTCGGTGATGATGCTGTGCGGCCCACCGTACCGAGTAGTGATGTCGGTGATGAATGTCACGGCAGTTGGCCCGTTCAGCTTTTTGATCGGCTTTGCTTCGATCCACTTTGTGAACTTGTCCACAGCGACGAGTAGATGCGTCAAGCCGCCGCGGGCTGTCTTGAAAGGGCCCACCATGTCCAGTCCCCAGACGGCAAAAGGCCAGGTGAGGGGAATGGTCTTGAGTGCAGAAGCCGGCAGGTGTTGCTTGGAACTAAAAACTTGGCATCCTCTGCAGCTCTTGACTATTTCTTTAGCATTCTCCAAGGCAGTCGGCCAGAAGAAACCATGGCGGAAAGCCTTGGCCACAAGTGATCTTGAGGCTGCGTGGTGGCCGCATTCGCCTTGGTGGATGTCTTTGAGGATTGCCACTCCTTTTTCTGGCTCGACACAGCGCTGGAAGACTCCAGTGACGCTGCGCTTCACAAGCTCTCTGTTGATTATTGTATATGCTGCGGCTCGTCGTTGCACTAGTCTTGCTGAGATCTCATCAGTCGGCAGCTCTCTGCTGACTAGGAACTTGAGGATGGGCTGGGCCCATGAGGGAGCTGTGACTTCTTCTTCTGTTAATGTAGCCACCATGACTCGGGTGGGTGGGTTGGGTGAGTCGGCCACTGCTTCTTGTGTCGTTGTAGTCCCCGGGCAGACTGCTGCAGTCCCCGGGCCGGGTTCTGAAGTCCCCGGGCCGGGTGCGACTACGGCAGTCCCTGGGCCAGTTGTCGAAGTCCCCGTGCCGCCTGTGGGGTTTCTCCAGTCGGATCCAGCTGTATCTGGCGCAGGTGGTACGAAGATGGAATCCGACTCTGGAGACGGCTTGATGGACGGCTTGAGGAGGCGCTGGAGGGAGACGCCAGTCGATATGGCTTGTCGGGTGGAGCCGATCCGTGCTAGGGCATCTGCTTGGTCGTTGTCGGCCCTTGGCACGTGGAGGAACTCGCACCCCTCGAAGTATCCGCTGATCTGCTGGACGAGGAATCGATAACTCGCCATGTTCGCGTCCTTGGCGTCCCAGTCGCCAGACGATTGCTGGACCACCAAGTCTGAGTCGCCGTAGCACAGGATCCGGCGTATGCTAAGCTCTTTGGCTAGCCGGAGCCCGTGTATGAGCGCCTCGTACTCGGCCACGTTGTTGGAGGCGGCGAAGTGGATCTGCAGCGTGTACTTGAGCTTGTCGCCTTTGGGAGAGGTGAGGACGATGCCGGCTCCCAAGCCGGTGCGCATCTTGGACCCGTCAAAGTGCATCCGCCAATGGGTAGAGTCGGGAGCCGGCGGTAGGTACTGGGTCTCGGCCCAGTCGACGAGGAAGTCGGCCAATGCTTGCGACTTGATGGCGGTGCGGGGTTGGTAGAAGATCATGTAGGGCGCCAGTGCAATGGCCCATTTAGCCACCCGGCCGGATGCATCCCGGCTGCCTATGATCTCGGCGAGCGGGGCACTGCATACGACCGTGATGGGGTGCTCTTGGAAGTAGGGCTTCAGTTTCTTGGCAGCGAAGTACACCCCATAGCACATCTTCTGGTAGTGCGGGTAGTTTTGCTTTGAGCTGGATAGCACTTCGCTGAGATAGTACACCGGCCTCTGGACTAGCTGGGCTCGGCCTTCCTCCGGGCGCTGGACCACAACAACAGTGCTGACGACTCGGCTAGTCGCGGCAATGTAGAGGAGCATGGGCTCCTTCTCAGTCGGCGCCGCCAGGACAGGCGGACTGGTCAGCATTTTCTTCAACTCATGGAAGGCTTGGTCGGCTTGGTCGTTCCACTCGAAGTGAGTGGACTTCTTCATGAGTCAGTACAGGGGGAGAGCCTTCTCTCCTAGTCGGCTGATAAAACGATTCAGGGAGGCTAAGCAGCCAGTGAATTTCTGCACATCTCGCAGTTTGGTGGGAATCTCCATCCTCTCGATGGCCTTGATCTTGACAGGGTTGCATTCGATGCCACGTTCGGAGACCAGGAAGCCCAGCAGCTGGCCGGCTGGCACTCCGAACACGCACTTCTCGGGGTTGAGCTTGATTTGGAATCGGCGCAAGTTGGCGAATGTTTCTTTCAGGTCTTCCAGCAAGGTACCGCGCTTCTCTGTCTTCACCACAATGTCGTCTACATAGACGTGGGCATTTCTGCCGAGTTGTTTCAAGAGGCATTTCTGCATGCAACGCTGAAAAGTGGCACCGGCATTCCTCAAGCCGAATGTCATAGTCAGGTAGCAGAAAGCTCCAAAGGGTGTGATGAAGGCAGTCTTCAGGCGGTCAGCTGGGTCCAACTTGATCTGATGGTACCCTGAGTACGCATCCAAAAAACTTAACAGCTCGCATCCGGCTGTGGAGTCTATCACTTGGTCAATCCGTGGCAGAGCAAACGGATCCTTTGGGCAAGCCTTGTTCAGACTGGTGTAGTCTATACACATACGCCACTTGTTATTCTTCTTTAGAACCAGAACTGGGTTGGCAAGCCACTCTGGAAAGAACACTTCCATGATAAAACCAGCGGCAAGGAGCCGGGCTATCTCTTCTCCCACAATTCTTCGCTTCTCTTCTGACAGTCGGCGGAGGGGCTGCTTGACCGGCTTCGCATCAGCTCGGACATGTAATTTGTGCTCGGCGAAATCCTTCGGGACACCCGGCAAGTCCTTTGGGGACCATGCAAAGATGTCTCAATTCTCACGGAGGAAGTCGACGAGCTCGCCTTCCTATTTACTGTCCAAGTTCGCCCCAATGACAGCGAACCTCTCCGGGTTCTCCGGGTCCAGAGGTATCTTCTTCGTCTCTTTGGCAGGCTGGAAGGAGCCCTGCGCATCACAATCTTTGGGGTTGGGGGACAAGGCCGGCTGCTTGCCGGCCATGGCCACAACCCGTTCCAACATCTTCTTCTCTTCTGCCGCCACGAGGGACTCGGCCAGCCGGCTACTGGCCATGGCGCACTCGATGGACTTCTTGTAGTCGCCGGCTACCGTGATGATCCCCTTCGAGCTCGGTATCTTCATCTTCAGGTAGGCGTAGTGGGGCACAGCCATGAACTTGGCCAGGGCAGGTCGGCCGAGCAGTGCATGATAGGGGCTCTCCAAATCCACTACCTCGAACCATACTGCTTCTCGGCGAAAATGATCTTTGTCTCCGAAGAGAACATCCATTTTGATCTTGCCAATTGGGGAGCAAGACAGGCCCGGAACGATACCATGGAAGACGGTGTGGCTCGGCATGAGCTGCTTCGCTTTGACGTTCAGCTTCTCCATGGTATCGCGGTACAGTATGTTGATACTGCTTCCGCCGTCTATCAGGACGCGGGAAAATCTGGCAGCTCGCCTCTCCGTCGCGAGGGTGACATCCAAGACCATTGCATAGGAGCCAGGCGAAGGCATTACCTCTGGGTGGTCGGCCTGGCTCCAGCTGATTGGTTTTTCTGACCAGTGCATGAACTTGGGAGCGCTAGTGGCAACTGCATTCAGTTCTTGATGCTGTCGGCGTCGGTTGCGCTTGTCGTCGGCTTGACTGGTGAAGACGACGTAGGCGGCGTGCTCTTCGGGAAATTCATCTTGGATGGCGCCGACTGCCGGCCGAGCCACCGGCTGCTAGGGGGCTGGAGGCGGCGGGCCGGGAGGCGGAGGCGGCAACATCCCCTCGCCCTTGGTGATGCGGGTGAGCCAGTGGCATTTCCGGGTTGTGTGGTTGGACGGCTTCGCGCCGCTGTGGAACTTGCAGGGGCGTCGAGAGCTTGTTCATAGGAGAAAGACGGCTGCCAAGACGGCCTTCCGCCCTTCGTCTTGGGAGCGGGCCGTTCTTCGGGCTACTCGTCTTCAACTGTGGCCACCTGCCGACTGGAGGAAGTCGGCATGGGGGACTTGCGCTTGTGGTCGTTCTGGTAGGGGCGCCGATTAGGGTCGCCAGCCGGCGTCTTAGGAGCCGGAGCAATCACTTTCCCCGAGGCGTCCACTCGGAGCTCCGTCTTCATTGAGGAGTCAGCTGTGGCGTACTTGTCCGCGATGACCAGCAACTCATCGAGGGTAGCCGGCTCGTCGCAGAGGAGTCGGTGCTTGAGGAGGGTGCCCTCTCGGCACCCGGCGGTGAAGTACTCGATGGCCTGGACCTCGTGCACCCCCTCGCAGGAGTTGCGGAGCTCGGCCCATCACGTGAGGTAGTCGCGGGTCGACTCGTTGGGCCCTTGGACGCAGAGGGAGAGCTGGCGAGGCTTGGGAGGCCGCTTGTAGGTGCTGGTAAAGTTGCGGACGAAGACTTCGGTGAAGTCCAGCCAACTATTGATGCTGTAGGGCTTGAGGCTGTTGAGCCATGTGCGCGCCGTGCCTTGCAGCATGAGGGGGACGTACTTCACGGCGACGCGCCGATTGCCGTTGGCTATGCTGACGGCCGTGGAGTAGTCGATGAGCCAATCTTCCGGCTTCACCGAGCCGTTGTACTTGGGCGTGTCTCTGGGGAGCGAGAACCCTTTGGGGAAGGGCTCGTCGCGGATGCGGGCGCCAAACCATGGCGGGCCGACATCGTCTTCTTCTTCTAACGCCAAGGATCGAGCAAGGCGGTCGATCCTGTGGCGGGCGTCGTTCTCGCCGACTCCTTCTCGGCGGCCGAGTCGGTCGCCAAGAGTCGGGTGTGTGATAGGCGGCGGAGTGAGGCGTCTTTCCCTTCGAGGCGGGGGAGGAGGCAGATTTCCTTGGTGTTCAACCGCTCGAGGGCGGCCTTCCACGTCGCGCTCGATGGTAATGCGAGTCCGGCTGCGGCTGGCAGCCGGCTCCTTGTCTTTTTTCTGGCGCGCGCCGCTCGCAGTCGGCGAGCGGGACGTCGCGGCGTGCTCCCGGCGCGGGGGATGACTATCAGCACGGGCGCCGGCTTCGTGCCGTTCTGCAGCCGCGTCGATCAGCTGCTGGATCCGTCTTGCCATGTAGGGGAGCTCATCGGCTCCCAGCCCATTGAGCTCTTCTGCAGCCGCCTGAGCGGCTCGCAGATTCTCGAGCGGGGTGGCGTAGACGGGGCGATCTGCCCCCAGCATGCTGGCGACGGTCGCGCCGCGCTTCTGGACGAAGCCAGCTCGGCTCGGGCCGCTAGGCATCGGCTTACCGAAGGCGGTGCGGTCGACTTCGCGCTGGTGGGCCTCGGTGAGGCGTCTCATGGAGGCTATCTTCTGGCCCTCCGCGATGAGGGCAAGGCGGCGTGCCTCCAGGGTCTCGGCGTCGGCGTCGGCCGGGATGGGGACGGAGAGGTCGTGCATTGCCGCTTGCAGGGCGTCGTGGGCATTCTCGCCCGAGTTGGCGACGTGGCTGATGACCAACACTTCGGTGACAGCGCTGCTGCCGCTGTCAGCTCGAGGGAGGGGGTCGTCGAAGACCACCACGTCAGAGGGGTAGGCGTCAAGCGATGTTGTGTCGGAGTCGATGAGCATCGGGTCGGTGGAGCCGACCGACTCCATGTCTGCAGCAGGCTCGCTGGAGACGTGAAGCTGGTCGAGGAGGCTGACGAGGCGGTTCTCGGGGTAGTCGGTGCCTGCGTCGGACGCAGGCTCGTCGGAGATGCGAGTCTCGCCGAGCAGATCGGCGAGGCAGCTCGCTGCGCAGGCGTCGTCGACGCCTTGCAGCGCGTCGAGGCAAACGCCATCGGGCGCAGCAGGCTGGCTGCACTCGCGGGGGAGGAAGAGGGTTCCCGTCCAGAACAGGTCTCCGGACGACGGTGCACCTGGCCCCACGGTGGGCGCCAAATGTCGGGTGGTTGGTGCGACATATGCCAACGGATGGCTTATCATTGTGGGTGCCAATAAGACATCGCCGGTGCCTGGAAACGGGATAAGGCGAAGACATGCACGCCGGCGGATCTTACCCAGGTTCGGGGCTCTCCGAGGAGATAACACCCCTAGTCCTGCTCTGCGGGGTCTCCGCATGATCACTAGATCAAGGAAAGGTAGCTACAATCGCTCCTAGAGCTGTTGGGTTCAAGGGAGAAGAAGAACAAGGCTAGCTCTTGCTTCTCTCTATCCCTATGGTGTGTGTGCTGTGTTCAAAAGCTCACCCTTTGCATGGGTGCTCCGGGGGGTTTATATAGGCCTACCCCCCGGGGGCACAATGGTAATCCGGCTGGGCTCTGGTCCTAGCCGTCAGTGTCTACGCTCGCCGGCTTCTCCGCCGGCGGTTGGGTCCCGCCGGCTGCCGGCTTCTTGGCCGACAGGCCGGCCCCACCGCCTAGGGTCTTGTCGGCGGCTGCTTACTGTAGCCTCGACTCTGATGACGAGGGCTTTGTCGAGGTAAGCGTGGCTATAGTGGGCCGCCTCGGGGGCTCTCACTGTAGCCTCACCTCGTCTTGTCTTCTTAATGGGGCTCCTGCCTCGAGGAAGGGGTAGCCGGCTTCTGGGGGCCAGCTACACCCTCGATCGACTGGGGGAGGCCGGGCCGCCTCCGCGCCTCTCTCTGGTGGAAGGGGCCCGGCGCCTGCGGGCCGTACAGGAGTCGGTCGTGGATGACGTTGAGGTTGGCATGGCTACAGTGCCGAGCCGAACAGGAGACGGTCATCCCGTACGGCCTCCTGTGGCCATGCCTGCCTCGGGCCTCGGGGGTAGTGGGCCGCATTGTGGCCACACCCCGTCTTGTCACCGTTATGTGGGTGTAGCTTTGGTGGTTGTGGTCTCGGCCGGCTTCTTGGAGTCGGCGTTCTTCTTGGCCGGCTTCTTGGAGTCGGCTACCCCGTAGTCGTCCCGGGGAGGGGTTGCTGAGGCTGGGTCGCCTTCCGGGAGTCGGCTTCAGAGGTAGCCGGCCAGGGAAGGCGGCCCAATGCTTGGAGTGCTTGGAGGCCCGAAGGCCTGATAATTTTTTCAGAAGAACCAGGGGCAGTCGGTTAGGCTACCCGTGGCCATTTACTCCGACATAGCGGGATCACCCACTTTCAACGGTGCGGTGGAAAGTTTAAGCCCTTCTAAGAATTTATTAAACATGCTTTCGACCTCGGTCGTCATGGAGGTTTTCAATGTGTCCAACGCCACATTCAATTCCTCACGAGAGACTGCGGTTCCCCCATCTCTCGTAGACGAGACCGGATTCACACCGGAGTGCTCCTCCACACCGTCTACGATGTCAACCATACTCTTCGGACGGTGAAGTCCTTAATAAAGAGACGAGGCTCTGATACCAATTGAAAGGATCGATATAGTTGACTAGAGGGGGGTGAATAGGCAACTAACAATTTTTAGCTTTTCTTTACCAATTTAAACTTTGCATCAAAGTAGGTTGTCTAGATATGCAACTAGGTGAGCAACCTATATGATGCAACAACAATAAGCATACACGCAAGCAAGAGATAATGCACAAATAAGCTTGCACAAGTAAAGGCACGAGATAACCAAGAGTGGAGCCGGTGAAGACGAGGATGTGTTACCGAAGTTCCTTCCCTTTGAGAGGAAGTACGTCTCCGTTGGAGCGGTGTGGAGGCACAACGCTCCCCAAGAAGCCACTAGGGCCACCGTTTTCTCCTCACACCCTCACACAATGCGAGATGCCGTGAATCCACTATTGGTGCCCTTGGAGGCGGCGACCGAACCTTTACAAACAAGGTTGGGGCAATCTCCACAACTTAATTGGAGGCTCCCAACGATACCACGAAGCTTCACCACAATGGACTATGGCTCCGCGGTGACCTCAACCGTCTAGGGTGCTCAAACACCCAAGAGTAACAAGATCCACAAGGGATTAGTGGGGGGATTCAAATTTCTCTTGGTGGAAGTGTAGATCGGGGCCTTCTCAACCAATCCCTAGAGAATCAAACAAGTTTGGTTGGCTAGGGAAGGAGATCGGGCGAAAATGGAGCTTGGAGCAACAATGGAGCTTAGAGGTGAAAGAGGTAGTCAACTAGAGGAGGAAGACACCCCTTATATAGTGGAAGAACAAATCCAACCGTTATCCACCAACTCAGCCTGCGCAGTGCGGTACTACCGCACCTGAGGCGCGGTACTATTGCAGGGGCACGCGGTACTACCGCACCTGAGGCGCGGTACTACCGCAGGGGCATGCGGTACTACCGCAGAGCCCCGCGGTACTACCGCCCACGCAGCAGAGACCAGAACAGCCACACATGCACTAAGGCAGAGGGCGGTAGTACTGCTGGCGCGGTACTACCGCTCCCCCTTGCGGTACTACCACAAGGCAGGGGCTGTCCAGGGATGGGAAGGCACGGATATAAAAAATTACATCCGTGGCTACTTCCGCAGAGTTGGAGTCGATGCAAAAACCCGACGCGGTAGTACCGTAAGCCAGCCGCGGTACTACCGCGCGAGGTGCGGATGTAAAAAATTACATCCGCCCCTTACTGTCGCGTACCTGCGGAACTAAGCAGGGACCACGGTGCTACCGCTTACTAGAAGCGGTACTACCGTGGGTCCTTGCGGTACTACCGCACCAGCGGGCGGTACTACCGCAAGGTCCTGCGGTACTACCGCTCTAACGAGCAGTACTACCGCACCCCCTAGTTCGGCAAACAAGAGCAATATTTGCATAAACAAGGAAAACATAGGATGCTCCAAAGGCTAGAGGAAAGGAGGTGCAAAGGAAGATGTGTACGTGATGAATCCACCCAACCTTTCCAACGCGGACCCCCTCTTAATAGTACGGCTTCCCTACGACTCAATACCACCGAAAAGAACCGAAGAGAAACGCCGTCTTCTATAGCCTTCGAGGGGAACCCAGTCATCTTGTGCCTAGTCAATATATCTGAAATATTCGATGCACATGATTAGTCCGCAAAAGCATTGTAATCAATCACCAAAACCAACTAAGGGATAAAAATGCCCTTACAATCTCCCCCTTTTTGGTGGATTGATGACAACACGGGATTTGCACAAGGGTATAACGCAAAGAGCAAGGGCAAACCCCAAGTCTCAAAAATATAGATGGGCTCCCCCTAGATGTGTGCTATCTCGGTGAGTGCTTTGGACTGTACGGCACACATACTAGGATCAACACTCCCCCTATATTTTATAGACATGGCAAATCTTGCAATAAGGCTAAAGCTAAGCAAGATAGACAGGAGCATAATGTAATAAGCACAAGATAGAATAAGCTCACTACGGTACGATAGAGTGCATATGTCTTACACCATATGATAGAAGGTCTCACAAGCACAAACCAAAGCAAACGAAATAAACGAAGTTCAACTGACCCAAACACGACACAACTCGCAAATCCTACACTCTCTCCCCCTTTGGCATCGAGACGCCAAAAAGGCAGAGAGGACACCTACAGCAATAGTGGTGGCTCAAGCGGAGTAGTCACTTGCACGCTCCTCGTCAGACTCTGCAGCTGGGACGGACTCCTCCTCAGACTCGGTCCACCGATAACCGTGCTTGTGCAACCATTCTGCCTCTGGGGTGATGTTCAGCTCTGACCCGCTAGAAATGTTCTCGCCAAAGGTCCTGAAAATCCGCTTGTCGCGGCGGCGAGTCTCCTTGGAAGCCACATGGGTCTGGTACTGCCCCTTTGCTTGCATACAGAACAGCATCTTCATCTTGTTCTTCAGTCGCTTAGCCCAAGAAGGCTCAGAGGTGGGAGGGATGTAACCCTCTGAGCTGTCCTCGTCTGCTACCTCCTCCTCATCCTCAACTGCATCCACATCCATGGCAGCCGCAGTATCAGCACGAGAGGTAGCGTTGGCCCACTGATGCTTGATACGGAGGTTGATGGGCTCATGCCGGATCCAACCAGGGGCCTCAAACTCATCCTGAGGGTAGACCCGCTCCCAGGTAGCCGAGATCAACTGAAACAGATAAGGTCCATAGATGGGGACCTTGCGGTTGCAGACCGCAAAGCGAAGCTCATGCCACATGATATGAGAGACATCAAGTGGTGGTGTCTGAGAGTTGCGAGCATCTTCACACAGGAGCATGATATCCACAAGATAGGCATGCACCTTGTCCTTGTCTCCAATGCGTGGGAAGAGAGTGTTGCGGAAGATCCGGTGCATGATGTCAAGAAAGGAGTTGAGTACCCAAGATGACTTGCCATTGGAGAGCCTCTTCTCCACATAGTAGGGCATAAGCTTGTTCTTGTTGGCAGACTCGGGATTGGCATGAGGGCGAACACCTTGGGGTGTGGCGAGCCCCACATCCGGAACCCCAAGCAAGGTCATGAATTCCTTCCAAGTAGCAGTCAGCTGCCGACCATTGGTCATCCAAGTCATGGTCCTTTCCTCATTGGGATGAAAATGCACTGAGGCAAAGAACTGAGCAAGGATCTCAGGATCATAGTCTTTGTGGAATGAGATGATATGCTCAATGCCAAATTGCTCCACTAGGTCCAAAGCCTCACCAAAGTATTCCCGGTGCGCCTCTTTGCGCATGTGATGCATGTTGATCCACTTCACCTCCACATGAATATTTTGCTTGGCCTTGATGACATCCAGATAAATGAGATTATGCTGCTTGGTCCAGAATAGATCATTCCCTCGAAAGTTAGCACGAGGGTTTCCATACGGATTGATCTTCCTCCGAGAGATGAACTCAGCAAGCGGTATCTCATCCATACCCTTGGCGGGTTCCTTCTCTTTGGTGGCAGTGGTCTTGGTTCTGTGTTGGGGGGCATTGGAGCCCTCTGCTTCCTCTATGTTGCGCATACGCTTGGACCCCGTGTCACGACTTGGATTGGAGCGGCGAGCTTGAGCACCTGAGCCACCACCTAAAACACACACCACAAAACAAACGCGCACGAAACACGAGAAGGATCAATGCAAAGACCACAGCAAAGCAGGTGAAACAAGTAGACATGGCACATGAGAAGTGCCACAAGAGGGATTTGAGACAATGGTAATATCGTGTGTTGCGCCACGTGCGGTAGTACAGCTCCAAGGAGCGGTAGTACCGGACGTGAGGTAGTACCGCACCAGCAGGGCGGTAGTACCGGACGTGCGGTAGTACCGCACCTGGAGAGCGGTAGTACCGCACGGTGCAGATCTGAAACAGCCATGGAGATCTGAGCACAACCGTGTCAACACGGGGTACTACGGTCGATCAAATCCATCACGGGACAACTATAGCAAGTACCATCACTACACAAAACTGCTCTCCTACATCCTACTCTTGCATAGATTTGGCCTAAAATCTCAAGAACAACTTGCATCTCCCCAAAACCTAAAAACAACAAGACGAACAAGAAAAAGGGAGGGATTGGGGAGAAACCTTGTTCCATGGTAATAGGGAGTGGTGGGGAACGATCCCACCGGTCGGTATCCGAGGAGAGCGGCCGGAGAAGGAGATCCGGCGAGGACCTCCGGCGCCGTTCTTGAGAGAGAGAGAGACGGAGTGGGGAGAGAGACGAATGGGTATGGGGGAGTTAGAACTCCCCCTACCCGTGTTTAACCCCCACACGCCCTCGACCGCACGGTAGTACCGCACGTCATCGCGGTACTACCGCCCCGGGCGGAAGTACCGCACCGTGACTATAGTACCGCTCCCCAGGCGGCAATAAAAAATTACTGCCATGCTGGGTGCGGTAGTACCGTGCGCTCCTCACGCGGTAGTACCGCACGTCATTGCGGTAGTACCGCCCCGGGCGGAAGTACCGCACCGAGGTCGTAGTACCGCTCTTCCAGGCGGCACTAAAAATTTACTGCCGCGCTGGGTGCGGAAGTACCGCGCGACCCCCCTTGCGGTAGTACCGTGGCAGGCCGCGGTAGTACCGTGAGCTCACGAAAAGATAGTTTCAACCAAAAGAGAGGACACCGAAGCACGGAACCTTCAAGCGAGAGACCACACCAAAGAGCTAACACACTGGACACCACAAGCACAAGCTCGGCACGAAGGAAGAGAGGCAAGAGACAACACAGACCAAAAACGAGACACAAACTCTCCAAGGAGAGGGCGGTGGCCGGAGCCACCTATGTTTGAGTCAATTGGTATGGCACCGTGAAGAATTATCCTTGGGCCCATGACCAAAACTCGTCTTTGAAGCGCAAGTACCATCAAAAATGGCTAATGTGAAAGAGTTGATCACTTTATGCATAATGGGGGAGGGAGAGTTCATTGAGAGAACAACACTCCCCCTATGTCCATGCCTACACCTAGATTAGACAACAAGTTGAGTGTGGTGGGGTGTGCAAGGGTTCAAGCAACATTTCTCGAATCAATGATATTTAGCTCATGCCTTAACTCGCGAAATCTTGCTTCATCCAAAGGCTTCGTGAAAATATCTGCAAGGTTATCATGGGTGGTGACGTAGTTGAGCTCGATCTCCCCTCGCCTAATGTGATCTCGGATGAAGTGATACCGAATCTCAATATGCTTCGTCTTGAAGTGTTGCACGGGGTTGAGAGAAATCTTGATGGCACTTTCATTATCACACCAAAGAGGCACTTTGTCACAAATGACACCGTAATCCTTTAAAGTTTGCCTCATCCATAAGAGTTGTGCACAACAACTCCCGACCGCCACATACTCCGCTTCCGTGGACGAGAGAGACACACAAATTTGCTTTTTCGAAGACCAACTTACCAAAGAGCAACCAAGGAATTGGCACCCTCCGGAAGTGGACTTCCTATCCACTTTGTCTCCCGCCCAATCGGAGTCCGAATATCCTACAAGCTTGAAGTTTTCTCCTCTTGGGTACCATAAGCCAAAGTTTGGGGTATGAGCCAAATATCTAAAGATTCGCTTGACCGCCACAAAGTGGCTTTCCTTAGGTGCGGCTTGAAACCATGCACAAATTCCCACACTCAACATGATATCCGGTCTAGATGCACAAAGGTAAAGCAAGGAACCAATCATGGAGCGATATACCTTTTGATCCACCGCTTTACCATTGGGATCGATGTCAAGTTGGCACTTGGTGGGCATTGGAGTGGACGCCGGCTTGACATCACTTAGCTTGAATCTCTTGAGCATGTCTTGAGTGTATTTGGCTTGGTTGATGAAGGTTCCTTCTCTTCTTTGCTTTACTTCGAAACCGAGAAAGAACTTCAACTCACCCATGGAAGACGTCTTGAACTTTGAGGTCATGAGTGCGGCAAATTCCTCATTGAAAGATTTGTTGGGAGAACCAAAGATAATGTCATCAACATATAGTTGGCATACAAACAACTCCCCTTTGACCTTCTTAGTAAAAAGAGTGGGGTCAATTAGCCCAACTTCAAACCCACGATCTTGTAACAACTCGGTAAGGTGGTCATACCACGCACGTGGGGCTTGTTTAAGGCCATAGAGTGCCTTATCGAGTTGATACACATGATCGGGAAAGTAGGGATCCTCGAACCCGGGGGGTTGCTTGACATAAACCAACTCATTAATAGGACCATTAAGAAAAGCACTCTTCACATCCATTTGTTGCAACTTAAAGTTGTGATGAGAAGCATAAGCAATCAACAAACGAATAGATTCAAGGCGAGCAACGGGAGCAAAGGTTTCACCGTAGTCGATACCCTCGACTTGGGAGTAGCCTTGTGCCACCGATCGTGCCTTGTTGCAGATGATGGTCCCATGAGCATCTTGCTTGTTCTTGAATATCCACTTGGTTCCAATGACATTGTGGTTCCCCGTTGGCCTTGGCACTAATCGCCACACCTTGTTGTACTCGAAGTTGTTGAGTTCTTCATGCATGGCATTAAGCCAATCCGGATCTTTGAGTGCTTCATATACCTTTTGGGGTTCAACACAAGAGACAAACGCGTGATGTTCACAATAGTTTGCCAATTGTCTACGAGTGCTTACCCCCTTTTGAATGCTTCCAAGCACATTCTTCATGAGATGACCCTTGGTGGAGAGCTTGGATGCAATCTTGGCGGCACGATGCTCCAATTCCTCCTCGGTGGTGAGTTGAGGAGCGGTCACTTGATCATCTTGAGCGCCGTCTTGAGCTTGTTCTTGATCTTGAACTTGCTCGGGGGAGAGAACTTGACCTTGGGCATCACTTGGTGTGTCAACACCGTCTTGAGCATGATCTTGCCCTTGGTCTTGTTAATGAGGTTGAGGGCCTTCACTTTGTTCTTTGGAAGCGTGTGGGCCTTGGGTTGGTGATGGCTCCACTTGAGTGGAGCATTGTCCTTATCCTTCGGCCACAAGGGGTTCCTCAATGGGTAGGATAAAACCAACACTCATTCTTCTTATGGCTTGAGGAGGAATTTCATCACCTACATCACAAAGTGCCACTTTGCTCCACTTGGGAGCCGTTATTCTCATCAAACTCCACGTTACACGTCTCCTCAATAAGTCCCGTGGATTTATTGAGGACACGGTAAGCATGAGAGTTTGTAGCATAACCAACTAATATGCCCTCATAAGCTCTAGCCTTAAATTTAGACAACCGAACACCTTTCTTGAGAATGAATCACTTACACCCGAACACCCGAAAATACTTGAGGTTGGGCTTGTTACCGGTGAGAATCTCATATGGAGTCTTGTTCAAGCCCTTGCGGAGGTAGAGCCGATTGGATGCATGACACGCGGTGTTGATGGCTTCGGCCCAAAATTTGTATGGAGACTTGAACTCCGCCATCATGGTCCTTGCCGCATCCATCAACGTCCAGTTCTTCCTCTCCGCAACACCGTTTTGTTGAGGGGTGTAAGGTGCGGAATATTGATGGTTGATCCCCTCATCACTAAGAAACTCATCCAAGGTGTAGCTCCTGAACTCGGTGCCGTTGTCACTTCTTATTGTCAAGATCTTTGCATTGTGTTGACGTTGGGCTTCATTTGCAAAGTCAATGACGGTTTGTTGGGTCTCGCTCTTCCTCTTGAAGAAATACACCCAAATGTATCTTGAATAGTCATCCACAATCACCAAGCAATACTTCCTACCCCCAAGACTATCAAAAGATGGAGGCCCAAAGAGATCCAAATGAAGGATCTCCAAAGGCCTCTTCGAGTAAATGATAGTCGTGGGAGGGTGAGCCTTCTCATGTAGCTTTCCTTCTATACAAGCACTGCAAACACGATCTTTAGCAAAACTAACATTCGTTAGTCCACGGAGATGGTCCCCCTTGAGAAGACTTTGCAAAGATCTCATATTGACATGGGCTAAACGGCGATGCCAAAGCCATCCCACGTCAACTTTAGCCATTAGGCATGTCGCGGTCTTAGTGGGTCGCTCCGAAAAGTTAATCACATAGAGACCGTTCTCGACATGCCCAACAAAGGCTACTTTAAGAGTCTTGCTCCACAAGAGGGCCACGGTATAAATATCAAAGAAAGTGGCAAAGCCCATGATTGCAAGTTGACGAACGGAAAGTAAATTGTATGCAAGGGACTCAACAAGCATGACCTTCTCGATCGTGAGATCATGAGAAATGACAACTTTGCCGAGTCCCAATACCTTAGAAGACGAGGCATCACCCCACTCAACATTGGTGGGCATAGATGGAATCTTGTGCACGTCCACCACCAAGTCCTTGCTTCCGGTCATATGATTTGTAGCTCCACTATCGAGCAACCATGATCCCCCACCGGAAGCAAACACCTACAAGAGATCAATGCTTGGTTTTAGGTACCCATTTTGTAATGGGTCCTTTGATGTTAGTAACAAGGGTCTTAGGAACCCAAATAGACCATTCAATATACTCATGAGGAGAACCAACAAATTTGGCATAAACATGCCCATCACTAGCACGGCATAACACATAAGAAGGATTAAAGTCGCCGGCTTTGTTGGAAGGGGTGGCATTGCCCTTCTTGACACCGCCACCCTTCGCATTGTTCTTCTTCTCCTTGGAAGCACCCTCTCCCTCCTTCACAAAAGTTTGCTTGAGAGGAGGAGGTCGTTTGGTCTTGTAATTCTTCTTCTTGTTCTTGGGATTGGGTGCGAACCCAATCCCCTCCTTGGCCACAACTTCCTTTTGATTGCTCAAAAGGTCGTTGGGGTTCTTCTCACCTTGTATGCATGACACAAGGCCTTTCTCAAGTTGCTCCTTCAACTCAGCATTCTCCTCAACAAGATGCACATGCTCACAACAAGGGTTAGTAGCATTTGCATTATCAATTAACACCATATGAGGAAAGGTGGCTTTCTCCTTAGTTAGCTTCACTTGGAGTTGATCATGAGACTCCTTGAGGCTAGCATGAACACCCTTCAAGACTTTGTGAGCCTTGTCGAGAATGTCAAACTCCTCTTTGAGTCTAGCAAGATCAACCCCAAGCTTTGCCTTCTCGGAGTTTTGCACACGAGACACAACAAGAGCATGATCAAGATCTTTCTTTAACTTAGCATGATCATCGTTGTGTGGCTCCTCAAGAGCCAAACGAAGACCACGCTCTTCATCAAGAGCATTGGAAAGATCCGAAATCTCATCGGCATAGTCACGACTATGCCCCTCCATCTTAGAGATGGTATCTTCATGAGCCTCGATCATGTCATTGGCTTCACCAAGTTGTTCCAAGAGAGCAACGAAGTGCTTCTTGGATTTACCCTTGAGTTTACCCATAAAGGTCTCAAACTCATTCTCCTCCACATTTGTCCCCTCATATTCATCAATGCTATCTGTCGAAGAAGGATGATTAATGATGGTAGTTTTGATGTTGGGGGTTACCTTGTTGGTGGCTTTAGCCATGAGGCACTTGGCGGTGATGTTCTCATTGGGTGAGTCGAAGAGAGACATCCGTGGAGTCATCGCAATGGCAACGGAGGCCATGGCAACCGACTCACCATCTTCATCATCGTCATCATCCTCATTGTACTCTTCTTGTACCACCAATGCCTTGGGAGGAGTCTTCTTGGTGAAGTTGCTCTTGTTGGGGAACGACTTGGCCTTGTCCTTTCGGATGAGCTTGCCACCATTGTCTTCCCTCTTCTCGTAAGGGCACTCCGCAACAAAGTGGCTCACATTGCCACAATTTAAGCAAGTCCTCACTCGTTGCTTGCCCTTTGCGCCACTTGAATTGTTCTTGTTGAAGTTTGGCCTTGAGTTCTTCTTGCTCCAAAATTGCCTTGAAGCAAGAGCCATGTGTTCATGATAGGCATACTTCATATCTTCGAGGTTGCTCTCCTCTTCTTCCTCTTCATCCTCTTCCTCCATACTCACCTTGGCCTTTAGCGCAAGGTTGGGCTTCTTTACTCTTTGAGAGCGAAGAACCGCGTTGTCGGCGGTCTTGTCCAAGATGCTCATAGCAACGAACTCATCCAACACTTCACTTGAGGACAAGGTGTGGAAGTCCGGCCTTTAACGAATGACGGAGGACATGGCTTTGTGGTAGGGCATCATTTCCTTGAGGAATTTGCGCTTGATCCAATTGTCATCTGTGTCCTTACTTCCATGATCTCGGAGAGAGACCGCGAGTTTGGTTACTCTCCGATAAAGCTCACGAGGTTCTTCATCTTCTTTCATTGCAAACTCATCGGCTTCATCTTGCACCACTTCATAGTTGGAGCGTTGAATGCTTGCGCTTCCCCGATAGAGGGAAATGACTTGTTGCCAAGCATCTTTGGCAATGGTGTAGGGCCGGAGATGAGGAAGATCTTCGGGTGGGATTGCTTCTTGGATGATGAAGAGAGCATTCTCATTGAATTGATGGTCCACGACTTCTCTAGGAGTGAAGTTGCTTTGATCATGCGGATAGAGACCTTCTTCAATGATTATCCAAAGGTTAGTGTTCACTTGATTTAAATGACGCTTAAAACGATAGACCCAAGAATCAAATTCTACATTCTTCTCAATCTTAGGGGCCGGGCCGGCATGATTCAAATGAGTGGAAGGAAGCGGTCCACCATAGACAAGTGGAGGTTCCACATGGGCAAAGATGCTGGTGCCATTTTTACCACTAGAAGAAGGAGCTTTCTCGCTAGTAGCTTCCCCCTTGTCGGAGATAGCATCCGTCACCTTGTTAGCGTGTCGGGTGGTTGGTGCGACATATGCCAACGGATGGCTTATCATTGTGGGTGCCAATAAGACATCGCCGGTGCCTGGAAACGGGATAAGGCGAAGACATGCACGCCGGCGGATCTTACCCAGGTTCGGGGCTCTCCGAGGAGATAACACCCCTAGTCCTGCTCTGCGGGGTCTCCGCATGATCACTAGATCAAGGAAAGGTAGCTACAATCGCTCCTAGAGCTGTTGGGTTCAAGGGAGAAGAAGAACAAGGCTAGCTCTTGCTTCTCTCTATCCCTATGGTGTGTGTGCTGTGTTCAGAAGCTCACCCTTTGCATGGGTGCTCCGGGGGGTTTATATAGGCCTACCCCCCGGGGGTACAATGGTAATCCGGCTGGGCTCTGGTCCCAACCGTCAGTGTCTACGCTCGCCGGCTTCTCCGCCGGCGGTTGGGTCCCGCCGGCGGGTGGGTCCCGCCGGCTGCCGGCTTCTTGGCCGACAGGCCGGCCCCACCGCCTAGGGTTTTGTCGGCGGCTGCTTACTATAGCCTCGCCTCTGATGACGAGGGCTTTGTCGAGGTAAGCATGGCTACAGTGGGCCGCCTCGGGGGCTCTCACTGTAGCCTCACCTCGTCTTGTCTTCTTAATGGGGCTCCTGCTTCGAGGAAGGGGGTAGCCGGCTTCTGGGGGCCGGCTACACCCTCGATCGACTGGGGGAGGCCGGGCCGCCTCTGCGCCTCTCTTTGGCGGAAGGGGCCCGGCGCCTGCGGGCCGTGCACGAGTCGGTCGTGGATGACGTTGAGGTTGGCATGGCTACAGTGCCGAGCCGAACAGGAGACGGTCATCCCGTACGGCCTCCTGTGGCCATGCCTGCCTCGGGCCTCGGGGGTAGTGGGCCGCATTGTGGCCACACCCCGTCTTGTCACCGTTATGTGGGTGTAGCTTTGGTGGTTGTGGTCTCGGCCGGCTTCTTGGAGTCGGCGTTCTTCTTGGCCGGCTTCTTGGAGTCGGCTACCCCGTAGTCGTCCCGGGGAGGGGTTGCTGAGGCTGGGTCGCCTTCCGGGAGTCGGCTTCAGAGGTAGCCGGCCAGGGAAGGCGGCCCAATGCTTGGAGTGCTTGGAGGCCCGAAGGCCTGATAATTTTTTCAGAAGAACCAGGGGCAGTCGGTTAGGCTACCCGTGGCCATTTACTCCGACAGTAGTCCCCGAAGCTGATTGGGCTTCGAGGTGGAGTAGGGCTTGAGAAGCTCGATCAGCTTCCTATCTTGACAAGTCGGCAGCTGGGAGCCGGCTTTAGTTAGGCGTGCCGCCTTGGTCGAAAACTCCGGAGTCGGAGGGCGGGAGCTCGCTAGCGTGTGCTCCGGGCCGCGGGCCAGCCACATGCCGTCTGCGAACCACGTGGCCTCCCTCGACCAGAAAGCCTACCAGCCCACGCGCGTGACGGGACGTCGCCGCAGGGCGGGGGCCCGCCACGTCCGCGCCCGGGCCCAGGCGCGGATTCTCTGTATCCCGAAACCGCCCGCACGTCTCCTTGCGGCAGTTTCGGCTCGCCTTTAGGGCGAAATAATCGCGGGGCGTGGGGGGAATGGGTGCAGTTAATCCCACATCTCCCCCCCACGTCCGGCCTCTTCGGCCTCGCCTCGCGAAGCTATAAGTAGGGGGAGGTGGAGGGCGGCAGGCCCTCGCACGCTCCTCCTACTTCCACCGTCTTCTTCGCTCGCCGTTTCTTGCAACAGCACCTCGCCGCCGCGCTCTTCCACCGCACGTTCCTCCGCCGCCGCGCTAGTTTTTGCCATGCCTCCCGCCACGGAGCAGTATGGCGGGGATTGGGACGGCTCCAACGTGCACGAAGACCACGTCGAGTTCCTCCGCAATACTCGGCGGCTGCCGGCCGCGGACAAGGTGGAGGTCCGCCTTGCGCCGGCGAGGGAGATTACGCAGGAGCCGCGGGAGGGCGAGCGGGTGGTCTTCCGCTCGCACTTCTTGCGCGGCATCGGCCAGCCAGTGAGCGCCTTCTTCCGCTCCTGGCTTGATTTCTATCAGCTCCAGCCGCACCACCTCACCCCGAATGCGGTGCTGCTGCTATCAGCCTTCGTCACCCTGTGCGAGGGCTACCTCGGCGTCCTCCCCACCCTCGAGCTCTGGGGGGAGTTCTTCCAGTCCAAGCTGGGCACGCGCATGCAGGGCGTGCTAGCTCAGACTGGCGCCTTCATCGCGTTGCGGAGGTCGGTCGCCGACAACCCCTTCCCCGTCATCACGCTGATCCAATCGGTGAAGAAATGGCAAAAATCGTACTTCTACGTGCGGAACATCGCCCCGCGGGCCGACTACATCAACCTGTCGGCTTACGTAGCCGGCCCTCCGGCGGGCAGGCGGCCCCAGTGGTCCTTCCGGGCCGTGACTCTGACGCCGGCCGGGTCCGCCGCCGTCGCCCGAGTGCGAGAGCTGACCCAGTCGAAGGGCTTGACGGGGCCCGACCTGCTGGCCGCATTCGTCACGCGCCGGGTTCTTCCGCTCCAGAGCCGGCCTCATCTGATCTGTCAGATGAGCGGCCAGCTCGATCCGAGCTGAATGTGCACCAAGGAGATGCCGCGCGAGGAGGTCGCCTACATGGTGAACTACCTTGCGAACTGCAAACTCACCGAAGAGTGGCAGTTCGGCAAGGAGCCATATAGCCGAGCCAATCCGCCGCCTACGGTATGTTCTCCTTGTCTCTTTTTCTTTTTCCTTGCTTTGTTGCCGAGTTCCTCTTGGACGACTCTAACTTAGTCGGTTCGTTTTTCGACAGAGTCCTCTTCTTCGGCCGGCCAGCGGGTCAGACGCGGAGCGTCGATTCGTCCCCGACCGGACCGAACACGATCTGGAGGACCCCGACTTGGGGGCGGCCGGTATGGATGACAACATCGAGCCGGGCGGTGGCCAAGCCGGCGGCGAAGCAGGCAGCTCCGGGCTCGGAGTCACCTTCGACGACTGGCCGGACGATGATGAGGCCGAAGTCGCCCCGCGCCGCCAGCCGGCGTCTGGACGCGGCGCGGGTTCCTCTGCCGCACCGCCTGCTCGGGGCGGAGGTCAAAAGCGTCGCGCCGCCCAGGGTTCGTTCGGTAGCCGGACGAAGAAACCCAGGGGCGGGGCAGCAGGCACCAGGCGGGAGGAGGCGGCCGCGAAGGCGGCTCGCTTCCGCAAGACGGTGAAGCAACCGCAGACCGTGTCGGCGTAAGTTCACTTTCCTTCGTATACTCTTTTTCTTTCTTTTCTCTGGTGGTTCCTGAACCCTTGTCTTTTTCTCCAACGATCAGAGCTCCGCTGTCGCTTGAGCAGGCGGCTGCCGCCTCCGTCGTTGAGTCGCCGAGGGGCTCTGGGAGCACCACCTGCCGCGTGGACCCCCGTGCCGACCTTCAGGAGGCGACAAAAAGAAACGCACGGGAGGCGCGGGCGGAGCGAGAGGCGCGGGAGGCGGAGGCACGGAGGGCGGCCGCTGCCCAGGCGGCGAAGGCACTCGCCGATGCCGCAGCCAGGGCCCAAGCAGAGGCTGCGGCCGCGGCGGCGGCGGGGGAGGTTTTGATGGTCACCTCGCTGCGCGTCATGGCGCCTGGGGACATGGAGCCCTCGCCAGAGGGAGCCAGCGGCGACCAGCCAGGGCTGGGGGGAAGCGACGACGTCATCATCCTGGAGAGGGCGCCGGTGCCGACCCCGCCAACTGGGGCGGCTCAAGGCGGCCGGCCTGATCCGCCGCCTGCCCAGTCGGCGGGGGGCGAGCCGGCCTCGAGGGCTGAGATGGCGGTCCGGATTCCGTCGAGCCGGCGCGCGGGGAAGGCTGTGTCGGAGCCACAGAAGGCCGCGTCGGAGCCGCAGCCGGCCGTGGGCTCCAGCTCGTCGGCCCGGGATGCGGAGGCGGCCAGCGGCACCTCGGGGTGGACGCCAGGCGGAGGGACGGCCGTGGTGAACGTGGCTGCACAGGACGTCCGGACCCGGCTCCAGGGCCAAGCTGCGGCGCTGAGGCAGTTCACCGACGAGTTCCTCGCGACGCGGGCGGCCATCCGGGTTAGTATTCCCATCTTGCTTCTTCTTGATCTTGATTTCTTCCGTGGGGGCGCGTCAGCGCACCCACTGGGTGTAGTCCCCGAGTTCCGAGTCGGCTGCTGAGCAGGCGGCTTGGAACTTCTTGGTGGATTTGCCTTTGCTATTCTTGTTCTTACTTCGATCTTCTGTCCATCTTGCAGGACTACCACAACCTTCGAGCGGCCGCCTTCAACTCCCAGGCTCGGGAGCTGACTCAGAAGACCGCCGACCTTACTGAGAGCCGAGGTACGTGGTTTGTTCTTTATCTCATGTGGGGGCGCGTCAGCGCACCCACTGGGTGTAGTCCCCGAGATTCGGGCCGACTGCTGAGCAGTCGGGTCGGATCTTCCTTGACGACTTCTTCTTATTGTTCTTTCTTTTTCTGCCGTCCCTGCAGCGGCCAACGCCAGTCTGAGGGCACAGCTGGGAGAGTCTCAGACTGCCCTTCGTGCCAAGGATGCCGAGCTCGCCACCCTGGTGCAGGAGCGCGACCGCCTGGTCAAGAAGCTGGCCGACCAGGAGGAAGGCCACAAGGCGGCCCTGAAGGTGGTGCAGGACCGCGAAGCCGCCCTCCAGGCCGAGTATGAGATGGAGGCGGCTGGCTGGGCCGAGGCCAGGCAGACTCTGGTCTCTGGCTATGGCCAGATCGAAGATCTGGTTGACGGTAAGCCGCCTACCTCTTCGTCCTTTCTTGCCATCTGCCACTTTGGCTCTTTTTCTGATTTGGTGCTCTTTTCTCCTTTTCTTCTTCTTTCTTGCGTAGAATATTTCCCTGGCTATTCTACTGTTGCCAACTAGACCATCGAGGCCCGTCGCCAAGCGCGAAGGCAGGCTGGCTTTGAAATCTCCCCAACCGCCGGCCGCTCGCTGGAGGAGCAGCTCCTGGCGATCCAGGCCCGCATCCAGCCGGCTCACCGACTGCTCCATCGGCTTCAGCGTGCCGGGGCGCAAGTCTTCGCTGCCCTCTGGCCCGGCCAAGTGGTTACTCGCACCCCCAGTCGGACTACCGACTGGCTGGAGGTGGCAGTCGGCCGCTTCGAGGCTTGGAAGGCCTCGGCGGCTCGCTCCGGCGCCAGGCGGGCGCTGGAGTTCGTCAAGGCCTGGTATCCCGGCCTGAGCCTGGATCAGCTGGCTACCTGGCGGCAGCAAGCCGACACAGAGCTGGAGCCGGCGCGGCCGGCTATCATCCGGCGGGCTTCGGCAATCGCCGATTACACCGACACCAGCATCTTCGCCCCCGAGGTAGATGACAACGGTGTCGCCCAGCCGGAGGAGTGGTTCGGGCTGAACCCGGCGGACGGTGAGGACTCGGCGGAGGAGATCGACTCCAGCGACGAGGGCGAAGAGGAGGAGGAGGAGGAGGGTGAAGACGCCGAGCCGGCTGGTGGGGCAGCCGGCCAGCCTCAGCCTGACCGTACCTCCAGCACTACGTCGCGAGCGAGTGCGTCGCCTACCGCTGGTGGTGGTCAAGCCGAGACCCGCTAGGCGGCCACTCCTTCAGCCGGCGGGGCCGTCTCCACCGACCAGCTCGGCCTCCGCGCCGCGCCCTAGTCTGCCATCTTTTGTTTTCCTCTCTTGTTACTTTAGGAACAATGTTTGGTTAAGTCTGCACAATTCCACCCACTGGGTGTATTCGAACTTATGTCTGTTGCCAGCCTGTTGGGGGCTTTATGTGTATATATAACTTATGCATTTGGCCTTTCCTTGTACTTTTGCTTTTTGTCCTTCTGCTGTTTCCTTTGCTGCCCTCCCTTGGTTGCCGCCTCCCAGTCCAACAGTTGCTCTGCAATCTGTAGCTGGAGGAGTGCTTGGCCAATTGGGGGGAGGAGTACTTTAGCTTTGCTGGACTAAAGCTAAGTGTTTAGGAAGCTAGCCAGCCGGCTGTTCTGGTAGCCGGCAGGCATGTTTGGAGGCCGTCTCTTTGCTATATAGGTTCGTTGTTCCTTAGCCATTTTTCGTGTGGGCGTCCTTTCTGCCTTGCCTCTTGCTAGTCGGACAGTCGGTTCTTCGAGCTGCGACTTTCAACAAGAGGGGACTCGGGAGCCGGCACACTACTTTTCTGACTTCAGGTAGAACTTTCAATATAGCTCAAGGCGGCCAGTCCCCGGGCCGACTAGTCGAACCCGGTGCCAGACAAGAATTCAAAATGTAATAATACATTCATGGATATGATACTTGTCATTCATAGATAAACAAGGGCAGTCCCCGAGTACTGCTCGGGGGGCCTGTTGGTTTGTACTTAATACAAAAAAGGGTAGCATGATACATACTGCTTTCAACTGTAAAATCGTCTCAGGAGGTTTGTGTTCCATGGTCGCTCCGACTCCTTGCCGGAGTCGTCTCTCTTGCGTGCTCTTGGTTTTTGCGCGTCGATCAAGTAGTAGGAGTCGTTGCCGAGTGCCTTGCTGACGATGAAGGGACCTTCCCAAGGGGCCGAGAGCTTGTGCTGGCCGGCTGTTCGCTGGATCAGCCGGAGCACAAGGTCGCCCTCTTGGAAGGATCTTGGCTTGACCTTGTTGTTGTAGTAGCGGCGCAGCCCTTGCTGGTAGATGGCGGACCGGCTGAGTGCTAGCAGCCGGCCTTCTTCCAGTAGGTCCACGCCGTCTTCTCTTGCTTCTTTGGCCTGCCCCTCCGTGTACATGGTGATCCGAGGCGAGTCGAACTCGATGTCTGTTGGGATGACAGCCTCGGCACCGTACACGAGGAAAAATGGAGTGAAGCCGGTTGACTTGTTGGGTGTAGTGCGCAGGCTCCAGAGGACAGCCAGCAGCTCTTCGAGCCAGCAGCCGGCCGATCGCTCCAGTGGTACAACCAGTCGGGGCTTGATGCCGGAGAGGATGAGTCCATTTGCTCGCTCGACCTGGCCATTTGACTGCGGGTGGGCAACGGACGCTAAGTCCAGTCGGATGCCCTGCGTCGCGCAGAAACGTGCCAGTGCTCCTTTGGCGAAGTTCGTGCCGTTGTCGGTGATGATGCTGTGCGGCCCACCGTACCGAGTAGTGATGTCGGTGATGAATGTCACGGCAGTTGGCCCGTTCAGCTTTTTGATCGGCTTTGCTTCGATCCACTTTGTGAACTTGTCCACAGCGACGAGTAGATGCGTCAAGCCGCCGCGGGCTGTCTTGAAAGGGCCCACCATGTCCAGTCCCCAGACGGCAAAAGGCCAGGTGAGGGGAATGGTCTTGAGTGCAGAAGCCGGCAGGTGTTGCTTGGAACTAAAAACTTGGCATCCTCTGCAGCTCTTGACTATTTCTTTAGCATTCTCCAAGGCAGTCGGCCAGAAGAAACCATGGCGGAAAGCCTTGGCCACAAGTGATCTTGAGGCTGCGTGGTGGCCGCATTCGCCTTGGTGGATGTCTTTGAGGATTGCCACTCCTTTTTCTGGCTCGACACAGCGCTGGAAGACTCCAGTGACGCTGCGCTTCACAAGCTCTCTGTTGATTATTGTATATGCTGCGGCTCGTCGTTGCACTAGTCTTGCTGAGATCTCATCAGTCGGCAGCTCTCTGCTGACTAGGAACTTGAGGATGGGCTGGGCCCATGAGGGAGCTGTGACTTCTTCTTCTGTTAATGTAGCCACCATGACTCGGGTGGGTGGGTTGGGTGAGTCGGCCACTGCTTCTTGTGTCGTTGTAGTCCCCGGGCAGACTGCTGCAGTCCCCGGGCCGGGTTCTGAAGTCCCCGGGCCGGGTGCGACTACGGCAGTCCCCGGGCCAGTTGTCGAAGTCCCCGTGCCGCCTGTGGGGTTTCTCCAGTCGGATCCAGCTGTATCTGGCGCAGGTGGTACGAAGATGGAATCCGACTCTGGAGACGGCTTGATGGACGGCTTGAGGAGGCGCTGGAGGGAGACGCCAGTCGGTATGGCTTGTCGGGTGGAGCCGATCCGTGCTAGGGCATCTGCTTGGTCGTTGTCGGCCCTTGGCACGTGGAGGAACTCGCACCCCTCGAAGTATCCGCTGATCTGCTGGACGAGGAATCGATAACTCGCCATGTTCGCGTCCTTGGCGTCCCAGTCGCCAGACGATTGCTGGACCACCAAGTCTGAGTCGTCGTAGCACAGGATCCGGCGTATGCCAAGCTCTTTGGCTAGCCGGAGCCCGTGTACGAGCGCCTCGTACTCGGCCACGTTGTTGGAGGCGGCGAAGTGGATCTGCAGCGTGTACTTGAGCTTGTCGCCTTTGGGAGAGGTGAGGACGATGCCGGCTCCCAAGCCGGTGCGCATCTTGGACCCGTCAAAGTGCATCCGCCAATGGGTAGAGTCGGGAGCCGGCGGTAGGTACTGGGTCTCGGCCCAGTCGACGAGGAAGTCGGCCAATGCTTGCGACTTGATGGCGGTGCGGGGTTGGTAGAAGATCGTGTAGGGCGCCAGTGCAATGGCCCATTTAGCCACCCGGCCGGATGCATCCCGGCTGCCTATGATCTCGGCGAGCGGGGCAGTGCATACGATCGTGATGGGGTGCTCTTGGAAGTAGGGCTTCAGTTTCTTGGCAGCGAAGTACACCCCATAGCACATCTTCTGGTAGTGCGGGTAGTTTTGCTTTGAGCTGGATAGCACTTCGCTGAGATAGTACACCGGCCTCTGGACTAGCTGGGCTCGGCCTTCCTCCGGGCGCTGGACCACAACAACAGTGCTGACGACTCGGCTAGTCGCGGCGATGTAGAGGAGCATGGGCTCCTTCTCAGTCGGCGCCGCCAGGACAGGCGGAGTGGTCAGCATTTTCTTCAACTCATGGAAGGCTTGGTCGGCTTGGTCGTTCCACTCGAAGTGAGTGGACTTCTTCATGAGTCGGTACAGGGGAGAGCCTTCTCTCCTAGTCGGCTGATAAAACGATTCAGGGAGGCTAAGCAGCCAGTGAATTTCTGCACATCTCGCAGTTTGGTGGGAATCTCCATCCTCTCGATGGCCTTGATCTTGACAGGGTTGCATTCGATGCCACGTTCGGAGACCAGGAAGCCCAGCAGCTGGCCGGCTGGCACTCCGAACACGCACTTCTCGGGGTTGAGCTTGATTTGGAATCGGCGCAAGTTGGCGAATGTTTCTTTCAGGTCTTCCAGCAAGGTACCGCGCTTCTCTGTCTTCACCACAATGTCGTCTACATAGACGTGGGCATTTCTGCCGAGTTGTTTCAAGAGGCATTTCTGCATGCAACGCTGAAAAGTGGCACCGGCATTCCTCAAGCCGAATGTCATAGTCAGGTAGCAGAAAGCTCCAAAGGGTGTGATGAAGGCAGTCTTCAGGCGGTCAGCTGGGTCCAACTTGATCTGATGGTACCCTGAGTACGCATCCAAAAAACTTAACAGCTCGCATCCGGCTGTGGAGTCTATCACTTGGTCAATCCGTGGCAGAGCAAACGGATCCTTTGGGCAGGCCTTGTTCAGATTGGTGTAGTCTATACACATACGCCACTTGTTATTCTTCTTTAGAACCAGAACTGGGTTGGCAAGCCACTCTGGAAAGAACACTTCCATGATAAAACCAGCGGCAAGAAGCCGGGCTATCTCTTCTCCCACAATTCTTCGCTTCTCTTCTGACAGTCGGCGGAGGGGCTGCTTGACCGGCTTCGCATCAGCTCGGACATGTAATTTGTGCTCGGCGAAATCCTTCGGGACACCCGGCAAGTCCTTTGGGGACCATGCAAAGATGTCTCGATTCTCACGGAGGAAGTCGACGAGCTCGCCTTCCTATTTACTGTCCAAGTTCGCCCCAATGACAGCGAACCTCTCCGGGTTCTCCGGGTCCAGAGGTATCTTCTTCGTCTCTTTGGCAGGCTGGAAGGAGCCCTGCGCATCACAATCTTTGGGGTTGGGGGACAAGGCCGGCTGCTTGCCGGCCATGGCCACAACCCGTTCCAACATCTTCTTCTCTTCTGCCACCACGAGGGACTCGGCCAGCTGGCTACTGGCCATGGCGCACTCGATGGACTTCTTGTAGTCGCCGGCTACCGTGATGATCCCCTTCGAGCTCGGCATCTTCATCTTCAGGTAGGCGTAGTGGGGCACAGCCATGAACTTGGCCAGGGCAGGTCGGCCGAGCAGTGCATGATAGGGGCTCTCCAAATCCACTACCTCGAACCATATTGCTTCTCGGCGAAAATGATCTTTGTCTCCGAAGAGAACATCCATTTTGATCTTGCCAATTGGGGAGCAAGACAGGCCCGGGACGATACCATGGAAGACGGTGTGGCTCGGCATGAGCTGCTTCGCTTTGACGTTCAGCTTCTCCATGGTATCGCGGTACAGTATGTTGATACTGCTTCCGCCGTCTATCAGGACGCGGGAAAATCTGGCAGCTCGCCTCTCCATTGCGAGGGTGACATCCAAGACCATTGCATAGGAGCCAGGCGAAGGCATTACCTCTGGGTGGTCGGCCTGGCTCCAGCTGATTGGTTTTTCTGACCAGTGCATGAACTTGGGAGCGCTAGTGGCGACTGCATTCACTTCTTGATGCTGTCGGCGTCGGCTGCGCTTGTCGTCGGCTTGACTGGTGAAGACGACGTAGGCGGCGTGCTCTTCGGGAAATTCGTCTTGGATGGCGCCGACTGCCGGCCGAGCCGCCGGCTGCTGGGGGGCTGGAGGCGGCGGGCCGGGAGGTGGAGGCGGCAACATCCCCTCGCCCTTGGTGATGCGGGTGAGCCAGTGGCATTTCCGGGTTGTGTGGTTGGACGGCTTCGCGCCGCTGTGGAACTTGCAGGGGGCGTCGAGAGCTTGTTCATAGGAGAAAGACGGCTGCCAAGCCGGCCTTCCGCCCTTCATCTTGGGAGCGGGCCGTTCTTCGGGCTGCTCGTCTTCAACTGTGGCCACCTGCCGACTGGAGGAAGTCGGCATGGGGGACTTGCGCTTGTGGTCGTTCTGGTAGGGGCGCCGATTAGGGTCGCCAGCCGGCGTCTTAGGAGCCGGAGCAATCACTTTCCCCGAGGCGTCCACTCGGAGCTCCGTCTTCATTGAGGAGTCAGCTGTGGCGTACTTGTCCGCGATGACCAGCAACTCATCGAGGGTAGCCGGCTCGTCGCAGAGGAGTCGGTGCTTGAGGAGGGTGCCCTCTCGGCACCCGGCGGTGAAGTACTCGATGGCCTGGACCTCGTGCACCCCCTCGCAGGAGTTGCGGAGCTCGGCCCATCACGTGAGGTAGTCGCGGGTCGACTCGTTGGGCCCTTGGACGCAGAGGGAGAGCTGGCGAGGCTTGGGAGGCCGCTTGTAGGTGCTGGTGAAGTTGCGGACGAAGACTTCGGTGAAGTCCAGCCAACTATTGATGCTGTAGGGCTTGAGGCTGTTGAGCCATGTGCGCGCCGTGCCTTGCAGCATGAGGGGGACGTACTTCACGGCGACGCGCCGATTGCCGTTGGCTATGCTGACGGCCGTGGAGTAGTCGATGAGCCAATCTTCCGGCTTCACCGAGCCGTTGTACTTGGGCGTGTCTCTGGGGAGCGAGAACCCTTTGGGGAAGGGCTCGTCGCGGATGTGCGGGCTAAAGCATGGTGGGCCGACATCGTCTTCTTCTTCTAACGCCAAGGATCGAGCAAGGCGGTCGATCCTGTGGCGGGCGTCGTTCTCGCCGACTCCTTCTCGGCGGCCGAGTCGATCGCCAAGAGTCGGGTGTGTGATAGGCGGCGGAGTGAGGCGGCTTTCTCTTTGAGGCGGGGGAGGAGGCAGATTTCCTTGGTGTTCAACCGCTCGAGGGCGGCCTTCCGCGTCGCGCTCGATGGTAATGCGAGTCCGGCTGCGGCTGGCAGCCGGCTCCTTGTCTTTTTTCTGGCGCGCGCCGCTCGCAGTCGGCGAGCGGGACGTCACGGCGTGCTCCCGGCGCGGGGATGACTATCAGCACGGGCGCCGGCTTCGTGCCGTTCTGCAGCCGCGTCGATCAGCTGCTGGATCCGTCTTGCCATGTAGGGGAGCTCATCGGCTCCCAGCCCATTGAGCTCTTCTGCAGCCGCCTGAGCGGCTCGCAGATTCTCGAGTGGGGTGGCGTAGACGGGGCGATCTGCCCCCAGCATGCTGGCGACGGCCGCGCCGCGCTTCTGGACGAAGCCAGCTCGGCTCGGGCCGCTAGGCATCGGCGTACCGAAGGCGGCGCGGTCGACTTCGCGCTGGTGGGCCTCGGTGAGGCGTCTCATGGAGGCTATCTTCTGGCCCTCCGCGATGAGGGCAAGGCGGCGTGCCTCCAGGGTCTCGGCGTCGGCGTCGGCCGGGATGGGGACGGAGAGGTCGTGCATTGCCGCTTGTAGGGCGTCGTGGGCATTCTCGCCCGAGTTGGCGACGTGGCTGATGACCAGCACTTCGGTGACAGCGCTGCTGCCGCTGTCAGCTCGAGGGAGGGGGTCGTCGAAGACCACCACGTCGGAGGGGTAGGCGTCAAGCGATGTTGTGTCGAAGTCGATGAGCATCGGGTCGGTGGAGCCGACCGACTCCATGTCTGCAGCAGGCTCGCTGGAGACGTGAAGCTGGTCGAGGAGGCTGACGAGGCGGTTCTCGGGGTAGTCGGTGCCTGCGTCGGACGCAGGCTCGTCGGAGATGCGAGTCTCGTCGAGCAGATCGGCGAGGCAGCTCGCTGTGCAGGCGTCGTCGACGCCTTGCAGCGCGTCAAGGCAAACGCCATCGGGCGCAGCAGGCTGGCTGCGCTCGCGGGGGAGGAAGAGGGTTCCCATCCAGAACAGGTCTCCGGACGACGGTGCACCTGGCCCCACGGTGGGCGCCAAATGTCGGGTGGTTGGTGCGACATATGCCAACGGATGGCTTATCATTGTGGGTGCCAATAAGACATCGCCGGTGCCTGGAAACGGGATAAGGCGAAGACATGCACGCCGGCGGATCTTACCCAGGTTCGGGGCTCTCCGAGGAGATAACACCCCTAGTCCTGCTCTGCGGGGTCTCCGCATGATCACTAGATCAAGGAAAGGTAGCTACAATCGCTCCTAGAGCTGTTGGGTTCAAGGGAGAAGAAGAACAAGGCTAGCTCTTGCTTCTCTCTATCCCTATGGTGTGTGTGCTGTGTTCAGAAGCTCACCCTTTGCATGGGTGCTCCGGGGGGTTTATATAGGCCTACCCCCCGGGGGTACAATGGTAATCCGGCTGGGCTCTGGTCCCAGCCGTCAGTGTCTACGCTCGCCGGCTTCTCCGCCGGCGGTTGGGTCCCGCCGGCTGCCGGCTTCTTGGCCGACAGGCCGGCCCCACCGCCTAGGGTCTTGTCGGCGGCTGCTTACTGTAGCCTCGCCTCTGATGACGAGGGCTTTGTCGAGGTAAGCGTGGCTATAGTGGGCCGCCTCGGGGGCTCTCACTGTAGCCTCACCTCGTCTTGTCTTCTTAATGGGGCTCCTGCTTCGAGGAAGGGGGTAGCCGGCTTCTGGGGGCCGGCTACACCCTCGATCGACTGGGGGAGGCCGGGCCGCCTCCGCGCCTCTCTCTGGCGGAAGGGGCCCGGCGCCTGCGGGCCATACAGGAGTCGGTCGTGGATGACGTTGAGGTTGGCATGGCTACAGTGCCGAGCCGAACAGGAGACGGTCATCCCGTACGGCCTCCTGTGGCCATGCCTGCCTCGGGCCTCGGAGGTAGTGGGCCGCATTGTGGCCACACCCCTTCTTGTCACCGTTATGTGCGTGTAGCTTTGGTGGTTGTGGTCTCGGCCGGCTTCTTGGAGTCGGCGTTCTTCTTGGCCGGCTTCTTGGAGTCGGCTACCCCGTAGTCGTCCCGGGGAGGGGTTGCTGAGGCTGGGTCGCCTTCCGGGAGTCGGCTTCAGAGGTAGCCGGCCAGGGAAGGCGGCCCAATGCTTGGAGTGCTTGGAGGCCCGAAGGCCTGATAATTTTTTCAGAAGAACCAGGGGCAGTCGGTTAGGCTACCCGTGGCCATTTACTCCGACATAGCGGGATCACCCACTTTCAACGGTGCGGTGGAAAGTTTAAGCCCTTCTAAGAATTTATTAAACATGCTTTCGACCTCGGTCGTCATGGAGGTTTCCAATGTGTCCAACGCCACATTCAATTCCTCACGAGAGACTGCAGTTCCCCCATCTCTCGTAGACGAGACCGGATTCACACCGGAGTGCTCCTCCACACCGTCTACGACGTCAACCATACTCTTCGGACGGTGAAGTCCTTAATAAAGAGACGAGGCTCTGATACCAATTGAAAGGATCGATATAGTTGACTAGAGGGGGGGTGAATAGGCAACTAACAATTTTTAGCTTTTCTTTACCAATTTAAACTTTGCATCAAAGTAGGTTGTCTAGATATGCAACTAGGTGAGCAACCTATATGATGCAACAACAATAAGCATACACGCAAGCAAGAGATAAAGCACAAATAAGCTTGCACAAGTAAAGGCACGAGATAACCAAGAGTGGAGCCGGTGAAGACGAGGATGTGTTACCGAAGTTCCTTCCCTTTGAGAGGAAGTACGTCTCCGTTGGAGCGGTGTGGAGGCACAATGCTCCCCAAGAAGCCACTAGGGCCACCGTTTTCTCCTCACACCCTCACACAATGCGAGATGCCGTGAACCCACTATTGGTGCCCTTGGAGGCGGCGACCGAACCTTTACAAACAAGGTTGGGGCAATCTCCACAACTTAATTGGAGGCTCCCAACGATACCACGAAGCTTCACCACAATGGACTATGGCTCCGCGGTGACCTCAACCGTCTAGGGTGCTCAAACACCCAAGAGTAACAAGATCCACAAGGGATTAGTGGGGGGATTCAAATTTCTCTTGGTGGAAGTGTAGATCGGGGCCTTCTCAACCAATCCCTAGAGAATCAAACAAGTTTGGTTGGCTAGGGAAGGAGATCGGGCGAAAATGGAGCTTGGAGCAACAATGGAGCTTAGAGGTGAAAGAGGTAGCCAACTAGAGGAGGAAGACACCCCTTATATAGTGGAAGAACAAATCCAACCGTTATCCACCAACTCAGCCTGCGCAGTGCGGTACTATTGCAGGGGCACGCGGTACTACCGCACCTGAGGCGCGGTACTACCGCAGGGGCATGCAGTACTACCGCAGAGCCCCGCGGTACTACCGCCCACGCAGCAGAGACCAGAACAGCCACACATGCACTAAGGCAGAGGGCGGTAGTACTGCTGGCGCGGTACTACCGCTCCCCCTTGCAGTACTACCACAAGGCAGGGGCTGTCCAGGGATGGGAAGGCACGGATATAAAAAATTACATCCGTGGCTACTTCCGCAGAGTTGGAGTCGATGCAAAAACCCGACGCGGTAGTACCGTAAGCCACCCGCGGTACTACCGCGCGAGGTGCGGATGTAAAAAATTACATCCGCCCCTTACTGCCGCGTACCTGCGGAACTAAGCAGGGACCACGGTGCTACCGCTTACTAGAAGCGGTACTACCGTGGGTCCTTGCGGTACTACCGCACCAGCGGGCGGTACTACCGCAAGGTCCTGCGGTACTACCGCTCTAACGAGCAGTACTACCGCACCCCCTAATTCGGCAAACAAGAGCAATATTTGCATAAACAAGGAAAACATAGGATGCTCCAAAGGCTAGAGGAAAGGAGGTGCAAAGGAAGATGTGTACGTGATGAATCCACCCAACCTTTCCAACGCGGACCCCCTCTTAATAGTACGGCTTCCCTACGACTCAATACCACCGAAAAGAACCGAAGAGAAACGCCGTCTTCTATAGCCTTCGAGGGGAACCCAATCATCTTGTGCCTAGTCAATATATCTGAAATATTCGATGCACATGATTAGTCCGCAAAAGCATTGTCATCAATCACCAAAACCAACTAAGGGATAAAAATGCCCTTACAATCTCCCCCTTTTTGGTGGATTGATGACAACACGGGATTTGCACAAGGGTATAACGCAAAGAGCAAGGGCAAACCCCAAGTCTCTAAAATATAGACGGGCTCCCCCTAGATGTGTGCTATCTCGGTGAGTGCTTTGGACTGTACGGCACACATACTAGGATCAACACTCCCCCTATATTTTATAGACATGGCAAATCTTGCAATAAGGCTAAAGCTAAGCAAGATAGACAGGAGCATAATGTAATAAGCACAAGATAGAATAAGCTCACTACGGTACGATAGAGTGCATATGTCTTACACCATATGATAGAAGGTCTCACGAGCACAAACCAAAGCAAACGAAATAAACGAAGTTCAACTGACCCAAACACGACACAACTCGCAAATCCTACACTCTTTCCCCCTTTGGCATCGAGACGCCAAAAAGGCAGAGAGGACACCTACAGCAATAGTGGTGGCTCAAGCGGAGTAGTCACTTGCACGCTCCTCGTCAGACTCTGCAGCTGGGACGGACTCCTCCTCAGACTCGGTCCACCGATAACCGTGCTTGTGCAACCATTCTGCCTCTGGGGTGATGTTCAGCTCTGACCCGCTAGAAATGTTCTCGCCAAAGGTCCTGAGAATCCGCTTGTCGCGGCGGCGAGTCTCCTTGGAAGCCACATGGGTCTGGTACTGCCCCTTTGCTTGCATACAGAACAGCATCTTCATCTTGTTCTTCAGTCGCTTAGCCCAAGAAGGCTCAGAGGTGGGAGGGATGTAACCCTCTGAGCTGTCCTCGTCTGCTACCTCCTCCTCATCCTCAACTGCATCCACATCCATGGCAGCCGCAGTATCAGCATGAGAGGTAGCGTTGGCCCACTGATGCTTGATACGGAGGTTGATGGGCTCATGCCGGATCCAACCAGGGGCCTCAAACTCATCCTGAGGGTAGACCCGCTCCCAGGTAGCCGAGATCAACTGAAACAGATAAGGTCCATAGATGGGGACCTTGCGGTTGTAGACCGCAAAGCGAAGCTCATGCCACATGATATGAGAGACATCAAGTGGTGGTGTCTGAGAGTTGCGAGCATCTTCACACAGGAGCATGATATCCACAAGATAGGCATGCACCTTGTCCTTGTCCCCAATGCGTGGGAAGAGAGTGTTGCGGAAGATCCGGTGCATGATGTCAAGAAAGGAGTTGAGTACCCAAGATGACTTGCCATTGGAGAGCCTCTTCTCCACATAGTAGGGCATAAGCTTGTTCTTGTTGGCAGACTCGGGATTGGCATGAGGGCGAACACCTTGGGGTGTGGCGAGCCCCACATCCGGAACCCCAAGCAAGGTCATGAATTCCTTCCAAGTAGCAGTCAGCTGCCGACCATTGGTCATCCAAGTCATGGTCCTTTCCTCATTGGGATGAAAATGCACTGAGGCAAAGAACTGAGCAAGGATCTCAGGATCATAGTCTTTGTGGAATGAGATGATATGCTCAATGCCAAATTGCTCCACTAGGTCCAAAGCCTCACCAAAGTATTCCCGGTGCGCCTCTTTGCGCATGTGATGCATGTTGATCCACTTCACCTCCACATGGATATTTTGCTTGGCCTTGATGACATCCAGATAAATGAGATTATGCTGCTTGGTCCAGAATAGATCATTCCCTCGAAAGTTAGCACGAGGGTTTCCATACGGATTGATCTTCCTCCGAGAGATGAACTCAGCAAGCGGTATCTCATCCATACCCTTGGCGGGTTCCTTCTCTTTGGTGGCAGTGGTCTTGGTTCTGTGTTGGGGGGCATTGGAGCCCTCTGCTTCCTCTATGTTGCGCATACGCTTGGACCCCGTGTCACGACTTGGATTGGAGCGGCGAGCTTGAGCACCTGAGCCACCACCTAAAACACACACCACAAAACAAACGCGCACGAAACACGAGAAGGATCAATGCAAAGACCACAGCAAAGCAGGTGAAACAAGTAGACATGGCACATGAGAAGTGCCACAAGAGGGATTTGAGACAATGGTAATATCGTGTGTTGTGCCACGTGCGGTAGTACAGCTCCAAGGAGCGGTAGTACCGCACCAGCAGGGCGGTAGTACCGGACGTGCGGTAGTACCGCACCTGGAGAGCGGTAGTACCGCACGGTGCAGATCTGAAACAGCCATGGAGATCTGAGCACAACCGTGTCAACACGGGGTACTACGGTCGATCAAATCCATCACGGGACAACTATAGCAAGTACCATCACTACACAAAACTGCTCTCCTACATCCTACTCTTGCATAGATTTGGCCTAAAATCTCAAGAACAACTTGCATCTCCCCAAAACCTAAAAACAACAAGACGAACAAGAAAAAGGGAGGGATTGGGGAGAAACCTTGTTCCATGGTAAGAGGGAGTGGTGGGGAACGATCCCACCGGTCGGAATCCGAGGAGAGCGGCCGGAGAAGGAGATCCGGCGAGGACCTCCGGCGCCGTTCTTGAGAGAGAGAGAGACGGAGTGGGGAGAGAGACGAATGGGTATGGGGGAGTTAGAACTCCCCCTACCCGTGTTTAACCCCCACACGCCCTCGACCGCACGGTAGTACCGCACGTCATCGCGGTACTACCGCCCCGGGCGGAAGTACCGCACCGTGACTATAGTACCGCTCCCCCAGGCGGCAATAAAAAATTACTGCCATGCTGGGTGCGGTAGTACCGTGCGCTCCTCACGCGGTAGTACCGCACGTCATTGCGGTAGTACCGCCCCGGGCGGAAGTACCGCACCGAGGTCGTAGTACCGCTCTTGCAGGTGGCAGTAAAAAATTACTGCCGCGCTGGGTGCGGAAGTACCGCGCCCCCCCCCTTGCGGTAGTACCGTGGCAGGCCGCGGTAGTACCGTGAGCTCACGAAAAGATAGTTTCAACCAAAAGAGAGGACACCGAAGCACGGAACCTTCAAGCGAGAGACCACACCAAAGAGCTAACACACTGGACACCACAAGCACAAGCTCGGCACGAAGGAAGAGAGGCAAGAGACAACACAGACCAAAAACGAGACACAAACTCTCCAAGGAGAGGGCGGTGGCCGGAGCCACCTATGTTTGAGTCAATTGGTATGGCACCGTGAAGAATTATCCTTGGGCCCATGACCAAAACTCGTCTTTGAAGTGCAAGTACCATCAAAAATGGCTAATGTGAAAGAGTTGATCACTTTATGCATAATGGGGGAGGGAGAGTTCATTGAGAGAACAACTCTCCCCCTATGTCCATGCCTACACCTAGATTAGACAACAAGTTGACTGTGGTGGGGTGTGCAAGGGTTCAAGCAACATTGCTCGAATCAATGATATTTAGCTCATGCCTTAACTCACGAAATCTTGCTTCATCCAAAGGCTTCGTGAAAATATCTGCAAGGTTATCATGGGTGGTGACGTAGTTGAGCTCGATCTCCCCTCGCCAAATGTGATCTCGGATGAAGTGATACCGAATCTGGTCCCAGCCGTCAGTGTCTACGCTCGCCGGCTTCTCCGCCGGCGGTTGGGTCCCGCCGGCGGTTGGGTCCCGCCGGCGGGTGGGTCCCGCCGGCTGCCGGCTTCTTGGCCGACAGGCCGGCCCCACCGCCTAGGGTCTTGTCGGCGGCTTCTTACTGTAGCCTCACCTCTGATGACGAGGGCTTTGTCGAGGTAAGCGTGGCTATAGTGGGCCGCCTCGGGGGCTCTCACTTTAGCCTCACCTCGTCTTGTCTTCTTAATGGGGCTCCTGCTTCGAGGAAGGGGGTAGCCGGCTTCTGGGGGCCGGCTACACCCTCGATCGACTGGGGGAGGCCGGGCCGCCTCCGCGCCTCTCTCTGGCGGAAGGGGCCCGGCACCTGCGGGCCATACAGGAGTCGGTCGTGGATGACGTTGAGGTTGGCATGGCTACAGTGCCGAGCCGAACAGGAGACGGTCATCCCGTACGGCCTCCTGTGGCCATGCCTGCCTCGGGCCTCGGGGGTAGTGGGCCGCATTGTGGCCACACCCCGTCTTGTCACCGTTATGTGGGTGTAGCTTTGGTGGTTGTGGTCTCGGCCGGCTTCTTGGAGTCGACGTTCTTCTTGGCCGGCTTCTTGGAGTCGGCTACCCCGTAGTCGTCCCGGGGAGGGGTTGCTGAGGCTGGGTCGCCTTCCGGGAGTCGGCTTCAGAGGTAGCCGGCCAGGGAAGGCGGCCCAATGCTTGGAGTGCTTGGAGGCCCGAAGGCCTGATAATTTTTTCAGAAGAACCAGGGGCAGTCGGTTAGGCTACCCGTGGCCATTTACTCCGACATAGCGGGATCACCCACTTTCAACGGTGCGGTGGAAAGTTTAAGCCCTTCTAAGAATTTATTAAACATGCTTTCGACCTCGGTCGTCATGGAGGTTTTCAATGTGTCCAACGCCACATTCAATTCCTCACGAGAGACTGCGGTTCCCCCATCTCTCGTAGACGAGACCGGATTCACACCAGAGTGCTCCTCCACACTGTCTACGACGTCAACCATACTCTTCGGACGGTGAAGTCCTTAATAAAGAGACGAGGCTCTGATACCAATTTAAAGGATCGATATAGTTGACTAGAGGGGGGTGAATAGGCAACTAACAATTTTTAGCTTTTCTTTACCAATTTAAACTTTGCATCAAAGTAGGTTGTCTAGATATGCAACTAGGTGAGCAACCTATATGATGCAACAATAATAAGCATACACGCAAGCAAGAGATAAAGCACAAATAAGCTTGCACAAGTAAAGGCACGAGATAACCAAGAGTGGAGCCGGTGAAGACGAGGATGTGTTACCGAAGTTCCTTCCCTTTGAGAGGAAGTACGTCTCCGTTGGAGCGGTGTGGAGGCACAATGCTCCCCAAGAAGCCACTAGGGCCACCGTTTTCTCCTCACACCCTCACACAATGCGAGATGCCGTGAATCCACTATTGGTGCCCTTGGAGGCGGCGACCGAACCTTTACAAACAAGGTTGGGGCAATCTCCACAACTTAATTGGAGGCTCCCAACGATACCACGAAGCTTCACCACAATGGACTATGGCTCCGCGGTGACCTCAACCGTCTAGGGTGCTCAAACACCCAAGAGTAACAAGATCCACAAGGGATTAGTGGGGGGATTCAAATTTCTCTTGGTGGAAGTGTAGATCGGGGCCTTCTCAACCAATCCCTAGAAAATCAACAAGTTTGGTTGGCTAGGGAAGGAGATCGGGCGAAAATGGAGCTTGGAGCAACAATGGAGCTTAGAGGTGAAAGAGGCACCCCTTATATAGTGGAAGAACAAATCCAACCGTTATCCACCAACTCAGCCTGCGCAGTGCGGTACTACCGCACCTGAGGCACGGTACTACCGCAGGGGCACGCGGTACTACCGCACCTGAGGCGCGGTACTACCGCAGGGGCACGCGGTACTACCACAGAGCCCCGCGGTACTACCGCCCACGCAGCAGAGACCAGAACAGCCACACATGCACTAAGGCAGAGGGCGGTAGTACTGCTGGCGCAGTACTACCGCTCCCCCTTGCGGTACTACCGCAAGGCAGGGGCTGTCCAGGGATGGGAAGGCACGGATATAAAAAATTACATCCGTGGATACTTCCGCAGAGTTGGAGTCGATGCAAAAACCCGACGCGGTAGTACCGTAAGCCAGCTGCGGTACTACCGCGCGAGGCGCGGATGTAAAAAATTACATCCGCCCCTTATTGCCGCGTACCTGCGGAACTAAGCAGGGACCATGGTACTACCGCTTACTAGAAGCGGTACTACCGTGGGTCCTTGCGGTACTACCGCACCAGCAGGCGGTACTACCGCAAGGTCCTGCGGTACTACCGCTCTAACGAGCAGTACTACCACACCCCTATTTTGGCAAACAAGAGCAATATTTGCATAGACAAGGAAAACATAGGATGCTCCAAAGGCTAGAGGAAAGGAGGTGCAAAGGAAGATGTGTACATGATGAATCCACCCAACCTTTCCAACGCGGACCCCCTCTTAATAGTACGGCTTCCCTACGACTCAATACCACCGAAAAGAACCTAAGAGAAATGTCGTCTTCTATAGCCTTCGAGGGGAACCCAATCATCTTGTGCCTAGTCAATATATCTGAAATATTCGATGCACATGATTAGTCCACAAAAGCATTGTCATCAATCACCAAAACCAACTAAGGGATAAAAATGCCCTTACAATCGATGACGATTTGTATTATGAGTTATGTGTTTTGGTGACCGAAGTTTGTTCGGAGTCTCGGATGAGATCACGAACATGACGAGGAGTCTCAAAATGGTCAAGAGGTAAAGATTCATATATTGGAAGGTTATATACGGACACCGGAATGGTTCCGAAGAAGATCGGGGATTTTTCGGAGTACCGGGAGGTTACCGGAACCCCCCGGGAAAGTTAATGGGCCTATTGGGCCATAGTGGAGGAGAGGAGGCAGGCCACGGGAGGAGGCGCGCGCCCCCCTTGCCTAATCCGAATTGGACAAGGGGAGGGGGCGTGACCCCCTCTTTCCTTCTGCCTCTCCCTCCTTTCCCCTTTAGGGGGGCCGAATCGTCCTAGTAGGACTCCCCCCCCTCTTGGCGCACCCCCCTTGGGCCGGCCTCCTCCTCCCCCCTCCTTTATATACGTGGGCAGGGGGCACCCCAAAGACACAACAGTTGTTTCTTGGCCATATGTGTTGGCCCCCTCCACAGTTTACTCCTCCGGTTGTAGCGTCGTAGTGCTTAGGCGAAGCCCTGCACTGATCACATCACCAACACCATCACCACGCCATCGTGTTGACGGAACTCTCCCTTGACCCTCTACTGGATCAAGATCTCGAGGGACGTCATCAAGCTGAACGTGTGCTGAACACGGATTGAGGTGCCGTACGTTCGGTACTTGGATCGGTTGGATCATGAAGACGTTCGACTACATCAACCGCGTTGACATAACGCTTACGCTTTCGGTCTACGAGGGTACATGGACACACTCTCCCATCTCATTGCTATGCATCTCCTAGATAGATCTTGCGTGATCGTAGGAATTTTTTTGAATTACTATGTTCCCCAACAGTGGCATCCGAGCCAGGTCTATGCGTAGATGATATGCACGAGTAGAACACAAAGAGTTGTGGGCGATAATAGTCATATTGCTTACCACCAATGTCTTACTTTGATTGAGCGGTATTGTTGGATGAAGCGGCCTGGACCGACATTACATGACCGCGTTCATGAGACTGGTTCTACCGACGTGCTTCGAACACAGGTGGCTGGCGGGTGTCTGTTTCTCCAACTTTAGTTGAATCGAGTTTGACTACGGCCGGTCCTTGTTGAAGGTTAAAACAGCACACTTGACGAAAAATCGTTGTGGTTTTGATGCGTAGGTAAGAACGGTTCTTGCTAGAAGCCCGTAGCAGCCACGTAAAACTTGCAACAACAAAGTAGAGGACGTCTAACTTTTTTTTTGCAGGGCGTGTTGTGATGTGATATGGTCAAGACGTGATGAGATATAAATTGTTGTATGAGATGATCATGTTTTGTAAAAGTTATCGGCAACTGGTAGGAGCCTTATGGTTGTCGCTTTATTGTATGAAATGCAATCGCCATGTAATTGCTTTACTTTATCACTAAGCGGTAGCGATAGTCGTAGAAGCAATAGTTGGCGAGACGACAACGACGCTACGATGGAGATCAAGGTGTCAAGCTGGTGAGGATGGAGATTGAGGGAGTCCTAGATTATGGGGTCCTCGGGTGACCGGGCTGTGTGATATGGGCCGGACTAATGGGCCATCAAGATACAAGAAAGAAGGCTCTCCCCCGTGTCTGGACAGGACTCTCCTTTGCGTGGGTAGCAAGCTTGGCGTCCAGATATGTAGTTTCCTTCCTTTGTAAACCGACTCTGTACAACCTTAGGCCCCTCCGGTGTCTATATAAGCCGGAGGGTTTAGTCCGTAGAGGCAATCAGAATTCACATAGGCTAGGCAGCTAGGGTTTAGCCATTACGATCCCGAGGTAGATCGACTCTTGTAACCCCTATACTCATAAAAGTCAATCATGCAGGAAGTAGGATATTACCTCCATTAGAGGGCCCAAACCTGGGTAAACATCGTGTCCCCTTTGTCTCCTGTTACCTTCGATCCTCAGATGTACAGTTTGGGACCCCCTACCCGAGATCGGCCGGTTTTGACACCGACATTGGTGCTTTCAATGAGAGTTCCACTGTGTCATCGACGGCAGGATCGATGGCTCGCCTTGTCATCAACGACAACATTACCTCTGGAAGGGCCCTAGCTCCAGGACAGGTCCTCCAGCTCGGCAGTTTTACCATGGGTGCCCGCTTGGCCGTTAAGCCAAAGGCAGCCCTCGAAACCGCTAAACATCGTCTCGCATCGGCCTTGAACACCCCGAAAAGATGGATCCAACAGATGTCTCATCCTTAAACGAACTACTAGATCACATCGCCGCCCTGGGGGTTGCAACAGACTACGATCAGATTGGGCTTAAACCCGATCAGAGGGAAATTAAGTCCCCACCGATCACCCATCTAGTAGCGGTCATGGAGGAAGAGGACGAGAATACTTCTCCCCCTAAGTTAAAAACAAGCTATGTTCGGATTTCCGAGCCCTGCGAGCCAGATACCCATCTTCAGGAAGAGACCTCATGTCCTCCGAACATAGAACCGGGCGTTGAGCCCAAAAGCCGCCAGGACACTCCGGATCCCGGGCCGGTGACCTCGGAAATTCTTCAAACTCCGGATACAATAGTGGGTCAGGGTTCGGATTTTAGCCCGCCCACCCACCACAAGCAATATTCCCCAAGAAATTCAGGTCCTCCAGACGTATGCGACCTAATGTATGTGCAGCAGCAACCTGAGGAAACGGTCCATCACTTCTGGGCCAGATTCCTCCTTGTTAAGAACAATATTAAAGACTGCTACGACGACGACGCGGTTTCGGTATTTTGTCACAACTGTACGGACGAGGGAATCCTCAACGCCCTCAACCGCCGCCACATACTGCACTTTGCAGATTTGGCACACATCGTACAGAAGTCAATGGAAAGCGCCTGGAAAGCCCAGACAGCCAGGTGGGAACCTCCTGCCTTTAAGCAGCCCACCGGACGAACAAAAAGGATGCACCCTTACGGGGCACCCGGTCATCATCTCATGGACAAAAAATCAAGCCCTTCACGGCACACAGAACTATCCTTGACGACCTGCTCGACAAACCCTGTCAGATACATATGACGCCGAATACCGAACCAACACATAGCCTTCGAGCATGTTGGGTACTCCGGTAGGTGGCTAAGAGCGGCGAGGCCATCCTCACCAACATCACTCCAGAGAGGCACTCTTCGGAGGACGCCGATCTCAATGTTTATATGGTCTTTGAGACCTTTTCTTCCAACAATTGGCGCAAAAGGGCATTACGCGACCTCGCCGAAGTCAACCAGGTAGCCGCAATAAATCCTTGGAACGATATGGCATAACTTTCACCGACGATGACGAGCCAAGGGCCAGAATAGTCTGAGCACCAGCCGCCTTGGTATTAAACCCAATTATGGATGGCTTTCGGCTCACTAAAGTGCTCATGGACGGCGGCGGCGGACTAAACCTCATCTATGAAGATACGCTCCAAAAAATTCAAATGGACAAAAGTCGCATTGAGCAAAGCGGCACCACCTTCCGAGGCATTATCCCCAGTTGAGAAGCACGAAGCTCGGGGAAGATTAAACTTGATGTTGTATTCAGCACATCGGAGAACTACAGGTCCGAAGAGTTGCTCTTCCACGTGGCACCTTTCAACAACGGATATCACGCCTGTTGGGGCGAGACGCATTCACACGCTTTCAAGCCATACCCCATTACGGGTACATGAAACTCAAAATGCCAGGGCCCAACAAAGTTATCACTATCACTAGTGATCCGGATATAGCACTCCGCGCCGAAAACAAAACTGCATCCCTGGCCCTCGCGGCTGAGGAGCTAACCAGTCTGTGCTCCACAGTGGACAAGGACGATGTAATCCTCGACAAGAGGCCCAAATCCACTTCCTTCAAGCCAGCAGACGAAATAGTCAAATTTCAAGTACACCCAACGGATCCCAACAAAACAGCAGCTATTGGAGCACAGCTGGATCCAACTATCGACGCCGCTCTAAGAGCATTCTTGCGTGATAATTGGGACATCTTTGCCTGGCATCCTTCATATATGCCAGGAATCCCATGCAGATTGGCTGAACATAGCCTAAACATAATAAAGAGTTTCAAACCAGTCAAGCAAACGCTGCGGCGATTTTCCGAACCCAAGTGACAAGCTATGGGGGAGGAGCTAGCCAAACTACTTGAAGCCGGGTTCATCACATAGATCAAACACCCAGACTGGCTAGCAAACCTGGTCATGGTGCCAAAGAATCACAAATCCTAGCGCCTTTGTGTCGATTTCAAAGACCTCAACAAGGCCTGCCCTAAGGACCCCTTCCCGCTGCCCCGCATCGACCAAATCATTGACGCGACTGCAGGACACGATTCACTGTGTTTCCTCGATGCATACTCCGGATACCATCAAATTAAGATGAAGGAATCCGATCAGGCCGCAACAGCATTCATTACTCCGTATGGGCCTTTCTGCTTCAACACTATGCCTTTCGGACTCAAAAATGCCAGCGCCACTTACCAACACATGATTCAAACATGCCTGGAAAAGCAAATTGGCAAGACGGTGGAGGCATACGTAGATGATGTAGTCATCAAAACTAAACATGTCGAATCATTGGTGGACGACTTACGCCTTACATTCGACAACCTCCGAACATATGACATACAGCTCAATCCGGAAAAATGCGTTTTCGGCGTTCCGGCCGGAAAGCTGCTCGGGTTCATTGTTTCCAATATAGGAATAGAAGCAAACCTAGCCAAAATTTGAGCCCTGTCACAATTGGCAACGCCAACAGACCTAAAGCAGGTCCAAAAACTAGTTGGGTGCGTGGCAGCTTTGAGCCACTTTATCTCCAGATTGGGCGAAAAGGCACTGCCACTTTATCGCCTGCTCCGACGTATCAACCACTTTGAGTGGACGGACGCGGCAACAACCGTATTGGAAGAAATAAAAACTTTGTTAGCAAGCAACCCAATCCTTGCCGCACCAAACGTCGGCGAACCTATGTTGCACTACATATCTGCAACTCACCAGGTGGTGAGCGCGGTGCTCGTCGTCGAACGAGAGGAAGAGGGACACAAATTCCCACTCCAAAAACCAATATACTATGTATCGTCGGTCCTTACACCATGCAAATCCTGATACCCACACTATCAAAAGATAGCGCATGCGGTGTTTATGGCATCACGGAAGCTGCGGCACTACTTTCAAGAGTGTCCGATTACGGTGGCTTCCGAAGTACCACTCAATGACATCATAAACAATCGAGACGCCACCAGCAGCATTGCCAAATGGGCTATCGAGCTCTTACCATTTGAAATAACATACAAGCCACACCGAGCTATTAAATCTTAGGTGTTGGCCGACTTTGTCGCCGAATGGAGAGAAGCCGGACTCCCTAAAGAGTACAACGCATACTCCAACTGGGTGATGTACTTCGACGGCTCTAAAATGTTAGCCGGATTGTGGGCTGGTGTCATCCTAACATCCCCTAGGGGGGCACCGTCCTTTATGTATTACAAATCATGTATACGGACTCCAATAACGCGGCCGAATATGAGGCACTAATGCATGGTCTCCGGATGGCTGTTTATATGGGCATACACCGCCTCGAGGTGCGTGGGGATTTGAACCTCGCAATATCCCAAATAAATGGAGAATTCTATGCAAAATATCCAAAGATGGCGGCCTGCCGCAACGCCGTACTCAAAATATCAGCTCGGTTTGAGGGGCTCGAGTTTCATCACGTGGCTCGGGACAGTAATCAAGCAGCGGACATCCTTGCTCGAATGGGTGCTAAACGCGACCCTGTCCCACCTAACACCGTGGAAAGGCTTTTCAAGCCATCCGTGGTATGCCAGGACGAGAGCGGCAATACTAGTCCGGAGCCGATCATACCCTCGGATGCCGAACACAATCCTGATGTCATCAGGGGCTCGGGAACCAAAATGATGCCTTCCGCTCATGAAATCATGGCGGTAATCGCTCCATGGACCAAACCTTTCCTGACCTACCTTAATAAGCGGGAGCTCCCTGATGACCAGAATGAGGCACGTCGCATTGTTCGATGCTCGAAAGCCTACAAGGTTCATGAAGGAGAACTCTACAAGAAAAGTACTACTGGAGTTCTTCAAAGATGTATCTCCGAAGAGGAGGGACGACAACTCTTGGCTGGAATACATGCTGGTCTTGGTGGCCATCATGCCGCAGCTCGGGCCCTCGTAAGTAAGGCCTTCCGTAGAGGTTTCTTTTGGCCCACGGCCCGAGTAGATGCACAGGCACTTGTACAGCGCTGTGTCAGATGCCAGTTGTTCGCCAATCAAAGTCATATGCCGCCCACCGCCCTAAAAACAATTCCCATTACCTGGCCTTTTGCGGTCTGGGGGCTAGATATGGTCGGACCCCTTAAAGGGGGAAGCCATAAGAAGAAATATCTGCTGGTTATGGTGGATAAATTCACTAAGTGGGTAGAGGCCAAACCAGTAAAAACGGCTGAAGCTAGGCCGGTGATCGACTTTATATCCGGCGTTGTGCACCGTTATGGTGTCCCGCGCAGCATTATTACTGACAATGGCTCTAACTTCACAGCCGATGAGGTGAAAAATTGGTGTGCTAATCTGGGCATTAAGCTCGACTACGCCTCAGTATATCACCCTCAAACAAACGGTCAGGTCGAACGGGCTAATGGCATGATAATGAGCGGCATCAAACCCAGACTAGTGCGATCCCTAAGGGAGTTGGATAAACACTGGGTCGAGGAACTCGATTCCGTACTCTGCGGACTGCGGACCACGCCCAATCGCACGACCAGATACACACCTTTCTTCATGGTGTACGGCGCAGAGGCTGTTTTGCCCTGCGACATTATTCATGACTCACCTCGAGTACGCATGTACAAAGAGAGAGAAGTCGAGCTCGATCGGCAGGACGACCTAGATGGCCTGGAAGAGGAGCACGATGTTGCACAAGCCTGTTCCGCATTCTATCAACAACATGCTCGGAGATACCAAAGCAGAGAAGTGCGTGCAAAGACTTATAACATCGGTGAGCTCGTATTATGCCTCCCAGAGAAGAAAAAGGACAAGCTCAAACCAAAATGGGAAGGTCCCTTCATTATAGATGAGGTGCTCACCGGATGAGCCTACCCCCTTCACAATGCATCGGATAATCGCTTAGAGCCGAACCCTTGGAACGCTGCTCGGCTCCGAAGATTCTACGCATAAATTCGGCCATACTTCTTATTCGTTCCTTCGTCTGCTTTTCAATTTTTCTTTTTCTTGTTTTTATACGTTTTCCATGATGTGTTCGGATAAGCCGAACACTTGAGGGGTAAACATCCTTAAATGTACACACCTCACCATGACTGGGGGCTTCTGTAAGTAGAAGCTTATTATTATCCCGAGCCTAGAGCTCACAATATATATGTGTTGTTTGATGATATACATCCTTTTTTGCCATTATATGCACCTCTATGACCTAAGTTTTTGCCAAGCTGGGTTGCCTTGCTCCTGTGCTTATGCCCTACGTTCCCGATTGTTCGGCTAGGGCATAAAGGGAGCACCTCTGCAATTGTTACAACCGGGTTATCCAGACATGTACCTCAGAAGGGTGAAGTCGAAAGCTAGTGTTCTTAAGGGAATAATTGGTCGGCAACCAAACGACAGATTGTTGACGTATTGCAACCACTTTAAACACTGCAAGACAGTTTTTCCGGATCACACCCCGGCACGTGTAATCATAGTATGCCGACCCAAGGAAAGGAACCCTTAACGGAACTATTTTCCTTGGAAGATGTTTCTTACATATGTAATATAACATACACCCCGAACTCAATTTTTTGTCTGTTCGAGCATAATGACTGGGTTGCCTGGTTTTCGGATATAATAAATACTTCCTTTTCATTTTGAAAAAGTATCTGGAAACACTCCATCATTTTTGTTTGGAGGTTAAAGCCGAAAGCCTACGATGACAAATCATTTCACATGTTCGGATAAAAACAAAGGTTGATCATAAATGTACATTGATACATTAAGTCCAAAACCTATTCCTTATCTATTCCATCTATAAGACTGTCTAACCTACAGTCTTCCTGCGAATATTTCGCAGCTATCATTACTTGATCATACACCAAATTTAATGGGATTTCTTTCCCATCTGGTCCCTGTGGTCCTACTCAGGCCATATGATTTGGGTCCAGTTTAGTGAAGCGTGTCTTCACCATGGCCCAGGCTTCTCGTGTGCCTTCACGGCAGGCAGATGTCTTCCATAGCTCGAACCGGCGCCGGGCACCTTTGAACAGGTTTGCCGGGCCCTCCATACTTTCTGGAGGGGTATCAAATGGCCATAATGCCTTCACCATACTCTTCATGGCTTTGCGGGCCCGAGCATGCACCACGGACAACTCCTTTAGCACGTCGCCTTGAAATCCGGATACTTACTCTTCCAGCCGACCAGTTAATAGACCTGTAGCAACAGAGTCATGATATTCCGCATTATGGACTAAACATGAGCACCTAGGGTGGTTCTAAATAAGAGTGGAAGACATACCGAACATGCCACCCTTCAATTTCATTCTCCTTCTGAACGGCCGATAACTGAGCCGTCAAGATCTCTATCTCTTCGGGTTGTTTGTCCTTTCCCTCCTCGAGATTTTTCTCCCTAGATGCACCCATCGCGATCTTTTTCAATTCCGCCAGTTCGGTGGTGACCGCGTTCAGCTGTGTCCGGTTTGTGTTCAGCTCCTGGGCTAGCATAGTGTTCTTTTCTTTCAGAACCTGCAAATATTATCGATCCTTAAATCGGTTTGCTTCGCCGCTTCAAGTCTCGGGGGCTACTGGCATATGACCATATAAAATGCATAAAATTTTACCTGTATGTCCTTCGAGAACAACTAAGTGACTCCGGCAGGTCCGTCTCAAGCCGCTCGGATGTATGCATCCACCAAACTGAGTGCGGAAAATTCTTGCTCAGAAAAGGTCGGAGCGTGCATGCCCTCTCTCAATCGACGATGATTCATCACGCTCTCTACTTCGGAGTTCAAGACAGATATGTCATCCGAATCCTCATGAGGCGGCGGAACTGGCATTGCATCGGCTCCCGCCCCAGTTAGTGAGTTCGGCACTGGATTGGCTAACATCCGGCTGGCAGGGTGCTTTCCCACTATCTGCCGCGTGTTTCTCCTGACATAAAAAAGAAAGGAGACTTTGGACAATCCGGACTCATACTCGGGCATATATCAAAGCGGACATACCTCTTGGACGGCTATGAAGTTTCTGCGGCATTCCAGATCCCTTTTCGTTTCGAATGATTGCCCCATGTAGGGGTTGCCCTAGTGGAGGTACAGGCCACCGAGCGCCGACCCTGTTAAAATTTGGATCAGCATAGTGGGTATAAGTGCGGATAGGGATTTCCTTTTAAGAGCCCTCTGAATACTCACGATGCAGAAGGGATAAAGGCGGGGGTAGTCTGCGGTTATAGCCACTTCGGAGCCATCAAGACTCGCCTGATAAAACACCCCATCATCGAACTCTATGTATATATTTGGATCCTTGCAAAAGCCAGGTCTCGATCGCGGTTGTGATCCTCTGGCTGTGGAGCGAGACAGTGGACGTCCTCGGTCATCTTCCTCCATGACTATTTATGGCAGCAAAGAGCAAATTTGATTAGTATCTGTAAACGGCAATAAAATGACACAGACGATCGAAATCTTACCCATTCAATGGGGTTGTACATGAAGTAGCCTTCCCGGCAGTTTAAGCGGAGGAACTCTTCCTTCTCACCCTTATACAGATCGGCCAAGATTGTGGCCAGTTCAGCTGGGGTGTCCGGACCCTTCCCTCTATAACGGGACGCGTCATCTTCTCCGTTGTAACACCATAGGGGAGTTACTCTGGATTGAAGAGGCGGGACACACCTCTTTATTGCAATAGCCATGACCTCGACTATCGAGAGCTCAGTATGGGATAGCAACCTAACCTTGCTGACCAAACTCTTTATCTCCGCATTGTCCTCTTCCGTGGGACTTCGGGGATGCCAGTTGAGGCGCTTCCTTAAAGGAGCACTAGAAAATTCAGGGAGGCCGCGCCGAACTAGATCCAGCAGCGGGACGTCGTCCATATAGAACCATTCCGAAGACCACTGCGGGTATACCTCTTTGGGAGTTCCTATGAGGTATCCGGATCCGGCTATATGCCATACTTCGGCGCCACCCACTTCAAATATAGAACCTCCTCGATGGCGGGGAACGAGGCAAAAGAACTTTCTCCATAACTCAAAATGGGCCTCGGTGCCTAAGAATATCTCGCAGAGGGCAACGAAGCCTGAGGTGTGCAGAATAGAACCTGGGGTAAGGTTGTGCAGTTGGATGCCGTAAAACTCCAATAACCCCCTGAGGAAAGGGATGGATTGGAAATCCTAGGCCCCGCAACAGGAATGGGACGAAGCACACCCTCTCCTCCTTATTGGGGTTGGGAAAGCTCTCAGCCATCACGTCGTTACTGACTGAGGCCAAACCCGCTCGAACGGAGACTAGATATGCGAGGGGAAGATAGTCCTGCATCTGGAGTCGGCTCAGCTAAAGATGAGGCATGGAGCAGCTCTGCCAATCACCCTCTTGAGGGCCGTGGGGGCACGAAGAAGAGACTGGGGCACTTGCCATGATGGAAGGCTTTGTTTGTAGCTAAGCTTGGTGGTTTTCCTTTTGCACGATGTGAGATGGCATTTGGGGACCTACATCTCTTTATATAGATGCCGTCTGAGCGTGGGGAGGGGCTTATTTGCAAAAGAGCATGGACCGTTCGTATTCGCCTGATGCGCGGAAATCGAGGCGTCGATAGGGGGAATCTTAAAAGACAGAAACATCGAGGTTATCACCGGACTGTCGTTGATCTGAATTATAATGAAGAACCCACCTTGCAAAGCCGAAGACATGAGCCAGATACTACGTCATCATTGAAGGCAAGTTCGGGGGCTACTGAGGGAGTCCTGGATTATGGGGTCCTCGGGTGACCGACTGTGTGATATGGGCCGGACTAATGAGCCATCAAGATACAAGAAAGAAGGCTCTCTCCTGTGTCCGGACAGGACTCTCCTTTGCGTGGGTAGCAAGCTTGGCGTCCGAATGTGTAGTTTCATTCCTTTGTAAACCGACTTTGTACAACCTTAGGCCCCTCCGGTGTCTATATAAGCCGGAGGGTTTAGTCCGTAGAGGCAATCAGAATTCACATAGGCTAGGCAGCTAGGGTTTAGCCATTACAATCTCGAGGTAGATCGACTCTTATAACCCCTATACTCATAAAAGTCAATCAAGTAGGAAGTAGGCTATTACCTCCATTAAGAGGGCCCGAACCTAGGTAAACACCGTGCCCCCTTTGTCTCCTGTTACCTTCGATCTCAGACGCACAGTTCGGGACCCCCTACCCGAGATCGGCCAGTTTTGACACCGACAGAGATCATGACGATGCTTTGGAGACGGAGATCAAAGGCACAAGATGATGATGGCCATATCATGTCACATATTTTGATTGCATTTGATATTTATCCTTTATGCATCTTATTTTGCTTAGTACGACAGTAGCATTATAAGATGATCCCTTACTAAATTTCAAGGTATAAGTGTTCTCTCTGAGTATGCACCGTTGCTACAGTTCGTCGTGCCGAGACACCACGTGATGATCGGGTGTGATAAGCTCTACGTTCACATACAACGGGTGCAAGCCAGTTTTGCACGTGTAGAATACTCGGGTTAAACTTGACGAGCCTAGCATATGCAGATATGGCCTCGGAACACTGAGACCGAATGGTCGAACGTGAATCATATAGTAGATATGATCAACATAGAGATGTTCACCATTGAAAACTACTCCATCTCACGTGATGATCGGACATGGTTTAGTTGATATGGAACACGTGATCATTTAGATGACTAGAGGGATGTCTATCTAAGTGGGAGTTCTTAAGTAATATGATTAGTTGAACTTTAATTTATCATGAACTTAGTACCTGATAGTTTTTGCATGTCTATGTTGTTGTAGATCAATGGCCCATGCTACCGTTCCCTTGAATTTTAATGCGTTCCTAGAGAAAGCTAAGTTAAAAGATGATGGTAGCAACTACAGGGACTAGGTCCGTAACTTGAGGATTATCCTCATTGCTGCACAGAAGAATTACGTCCTGGAAGCACCGCTAGGTGCAACGCCCGCTGCAGGAGCAACTACGGACGTTATGAACGTCTGGCAGAGCAAAGCTGATGACTACTCGATAGTTCAGTGTGCCATGCTTTACGGCTTAGAATCGGGACTTCAAAGACGTTTTGAACGTCATGGAGCATATGAGATGTTCCAGGAGTTGAAGTTAATATTTCAAGCAAATGCCCGAGTTGAGAGATATGAAGTCTCCAACAAGTTCTATAGCTGCAAGATGGAGGAGAATAGTTCTGTCAGTGAACATATACTCAACATGTCTGGGTGTCATAACCACTTGACTCAGCTGGGAGATAATCTTCCTGATGATAGTGTCATTGACAGAGTTCTTCAATCACTGCCACCAAGCTATAAAGGCTTCGTGATGAACTATAATATGCAAGGGATGGAAAAGACAATTCCCGAGCTCTTTGTGATGCTAAAGGCTGCGGAGGTAGAAATCAAGAAGGAGCATCAAGTGTTGATGGTTAACAAGACCACTAGTTTCAAGAAAAAGGGCAAAGGGAAGAAGGGGAACTTCAAAAAGAACAACAAGCAAGTTGTTGCTCAAGGGAAGAAGCCCAAGTCTGGACCTAAGCCTAAAACTGAGTGCTTCTACTGCAAAGGGACTGGTCACTGGAAGCGGAACTACCCCAAGTATTTAGCGGATAAGAAGGATGGCAAAGTGAAAGGTATATTTGATATACACGTTATTGATGTGTACCTTACTAATGCTCGTAGTAGCGCCTGGATATTTGATATTGGTTTTGTTGCTCATATTTGCAACTCGAAACAGGGGCTACGGATTAAACGAAGATTGGCTAAGGACGAGGTGACGATGGGCGTGGGAAATGGTTCCATAGTCGATGCGATCGATGTCGGCACGCTACCTCTACATCTACCTTCGGGATTAGTTTTAGAACTAAATAATTGTTATTTGGTGCCAGCGTTGAGCATGAACATTATATCTAGATCTTGTTTGATGCGAGATGGTTATTCATTTAAATTAGAGAATAATGGTTGTTCTATTTATATGAGTAATATATTATATGGTCATGCACCCTTGATGAGTGGTCTATTTTTGTTGAATCTCGATTGTAGTGATACACATATTCATAATATTGAAGCCAAAAGATGCAAACTTAATAATGATAGTGCAACTTATTTGTGGCACAGCCGTTTAGGTCATATTGGTGTAAAGCGCATGAAGAAACTCCATGTTGATGGGCTTTTGGAATCACTTGATTATGAATCACTTGATGCTTGCGAACCATGCCTCATGGGCAAGATGACTAAGACTCCGTTCTCCGGAAAAATGGAGCGAGCAACCGACTTGTTGGAAATAATACATACTGATGTATGCGGTCTGATGAGTGTTGAGGCTCACGGCGGGTATCATTATTTTCTGACCTTCACAGATGATTTCAGCATATATGGGTATATCTACTTAATGAAACATAAGTCTAAAACATTTGAAAAGTTCGAAGAATTTCAGAGTGAAGTGGAAAATCATCGTAACAAGAAAATAAAATTTCTACGATCTAATCGTGGAGGTGAATATTTGAGTTATGAGTTTGGTCTTCATTTGACAAAATGTGGAATAGTTTCACAACTCACGCCACTTGGAACACCACAGCGTAATGGTGTGTCCGAACATCGTAACCGTACTTTATTAGGTATGGTGCGATCTATTGATGTCTCTTACCGATTTATCACTATCGTTTTGGGGTTATGCTTTAGAGACGGTTGCATTCACGTTAAATAGGGAACCATCTAAATCCGTTAAGACGACACCATATGAACTATGGTTTGGCAAGAAACCTAAGCTGTCATTTCTTAAAGATTGGGGCTACGATGCTTATGTGAAAAAGATTCAACCTGATAAGCTCAAACCCAAATCAGGAAGATGTGTCTTCATGGGATACCCAAAGGAGACTGTTGGGTACAACTTATATCACAGATCCGAAGGCAAGATATTCGTTGCTAAGAATGGATCCTTTCTAGAGAAGGAGTTTCTCTTGAGAGAAGTGAGTGGGTGGAAAGTAGAACTTGATGAGGTAATTGTACCTTCTCCCGAATTGGAAAGTAGTTCATCACACAAATCAGTTCTAGTGATTCCTACACCAATTAGTGAGGAAGCTAATGATGATGATCATGAAACTTCAGATCAAGTTACTACCGAACCTCATAGGTCAACCAGAGTACGGTCCGCACCGGAGTGGTACGGTAATCCTGTTCTGGAAGTCATGTTACTTGACCATGACGAACCTACGAACTATGAGGAAGCGATGATGAGCCCAGATTCCGTGAAATGGCTTGAGGCCATGAAATCTGAGATGGGATCCATGTATGAGAACAAAGTGTGGACTTTGGTTGACTTGCCCAATGATCTGCAAGCCATAGAGAATAAATGGATCTTCAAGAAGAAGACTGCCGCTGACGGTAATGTTACTGTCTACAAAGCTCGACTTGTCGCGAAAGGTTTTCGACAAGTTCAAGGAGTTGACTACGATGAGACCTTCTCACACGTAGCGATGCTTAAGTCTGTCCGAATCATGTTAGCAATTGCCGCATTTTATGATTATGAACTTTGGCAAATGGATGTCAAAACTGCATTCCTTAATGGATATCTTAAAGAACAATTGTATATGATGCAACCAAAAGGTTTGTCGATCCCAAAGGTGCTAACAAAGTGTGCAAGCTCCAGCGATCCATTTATGGACTGGTGCAAGCATCTCAGAGTTGGAATATACGCTTTGATAGTGTGATCAAAGCATATGGTTTTATACAGACTTTTGGAGAAGCCTGTATTTACAAGAAAGTGAGTGGGAGCTCTATAGCATTTCTAATATTATATGTGGATGACATATTGCTGATTGGAAATGATATAGAATTTTTGGATAGCATAAAAGGATACTTGAATAAGAATTTTTCAATGAAAGACCTCGGTGAAGCTGCTTATATATTGGGCATCAAGATCTATAGAGATAGATCAAGACGCTTAATTGGACTTTCACAAAGCACATACCTTGATAAAGTTTTGAAGAAGTTCAAAATGGATCAGTCAAAGAAAGGGTTCTTGCCTGTGTTACAAGGTGTGAAGTTGAGTCAGACTCAATGCCCGACCACTGCAAAAGATAGAGAGAAAATGAAAGTCATTCCCTATGCCTCAACCATAGGTTCTATCATGTAAGCAATGTTGTGTACCAGACCTGATGTGTGCCTTGCTATAAGTTTAGCAGGGAGGTACCAAAGTAATCCAAGAGTGGATCACTGGACAGCAGTCAAGAACATCCTGAAATACCTGAAAAGGACTAAGGATACGTTTCTCGTTTATGGAGGTGACAAAGATCTTGTCGTAAATGGTTACATCGATGCAAGCTTTGACACTGATCCGGATGACTCTAAATCACAAACCGGATACGTATTTATATTGATGGTGGAGCTATCAGTTGGTGCAGTTCCAAGTAGAGCGTCGTGGCAGGATCTACGTGTGAAGCGGAGTACATAGCTGCTTCGGAAGCAGCAAATGAAGGAGTTCATATCCGATCTAGGTGTAATACCTAGTGCATCACACTGGAGCAATAGCCTTGGCGAAGGAATCCAGATTTCACAAGAGAACCAAACACATCAAGATACGCTTCAATTCCATCTGCGATCAAGTCAAGGAGGGAGACATAGAGATTTGCAAAATACATACAGATCTGAATGTTGCAGACCCATTGACTAAGCCTCTTCCACGAGCAAAACATGATCAACACCAAGACTCCATGGGTGTTAGAATCATTACTATGTAATCTAGATTATTGACTCTAGTGCAAGTGGGAGACTGAAGGAATATGCCCTAGAGGCAATAATAAAGTTGTTATTTATATTTCCTTACATCATGATAAATGTTTATTATTCATGCTAGAATTGTATTAACCGGAAACTTAGTACATGTGTGAATACATAGACAAACAGAGTGTCCCTAGTATGCCTCTACTTGAGTAGCTCGTTAATTAAAGATGGTTAAGTTTCCTGACCATAGACATGTGTTGTCATTTGATCAACGGGATCACATCATTAGAGAATGATGTGATGGACAAGACTCGTCTGTTAGCTTAGCACAATGATCGTTTAGTTTTATTGCTATTGCTTTCTTCATGACTTATACATATTCCTCTGACTATTAGATTATGCAACTCCCGAATACCGAAGGAACACCTTGTGTGCTATCAAACGTCACAACATAACTGGGTGATTATAAAGATGCTCTATAGGTGTCTCCGAAGGTGTTTGTTGGGTTGGCATAGATCAAGATTAGGATTTGTCACTTCGTGTACCGGAGGGGTATCTCTGGGCCCTCTCGGTAATGCACATCACTATAAGCCTTGCAAGCAATGTGACTAATGAGTTAGTTACGGGATGATGCATTACAGAACGAGTAAAGAGACTTGCCGATAACGAGATTGAACTAGGTATGATGATACCAACGATCGAATCTCGAGCAAGTAACATACCGATGACAAAGGGAATAACATATGTTGTTATGCGGTTTGACCGATAAAGATCTTCGTAGAATATGTAGGAGCCAATATGAGCATCCAGGTTCCGTTGTTGGTTATTGACCAGAGATGTGTCTCGGTCATGTCTACATAGTTCTCGAACCCGTAGGGTCCGCACGCTTAATGTTCGATGACGATTTGTATTATGAGTTATGTGTTTTGGTGACCGAAGTTTGTTCGGAGTCCCGGATGAGATCACAGACATGACGAGGAGTCTCGAAATGGTCGAGAGGTAAAGATTCATATATTGAAAGGTTATATACGGACACCGGAATGGTTCCGAAGAAGATCGGGGATTTTTCGGAGTACCGGGAGGTTACCGGATACCCCCGGGAAAGTTAATGGGCCTATTGGGCCATAGTGGAGGAGAGGAGGCAGGCCACGGGAGGAGGCGCCCCCCCCCCTTGCCCAATCCGAATTGGACAAGGGGAGGGGCGCGGCCCCCTCTTTCCTTCTTGCTCTCCCTCCTTTCCCCTTTCCCCCTCTCCGTTGGAAGGAAAGGGGGGCCGAATCCTACAAGGAACGGAGTCCTAGTAGGACTCCCCCCCTCTTGGCGCGCCCCCCTTGGGCCGACCTCCTCCTCCCCCCTCCTTTATATACGTGGGCAGGGGGCACCCCAAAGACACAACAGTTGTTTCTTAGCCGTGTGCAGTGCCTCCCTCCACAGTTTACTCCTCCGGTCATAGCGTCGTAGTGATGAGGCGAAGCCCTGCGCGGATCACATCACCAACACCGTGGCCACGCCGTCATGCTGACGGAACTCTCCCTCGACCCTCTAATGGATCAAGAGCTCGAGGGACGTCATCGAGCTGAACGTGTGCTGAACACGGAGGTGCCGTACGTTCGGTATTTGGATCGGTTGGATCGTGAAGACGTTCGACTACATCAACCGCGTTGACATAACGCTTCCGGTTTCGGTCTACGAGGGTACGTGGACACACTCTCCCATCTCGTTGCTATGCATCTTCTAGATAGATCTTGTGTGATCGTAGGAATTTTTTTGAATTACTGCATTCCCCAACACTGTTATGGATCATAAGGTTCTAAGGAACTACTCACACTTGGTCATGAAGGCAACAAGGTTGATGAAGAAGCCTTCGGCAGAGTATCGGAGCAGGCCTCCAAATTGGATCTCCCTGCAACAGAAGCTCGGGACTACAGAAAAATTCGGAGAAAAGAAAAATCCTGCGAAGGGGTTCGTGAAATATGAAATTTATAGGCGGAAGAATGGACGTAAGGCGGTGCAGGTGGGCCCCACACGGTGATGGGGTGCGGCCAAGGCCCTGCCCGCGCCACCAGGCCATATGGGGCCCCTATGGCTTCTCTCGTCTGCCTCTGGTGCTTTTTGGAACATTTGTGCTCGAAAAAAATCGTATTAAATTCACTTTTTTTACCTGCGTAGATATTAATTTTTTGTAAAGTCAAAAACATGTAGAAAATAGCAATTAGCACTAGATTAATAAGTTGGTCCAAAAAAATATAAAATGCTAAAAAAGTATACAAAAGTAATATTATAATAGCATGAAATAATAAAAAATATAGATACGTTTAAGACATATCATAGACGCACGTACAATCACCCCTATGGATGCATGCACACACATTCTATCCATGTGCGCACCTTCGACAGATTGAGCTGGCCGGTTTTAAGTTTGTTAAAATTGCCACAGACGCCTCGTAGCTGACGGACACACTATATTATCAAAAGAGTAATGCAAAAAATACTAAAATAAATCTAGAAAAATGCCCACCTGTCAAATCTAGAACTTTGAACCCGATGGACCAGCTCCACTATAAGAAGCTTAGGCATTTAATTATGCTCAATTCACTACATTATGATATTTTAGTGAAAACATTGATGAAAACAAAATACACTCGAGGGAGTATAAACCACCACGCCTAACTTTACTTCTTGAACATCAGTACAGATACAAGCGCTCATATATACTCGTACACCTCCACCTCTATGAACGCACACACGCACACCCTATCTCTATGAGCACCTCCGAAAGACTCAGCCGACATTTCATTTTGAGATTTTACAAGTCATCGTAGGCGTCTCATAGTTGACAGGAACGTCTCCTTCTACTGAACGCGTATCGCCGGAAATTTTGAAATAAATTCAGAATAAATGCGAGCACTGGTGGGCTGGGGATACCATTATACACCTAACCATCCAACCACAGATTGATTCGCCACGCTTAACTTTACTTAAACTCGCTAAAAAAAAAGAAGAAGTATACCAAAAAAAGAGCGAAAGTGCAAAGGAGGAGAAATCCAGCCAGCTAGTACCTGCCCGGCGGCTCGTCCCCCGTGCTCCATTCCCGTTCCGATCAGACAACTCCCCGGGCAAGGCTCCTCGGAAAAAATAAATTGAAACAGCCTCGGTCGTCCGTCCCCACCTTCCCGGTCCCTCAACCAAGACCGGAAATCCTCCCCGCGGCGTCGTCGGGGGCAGCGCCGCCCAGATCCTCCGGCCATGGACGGGCTCCTGTCCAAGCTCCGGAGCCTGGACGCGTACCCCAAGGTGAACGAGGACTTCTACAGCCGCACCCTCTCCGGCGGCGCCATCACGCTCGCCTCCTCCTTCATCATGCTCCTCCTCTTCGTCTCCGAGCTCCGTACGCACCTCCCTCGCTCGGATCTCAGACTCTCAGTACACTCCTGCGGCCTCCGTACGATTTAACCGTGTGAATTTCTGGATTCGGGTTTTGCCTGATTTAGTGCGCTAGCAAAGCAGTCGCCCATTGTTGCATTTGGTTTTGCCCCGCTTGTGCCGAGATCTCGTGGTCTGTTTAGATAATTTGTGGTGTACAACCAGATGGACGGACTTACTGCGTTCATTTGGTTTGTGAGACTGGAATTGAGCCCTTAGTTCTCCTCCCAAATGTGTTATTGTGATGTGTTTTGCAACAAAGTCTAGCTTGGCATGTTCCTTTTTTTTTGTTCGAGCGTACATCATTGGTGTCTACTTGTTTCATTCTGATGCATCTACTGAACAGTTTCGGAGATTCTGGTGTTACTTTTGTGCTGTGCTTGGTTAATCATGTTGTCGTTTAATTCTACTGTATCTAGTGAACTGTGAAACCTTGTACAGCATGGATAATCTAGTGTCATTTTTTTGTCATTCCTGGTTAATCAGGTGTGGAGAACAGTGTGCCACTTAGGTGATAAGCCGATGATATGTTTACTTTAACCTAGGGTCTGTAGTGACCTGGAAGAACAGTTTTGCATACATAAGGCTCAGAGCACAGAAATTCGATAGTAGAAATCAGCTTTTCTTCTGCTCTATAGTATACCTATATAGGTTAAAGTAGGAGTCATGTTGATCAGAGTTAGACTATCTTCATAATGGTCATGTGTGTCAAAGACCATTTAGAGCATCTACAACCACAGTTGCCTAATATGAGGCCCTATACGCCTGTGGATGCGTCCGGACGCGCCCTCTGGCACTGACTGGGCAGTCCCCATTTCCCCTTGTCCACAACCGCAGTCCCCATATCCGAATACCCAATTCCATACAATGCATGCAACAACGTAGATGAACATCACAATAAATCGAATGAAAAATATAGACAGATTCGGGCATAGTTCGCCCGATTCTACTAGATACAAAATATTCATATAGCTAGCTAGACGATGAGGAGAGGGGGAGATCACCATTTCGGGCCCTTGCCCTTGCGGTCACCGGCGCGGCGGTCCATCTCCTTCGTGTACGCGTCTGCAGCGGGAGGATCATCGTCGTCGTCCATGTTGGTGGTGCCGCTCTCCGACGCCGACGAGATGTAGCTGGAGAGGCGGCTGATGGCGCGGGCCTGCTCCTTCGCGTGGCGGGCCGCCTTGGCCATGGCGGTCTCTTTCTCCCTCGCAAGGCGCTCCGAAGCTTCGAGTCCGAGCCGGAGCGCCTTCGCATTTTTGGGCCGGAGGTGCCTAGCGTCCGTCTCCGCCGTGGTCAGCAAAGGGCGCATGACCTTGTGGAGGAGCGCCTCCTTTGAATCGACGGGGACGGAACGGGCGCGTTGGCGGGAAGAGCCGGTCTCTGCCGCTGGCGGTGGGCGGCCTTGGCCTCCGACTCCGGCATCCGCATCCGCACAGGAGCAGTCGGCACGAGCACCCAGCGCGGGCAGAGCTGGCGCAGGAGGGGAACGGGAGGGGGCCACCCTACTCCGGATCTGGAGCGGGACGGGCGTGCGCGGGACGGGCGAAGAGGAGCATTGCGGCGGCTGGACCCGGAGGAGCTGGCAGCGAACGCGACGGAGCTCGAGCTCCCGCCGGTGTCCAGCCCGGGCGTTTGGGGCGGCTTTGAGGGCTCCGGTTGTAGATGCTCTTAATCATTAATGCACTAAGTTTACCTGTAAAATTATTCAAGGAGGAAAATAAAGAGCTGCTTGATCTTAGTGTTTCAAATTTCACATGACTACCATGTGAATATGCACATCTCTTAGTTTGCTTATGTATTTTACTTCATGAAATCTCCAGGAATCGGATGATTAGGAGAATTAATGTTAACCTAACATATGCTCTGCTAAGTATTCTATTACCATTCATTAATCATCCTATATTCAACAGTTGATGTTTCACCATGCAGGATTGTATCTTCATGCAGTTACAGAGACAACACTAAGGGTTGATACCTCAAGAGGAGAAAAACTTCGCATAAATGTAATAGCTATTTCTTTTTCTTACTTCACCAATTACTAACAATCGTCCCGTTCCTAATTTTCTTTAGTTTGACTTGCCAACCGTTTTTTTTCTTGCATATCATTTCCCCACACCGGGCCTTCTCTTTCAAGAATTAGTATCTTGTATGAATGTATGATAATTGTTAACCAATGATCTAGACTACTTTCTGTTCAGAAACTTGCTAACATCTACCTTTGGTCTGATGCTACAAAATGCAGTTTGATATCACCTTTCCAGCCCTTCAGTGTTCTATAATTAGTGTTGATGTGATGGACATCAGTGGACAAGAGCACCTTGATGTGGTATGTATTTTTGTATTATTATTGTTGCTACCTATGCTGCTTCAGATGTTTCTGTCTCAATATCTTGCATATTCTTTTTACCTGGTACAAGTTATGGTTGATCTATCTGGCTGCCAGGTTATAGTAACTAGCTTGTTTCACTATAATGCTCTATGTAGAAACATGATGTATTCAAGCAGCGAATCGATGCACATGGCAATGTTATTGCAACTAAGCAAGATGCAGTTGGTGGGATGAAGGTCAGTGACTCATTTGTTCTATTAAATATTACACTTATAACTTCTATAATATAGTGTTCTTTATTCCAAAGTTACATTCTTCTAAATAATCATACATCTTAACTATTAAGAATGCATTTGTGGCCATGGAAATGGCCTAAATCCATTTCATAAAGGCTATGAGGATTTGTTCTGCACATATTATCTGAACTGTTACCTGACATTGCATATGTATTGCCGAGTAAATTACCAGCTAGGTGGCGTATTGTTCAATTCCTGATACATTTTATTAGACCTGAAGACTCATGTTTTCTTTTTATTGTTGACCTTTTATAGGTGGAAAAACCTTTACAACATCATGGTGGAAGGCTTGAACACAATGAGACCTATTGTGGCTCATGTTATGGTGCACAAGAAGTATGCTCATTTGTCATTATACATAGTATTTCGTTCCTTACCCGTAATATGCAAAAACTTATGGGCTTCTCTTGGACTTGCAGCAATATTTTAATAATCTATTGTTCACTATTTTGTTTTCATTACCTTTCAGAAACTGCTACATGAACTTCTTTGTTGTTGATAAGTTTTGAAATTTTCAATTGTCGGCTGGTTCCAACTTTTTTTTATCATGTTTACATTAGTTCCATTTAAAGTTCTGGATGTGAATTATGCCACCACTAGTTTCAGTCTTATTAGCACGAGTTATAGAGCAAAAGGCACACCTGATAACTACATCAGGGTTATGCACAAGTTGTACTTGTTAAGGAGCAAAAGGCATACCTGACAGCTACATCTGGAGTTATTCGCATATATTTGTGTGGCTTGGATCAGGCTCAGATCATTTTTTGTTTTCTAACCATACTGTTCAATTGTTCTCATTAGCAGTGTTCTTCATGTTGCTTACTGTACTATTAATTCCATATCTTTCTGGCAATCTGTTGTGTTTCTCCATTAAATCGATGCTGCTTGAGAGTGTAATTTCTATGTTTCAACTCAGTTATGTAATACTAATACCTAATGTCAACTAGCGCTTTCTTCTCTGCTCAAAGAATTTTCAGCTTCTCTTTGTTGTTGTTGTTCTACTAAGATGAATAGGCTGTTAAATAGTGCTCCCACAATGCTACCTGCATTCAACGCATTTGCTATTCTTGTATGCACTTTAACTGAATATATTATTTGAATGCAGTCTCCTGAACAATGTTGTAACTCGTGTGAAGATGTCCGTGAAGCATACAGAAAAAAAGGTTGGGGCGTATCAAATCCAGATTCGATCGATCAGGTACAATGAATTTTGGGCTACGCATATAACATATGATACCCTTCATGTAACTTGTGTGTTTCCTTCACCTTCAAGGAATTTTAATTTGTATGGTGTGCACTGTTCTGTAGTGCAAAAGCGAGGGCTTCCTTCAAACAATAAAGGATGAAGAAGGTGAAGGATGCAACATTTATGGCATTCTGGAAATTAACAAGGTTGCTGGGAATTTCCACTTTGCTCCAGGGAAAAGCTTCCAGCAGTCAAATGTTCATGTTCACGATCTGCTTCCATTCCAAAAGGATAGCTTCAATGTAATCATACTTAAGGAAATCTGTAAATATTTCTTTGTACTTGACATACTGATGGGAACATTTAGATTTTTCTTGCCAATATGCTTGCTTTAAATATCCAAACTTATCCTTTTATCCTTTACAATGCCAGCTCAGCCATAAGATAAATAAATTGAGTTTTGGAGAACCCTTTCCTGGTGTGATCAATCCCCTTGATGGGTAAATTCTGTTTTGTTTGTAATGTTGTTGATTTCCTTGTATCCTTTTGTGTGTTTGAGAAAAAATATGTGATGATTTGACCTTTCATACTTGGCCAATGTGTAGGGCGCAATGGATCCAGCATTCATCATATGGAATGGCTCAATACTTTGTTAAGGTTTGTCTTCTCGGTCTTTGCAAAGCCAGCTCAACTTGCTAATTTCATTTCTCATTTGCTCCTGATTTTGTTAGATCCTTATTCAGTTATTCCTGGTACTTTCAGCATGATTGCAGTCTGAACACATGATTATAATATTATCATGCTCTCCTTTTGCCCTCTTGTTTTCCAGGTTGTTCCCACTGTATACTCTCACCTAAATGAGCAAATTATTCTCTCCAATCAGGTATCTTGTGACTTTCTCCCTTGTGCGCACAAGCGTAATAACTTATGTGGGTGCATTTATATCATTAGCATTTCTCAAGATGCTGTTATTCTTTGCTGTAGTTTTCTGTGACAGAACATTACAGAAGTGGCGATAGTGGTCGGGTACAAGCTCTTCCTGGCGTGTTTTTCTTTTATGACCTTTCACCAATTAAGGTACCATCTTGAAGTACTTGAATTTGGCGTGCTATACTCCATTCTGTTGTTTTCCATTAGTTCAGTCATCTGTTACGACATTTACTTATTGTCTTTATTATTCAGATGACAGAGGGATTTTTTCCCTCAAGACCTTAAGTCATGCATTTTATACTGATATTTTTGCAAGGCATCAGTCAGTATATTTGTATAACTTTAGCATACATGCCTTTAACAGGTCACGTTCACGGAGCGCCATGTGTCATTCTTACACTTCTTAACTAATGTATGCGCTATTGTTGGAGGTAATATTTCCCTCGGTGCCTTTTTTCTTTAAACTAATTAGCTATTTCTGTTGAATCATACGTTTTACGTTCATATGTTTACTGAACTGTTATGCTTCAGTTGAACATTTAATTAAGGCCATTCCTGATTCATGAGTAAAATATACGAGTATGTCCCCTTTGCTAGCCTATGTCCTGGAATTGGAAAACTATGAACTCAATCAATATGGCCAACATCCTTTCAGCAGTTCAACCAATGACCAAAGGCACATGTCCTCTTGTTTTACAGGTGTGTTCACTGTTTCTGGAATCATAGATTCGTTTGTCTACCATGGCCAGAGGGCAATCACCAAGAAGAGGGAACTCGGCAAATTCACCTGAGTTTTCAATCAAGCCTTCCTATTGCCGCAGAACCTCCTTTTGAGTGACTCTAGTCTGTAGCTGCAGTAGAAAGCGAGTCTTCTCCAAAGTCCTAAAAGTGTACAACTGAACCAACAGGCAGGTCTCTTTGTCACAGCTTGTGCTCTGGAACTCCTGGTGCGCTGCCTGCTTACTTCCGGCTGAAGCTGCCAGCATACAAAATGGCTCATCTGGCGTACTGTGATGTTGGTATATCGCTCAGGCAAATGGGACATTTCAGAGGTGCTCAATTTTTGTACACTCAAGTCCACAAGGACAAAGGTTTTGTCGTTCTAAACTGCAAGTTTTTGTATCTTTGTAAATCCGTGTAAGCGGGCTGTAGACTGTACAATACTCATGACAGGTTTTATTTTTCTTAGACATTTTGTAGCTCTTACAGGCGAGGTCAAAAAAACATAAAGACCATTTGAACGAAACTAAGCTCAATTTGTCAGGGTGTTTTTCGTAACTTCTCTTCCTGGTAACCTTTTGAAGGTATTGCTATCGTAAGAATGTCGATTTAGTCGTAGGTGCTTATCATCATGTTTTGTAGTCATGGTTTTGTTCACAGATGACACTGGTTACTCCACGTGTTCTACCATGATTAGTGTAATGCTCATGCATTGCAGTGAAGCGAAAAAAAAGGTGAGAAGTTAGGCCAGTGGCTTAGCAGATCATCGAAATACATTGGTGTCGCTACTGTTATGTCCTTCACAGTTAAAAGAGAACGAAATGAGGTGAAGCGGTTTGCGGGCGGCATGTGTTGGAGAATATTAAGTGACCGTGTAAGAAAAGTTATTGGGTAGAGAAACTAAAGCCAAGAGCATGGTCTTAACTCTGTATTTGCTATTTGTCTCTTTTCGAAAGGGCCGGTCTCACATGTAAGGGCCTGTTCGGATAACCACCTGCTCCCTGAAATTTCAGAATCTAGGGAGTACCTACATGCGCTCCACGATTTTTAACTTGAACTCCGCCCGCTCCGGGAGTGGCCTCGTGGAGCGGCGGGTCTCCGAACAGGCCCTAAGTATCGTTCGAAGTAGTAATAGTTATTTGTTTTAGGTCCACATGCAAGTAAAATTGTACTCCCACTAATATAGGAGTCTTTAGAGACTTGTGTCGGGAGTATTTGTTTATCTCCCTTTTTTCTGCAAAAAAGTAAATAAATCTATGTCTCTTAGAAGGTTAGTCCAACGTGTGTTTGTTTATTTGTTGGTTTTACAAAACTATTGGTCCCACATATTAGTGACAATGTAAGAAAAGGAGTAAACTCGCAACCAACCCCAACTTTTATTAGAAATATGAAACATGAAAGATAAATTATGGTTGATATAAGTTGTTCCTTTTCAGAGACATGGTTCATTGCAATTTACACATGAATCCAAGAAAATACTCACTGTTTTAAGCAAATTCTTGACAACTTATTTTCGGTGCAATTTGTTTGGTTGCGATTGTTGAGCAGAAGTTTTATTTGAATATTGTACTCACTGACCATCTAATCATCTCATCCATATTGGCGCAAGAAGGGTGCCACTGGTTTTATCTCTGCCAACTGATTTGGCCGTCTAACGGAAGTGGCCATTCTATTTGGACACACATGTGTGAATATATATTATTTTGTTATCTTTATGGCTACCAATAAATTTGTGCCCATGTGATGATAATAATAAGATGTAAAAAAATCCCGATTTGCTCATTTTCTGAGATAAGCAAGTTGTTTAGCTCCGTAAAAAAACCTAGGAGCCTCTTTGATTTGTATAATTGTAGAAACTTAGGATAGCATGTTCACTTAGACTCTATAGAATTTTGTTTGCACCAAAGTATACTTGATTGCATTACATGATTCTTAACACGTGGTTGTTTGCGGATGATACCATATTATTTTTTGAGGCCTCTCATGATTAGGTTGTAAGACGCTAAGAGTGAAGGATGCGTTGGGTTTCTACGGTCGTGCCACGGGGCAAAGTTTGAACTTCAATAAAGGCTCAATTATGTTTGTCTACTCTTGCCCTGTGGCGATCCAGGAGAATGTTAGGGCACTTCTCAATGTTACCATGCCGGTGTTTGACGAGAAGTACGTAAGGTCTACCTACTCCAGAAGGACGCATGTCGAATGACGGTTTCAAAACCTACAAGCAAGTCGGACCAAAAGGTTGATTCAGTGGGGTGATGGGCACCTAGCACATGACCCTTCCTACATATATCATGGGTGTATTCAAACTTCCTTTTTCGGTGTACGATGATCTCACAAGGATAATTAGGAACTTTTATTGGGGTTCATCAGGGTCACCAGAAAGAACACTAGGAAGCATGGGATCATTTGCTTTAGCCTAAGAGTAAAGGTGGTTTTCCATGATTACTGATTGTTTAATCAAGCTTTTGGCTCGTCAAGCTTGATGCCTTATTGTCAGGCATGATAGTATTTGTGCTCAAGTGCTTAAAGCCCGCTATTATCCAGATGGCAAGCTCGAAGACACAATTTTCTCTGGTAATGCATCATCTTCTTGGCAAGCAATTAGTTATGATCTCAATCTTCTAAAAAAGGTCTTGTTTGGAGGATAGGCAATGGCACTAGCATAAGCGTGTGAGATAATTGGATACCTCAACCACATTCATACAAACATGTGACTTCTCAAGGGCGCCGTCGTATTCGTTTTGTCTCTAAACTTTTGAATGAAAATGGTTCCTAGAATCTAGCGTTGCTAAAATCTTACTTCATGCCATGTGATGTTGATGACATTATTAAGATCAAGGCTTCGTTGAGATTAGAGAAGGATACAATTGCATGGGGTCCTGGAAAGTTTGTGATTTTTTTTCTGTTAAAAGTGCCTATGAGCTTGCGTTCGAAGAGGTCAGTAGAGATGACATGACAACACCAAGTTCGACTCCTGATGGATGTAGATCCCGGTGGAAAATGATCCGATCTGTTGAAGTGCCTCCTGCTGCTCGTAATTTTGCTTGGAGAGTGGCAACCAACTCATTGCCTACATGGAAGAATAAGCATAAAATGGGTCTTGAACTTTCAAGTATATGTCCTGTTTGTGGTGTCAGAACCCGGGGATAACTTCCATCCACTTTGCCCCTGCCCTATGGCGTGTGAAGTTTGGCACGCAATGTCTAATGTGTGGAGGCTGCCGGCAACACAGGAAAAGAATGTTCATTACATGTCCTTAAACTTTTACAGGATATTGAGAGGAGTATGTTTCTTATGGTGTTGTCGAGTTCCTAGTTTATTCCCAATGAAAGTACACCACAAACATCCACCCATGATGGATGCTTCTAGAAGATTCTTTGTCAGCTATTTGGATTCTCTTATTGCACTCAAAGTAGACACCAACATTGACCCTCGGAACGGGAAGATGGTGGTTACCCATGATCGCATGGCAAAAATTCCTCGTTCACTTCCGATAGAGGAATTTGTTCTTACTTGGTCGCCATCAGATCCTGGTTGGATGAAGATGGATGTTGATGGCTCTTTTACTTTGGATGGCGTTGGGGTAGGTATGGTGTTATGTGACAATCAAGGGAGCATAATTTTTTCTGCATGGAGACAGCTTTTCCCATGTCGGAAAGCTTTAAGGCGGAGTTGTGTGCTTGTATGAAGGGTTTATCTACGGCTCTCCAGAGAAGTGAGTTGCCACTGTCGTCAAGCTGGACTCTATTGTAGTTGTCAAGTTGATCCAAGCCCGAGATAAGGACAAGTTAATATATTCGTCCCCTGTCAAAGAAATTAGACGTCTTATGTCTCTTAGTGAAACGTGTAATACTCATGTTAGCCCATAAATAAGGTTAGTTATTATATAGCAAATTTTGCTAGATCGAAAGGTAGAACCATGACTTTTATTGGCTATGGCCTTTCCAATACAGTCAAGCTAGCTCTCGTTGATTGTAATAACTTTGTGGTTTGAGTAATACAAGTTTTTCACTCGTAAAAAAAAACCCTTCATTTTTTTTGCAGGAGAATTCCTTCAATTTTGTATATGGTTTAATCATACAAAAGAACAATCCACATGGGATTTAAAAAATATATAATCCTCCAAAATTCTTATGAAAGTAAATCCTATGAATCACCAAGTATATTTCCCCCCTCCTCCCCAGGAAGCGACTTCCCAGGTGATTAGGGTTTCCCTTCTCCCATCGGCGATGTCACCTCCGATGGACTTTGCCGTGGAGGTGTGGAACACCCCGACCCCTCGCTAGTGTGAGGGCCCCCGCCTCCTTCCTGTTTGGTTTAACGTCTTGGTTGAGTTTATGTGGCGGCGAAATTGTCCCTAGTAGGAATAATGTCTCCCACGTCTGATCCCCGCCTCGATGATGCATCTAGCGTCATCAGAGGGCATGTGGTGGTGTGTCTCCGTCATCGCTGCTGATCTTCGGTGGATCTGTTTGGATCTAGTCTTTGGTCGTGTGTCTACATGTTTGATCCTTTCGACCTACGCTTCTCATCATCAAGAGACCGTTGCTATTCTGGTCCGCTGATCCTGTGGGGCCTTAGAGCATCTCCAACAGCCGCGCTATATAAGCGCCACGCTGGAAATTTTGGGTTTTTAGCGCGCGCGCAACCGCTGCGGGAGCTCCAGCGGAGGCGCAATAACCGCGCGAGCGGCATAAGTAGTTCAGCGCGCGGTCCGAAACGCCATCGCGCGTCGTTTATTTGCTGCGCCCGCTCCCGCGCGCTGCACACTCGAGCGCCCGCGCCGCACCCTCTCCGCCGCGCCGCTTTCGCCCCGCCCGCGTCACCGCCGGCGAATTCGCCCGATGGACGGACGCGCTGACATCACCCTCACCCCTTCCTACACCCGCGACCCCTCCGCCACCGCCACCGCAAACCCTAGCGCGGGGAGATTTGGCTTCGCCTCCGCCGGTGCTCCTTCAAGCACCGACTGGTTGGATGATGTTGTGGGCATGAATTTGAACTTTTATGTCATGAACTTGTTTGGATGATTTTAAACCATGCCATGTCTTGTTTTGATGTTTGAAATATCACATATTGTCTTCGAAATGCAACATATGGCAAGCGCCGGCTGCTCGCGCGCGCTTCAGTTTAGTGCGTCTGTTTGAGCGGCTCGGGCGTGCTATATTTTGCAGCGGACGCTAGAGCCAGCGCACCGCGGCGCGCAAAAACTAGCGATTCCGGCGCTGTATACTGTTTTTTAGCGCGCCGCGCGTCTGTTGGAGATGCTCTTAGCACAACGAGTTTCCGACTGTTTACTACAACAAGGTTTGCCTGGCTCCGGTGATGGAGGAGCAATGATGGTGGCGTTCCTGCACTGCTTGTAGTCTTCGCTACGTGATTCATGAACCTGGTTGTAACTTTGTTTTACTTTTGATGTTCTTTGTACTATCATAACAGATAAATTGATTGAATGTTTTTTTTAAATAAACAAGCATAAAATGAACAATTCTCCATTATGAGAAGGCGCCCTTTGCTACAGAAAGCGGGTTCTGGATATGTACGCTTCATCGGATCTCTCCGCACCAAACAAACGCCACCGTCTTCCCCACCTCTCCCGTCCCCGGTCCGGTCCACCAACCGCCTCCAGGCCGCAACCATGCACGGCCGCCGCCATCTGGCGGCCTCCCTGGCGAGAACCCTGTCCCAGGCTCCCTCCCGCTCCATCTCCTCCACCCCGTCCCTCCTCCAAACCCTCGACCCGACCCCGCAGTCCCCTCCCCTCGCCGCGCCCGCGGCGGGGCGGCTCGCGGAGATGCGGAGGCGGCTGCAGGCGGAGACGCCGTCGCTGGGGGACTTCGCGTACTCGGTGGAGGTGGGGACGCGGAAGAAGCCGCTGCCCAAGCCCAAGTGGATGAAGGAGACGATCCCCGGCGGGGCCAAGTACGCGGCCATCAAGGCCAAGCTGCGGGAGCTGAAGCTGCACACCGTCTGCGAGGAGGCGCGCTGCCCCAACCTCGGCGAGTGCTGGTCGGGCGGCGAGACCGGCACCGCCACTGCCACCATCATGATCCTCGGTGACACCTGCACACGCGGATGCAGGTACATAGATCAATCCTTTTCGTCTATTGCCTATTTGCCTGTATTGGGCAGTGCGGACAGCTGCTTAGGTTGTTTAGGCTGTGTACAGGGAAGCCCTAGATAACCTTGTATTTTAGGAGAAGCATGGGCTTTTAGTTTAGATGATCCATATGGTGTCATTTCCATGATTTTTGTAGGTGCATAGTTTTGTATGAGCAGCGACATTGTGAGGGCAAATAGTGTGATTTTGTAGCTTATCGTGTATTTAAGTTGCCTTTGCTAGATCATGTGGATGTTTTAACGCTTCTAGTAATTTAAGAAGCATTCGATTTTAGCTGTTGTGCAAGAGTAGATGCTTACTGTGAAGCAATTCTATAGAGAACTGTATTCAGAAACGGTTCAGCTCAATTGCAATCTGAAGATTGAGTTGGAGTTCGTAGCTTTTAAACTTATAATCAATGTATAAATAGCTTTTAAAAATGGCCAACTTCACATGTTATATTTGGTTTAACCAACTAGACTTGCCCGAGTACTCAACGAAAGAACAGTTCTAGGAGAGGTTGCTATTTTCTGTTCATGAGACAAATGAAGGTTTTGGATTCGGTTAGTCAGTCATTCCCACAATTGTGCTTGCACTGCCGCGGAGTTTCTACAGATATTACTAGAGTTACAATAGGCGAGCAGGAAGTGTGCTGACCTGTTCTGACAGCCTACAAGATCCAACTAGTTCTCCTTGCCAACATAAAACATCGGCATTGGTCCCTGCCAGGGTCTTGAAATTTGTTGAGAAAGGACCACGATGGAATTCGTCCAACCTGTATCATACCACAAACCAGTTACTACAGAGAGCTTGCAGCGAGGAGAGGGGGTTTGAAAAAATAAGCAACTATTTGATGTTCATCGTACCATTAAAAATCTGCAGTAGTTGGGGAGGACCTTAGTAACATTTATTTCTTACTTTGAATTTGTACTCTGGTAGCAGCGTGAAATGCATTGTTATATCTTCTGCTTACCCGGAGCATTCTTATGTCTCCTGTCTTGGGTAGAAAATTCCGTGCTTCTTTGCACTTGGCTTGAGTTTTGATTTCCTTCAAGCTAGTTTCTTCTTCAGAATTGTTTGGATCCCAAACAAAATTCTCATTCTATTGCCAATTGTCATGGGTGTGCTCATAATTAAGTGTTTGTTTCACTCTGTATCCTTAGGGCCTTGTGTGGCTTCTCAATGTTTATGTGCTATGATTGTGAGACAATATCCCCAGATGTTGACTGTAATAATTAGCTTTCTTAATAACGATGTGCCATGCTTGATTTTATGCTAAATTAATAGTGGAGAAAGCTTTTCTTCTTCTATTGTCTGGATTAAGTGCTACTATTAAGTATGCAATCCATGTTGAAAACGGTGAAGGTTTTGGTCGTGTAGGCTGTGGACAAAGCTACGAACCAGTTCTGTTGGAGTCTCCTTTGAGTACCAATTTCAGATATAAGAATGGATTGTTCATGTGGTGTACATTTCAGGGGAACTGCTGATTTTTGTTGTTGTTTTGGCAACATATTTCGTTTTAGTGGCGGCTTAGTAGAACTAAAACTGAGTACACGAGGTGCGGTTTCAGTACTACTAGGCACGAAGAGGAGGACCTTGATGGGCAAGTGGTACCTCAGAAGGACACCTTTCGATATTTGGGGTCAATGCTGCAGATGGATGCTGATATTGATGAAGATGTGAGCCCTCGAATCAAAGCCGGATGGATGAAGTGGCGCCAAGCTTCTGGCGTTCTCTGCGACGAGTGCCACAAAAGCTAAAAGGCAGGTTCTATAGGACGGCGATTCGACCTGCAATGTTGTATGGCGCTGAGTATTGGCCGACTAAAAGGTGACATGTTCAACAATTAGGTGTAGTGGAGATGCGCATGTTGAGATGGATGTGTGGCCACACAGGAAAGGACCGGGTCCGGAATGATGATATACATGAGTGAGTTGGGGTAGCACCGATTGAAGAGAAGCCTGTCCAACATCGTGTAAGATGGTTTGGACATATACAACTCAGGTGCATAGCGGATGGTTAAAGCGTGCTGATAATGTGAAGAGAGGTCGGGGTAGACCAAACTTGACACAGGAGGAGTCCGTAAAGAGAGTTCTGAAGCGCTGGAATATCACCAAAGAACTAGCCATGGACAAGGGCGCGTGGAAGTTAGCTATCCACGTGCCAGAACCATGAGCTGGTTTTGAGATCTTATGGGTTTCAGCTCTAGCCTACCCCAACTTGTTTGGAACTAAAGGCTTAGTAGTAGTAGTAGTAGTATTAGTATTAGTAGTATTAGTAGTAGTAGTAGTAGTAGTAGTAGCTGTTGTTGTTGTTGCAACATATTTCTTTTAGCTGTGTCCTCATATCTACGTGGTCCTGCCAGGTACAGAAGTGATTTATTATTGTTTTGTTCGACAGTTTATTCCAGTTCTTTGCACATATCGCACTCTACCATTGAATTAGTTAAGACTCACCTTTTAGAGATGACATCTTGTTAGAATTTGAGAAGTTGATAATTTGCAGATTTTGCAATGTCAAGACATCACGAACCCCTCCTCCACCAGATCCTAATGAGCCTGCCAATGTTGCGCAAGCTATTGCATCGTGGGGCCTTGAATATATAGTCATCACAAGTGTGGACCGGGACGATTTACCTGATCAGGGGAGCGGCCATTTTGCTGAAACAGTACAGAGGTTGAAGACTTTAAAGCCAGATATGCTTATTGAAGCGCTTGGTAAGAGGCATACTCCTAGTTCTGTTGTCAGTTGTTCAGTATCCCCTCAGTTTATTTTTGTAAGGCGTGATTTAACCTGGATGGTCACGTAGATTGAACTTTGGCTGTTAATTCCTTTTGCGATATATATTGATAATTAGAAAATCGTTAATAAATGAATGTACTTTCAAGTACGAATTTAATGGGTGCCACTTTTTGTGTTGCTACACCTATATAGCCAACTGCTCCCTCCGTTCCTAAATATAAGTCTTTTTAGAGATTTCAATACAAACTACATACGGATGTATATAGACATATTTTAGAGCGTATTTAGTCCCTTATTGGAATCTCTAAAAAGACTTACTTTTAGGAACAGAGGGAGTAATTATGTTTCAAGCATTGCAAAGTTCGAATCTTGCAACATGTGTGTGTATTATAAATTATAAACATGAGTAATTTCTATTTTGACACACCGGCTGTTATCTTTTACTATTAGGCATTCCATGTACTGTGCCCTTATACAAATAATTTTACAGTGCCTGATTTCCAAGGAGATCGAAGTTGTGTAGAAAAGGTAGCAACTTCCGGGTTGCATGTTTTTGCACACAATATTGAAACGGTGGAAGAGCTTCAAAGAAGTGTGCGAGACCACCGTGCAAATTTTAAGCAATCAATGGATGTTCTGAAAATGGCGAAGGAGTATGCCCCTCCTGGCACCCTCACAAAGACATCAGTCATGCTGGGTTGTGGGGAGACTCCCGATCAGGTTATCAGCACAATGGAAAAGGTGCGAGCTGCTGGTGTTGATGTCATTACATTTGGTCAGTACATGAGGCCGTCAAAGCGACATATGCCAGTGTCTGAGTATATTACACCTGAAGCCTTCGAGAACTACCGCGCCCTTGGTGTTGAAATGGTATGCTCCATCCACATCTTGTACTTTTGAGTTCTTGCAATTTTCGATTACGCAAAGATCTATTATCAACCATGATTTGCTATTATCCATATTATCTCCAATGTAACATTAACCATCAATCTAATTTCACAATATACACACAATAAATCACTTTACTCAGCCACAATGCATTGTCTAGTACCTAGTATTTTTTATTGGTTGTTAACGAGTATCATGATCCGCAAAGAAAAAATAAACAAATCTGGATAGTGCACCCTTGTCACTTCTGCCATTTAGTAAACCACCATGGTTTCTTATGCTAGAGACGTGAAGATCTAGGAACTTGCTTTATCATAATAATCTATATCAGTGCTACTGTTATCCTTTTTGGTTCCCCAGAATCTTTTCTTAGTGGTCAGGACATGCAATACTCTTACTCTGCATTGTTCGTATTGCTTGAATTGCTGACAAAATGGCATGTTTTAAATGGCAGGGATTCCGTTATGTTGCATCCGGTCCGATGGTTCGGTCCTCCTACAAAGCAGGCGAATTCTACATCAAAGCCATGATCGAAGATGACCGAGCAAAATCAGGTGCTGTTGCAGACTCAAGTTGCTAGCTGACACACCTCCAGGCATTGACATGGCTACGTTGCAAATAAGATGTTCTAATTGGAGAAACATGTTTGATTTTATACATCTTGGCAATACTACTATTCTTTTCAAGAGAATGAATTCTTCTGCGCCCCTCCTTTTTTTACTTAAAACTGCTATTTGCATTTCTTCACACTATCCCATATTTTGTACGTGGCTATAAAATCATCCATTGTAACAGTAAGGGATAGAGTCCGTCAATGTACCTACCGGATATTATTGAGGCCATTATTGTGCCTCATGTGATGTGCTTGTACAGAGTTTTGACGAAGATTGGCTGTGGACTTTCTGTGCTATTGGTAGCAGATCCGATCTGCTACAGGTCATGAGAAAGAGATGTAGACCGCCATTGATCCACGGATCGCTAAAGCACTCTTCTTAGGTCAACTTGACCCTCTGTATGCAGTCAGCTCTGCGAGGCCCTCAGTACAGTACAGGGTCATGAAAGGAATGTGTCAGGTGTAAAGAACGCCACTAACGAGCATTATTGACCCGTCGCACTGGTGACTGGAGCTAAAAGCCGTGCAATAATGCCCACTCGTCAACCGTCTGAGCTATAATTTGCTTTGTCAACCGTCCATTGAAGGTTGCTTACATGCCCCGCCATTTTCTTCTGCCACTGGAGGAGCACCGCGTTTGGGTCAAATCCTTGGGATGATTAGCTTTGATTCGCAAGCCTAAGGGCCACTTTGCCTCTTTGATTGCGGGACTAAAAGATCATGAGTATGAAGAACATAAGAATCTATATCATGGCATTTACGACTTGCTAACTATCCGACCACATGTTTGTTCTCGTACAAAAAGTTCTTTGATTGTACTCCCTCAATAAAGAAATATAAGAACGTTTAGATCTCTAAAGCAGTGATCTAAATGCTCTTATATTTCTTACCGAGGGCGTATCACAAAAAGGCTCAAGAATTTATTTGTTAGGAACGGAGAGAAATGATAATTTTAGTTGAAACTGCATGCAAAGTTGCAAACTACTCCCTCCGTTCTTAAATATAAGTCTTTTTAGAGATTCTAATATGAATTACATACGAAATAAAATGAGTGAATCTACGCTCTAAAATACGTCTACATACATCCGTATGTAGTCCATATAGAAATCTCTAAAAAAACTTATACTCCTTCCATTTTTATATACAAGGTCACAAACTCAAATTACAGGTACCAATATAAAATTTAATGCCTGCTTTGCAAGTCAGATTTTCTTTTCGTTTACTGGGATCATTAATACCCCACATGCATGCAAGAAAACTAAGTGGAGGAAGTAGATGGCTGTCATTATGACTGCATGCATGCAACTATTAAACAAGTTGCTTGTACAAGAAAATATCATTAATTTTGCCTCGATTACTGTTGGTGGCCTTGTATAGATGCAAAATGTATATTTCATAGTGGCTTTGTATAAGTAAATAGAGGGAGTATTTAAGAACGGAGGGAGTAGTACACATGAAAACTCATATGGTTTCAGTCCTATAAACGGAAGTTGCAACATTTGACAGCGAAATAACGAAGATCTTACTTGGATACGAGTTTTCATGGGTTCAACCAAAGGTAGAAAAAATCCGTGTCACATAGATAAATAAACAACAGAGTATGCATAGTAGCTGCTCTGAGTAGGATCTAACAAACCATCTAACAGAAATAAATTCTGACAAATCCGCTTGCTGATATGCGCATTGCATGGTTATGAGCCAGCTTGCGACAAAAGCCATGATCACTACGTACTCCCCAAGGCGAATTGGCTTAGATGTTGTCTAGCTCAATGTAAAGTACCCTACAGTTCTGAGCCGTGCGTGTGTCACCGCATTACAAAGCAAATGGAATCTGGTTATTGGTTCACTCTTCTTGGACGGCGTCCGCCTCTCATTCAAAACATGAAGAACAAACAATGCTTTATCAAGGGTTTAACAAGATTTTTCTACACACATAGTTCCATCCCTGTGTGTGTTGGTAGGATGCAAGCGAGCGTCCCGAACCCGCTAAAATTGGAGGTTAGTTCAAACTGAACTAAATGTAAGCAGGGCTATTACAACTAACCTATTCTATTTTGACTAGGAAGCGACTCGGATCGGGCACCGCTCTGCATCCCTAGTATGGGGTGCTACCTATGTTTCTTTGTGCCAAAATACTTTCACGTTTGAGGGTATACCTCCAGAACGATATTCAAAATAGATACACTGTCTCTTGTGGCTGGTGGATGTTGGATGCATCGACATGCAGAGAGGGCGTCACTGCTGCATACCTAAGAATCAGGGCGACCGAATCTTTCTAAAAGAGGACAGAACACCAAGACAAAGTAAAACATGCAAGAGCAACGCCATTCATGTAGAGTTTGTTGGGCCAAACTAGAAGTATTTGCCAGTGTGTGAAAGTGTAGACGCTTCAACCATGCCTACGCTTCCGATTGATCTCACACCACGATCACCCCTATCAAAATTGTGAAAATAATGGCATTGAAGGGCCTGCAAGTGAATAAACAACCAACAATTAAATTCTATAAACATAGGCACGGGAAAGCCCACGCCGGGTTCTCTATCTTCTATTGCCGATTATAGCATACATGTGAAATATGGAGGGGGTTGATCAATTGAAACTACTCCCTCCAGTTGGGTTTATAAGTTGGGCACGAGTTTTCAGATCTTCAATTTGACTAATAAAACATGTATAATATATGCCAGAAAAACTACATGGTTAAAAACTTACTTTGACCACTAAACTAAAGATTTGTTTATATAAAATATAATACTACTCCCTCCGTTTCAAAATACTTGACTTTCATTTGTCCAAAAATGGATGTACCTATATACTAAAACATGTCTAGATGCATCTAGATTTTGACAAATGAAAGGCATGTATTGTGGAACGGAGGGAGTACATGTGATGTAAAAACTCGTGCCGGACTTATAAAGGGAGGTAAAGATTAGAACGATACTAGAGCTAATAAGCTACCTGTTCTTTACCCCCAACAATCCTTTACATTAACCGCACAGCAAATGACACATGCAGAATTAATAATCTCATCTGCATCACAGGATCCTAATCCTAATCTAGTTATCTGAATCTGATTCAGACCACGAGAGGCTTTACCACTTTTACTCAATCAATATAAAAAACTTGAGTGCGCCCCAAGAACTACGAAGCCAGAATCTGAGTGCAGCGGGGCTGGTAGCTATCAGCAATCTACGCATGTGCCACGCCTAACTGGAGAGAAGAAAGGCGCAAGAGTTGCTGCGTCTCCGATCGTTCCAACACACGTACTAGTTTATAACCAATATATCAACGTGATCAGTCACCATGGCCATCCCCGTCACCCCCCCGCCCGCCACTCTTGCGCCGTGCCTATGGCCAGGCAACCTTTGACGTGCTCAAGGGTAACTCGAGTTCACCCGGCCCTCACCCCAACCCGCACTGGCACGCGCGGGCGGCTGGCTCCCCTCGGGAAAGCGAGGGCCGTTTCATTTTCAGCCATGTGGTTTTGCACGGCTGCCATGGCGACTTAAAGCGACTGCTCCCATGCGGCATCCTCTATGCACTATGCGTGCATATCTATCTCCTTGATCCCTCCCTTTGATGGCCGCGCGCGCCACTGAGCACCCGGATATGCATAAGTAGTTCCACTTGCGGCCTCCCAGCAAAGCCCTATATAAGCGCCCCCTTCCAAGAAAGATTCAGTTCAAGCTCGGCTACCCCACTGCTCGCTCAGCAACCAGCATACAACACATAGTTTAACTTGACACCTGTCGAGACTCGAGAGAGAGGATCAGGGAGGAGCATGGCGACCTTGTGCAGGCAGCCGAGTCTGGAGTTCGACGTCAAGGTCGTGAGGGTGGCCGGCGTCGAGGCGCGGCTCGAGGGTAGCCTCTTTGTGAGGTACTACGTCCCGGCCGGCGACGGGAGGCGGCGGATCCGCGTGGACACGCGCGAGGTCCCGTGCGGCGCCGGGGACGACGACATGCTCTGGGGCGAGCGCGTGCGCTTCCAGCTGGCGGGCAACGGCGGGGCCGTCGCCGCGCCCGGCAAGGTCGCGTTCGAGCTCCGGTGGAGGCCGCGCCCGTCGTCGTCCGGGCTGGCGGCGTTCCTGGGGACAGGGAGGCCGTCGTCACGCGTGCTGGCGCGGGCCGAGCTCGCCTTGTCGGCGTCGGCGGAGTGCTGGCTGAGACTCTCGCCGGCGGGCCGGGAGCTGGGCAGCGGGTGCAAGGCGCCCAAGTTGCTTGTCGAGGTCAAGGTCGTCCACGCCGTAGCGGCTGCCGCTCATGTGGCCGTGCAAGCGAGGAAGTTCGGCGGCGTGAACGAGTGCTGCCGTGGCGGCGAGCGCTGCGGTAGCTGTGGGTGGGTCGGGACCGAGGAGGACATGTTCCTCTCCGCGACGTTTACTCAATAGCAGTACCAGTATTGTGATGGTAGGTGAACTTCGTAGGAGAGCTCTTCCAGCAAGCAGTTGTCGATTTCAGTCAAACTCGGGCGTGAAATATGAACAAATTTTGAACAAAGTTACGTATCTATTAGCTTTCTGAAAGCATCACTCGGTTTTGGTATTTTTGCGGTTCCTGGTCGTCCTTGGATGTGTGGCTGCCATGCACGTGACGTGCCAACGATTGTTCTTCCTCGCTCAGGCGCTGCCCGGCGTCTCTGCGTGGTGTGCACATCGGAGACGCGGCGCGCAGCCGTGAAGCTTCAACGGAAATTAAGACGGGGGTCGGTCGAACTAAGTGGATCATGCACTAGCACTTTTTTTAGTTAAGACTACGGTACCAAAGTAAGGTTTGGCATTACGGTAGATCATAAAAGATCCCGTTTGCCCAGTCAATTTTTGTTTAGTTTATTCCGCAAATTTTTTTTTGTTTAGTTTAGCGTCCGTTTGAATTTAACTTTTCTGTGACTTTTTTTCACAGTAGTACAGTGCATTATAAAACACAAAGGTAACAATCACAGTGCAACTAACTTTAGTCTGCTTGCATACAGATCTAAGGCCTTGTACGATGGGAGGTGCTTAGAGAAATAAATCAGGCTTTTCTTAAGCACCGGTGCTTATTTGTATAGGATAGACGCTTAACTAAGCGTCTCTCCTGTAGAAATAGGCACCGGTGCTTCAGAAAAATCCGGTTTATTTTCTAAGCATCTCTCTAAGCACCTCCCATTGTACAAGGCCTAAGGAGCCCCTGAAGAGCTCCATTTCCGCATTTGTGAACCCCCCCCCCCCCCCCCTAATTTTTTTAATCTAAACTGAGCCTAAACACTATGGGCTACTAACATACCTTGCAAAAACGTCTTACATTCGAAGTAGTATATAACAAACTACAAGCTGAATTTTTTTATTTTGTGTATTGTGCGTCATATAAAAAAAAAACATGGCCGCTTGAGCAATATGGGACTATCATGTCATCATGTGAGTTGGTGCATAGCTTGGTGGAAAGTAGTCCAGAGTATGGTATAACATCCACACGATATTTTGTCCAAACTTATATTCAATTCGATGAATACGATGGAAGCAAAAGCATAATGATAAATCTTTAACAGTTGAGGCGTCCGGAGAGACAATTTATAACACGCGGGTACGGGGACACGCGGATCCTGCGCCGTGGATCCGTGCCAAGATTCGCGACATGGCTTATGTATACACATAATGCATTCGTATATCATGTCGATATACTTGTTGGTGTAGGGTCCGATACCTGTTACGTGGGGTCGATTAAAAATAGAAAACGGGAAGGAACAAACAAATATAGAACAGATGAGCAAAAGCGATTCATTAAGCCATTGTTATGTTGTTTTTCTTAGTTCTTGTTTGTTTCTATCTTCTTGTCCTCGAAAAAGAACATCAATCTTTAAGCATGGTTTCAATCAAAAAAAGGCAAGAGATCATCTTCTATCCTTACAGACCGAGGCTTCAAAGATATGAACTCCGCAATAGTACGTTGGTGCAAAAAGGTACAAATTCGTTCGAAAAGGTTTGTTTTCTTATGCAAAGGCATGCTATCATCTTTTGTCTTTACAGATTGAAGGACTTCAAAGATATGAATACTCAGACCAAAATCCGTCACATCTCGAGTAGTAGGTCCCGAACTAAGGGTCTTGAGATGATGGTAACAAAGACATGCGTTTTTCCTAGGTTCGGGCTCTCAGTGGAGATAAAACACTACGTCCTACTTGTGTTTTATTGCGTTTGGATGGAGTATATAATACAGTCGAGCTACCCTGAAATTGTTGTCTCTCTCTATGAGCCCTACCCCTCGGTTTATATAGGTACCGGGGGGGGGGGGGGGTCTGGGGTTACATCCTAGCTAGACGTACAAAGAGAACGGGTTGTAAACGACTTCTAACATCTTGGAGTATACAACAAGTCTTCGGGAGCATTCCTTTCATACGACATGGGTTGTAAACGATTTCTAACATCTTGGAGTATACAACAAATCTTAGGGAGCCTTCCTTTCATACGACATGGGTTGCTTCGATGTGGCCCACTGGTTAACCAACATGGGGGTCATCGGCCTGGCCCACCAGACCGGGAGACGACCTGTTGAGAGACCCCCTAGCCGGGACACGATCAGAGACCCTGAACCGGTCTTCAAGTCTGGACACACCTCGGTTATTCTGGGATGTTCTTCTTTTCTGGTCGTTGATCTTGAAAATTGGTTCAATGAAACCAATCATTGAAGTTTTTGGAAATATGCCCTAGAGGCAATAATAAAATGGTTATTATTATATTTCCTTGTTCATGATAATTGTCTATTGTTCATGCTATAATTGTATTAACCGGAAACTATAATACATGTGTGAATACATAGACCACAACATGTCCCTAGTGTGCCTCTAGTTGACTAGCTCGTTGATCAATAGATGGTTGTGGTTTTCTGACCATGGACATTGGATGTCATTGATAACGGGATCACATCATTAGGAGAATGATGTGATGGACAAGACCCAACCCTAAGCAAAGCACAAGATCGTGCAGTTCGTTTGCTAGAGCTTTTCTAATGTCAAGTATCATTTCCTTAGGCCATGAGATTGTGCAACTCCCGGATACCATAGGAATGCTTTGGGTGTATCAAACGTCACAACGTAACTGGGTGACTATAAAGGTGCACTACAGGTATCTCCAAAAGTGTCTGTTGGGTTAGCATGAATCGAGACTGGGATTTGTCACTCCGTATGACGGAGAGGTATGTCTGGGCCCACTCAGTAATGCATCATCATGATGAGCTCAATGTGACTAAGGAGTTAGCCACGAGATCATGTGTTACGGAACGAGTAAAGAGACTTGCCGGTAACGAGATTGAATAAGGTATGGGGATACCGACGATCGAATCTCGTGCGAGTAACATACCGATGGACAAAGGGAATTGTATACATGAGTGATTGAATCCCCGTCATCGTGGTTCATCCGATGAGATCATCGTGGAACATGTGGGAGCCAATATGGGTATCCATATCCCGCTATTGGTTATTGGCTGGACAGGTGTCTCGGTCATGTCTGCATGGTTCCCGAACCCGTAGGGTCTACACACTTAAGGTTCGGTGACCCTAGAGTTGTAATGGGAATTGTATGTGGTTACTGAAAGTTGTTCGAAGTCCCAAATGAGATCCCGGACGTCACGAGGAGTTCCGAAATGGTCCGGAGGTGAAGATTTATACATGGGAAGTCCAGTTTCAGTCACAGGAAAAGTTTCGGGGATTATCGGTATTGTACTGGGACCACCGAAAGGGTTCACGGGGTCCACCGGGTGGGGCCACCTGCCCCGGGGGACCAAATAGGCTGAACGTGGGTGGGGAACCAGCCCCTCTAGTGGGCTGGTGCGCCCCCCAAGGGACCCAAGGCGCCTAGGGTTAAAACCCTAGGGGTGGAGGCGCCCCCACCAACTTGGGGGGCAAGCACCCTCTTGGCCGCCGCCCCCCTCTAGATGCATCTAGGGGGGCCGGCCCCCTCTCCCCTTCACCCTATAAATAGTGTGTGTGTGGGGGGGGGGGTGGGAGGGCAGCCGCACCTCAGCCCCTGGTGTCGTGGTTCTAAGCCTGACAGTAGAATGGGGGGGGGTAGGTATGAGGAGGCAAGATCCTAGCTATGGGGAAGTTGTACACACAAGATTTACGAGTTCAGACCCTTCACAGTGGAAGTAACAGCCCTACGTCTCGGTGCTCGGGAGCTCGGTCGATTGGATTATGAGTGTGTCGTTACAGGGGGTGCGAACCCTTGTGCCTGAGGAGGGGGGTGGCTTATATAGAGTTTGCCAGACCCCTCCGGCCCCCAGTTACACAGGGTTCGATGTACATAAAGGTAGGAACGTTACTGGTAACGCCAGCATTAAAGTTACATAAATGACCATTAAGACTACGGAGTGAACGCCCGACCGTTGTCCTTCAGAGTGACTTTAGACCTTCTGTTCTCCGAGTGGATCCTGGTATGGTCGAATGGAATTGTGATATCCGAGTGAACACTCAGTCGAGTGGGTTGAGTCCTGTGGTGATTTCAATCGGTAGAATCTGTTGTCCTTTGAATGTCCTTGATTGCAGGGTAGTGTCCTTAGGTAGGGTGTTTAGATCAGGTCTATTGCCCTACTCTAGGTACATGTTGTCATCATTAGCCCCCGAATGGGTCTGGGTCCGAATGGAATTGAAGTTGAAGGAGGTTCCGACTCAACTGTCTTGCTTCAGAAGCACTTTACTTAGGTTGGTGAATGACTCAAAAAGTTTCAGCTGAAGGAAATATGCCCTAGAGGCAATAATAAAGTTATTATTTATTTCCTTATATCATGATAAATGTTTATTATTCATGCTAGAATTGTATTAACCGGAAACATGATACATGTGTGAATACATAGACAAACAGAGTGTCACTAGTATGCCTCTACTTGACTAGCTCGTTGATCAAAGATGGTTAAGTTTCCTAGCCATAGACATGAGTTGTCATTTGATTAATGGGATCACATCATTAGGAGAATGATGTGATTGACTTGACCCATTCCGTTAGCTTAGCACTCGATCGTTTAGTATGTTGCTATTGCTTTCTTCATGACTTATACATGTTCCTATGACTATGAGATTATGCAACTCCCGTTTACCGGAGGAACACTTTGTGTGCTACCAAACGTCACAACGTAACTGGGTGATTATAAAGGTGCTCTACAGGTGTCTCCGAAGGTACTTGTTGGGTTGGCGTATTTCGAGATTGGGATTTGTCACTCCGATTGTCGGAGAGGTATCTCTGGGCCTTCTCGGTAATGCACATCACTTAAGCCTTGCAAGCATTGCAACTAATGAGTTTGTTGCGAGATGATGTATTACGGAACGAGTAAAGAGACTTGCCGGTAACGAGATTGAACTAGGTATTAAGATACCGACGATCGAATCTCGGGCAAGTAACATACCGATGACAAAGGGAACAACGTATGTTGTTATGCGGTTTGACCGATAAAGATCTTCGTAGAATATGTGGGAGCCAATATGGGCATCCAGGTCCCGCTATTGGTTATTGACCGGAGACGTGTCTCGGTCATGTCTACATAGTTCTCGAACCCGTAGGGTCCGCACGCTTAACGTTACGATGACAGTTTTATTATGAGTTTATGAGTTTTGATGTACCGAAGGAGTTCGGAGTCCTGGATGAAATCGGGGACATGACGAGGAGTCTCGAAATGGTCGAGACGTAAAGATCGATATATTGGACGACTATATTTGGACATCGGAAAGGTTCCGAGTGATTCGGGTATTTTTCAGAGTACCGGAGAGTTACGGGAATTCGTATTGGGCCTTAATGGGCCATACGGGAAAGGAGAGAAAGGCCCCAAAGGGTGGCCGCACCCCTCCCCATGGACTAGTCCGAATTGGACTAGGGAGGGGGGGCGCCCCCTTCCTTCCTTCTCCTTCTCCCTTCCCTTCTCCTACTCCAACAAGGAAAGGAGGAGTCCTACTCCCGGTGGGAGTAGGACTCCCCCCTAGGCGCGCCCTCCTCCTAGGCCGCCCGCCTCCCCCTTGCTCCTTTATATACGGGGGTAGGGGGGCACCCCATAGACACAACAATTGATCGATTGATCTCTTAGCCGTGTGCGGTGCCCCCCTCCACCATATTACACCTCGACAATATCGTAGCGGTGCTTAGGCGAAGCCCTGCGTCGGTAGAACATCATCATTGTCACCACGCCGTCGTGCTGACGAAATTCTCCCCCAACACTCGGCTGGATCGGAGTTCGAGGGACGTCATCGAGCTGAACGTGTGCTGAACTCGGAGGTGCCGTACGTTCGGTACTTGATCGGTCGGATCGTGAAGACGTACGACTACATCAACCGCGTTGTGTTAACGCTTCCGCTATCGGTCTACGAGGGTACGTGGACAACACTCTCCCCTCTCGTTGCTATGCATCACCATGATCTTGCGTGTGCGTAGGAAATTTTTGAAATTACTACGTTCCCCAACAGTGGTATCAGAGCCAGGTTTTACGCGTTGATGTTATGCACGAGTAGAACACAAGTGAGTTGTGGGCGATATAAGTCATACTGCTTACCAGCATGTCATACTTTGGTTCAGCAGTATTGTGAGATGAAGCGGCCCGGACCAACATTACGCGTACGCTTACGCGAGACCGGTTTCACCGTTGCGAGCACTCGTTGCTTAAAGGTGACTGGCGGGTGTCTGTCTCTCTCACTTTAGTTGAATCGAGTGTGGCTACGTCCGGTCCTTGCGAAGGTTAAAACAACACCAACTTGACAAACTATCGTTGTGGTTTTAATGCGTAGGTAAGAACGGTTCTTGCTAAGCCCGTAGCAGCCACGTAAAACTTGCAACAACAAAGTAGAGGACGTCTAAATTGTTTTTGCAGGGCATGTTGTGATGTGATATGGTCAAAGCATGATGCGAAATTTATTGTATGAGATGATCATGTTTTGTAACCGAGTTATCGGCAACTGGCAGGTGCCATATGGTTGTCGCTTTATTGTATGCAATGCAATCGCCCTGTAATGCTTTACTTTATCACTAAGCGGTAGCGCTAGTCATAGAAGCATAAGATTGGCGGACGACAACGATGCTATGATGGAGATCAAGGTGTCGCGCCGGTGACGATGGTGATCATGACGGTGCTTCGGAGATGGAGATCACAAGCACAAGATGATGATGGCCATATCATATCACTTATATTGATAGCATGTGATGTTTATCTTTTATGCATCTTATCTTGCTTTGATTGACGATAGCATTATAAGATGATCCCTCACTAAATTATCAAAGTATAAGTGTTCTCCCTGAGTATGCACCGTTGCGAAAGTTCTTCGTGCTGAGACACCACGTGATGGTCGGGTGTGATAGGCTCTACGTTCAAATACAACGGGTGCAAAACAGTTGCACACGCGGAATACTCAGGTTAAACTTGACGAGCCTAGCATATAACAGATATGGCCTCGGAACACGGAGACCGAAAGGTCGAGCGTGAATCATATAGTAGATATGATCAACATAGTGATGTTCACCATTGAAACTACTCCATCTCATGTGATGATCGGACATTGTTTAGTTGATATGGATCACGTGATCACTTAGATGATTAGAGGGATGTCTATCTAAGTGGGAGTTCTTAAGTAATATGATTAATTGAACTTGAATTTATCATGAACTTAGTACCTGATAGTATCTTGCTTGTCTATGTTAATTGTAGATAGATGGCCCGTGCTGTTGTTCCGTTGAATTTTAATGCGTTCCTTGAGAAAGCAAAGTTGAAAGATGATGGTAGAAATTACACGGACTGGGTCTGTAACTTGAGGATTATCCTCATTGCTGCACAGAAGAATTACGTCCTGGAAGCACTGCTGGGTGCCAGGCCTGCTGCAGGAGCAACACCAGATGTTATGAACGTCTGGCAGAGCAAAGCTGATGACTACTCGATAGTTCAGTGTGCCATGCTTTACGGCTTAGAACCGGGTCTTCAACGACGTTTTGAACGTCATGGAGCATATGAGATGTTCCAGGAGTTGAAGTTAATATTTCAAGCAAATGCCCGGATTGAGAGATATGAAGTCTCCAATAAGTTCTATAGCTGCAAGATGGAAGAGAATAGTTCTGTCAGTGAGCATATACTCAAAATGTCTGGGTATAACAATCACTTGATTCAACTGGGAGTTAATCTTCTGGATGATAGCGTCATTGACAGAATTCTTCAATCACTGCCACCAAGCTACAAGAGCTTCGTGATGAACTATAACATGCAAGGGATGGAAAAGACGATTCCCGAGCTCTTCGCAATGCTAAAAGCTGCGGAGGTAGAAATCAAAAAGGAGCATCAAGTGTTGATGGTCAATAAGACCACTAGTTTCAAGAAAAAGGGCAAAGGGAAGAAGAAGGGGAACTTCAAGAAAAATAGCAAGCAAGTTATTGTTCAGGAGAAGAAACCCAAGTCTGGACCTAAGCCTGAGACTGAGTGCTTCTACTGCAAGCAGACTGGTCACTGGAAGCGGAACTACCCCAGTATTTGGCGGATAAGAAGGATGGCAAGATGAACAAAGGTATATGTGATATACATGTTATTGATGTGTACCTTACTAATGCTCGCAGTAGCACCTGGGTATTTGATACTGGTTCTGTTGCTAATATTTGCAACTCGAAACAGGGGCTACGGATTAAGCGAAGATTGGCTAAGGACGAGGTGACGATGCGCGTGGGAAATGGTTCCAAAGTCGATGTGATCGCGGTCGGCACGCTACCTCTACATCTACCTTCAGGATTAGTTTTAGACCTAAATAATTGTTATTTGGTGCCAGCGTTAAGCATGAACATTATATCTGGATCTTGTTTGATGCGAGACGGTTATTCATTTAAATGAGAGAATAATGGTTGTTCTATTTATATGAGTAATATCTTTTATGGTCATGCACCCTTGAAGAAGTGGTCTATTTTTGTTGAATCTCGATAGTAGTGATAAACATATTCATAATATTGAAGCCAAAAGATGCAGAGTTGATAATGATAGTGCAACTTATTTGTGGCACTGCCGTTTAGGTCATATCGGTGTAAAGCGCATGAAGAAACTCCATACTGATGGACTTTTGGAACCACTTGATTATGAATCACTTGGTACTTGCGAACCGTGCCTCATGGGCAAGATGACTAAAACACCGTTCTCCGGAACTATGGAGAGAGCAACAGATTTGTTGGAAATCATACATACAGATGTATGTGGTCCGATGAATATTGAGGCTCGTGGCGGATATCGTTATTTTCTCACCTTCACGGATGATTTGAGCAGATATGGGTATATCTACTTGTTTCAAGAAAGGCAAGGGTAAGAAGAACTTCAAGAAGGACGGCAAGGGAGTTGCCGCGCCCAGTAAGTCAGTTGCTGGGAAGAAGCCAAAGAATGGACCCAAGCCTGAGACTGAGTGCTTTTATTGCAAGGGAAATGTTCATTGGAAGCGGAACTGCCCCAAGTACTTATCGGATAAGAAGGGCAACGTCAAAGGTATATATGATATACATGTTATTGATGTGTACCTTACCAGCGCTCGTAGTAGCTCCTAGGTATTTGATACAGGTGCGGTTGCTCACATTTGTAACTCAAAACAGGAGCTACGGAATAAGCGGAGACTGGCAAAGGACGAGGTGACGATGCGCGTCGGGAACACTTCCAAGGTCGATGTGGTCGCCGTCGGCACGCTACCTCTACATATACCTTCGGGATTAGTTTTAAACCTCAGTAATTGTTATTTAGTACCAGCTTTGAGCATGAACATTGTATCTGGATCTCGTTTGATGCGAGATGGCTACTCATTTAAATCCGAGAATAATGGTTGTTCTATTTATATGAGAGATATGTTTATGATCATGCCCCGCTGGTCAATGGTTTATTTTTATTGAATCTTGAACGTAATGTTACACATATTCATAGTGTGAATGTCAAAAGATGTAAGGTTGATAATGATAGTCCCACATACTTGTGGCACTGCCGCCTTGGTCATATTGGTGTCAAATGCATGAAGAAACTCCATGCAGATGGACTTTTGGAGTCTCTTGATTATGAATCATTTGACACGTGCGAACCATGCCTCTTGGGCAAGATGACCAAGACTCTGTTCTCCGGAACAATGGACCGAGCAACCAACTTGTTGGAAATAATACATACTGATGTATGCGGTCCAATGAGCGTTGAGGCTCGCAGAGGCTATCGTTATGTTCTCACCCTCACTGATGACTTAAGTAGATATGAGTATGTCTACTTAATGAAACACAAGTCTGAGACCTTTGAAAAGTTCAAGGAATTTCAGAGCGAGGTAGAGAATCAACATGACAAGAAAATAAAGTTCTTACGACCAGATCATGGACAAGAATATTTGAGTCACGAGTTTGGCACGCACTTAAGGAAATGTGGAATTGTTTCACAACTCACGCCGCCTGGAACACCTCAGCGTAATGGTGTGTCTGAACGTCATAATCGCACTCTATTGGATATGGTGCGATCTATCATGTCTCTTACCGATCTACTGCTATCATTTTAGGGTTATGCTTTAGAGACTGCCGCATTCACTTTAAATAGGGCACCGTCTAAATCCGTTGAGACGACACCATATGAATTTTGGTTTGGGAAGAAACCTAAGCTGCCGTTTCTGAAAGTTTGGGGATGCGATGCTTATGTCAAGAAACTTCAACCTGAAAAGCTCGAACCCAAATCGGAAAAGTGCGTCTTTATAGGATACCCTAAGGAAACTATTGGTATACCTTCTACCTCAGATCCGAAGGCAATATCTTTGTTGCCAAGAATGGATCCTTTTTGGAGAAAGAGTTTCTCTCGGAAGAAGTAAGTGGGAGGAAAGTAGAACTTGATGAGGTACCCCCTCTTGAACCGGAGAGTAGCACAGCACTGGAAGATGTTTCTATGGTGCCTGCACCGACTAGAGAGGAAGTTAGTGATGATGATCATGAAACTTTGGATCAAGTTGCTACTAAACTTCGTAGGTCCACGAGGACACGTTCCGCACCAGAGTGGTACGGCAACCATGTCTTGGAAATCATGTTGTTAGACAACGGTGAACCTTCGAACTATGAAGAAGCGATGGCGGGCCCGGATTCCAACAAATGTCTTGAAGCCATGAAATCCGAGATAGGATCCATGTATGAGAACAAAGTATGGACTTTGGTGGACTTGCCCGATGACCAGCAATGTTGGGGAACGTTGTATTTCAAAAAATTTCCTACGATCACGCAAGATCTATCTAGGAGAAGCATAGCAACGAGCGGGGAGAGTGTGTCCACATACCCTCGTAGACCGAAAGCGGAAGCGTTTATCAACGCGGTTGATGTAGTCGTACGTCTTCACGATCCGACCGATCCTAGCACCGAATGTACGACACCTCCATGTTCAGCACACGTTCAGCTCGATGACGTCCCTCGTACTCTTGATCTAGTTGAGGCCGAGGGAGAGTTCCCTCAGCACGACGATATGACCGAGGTGTGTAACTGTGGAGGGGGGCACCGCACACGGCTAAGAGATTGTCTGATGTGCCATTGGGGTGCCCCCTGGCCACGTATATAAAGGAGGGAGAGGGAGAGGCAGCCGGCCTAATACGTCTCCAACGTATCTATAAATTTTGATTGCTCCATGCTATTATATATTCTGTTTTGGATGTTTAATGGACTTTATTATACACTTTTATATTATTTTTGGGACTAACCTACTAACCCAAGGCCCAGTGCAAATTGCTGTTTTTTTGCCTATTTCAATGTTTCGCAGAAAAGGAATATCAAACGGAGTCCAAACGGAATGAAACCTTCGGGAGCGTGATTTTTGGAACAAACGTGATCCAGAGGACTTGGAGTGGACGTCAAGAAACGAACGAGGAGGCCATGAGGCAAGGGGGCGCGCCTACCCCCTGGGCGCGCCCTCCACCCTCGTGGGCCCCTCGTGGCTCCACCGACCTACTTCTTCCTCCTATATATACCTACGTACCCCAAAACCATCCAGGAGCACCACGAAACCCTATTTCAACCGCCGCAACCTTCTGTACCCGTGAGATCCCATCTTGGGGCCTTTTCCGGCGCTCCGCCGGAGGGGGAATCAATCACGGAGGGCTTCTACATCAACACCATAGCCTCTCCGATGATGTGTAAGTAGTTTACCATAGACCTTCGGGTCCATAGTTATTAGCTAGATGGCTTCTTCTCTCTCTTTGGATCTCAATACAAAGTTCTCCTCGATCTTCTTGGAGATCTATTCGATGTAACTCTTTTTTGCGGTGTGTTTGTCGAGATCCGATGAATTGTGGGTTTATGATCAAGATTATCTACGAACAATATTTGAATCTTCTCTGAATTCTTTTATGTATGATTGGTTATCTTTGCAAGTCTCTTCGAATTATCAGTTTGGTTTGGCCTACTAGATTGATTTTTCTTGCAATGGGAGAAGTGCTTAGCTTTGGGTTCAATCTTGCGTTGCTCGATCCCAGTGACAGAAAGGGAAACGACACGTATTGTATTGTTGCCATCGAGGATAAAAAGATGGGTTTTATTCATATTGCTTGAGTTTATCCCTCTACATCATGTCATCTTACCTAATGTGTTACCCTGTTCTTATGAACTTAATACTCTAGATGCATGCTGGATAGCGGTCGATGTGTGGAGTAATAGTAGTAGATGCAGGCAGGAGTCGGTCTACTTGTCACGGACGTGATGCCTATATACATGAGCATGCCTGGATATTCTCATAATTATGCACTTTTCTATCAATTGCTCGACAGTAATTTGTTCACCCACCGTAATACTTATGCTATCTTGAGAGAAGCCACTAGTGAAACCTATGGCCCTCGGCTATATTTTCCATCATATTAATCTTCCGTCAACTAGCTATTTCTGGCGCCGTTTATTTTGCAATCTTTATTTTTAACCTTTATCATAAAAATACCAAAAATATTATCTTATCATCTCTATCAGATCTCACTTTTGCAAGTGGCCGTGAAGGGATCGACAACCTGTTTATCGTGTTGGTTGCAAGGTTCTTATTTGTTTGTGTAGGTACGAGGGACTTGCGTGTGGCCTCCTACTGGATTGATACCTTGGTTCTCAAAAACTAAGGGAAATACTTACGCTACTTTGTTGCATCACCCTTTCCTCTTCAAGGGAAAACCAACGCATGCTCAAGAGGTAGCAAGAAGGATTTCTAGTGCCATTGCCGGGGAGTCTACACACAAGTCAAGACATACCAAGTACCCATCACAAACTCTTATCCCTCGCATTACATTATTTGCCATTTGCCTCTCATTTTCCTCTCCCCCACTTCACCCTTGGCGTTTTATTCGCCCTCTCTTTTCGTTCGTCTTTCTCTCGCTTGCTTCTTGTGTGATCGTTCTCTGTGCTGCCGTTATGTCTGAAATTGGGAAGGTTATCATTGATAAGGATAGTAATATGGAAAATTTTGATGTTTTTGATGATCCTCTTGAAGATTCTACTATTTTACACAATAAAAAGTTTCGGATTGGTAGCGGTAATATAATTGGGAAAGGAGTTATTCAAGATTTCTTTACTTGTGCTGGTACCCTACCCTCTATGGGTGGGTCTATTCTTCATAGAACTAGTAGTCTTGCGGATGCTATATCCTTGCTCGTAGTTGAACTTGAAAGACAATTTATGCATTTGCATCCTTGCATACAAAGGATTTTTCTAGAATTTTCCAATATCGAGCATTCTTCTATTAAGCGAGCGGCTACTATCTTTATGGCTCATGAGTTCAGATTTATAATGAAAGAGGCCAATGAAATTTTTGCGCATTATAGGGTGGACGCTGTTCGTCCTCCCATAGAGGCTATCCTTTTTAATCAAGAAGACTTAATGCGCTTACGATCCTTAGATCATGTTGCTTACAATGAAAACCTTAGAAAAAAGGTTCCTACCGATGTTCCAGTTGATAGAATTTCTGAACTTAATGATGACTTTGCTATTCAGAACAATGGATTAGGTTTTTCTCTTGAACAAAGGCTCATGACTTATTGCCAAAATAATGCTTAATGATGAATTGGTTGTACAATATAAGGGGCCAAAGGAGGAACCCATACCTCCCGAGCTTGATCTTGGGGACTTTTGTCCTATTAAATTTAGCCCTTTTGATTACTTTTGCTTGCCACAAAGAAAACTTGCTGCTGAACGTAGGGAATATGAGATGAGTTTTCTTGATTTAGCTTACCATCATTATGGCAATACCTAGATCTATCCTTGCCTTTATGCCTAGTTAGGGGCGTTAAACGATAGCGCTTGTTGGGAGGCAACCCAATTTTATTTTAGACTCTTGCTTTTTGGTTCTGTTTAGTAATAAATAATCCATCTAGATTCTGTTTAGATGTGGTTTTATGTTTTAATTAGTGTTTGTGCCAAGTAGAACCTTTGGGAAGACTTGGGTGAAGTCTTTTTGATCTTGCTGTAAAAAACAGAAACTTTAGCGCTCACGAGATTAGCTACAACCTTTTAATGGAGAGTGATATTTAGTTGATTCTTTTTGTAGATGATTAATAAATAAATTCCTCACGTCCATCAATTTATTTTAGAATTTTTGGAGTTCCAGAAGTATGAGTTTGATACAGATTACTACAGACTGTTCTGTTTTTGACAGATTCTGTTTTTCGTGTGTTGTTTGGTTATTTTGATGAATCTATGGCTAGTAATGGAGTTTATGAACCATAGAGAAGTTGGAATACAGTATTTTTAACACCAGTATAAATAAAGAATGAGTTCATTACAGTACCTTGAAGTGGTGTTTTGTTTTCTTTCGCTAACGGAGCTCACGAGATTTTCTGTTAAGTTTTGTGTTGTGAAGTTTTCATGTTTTGGGTAAAGATTTGATGGATTATGGAACAAGGAGTGGCAAGAGCCTAAGCTTGGGGATGCCCAAGGCACCCCAAGGTAAAATCCAAGGACAACCAAAAATCCTAAGCTTGGGGATGCCCCGGAAGGCATCCCCTCTTTTGTCTTCGTCCATCGGTAACTTTACTTGGAGCTATATTTTTATTCACCACATGATATGTGTTTTGCTTGGAGCGTCTTGTATGATTTGAGTCTTTGCTTTTTAGTTCACCACAATCATCCTTGCTGTACACACCTTTTGGGAGAGACACACATTAATCGGAATTTATTAGAATACTCTATGTGCTTCACTTATATCTTTTGAGCTAAACAATTTTGCTCTAGTGCTTCACTTATATCTTTTAGAGCACGGTGGTGGTTTTATTTTATAGAAATTATTGATCTCTCATGCTTCACTTATATTATTTTGAGAGTCCTTTAGAACAGCATGGTAATTTGCTTTGGTTATAAAATTAGTCCTAATATGATAGGCATCCAAGATGGATATAATAAAAACTTCCATATAAGTGCATTGAATACTAGGAGAAGTTTGATACTTGATGATTGTTTTGAGATATGGAGATAGTGATATTAAAGTTGTGCTAGTTGAGTAGTTGTGAATTTGAGAAATACTTGTGTTAAAGTTTGCAAGTCCCGTACCATGCACGTATGGTAAACGTTGTGTAACAAATTTGAAACATGAGGTGTTCTTTGATTGTCATCCTTATGAGTGGCGGTCGGGGACGAGCGATGGTCTTTTCCTACCAATCTATCACCCTAGGAGCATGCACATAGTGCTTGGTTTTTGATGACTTGTAGATTTTTGCAATAAGTATGTGAGTTCTTTATTACTAATGTTGAGTCCATGGATTATACGCACTCTCAACCTTCCATCATTGCTAGCCTCTTCGGTACCGTGCATTGCACTTTTTCACCTTGAGAGTTGGTGCAAACTTCGCCGGTGCATCCAAACCCCGTGATAAGATACACTCTATCACACATAAACCTCCTTATATCTTCCTCAAAACAGCCACCATACCTACCTATTATGGCATTTCCATATCCATTCCGAGATATATTGCCATGCAACTTTCCATCATTCCGTTTTTATGACACGCTTCATCATTGTCATATTGCCTTGCAGGATCATGTAGTTGACATCGTATTTGTGGCAAAGCCACCATGCATATTATTTCATACAGGTCACTCTTGATTCATTGCCCATCCCGGTACACTGCCGGAGGCATTCATATAGAGTCATATTTTGTTCTAAGTATCGAGTTGTAATCATTGAGTTGTAAATGAATAGAAGTGTGATGATCATCATTAATAGAGCATTGTCCCCCCCCCCCCCCAAAAGAGAAAGGCAAAAAAAAGGCCCAAAAAAAGAGAAATAAAAAGGGGCAATGCTACTATACTTTTTCCACATTTGTGCTTCAAAGTAGCACCATGATCTTTATGATAGAGAGTCTCTTGTTTTATCACTTTTATATACTAGTGGGAATTTTTCATTATAGAACTTGGCTTGTATATTCCAACAATGGGCTTCCTCAAATTCCCTAGGTCTTCGTGAGCAAGAAAGTTGGATGCACACCCACTTAGTTTATTTTGTTGAGCTTTCATACATTTATAGCTCTAGTGCATCCGTTGCATGGCAATCCCTACTCCTTGCATTGACATCAATTGATGGGCATCTCCCTAGCCCGTTGATTAGCCGCGTCAATGTGAGACATTCTCCTTTTTTGTCTTCTCCACACAACCCCCATCATCATTATTCTATTCCAACCATAGTGCTATATCCATGGCTCACGCTCATGTATTGCGTGAAAGTTGAAAAAGTTTGAGATTACTAAAGTATGAAACAATTGCTTGGCTTGTCATCGGGGTTGTGCAAGATGAGAGCAATCTTGTGTGATGAAAATGGAGCATGACCAAACTATATGATTTTGTAGGGATGAACTTTCTTTGGCCATGTTATTTTGAGAAGACATAATTGCTTAGTTAGTATGCTTGAAGTATTATTATTTTTATGTCAATATTAAACTTTTATATTGAATCTTTCGGATCTGAACATTCATGCCACAATAAAGAAAATTACATTGAAGAATATGCTAAGTAGCATTCCACATCAAAAATTCTGTTTTTATCATTTACCTACTCGAGGACGAGCATGAATTAAGCTTGGGGATGCTTGATACGTCTGCAACGTATCTATAATTTTTGATTGCTCCATGCTATTATATATTCTGTTTTGGATGTTTAATGGGCTTTATTATACACTTTTATATTATTTTTGGGACTAACCTATTAACCCAAGGCCCAGTGCAAATTGCTGTTTTTTTGCCTATTTCAGTGTTTCGCAGAAAAGGAATATCAAACGGAGTCCAAATGGAATGAAACCTTCGCGAGCATGATTTTTGGAACAAACGTGATCCAGAGGACTTGGAGTGGACGTCAAGAAACGGGATTCCACCTCCCACACGGAGTAGGAAAGGGGAAGGGAGAAGCAGAAGGAAATGGGGGGGGGCCTTCTCCTAGTCCTAATCGGCCTCCTGCCCAGGGGGGGGGGGGGGGGCGCACCAGCCCCTTGTGGGCTGGTGTGCTTCCCTCTTATGGCCCATAAGGCCCATAACTTCTCCCGAGGGGTTCCGGTAACCTCCCGGTACTCCGGAAAAATGCCCGAACCACACGGAACCATTCCGATATGCAAATGCAACCTTCCAATATATGAATCTTTACCTCTCAACCATTTTGAGATTCCTCGTCATGTCAGTGATCTCATCCGGGACTCCGAACAAGCTTCGGTCATTAAATCACATAACTCATAATACAAATCGTCATCGAACGTTAAGCATGCGGACCCTACGGGTTCGAGAACTATGTAGACATGACCGAGACACATCTCCGGTCAATAACCAATAGTAGAACCTAGATGCTCATATTGGCTCCTACATATTCTACGAAGATCTTTATCGGTCAAACCGCATAACAACATACATTGTTCCCTTTGTCGTTGGTATGTTACTTGCCTGAGGTTCAATCGTCGGTATCCTCATACCTAGTTCAATCTCGTTACCGGCAAGTCTCTTTACTCGTTCCATAATGCATCATCCCGTAACTAACTCATTAGTCACATTGCTTGCAAGGCTTATAGTGATGTGCATTACCGAGAGGGCCCAGAGATACCTCTTCGATACTCGGAGTGACAAATCCTAATCTCGATCTATGCCAACTCAACAAACACCATCGGAGGCACCTGTTGTAACGCCCAAGATGCGGCTATATCTCCCACGTGTCGAGGCACGACTTAGAGGCATAACCGCATTTTGGTTTTGTCGCAAGAAGGGTCATCTTCACACAATCCCATGTACAAGAACAAGGATAGAATAAATAGTTGGCTTACAATCGCCATGTCACACAATGATCAAATAATTCATACATCATTCAGAGTACACACATAGTCCGACTACGGACAAATCACTGGTGCATGTCGGTCCTGAACAAACGGTTTTAACCCCTTTCCGCAACGGCATTTGGAACCATCGCCAAGTGAGTGTGGGCGATAGGGGGGGTCCTTCCCACACGACCCATAAATCGTCGGGGATAGGCCCTCCTGGGACCCAGGCTGGGGCCGTGTGAGATCGGGCGAGGCATAGAAACCCAATCATTTCTGTAGGTATGTACGTCCCACACGGTGAATCCCAGAAATCATTTCCGTAGGTATGTACATCCCACACGGTAAATCCTAGAAATCATTTTCGTAGGTATGTACATCCCACACGGTGAATCCCAGAAAATCATTTCCGTTCGTATGTATATCACACACAGTCAATCCAAGGAATACGTTTCTGTTCTTATGTACATCCCACATAGTCAATCCAAGGAAATCGTTTCCGTTCGGACGTACATCCCACACAGATTTATGTGTAGGATCATGTGTGAAAGGTGTAACTATCACACACGGTCTGCGTTGGTTAACTGTTTGCTTTTATCAACTATATCACACACGATTTGACGAAGAAAACTGTGTGGCATTGGGCTATCCATCGCAAGCGCTTTTACTGCTAGAACCATTTGCAAAGGTCCATGACACATTTAGCAGGTTTATTAGTTTACAATTAATAATTCCAGTATTATGCAAATTCACATTTCATATCGAACAGCTGTTTGCCAATTTCATATCAGGCACATAAGTATATTATAACATCACAGTACAATAGCTACATGAAAACAACACAGTACAACATATAGCTAGTTCAACTTCATAAGAACAATATATTCATTTCCCTAATTGAGATCATCCAGGCTCGTCTTATCCACCTCTGCTTTCAGTTAAGTAAGAACCCGTTTTGCACGGGCCAACTGGGAAAGTGCCTCCTCCTTCGCCAACAACATCTTAGCAAAGTCTGATTTAAAAAATCTGAGCTCATTCTCCACCTTCAACTTTTTATCCCGCATCTTGAAATATGCTTCTGTGTTGACAAGACTTTCTCTAAGCCTACGTGCGTTCTCTTCCTCATACATGCTCCAAAGCTTCGCTAGGCACATCTTCAAAGACTGTGGCCACTCTTGATCAACCCACACCAAGTAAGAACACTTCCGTTCATCCTATAATATTTAAAACTAGACCAGTAAAAATTGTAGGGTAAATGGGTTTATAGCAACATAGAAAATCACCAATGCTTATTTTGAAAAACTAAAGAAACATGTTAATTATGACATATCTTCTCAAAAAGATCAATGTGCAAAGGAAATAATTGGTTCTGAGACAACAACCAAATTCCGGAACATCAGAAGCTATAATTAACTACAACGACGCTACAAGTTCTTACTCATGTACAATAAATAACAAATTGAACATTTTATGAGGAAGGTAATATAACTGCAACAGCATAGCGACAGTGTTTGGATGACAGAAAATTGATACAAATAGGTGTGTACATGCACAAATTTAGTAACATAGAACTAATAGCACTAAGGCCGTCCACTATGTATGCCAAAACTGGGGTAAAGACAACTGTTGCTACATCTCGCACCGGTGCCCTGCACTGGCGAGCCGATGCAGTGGAAAGAAAAATCAGGGACCCAGACTCCGGAGCACGTAGTTGCTCCGATGCCCAGTTCCTTCGTGCCATAAAGATTTAGTATTTTACTGTTTGGCTGCTCGGATGTGTGGACCAAAGTTGTCTGCACAAACTGCTGAAGCGGTGCCAAATAATTTTCTAATGGCACCGCTGATGAGATGGCAACAATTTAAGATACTAGGTACAAACTGTGACACTTTCTTAGGATGCGTTTGGTTGAAGGTGTGGTATGAATTGGTTGGGATCGTGAAAGTGTCTGAATCACATCTAACAAATGATTTGTAACAACGAAAGAGGGTCTAACCTTCTCTGCACATGCCAGAAACTTCCTCCCACTGTCCACAGAATCAAACGCAACTAGCTTCACGCATGGAGATTGATGGTGACAACAAGCAGATAGATCTTCAGCCACCTGATACGTCTCCATCGTATCTATAATTTTTGACTGTTCCATGCCAATATTCTACAACTTTCATATACTTTTGGCAACTTTTTATACTATTTTTGGGACTAACATATTGATCCAGTGCCCAGTGCCAGTTCCTGTTTGTTGCATGTTTTATGTTTCGTAGAAACCCCATATCAAACGAAGTCCAAACGGGATAAAACTGGACGGAGAATATTTTTGGAATATTTGTGAAATATGGGAAGAAGAATCAATGCGAGACGGTGCCCGAGGGGGCCACGAGGCAGGGGGCGCGCCCCTGACCCTCGTGGGCACCCCGTAAGGCGGTTGCTGCTCTTCTTTGGTCGCAAGAAAGCTAATTTTCGGGAAAAAATCTTGGCGAAGGTTTTAATCCAATCGGAGTTACGGATCTCCAGATATATAAGAAACGGTGAAAGGGCAGAATACCAGAGCGTAGAAACAGAGAGAGACAGAGACAGATCCAATCTCGGAGGGGCACTCGCCCCTCCCATGCCATGGAGACCAAGGACCAGAGGGGAAACCCTTCTCCCATCTAGGGAGGAGGTCAACTAAGAATAAGAAGGAGGGGCTCTCTCTCCCCTCGCTTCCGGTGGCGCCGGAGTGCCACCGGGGGCCATCATCATCACCGCAATCTTCACCAACAACTTCACCGCCATCATCACCAACTCTTCCCCCCTCTATGCAGCGGTGTATCCCCTCTTCTACCTGCTGTAATCTCTACTTAAACATGGTGCTCAACGCTATATATTATTTCCCAATGATGTATGGCTATCCTATGATGTTTGAGTAGATCCGTTTTGTCCTATGGGTTAATTGATGATCGTGATTGGTTTGAGTTGCATGTTTTATTATTGGTGCAGTCCTATGGTGCTCTTCATGTCGCGCAAGCGTGAGGGATCCCCGCTGTAGGGTTTGCAATATGTTGATGATTTGCTTATGGTTGGTGGTGTGAGTGACAGAAGCATATACCCGAGTAAGTAGGTTGTTTACGTATGGGAATAAAGAGGACTTGATACTTTAATGCTATGGTTGGGTTTTACCTTAATGATCTTTAGTAGTTGCAGATGCTTGCTAGAGTTCCAATCATAAGTGCATATGATCCAAGTAGAGAAAGTATGTTAGCTTATGCCTCTCCCTCAAATAAAATTGCAATAGTGATTACCGGTCTAGTTATCGATTGCCTAGGGACAAATAACTTTCTTGTGACAAAAAGCTCTCTACTAAAACTAACTTAGTTGTGTCTTTATCTAAACAGCTCCTAGATTTTATTTACGTGCTCTTTATCATCTTGCAAACTTATCGAACAACACCTACAAAGTACTTCTAGTTTCATACTTGTTCTAGGTAAAGCGAACGTTAAGCGTGCGTAGAGTTGTATCGGTGGTCGATAGAACTTGAGGGAATATTTGTTCTACCTTTAGCTCCTCGTTGGGTTCGATACTCTTACTTATCGAAATAGGCTACAATTGATCCACTATACTTGTGGGTTATCAAGACCTTTTTCTAGCGCCGTTGCCGGGGAGCAATAGCGTGGGGTGAATATCCTCGTGTGTGCTTGTTTGCTTTATCACTAAGTAATTTTTATTTGCTGTTCTTAGTTGTTCTCTATCTTTAGTTATGGATATGGAACACGAAATACCAAAAAAATTAGGTTTACTTGCTACTCATGGAGATGGGGAAACCCTCGATGCTCATTATGTGAAAGATATTATGTACTACTTTGATAATCCCGAGAAAACCCCATTCAATTTTGTAATGGGAGACACGTTGGATCAACGTGAATACTTTAGGGATTATCGCTTGACTCAAAAAGGGAAACTATTATGGGATCAAATTTATATGTTGAAGTGGTATGCTAGGCAACTATGCTTGAGATATGATTATACTTGTTGCTCTAGGATGAAGGCTCCACACCTTCCCTTTTCATGCAAATTTAATGATAATGAAACCTTGGCTTCTTATGCTAGAGGTATATATGATTACTATGATGTGGAACGAATAGAAGAATTTGTTGCTTTTAAGGGTGCATGTGAAACTGAATCTTTGTTTAAAGAATTTGAAGATTTTGTGATTCAGTTTATAGACCTGAAAATTTAGCTATCCTTAAATATTGCTATGAGAATTATGAATACAATGCCGATATTGATGCGTTTATTGAGAAAGTCTCGGCTGTCCAAGAAGAGACTAATATTTTGCAGGAGTCTATGGAAGAAGAAATTAATGACATTGTGAGCTCATTGGATGAAAAAGATGAGGAGGAGAGCGAAGAACAAAAGGAGGAAGAGCGGATTGATCACCCATGCCCACCTTCTAATGAGAGTAACTCTTCAAGTCATACATTGTTTAATTTCCCTTCGTGCTTACCGAAGGATGATTGTTATGATGACTGTTATGATCCCGTTGATTCTCTTGAAATATCCCTTTTCGATGATACTTGCTATGCTTGTGGCCAAGATGTCAATATGAATTATGCTTATGGAGATGAACTTGCTATAGTTCCTTATGTTAAACATGAAATTGTTGCTATTGCACCCACGCATGATAGTCCTATTATCTTTTTGAATTCTCCCGACTACACTATATCGGAGAAGTTTGCCTTTATTAAGGATTATATTGATGGGTTGCCTTTTACTGTTGCACATGATGATTTTGATAGATATAATATGCATGTGCTTGCTGCTCCTACTTGCAATTATTATGAGAGAGGAACTATATCTCCACCTCTCTATGTTTCCAACATGATAAAATTGCAAGAAACTGTTCATACTATGCATTGGCCTTTACTATGTGTGCATGAATTGTTCTTTTATGACATGCCGATGCATAGGAAGAGAGTTAGACTTCGTCATTTCTTAATATATGTGGCTTTGTGCTCACTACTAAATGCTACCTTGGGATCCGGGTGGATTCACTACTTGAGCACTATATGCGTAGCTTAATGGCTTTAAAGAAAGCGCTGCCAGGGAGACAACCCGGAAGTTTTAGAGAGTCATTTATTTCCGTTGAGTGCTTTTATATAGTTTAAAAACAACAAAAATAAAGAGGGGAACCCGAAACTTTTCAAAAAGGGAAGTGAAAGTGAAAGAGACAAGCATTGTTGAAGTGGGAGAGCTCCTTGAGCTTTGTTCATGCTCACGGAAACTTTGTGAATCTTAATTACAGAAACTTTTCAATAAAAATAATCATCCCGTTGTACAATTCCATTGTATTATAAAAATAATGTGCCAAGGTTTGCCTTTAGGATCTTTACAATGCTTGTTGGTTTGTGCGGTGCAGGACAGAAACTTTGTCTGTAGTGCGCAATTTTACATTTTTTACTGGAAAGTCAAATGGTTCTGATTCTTTCTGCACTGTCTTTCTATACAAATTTTTTATTTTTCCTAATTTTGGCAGAAGTTTTGGAGTACCAGAGGTATGGTGAATGTTCAGATTATTACAGACTGTCCTGTTTAAAACAGATTCTGTTTTTGATGCATAGTTTGCTTGTTTTGACGAAACTATCAATTTCTATCAATGGATTAAGCCATGGAAAAGTTATACTATAGTAGACACAATTCAAAAACAAAATATGAATTGGTTTACAACAGTACTTAGAGTGGTGATTTACTTTATTATACTAACGGATCTTACCGAGTTTTCTGTTGAAGTTTTGTGTGGATGAAGTGTTCGATGATCGAGAAGGTCTCGATATGAGGAAAAGGAGGAGAGCCAATAGCTCAAGCTTGGGGATTCCCAAGGCACCCCAAGTAAATATTCAAGGAGACTCAAGCTTCTAAGCTTGGGGATGCCCCGGAAGGCATCCCCTCTTTCTTCAACAAGTATCGGTATGTTTTCGGATTCGTTTCGTTCATGCGATATGTGCAAATCTTGGAGCGTCTTTTGCATTTAGTTTTCACTTTTCTTTTATGCACCATGCTGGTATGAGATAGTACTTGGTTGATTTATAGAATGCTCTTTGCACTTCACTTATATCTTTTGAGTATGGCTTTATAGAATGCTTCATGTGGTTCACTTATATCATTTGAAGTTTGGATTGCCTGTTTCTCTTCACATAGAAAACCGCCATTTGTAGAATGCCCTTTTGCTTCACTTATATTTGTTAGAGCGTGGGAGTATCTTTTGTAGAAAGAATTAAACTCTCTTGCTTCACTTATATCTATTTAGAGAGATGACAGGAACTGGTCATTCACATGGTTAGTCATAAAATCCTACATAAAAGTTGTAGATCACTGAATATGATATGTTTGATTCCTTGCAATAGTTTTGCGATATAAAGATGGTGATATTAGAGTCATGCTAGTGGGTAGTTGTGGATTGTAGAAATACTTGTGTTGAAGTTTGTGATTCCCGTAGCATGCACGTATGGTGAACCGTTATGTGATGAAGTTGGAGCATGATTTATTTATTGATTGTCTTCCTTATGAGTGGCGGTCGGGGACGAGCGACGGTCTTTTCCTACCAATCTATCCCCCTAGGAGCATGCGCATAGTACTTTGTTTCAATGACTAATAGATTTTTGTAATAAGTATGTGAGTTCTTTATGACTAATGTTGAGTCCATGGATTATACGCACTCTCACCCTTCCATCATTGCTAGCCTCTTCGGTACCGTACATTGCCCTTTCTCACCTCAAGAGTTGGTGCAAACTTCGCCGGTGCATCCAAACCCCGTGATACGATACGCTCTATCACACATAAGCCTCCTTATATCTTCCTCAAAACAGCCACCATACCTACCTATTATGGCATTTCCATAGCCATTCTGAGATATATTGCCATGCAACTTCCATCATCATCATATACATGACTTGAGCATCATTGTCATATTGCTTTGCATGATTGTAAGATAGCTAGCATGATGTTTTCATGGCTTGTCCGTTTTGATGTCATTGCTACGCTAGATCATTGCACATCCCGGTACACCGCTGGAGGCATTCATATAGAGTCATAGCTTTGTTCTAGTATCGAGTTGTAATATTGAGTTGTAAGTAAATAAAAGTGTGTTGATCATCATTATTAGAGCATTTCCCCAGTGAGGAAAGGATGATGGAGACTATGATTCCCCCACAAGTCGGGATGAGACTACGGACTTTAAAAATAAATAGAAGAGGCCAATGAAGCCCAAATAAAAAAAAGAGGCCAAAGAAGCCCACCAAAAAGAAAAAAAAGAAAAAAAAGAGAGAAAAAGAGAGAAGGGGTAATGTTACTATACTTTTACCACACTTGTGCTTCAGAGTAGCACCATGTTCTTCATATAGAGAGTCTCTTGAGTTATCACTTTCATATACTAGTGGGAATTTTCATTATAGAACTTGTCTTGTATATTCCGATGACGGGCTTCCTCAAATGCCCGAGGTCTTCATGAGCAAGCAAGTTGGATGCACACCCACTTAGATTCCAGTTTGAGCTTTCATACACTTATAGCTCTTAGTGCATCTGTTGCATGGCAATCCCTACTCCTCACATTGATATCAATTGATGGGCATCTCCACAGCCCGTTGATTAGCCGCGTCGATGTGAGACTTTATCCCTTTTTTTGTCTTCTCCACACAACCTCCATCATCATATTCTATTCCATCCATAGTGCTATGTCCATGGCTCACGCTCATGTATTGCGTGAAAGTTGAAAAGGTTTGAGAACGTCAAAAGTATGAAACAATTGCTTGGCTTGTCATCGGGGTTGTGCCTGATTTGAATATTTTGTGTGGTGAAGATGGAGCATAGCCAGACTATATGATTTTGTAGGGATAACTTTCTTTGGCCATGTTATTTAAAAAAAACATGATTGCTTTATTAGTATGCTTGAAGTATTATTGTCTTAATGTCAAATGATAGACTATTGCTTTGAATCACTCGTGTCTTAATATTCATGCCATGATTAGATATATGATCAAGATTGTGCTAGGTAGCATTCCGCATCAAAAATTATCTTTTTATCATTTACCTACTTGAGGACGAGCAGGAATTAAGCTTGGGGATGCTGATACTTCTCTGTCGTATCTATATTTTTTGATTGTTCCAAGCCAATATTCTACAACTTTCATATACTTTTGGCAACTTTTTATACTATTTTTGGGACTAACATATTGATCCAGTGCCCAGTGCCAGTTCCTATTTGTTGCATGTTTTATGTTTCGCAGAAACCCCATATCAAACGGAGTCCAAACGGGATAAAAACGGACGGAGAATATTTTTGGAATATTTGTGAAATATGGGAAGAAGAATCAACGCGAGAAGGTGCCCGAGGGGGCTACGAGGCAGGGGGGCGCGCCTGCCCCCCTAGGCGCACCCCTGACCCTTGTGGGCATCCCGTAAGGCGGTTGCTGCTCTTCTTTGGCCGCAAGAAAGCTAATTTTCGGGAAAAAATCTTGGCGAAGGTTTCAATCCAATCGGAGTTACGGATCTCCGGATATATAAGAAACGGTGAAAGGGCAGAATACCAGAGCGCAAAAACAGAGAGAGACAGATCCAATCTCGGAGGGGCTCTCGCCCCTCCCATGCCATGGAGACCAAGGACCAGAGGGGAAACCCTTCTCCCATCTAGGGAGGAGGTCAGGGAAGAAGAAGAAGGAGGGGGGCTCTCTCCCCCTGCCTTCCGGTGGCGCCGGAGTGCCACCAGGGGCCATCATCATCACCGCAATCTTCACCAACAACTTCACCGCCATCATCACCAACTCTTCCCCCTCTATGCAGCGGTGTATCCCCTCTTCTACCCGCTGTAATCTCTACTTAAACATGGTGCTCAACGCTATATATTATTTCCCAATGATGTATGGCTATCCTATGATGTTTGAGTAGATCCGTTTTGTCCTATGGGTTAATTGATGATCGTGATTGGTTTGAGTTGCATGTTTTATTATTGGTGCTGTCCTATGGTGCTCTCCGTGTCGCGCAAGTGTGAGGGATCCCCGCTGTAGGGTTTGCAATATGTTCATGATTTGCTTATGGTGGGTGGCGTGAGTGATAGAAGCATATACCCGAGTAAGTAGGTTGTTTACGTATGGGAATAAAGAGGACTTGATACTTTAATGCTATGGTTGGGTTTTACCTTAATGATCTTTAGTAGTTGCAGATGCTTGCTAGAGTTCCAATCATAAGTGCACATGGTCCAAGTAGAGAAAGTATGTTAGCTTATGCCTCTCCCTCAAATAAAATTGCAATAGTGATTACTGGTCTAGTTATCGATTGCCTAGGGACAAATAACTTTCTCGTGACAAAAAGCTCTCTACTAAAACTAACTTAGTTGTGTCTTTATCTAAACAGCTCCTAACTTTTATTTACGTGCTCTTTATTATCTTGCAAACTTATCCAACAAAACCTACAAAGTACTTCTAGTTTCATACTTGTTCTAGGTAAAGCGAACGTTAAGCGTGCGTAGAGTTGTATCGGTGGTCGATAGAACTTGAGGGAATATTTGTTCTACCTTTGGCTCCTCGTTGGGTTCGACACTCTTACTTATCGAAAGAGGCTACAATTGATCCCCTCTACTTGTGGGTTATCGCCACCCCGCTCCATTCATTGCCACTGATGGTCCTAGGGAGCTACAAGAGGAAGAAGTGACTCAAATCGACCGCCGGGTGAAAATCCTTCATTCCAAGTCATAGCCCGAGAGAGAGAAGAGAGGCATACCCGGGTGATGAAAGAGTAGTCGCCGGAGGAGGAACCGCTGGAGAGGTCGTTGAAGAAGACCATGGCGACCCCGGCGGTAGGATGCGAGATGGCGAGAGCGAGGAAGCGGTTATAGCTTAGCAAGGAAGGAAGGAAGGAGGAAATAGGGGAAATGTGACTTGTGGTCAGGGAGAAAAGGGGGTGGGGAAGGGGGGCGGGGGTAGATATTTTGGCAGTAGGCCAAAATTTTGGAAATGTGGAGGGAAACTTTGCGCGCGGCGCCGCCGGACCATTCACTTTGAACGATTGTGTGCATCGCAAACGAGTCTTCTGCTTTACGCGCGTGGGATGAGTTTGATAATTCAAATTTTGGTGGAAATTTTCCCGGGTACGTCATTGCATAATTTAACATCGCTTGCTAATTTGGGCATACAAAAGAGCGTACAGCAGACATACCGCACTTACTGAATCAAACAATTTTAGTAATTACACAGAGCCAGTTGACCTAAACATTGGTCTAACAAAAGACCAGCATTAAAAACAAAGCCTAAGTATGCATAATTTTAACAAATCCACAACCGCGCCGGCATATGCATCGCCGGTGTGAGATGAGACGTCGATGACTTGTCCTGGCGACATGCCGCCGTTGGTGGACTCCGCGTCCCCCTTGCTGAAGTTGACCGCGTCCTCGTCCTCGTCCTCGGCGCCGCCCTCAAGGTTGTAGTACTCGTAGTAGTGGCTGCGCCAGAGCTCGCATTGGTACTCCACCGCCGATTCCTCGACGGACAGACTCTTCTCTACCTCGACCTCGGCCACGCGCAACTCCTCCTCCTGGCGCTCCTCGATCTCCGCCGCCTCCTGCATCTCCAGCTCCCACTCGGCGACCTCATGAGGAAGCAGGTGCTCCATGGCCACCGCCGCCTCTTCAGACGTGGGTTGCATGCTGGAGTCCGAGGTGGCCTGGAATATCTTGGCGCGTGCATCCTCGATCTTGGCGTGGATGGCCTCGACCCAGGCCAGGGCGACATCAGCGGCACGGACGGCAGCTCGAGCGCTCTCAGCGTTTGCAGCCGCCGTCGCAGCAACAGCTGCAGCCGTCTCGGCTGCTGCAGCTGCCCTATCGGCTGCTGCAGACGCCCTCTCGGCGGAAGCGGCCGTGCTCAATGCGGATGCGGTGGCGCTCGGGGGCAACGCGGCCATCGTACGGGCCTTCACGAAGCGTTTCCACGGCGTCATCTTTGCAAGAAGGGGGTGCGGGAATGGGGATCGGGACTCGTGGATTCGGGGGTTGCCGGCACTAGAGCAGAGGAGCCGGCGAAGCTTAAGGAGGGAGACTTAAATAGACCCAGATATTTTCATCGCAAAGGGTTCCTATAAAACAACTGTGTGTGATGTTGTAGATATTTTTTATTAGCTATGAAAGACGAATTTGGAGTAAAGTGCCAACGGATGGTGTTTTAAATGAACGAAAATTTTTGTAGTACTAATACAATTGTCATGTCAAATTTTGGAAAATTTTCAGGGGTCATTTGACCTTTTAAGACATTTAAGTGATTTTCTAGCCATTTCATGACCGTAATTGAAATTTGAACTACATGTACTCCCTCCGTTTCAGTTTACAAGTCCTACGCGTATACCTATGTTGCCAATTTTATTATCCTAATTTAAAATATATAACACAAAATTATACTGTTTGAAAATAGAACATCTGAAGTTTATATTGGTATATTTTTTGTAATATATGACTTGTATTAGGTTGGTCAAATTGACAACCCAGGGGTACGCGCATGCCCTGTAAACTGAGAGAGAGGGAGTACATGCAGCAGCTAACCATAACGGTTTGAAAACTTATATTTCGTGTACTTGTATGCGATTTAATTCCATGTGCAGTAAATTGGAAGAAATTTTCAAACATATTGGTCTAACGGCCATGACACAATTAAGCATGGAGTGACATGGCATTTTAATTCCAAAAAATAAAAAAATGATCAGAAAAACATGAAACCTTGGTTGACGTAATGTCATGCCACCAAGATCATGTGGTAAAGAAATTGGCATGTTTGAAGAAAGTTTGGACACACACCCCTCACAAACCGGAGCAACTCACTAGAAGGCTCGTGGTTCCGAGAGGGAACAATGCATGTTTGATGACGAACGGGAGATAGCTTCCTCTTACGTCCTTCAATATTTTTTCTACGTCTAACGTGCACTACTACAACTGTAATGTGAAATTTTTGAAAATTCTAGGGGTCATTTGACCTTTTAAAGACATTTAAGTGATTTTCTAGCCATTTAGTGACCGTAATTCAAATTTGAACTACATCTACATGCAACGCCTAACCAAAATGGTTTGAAAAATCATATTTGTGTACTTGTGTGCAAGTTAATTCCATTTGCAGTAAACTAGAAGGAATTTTCAAACATATTTGTCTCACGACATGGACACATGCATGCATACGTATGCATGGAGTGACATGGCATTTTAATTCCAAAAAAATCAAAAACACATGAAACCTTGGTTGATGTAATGTCATGCCACCAAGATGATGTGGTAAAGAAATTGGCATGTTTGACGAACGTTTGGACACACACCCCACACAAACCGGAGCAACTCGCTAGAAGGTTCGTGGTTCCGAGAGGGAACAATGCATGTTTGATGACGAACGGAAGATAGCTTCCTCTTACGGCCTTCAAATTTTTTCCTACGTCTAACATGCACTAATACAACTGTCATGTGAAAATTTGGAAAATTTTAGGGGTCATTTGACCTTCTAAAGACATTTAAGTGATTTTCTAACCATTTAATGAGCGTAATTCAAATTTGAACTACATCTACATGCAACGCCTAACCAAAACGGTTTGAAAAATCATATCTGTGTACTTGTGTGCGAGTTAATTCCATGTGCAGTAAATTAGAAGGAATTTTCAAACATATTGGTCTCACGACATGGACACATGCATATGTATGCATGGAGTGACATGGCATTTTAATTCCAAAAAATAAAAAATGATCAGAAAAACATGAAACGTTGGTTGATGTAATGTCATGCCACCAAGATGATGTGGTAAAGAAATTGGCATGTTTGACGAACGTTTGGACACACACCCCTCACAAACCAGAGCAACTCGCTAGAAGGTTCGTGGTTCCGAGAGGGAACAATGCATGTTTGATGACGAACGGGAGATAGCTTCCTCTTACGGCCTTCAAATTTTTTCCTACGTTTAACGTGCACTAATACAACTGTCATGTGAAAATTTGGAAAATTTCAGGGGTCATTTGACCTTTTAAAGACATTTAAGTGATTTTCTAACCATTTAATGACCGTAATTCAAATTTGAACTACATGTACATGCAATGCCTAACCATAACGGTTTGAAAAATCATATTTTTGTGTACTTGTGTGCGAGTTAATTCCATGTGCAGTAAATTAGAAGGAATTCTCAAACATATTGGTCTCAAGGCATGGGCACATGCATGGAGTGCATGCCATGGCATTTTAATTCCAAAAAATTAAAAAAATGATCAGAAAAACATGAAAACCTTGCTTGATTTAATGACATGCCACCAAGATGATGTGGTAAAAAAATTGGCCTGTTTGACAGAAGTTTGGAGACACACCCCTCACAAACTTGAGCAACTCGCTAGAAGGTTCGTGGTTCCGAGAGGAAACAATGCATGTTTGATGACGGACGGGAGATAGCTTCCTCTTACGGCCTTCAAATTTCTTCCTACGTTTAACGTGCACTAATACAACTGTCATGTGAAAATTTGGAAAATTTGAGGGGTCATTTGACCTTTTAAAGACATTTAAATGATTTTCTAACCATTCAATGATCGTAATTTGAATTTGAACTACATCTACATGCAATGCCTAACCATAACGGTTTGAAAAATCATATTTTTGTGTACTTGTGTGCGAGTTAATTCCATGTGCAGTAAATTAGAAGGAATTTTCAAACATATTGGTCTCAAGGCATGGGCACATGCATGGAGTGCATGCCATGGCATTTTAATTCCAAAAAATTAAAAAATGATCAGAAAACATGAAACCTTGCTTGATTTAATGTCATGCCACCAAGATGATGTGGTAAAAAAATTGGCCTGTTTGATGAAAGTTTGGACACACACCCCTCACAAGCCGGAGCAACTCACTAGAAGGTTCGTGGTTCCGAGAGGGAACAATGCATGTTTGATGACAGACGAGAGATAGCTTCCTCTTACAGCCTTCAAATTTTTTCCTACGTTTAACATGCACTAATACAACTGTCATGTGAAAATTTGGAAAACTTCAGGGGTCATTTGACCTTTTAAAGACATTTAAGTGACTTTCTAACCATTTAATAACCATAATTCAAATTTGAACTACATCTACATGCAACGCCTAACCAAAACGGTTTGAAAAATCGTATTTTTGTGTACTTGTGTGCGAGTTAAAAAATCATCAGACGATGTAAATATCTGGTGTTCAAAAAAGAAAATGTAAAGATCTGGCAAGACAACCGCCCCCACATGATTGGCACTCTATCTCGTGGCTCGAGGTTTGGTAGGTGATTGGCGGGGATCATTAATCAGACACGGTTCTGTATTGGAAACCGTCGGCTATTATGTTCACACACGGATTTTGCTGCGGGAATCGTGTGTAATTCAAGCTACAGTACTCGTAAATTCCGGCGACTGGCGTGTGTACTGTCCCCGTCGATCTAGATTCCGACCGCCAATAAATACTTCCTTGCTCACGTCGTCCCACCTGCATTCTCATCTACATCCTCTCCTCGCTCGCCCTCTCTCTCTCAAAGTCTCTGCCATGGCGCCGCCGGTCTGCCCACGCATCGACGAGGATTCGCCGCCCCCCGAGGACGCTCACTCGATTAGCAGCGACGAGGACCCCTACGCGCCGCCTGATGAGGTTGCACCGGACCCCCCAACTTTGGATTGGTTTTCGGGCCAGTACAATCTTTGTCTGTGGAAGTCGCTGCCGCCGGCTGAGAAAGCCAGGCAAGTGGCGTTCAAGAAGGAGATGGCGGAGGAGGAAGCCAGGTACCAGGTGGCATGTGAAGCCCGTCGTCGTGCCGAGGAGGTGTACGAAGACGGGTACTTCACGAGGAAGGTCATAGGCGCTGGGCGCCTCGTTGCTGCGGGGAGGTGGGCCGATAAGCTCCAACGTGCCACCGACGAGGAGCTCCGGCGGGCGCCCAACGAAATGGCAAGATTGGCCGTGCGCGTCTGCCAACAAGAGGCAGATCGGTACGTCAAGCGCTGCGAGGCGGAGGAGTCCGAGTACTGCCTCCGCACTGGGAAGACGCTGCACACCAGGGAGCTGTTGGCGAGGGGCTGCCGGAATACTGGCCCTAGGAGGGATTATTAGTTTTAGTATTGTTCGTTTTCAATTCTATGCATTGTACCTAGTAGTTAAGTATCATCACATATATGTGATGATATTATATATATATATATTCTGTGATGAACTAATGAACAATTAATATATATATATATATATTAAGAATTCCATTTTCTATCTGTTTTTGTATACTAATTTGAATCTAGATGTTATCATCCACATATACAGAATGGAAAGCGTATATACACACATTGAAACAGAACATATAAGAATGGAAAACAGAGTACACACATTGAAAGAGAGCAATACTATGATTGCTGTGAATACATAGCTATCCACGTCGAAACGACTTTCCAAAATAAAACGCGTCCATGAGACCATGACCAGCAGCCCTTGCCTAGTGTAGCTCTTGGCTCTGCCTGAACTCGTGCAGGCGTTCGTCCAAGTAGTCGACACACTCGTTGTACATCTGGATCGCGATCTCGAGCTCCAAGTTGGCTATTTCATTGGAGATCACCATCTCGAGGATGCGACGACCATGTTCCTCTACTGCGCCTAGGTGGACACCTGGGCCAAGGAGGCGGTCGAGCCTACGGACCAGCGCGTTGGCATCCAGCGGGCCGCGAACAAGGCGAACGGCGGCACCCATGTGAACGGCGCGGCGGGCGTGCGGTGCAAGTATGACGCGGCCGGCCTGTGGTGCAAGTACGGCGCTGAGGGCCTCTACCCACTCCTGGCGAGGAATGGGGGTACTGACGGGACGTGTACCCAGCTGCGATGCCGTGTCGACAGTAGGCAAGCACCGATGGATCCGCTCTTGCTGTGAGGCGTGGCGCGCCTCTCGCTCCGCGGCGCTCCAGCGGTCTCGTCGTGCGGCGAGTCGTAGCCTATCGGCGCGGACGCGCCTAGCTTGCTCTGTGGCGCGCCATCGATCATGTTTTGCGGCGAGCTGTAGCCTGTCGGCGCTGACATGCCTATCTTGATCCACGGCGCTCAAGCGCCATGCGCCAAAGGTCTGCTCAACCCGAGCGATGACGCGCATCACGGCGTCGTCCATCGCGTTGCCGGGGAGCGCCTCGGCCTCGATGGGCCGTGGCGCCTGCTCGTTTTCCTCGTCGACGAGGTTGATGGCAGAGGCGGCGTTTTGGTGGGTTGGCATGCTTGGAAAAGGTGGATGTGCTACAGGCTGCGCTTGTTGCCTCCGTGCGTCACGCGCCCCCTATGCGCAATATAGCAGGGTGGCGGGAAACAGGTGAGAAAATGGCGGGAAACGGTGGCGTGTTCATAAAACGCCATCAATTAATGGAAACTTAGCATCGAGCTAGCACAAGAAGTAGGTGATGATTAGATGAACACGGACCACACTAGGGAACCCGTCGGTGATGAATTCATCAATCCCAAACGGTTGAATACTAGCAAGCGTTTGCCCACAACACACACGACCTATTCTATAACAAACAGGTCGGATGGATCAACTGTATGCCACGTATCGCACATTGTCAAAAAGTAATGCGGTAGACCTTCTTTAACATGTGTTAAAAAAACAAGGACCTCGAGGTTAAATTAGCTGAGGGAATGGGGCATTTTGGTCATTTGACCAAAATGACCCATCCTATCAGTTAATTTAACATCGACACAACTTCCCATCCAGTCACCCATCAGATGGCTGCTCCAGCCTGAGCAAACTTAACTGGATAGTTTTCTTACATGAGCTACTCGTCGAACAGCTAGTCCTTGCTAATAGGAATGCCTCTTCGCATCCTTATGGCGTATCCGGATGACCGCCCGTCCCACAATGGCCAATAGATGTTGTGTAGACATAGCATATCACATACGTCTTATTAAAAGCAATCTTCTGCGTTATTATCGATCTTCGCACACATTTCTGATTACAGACCTGTTTGCCGCGTATCACACACATCTTGCTATATTGAACCGTTTCTGTTCTCTTGCCTAATCACAAACAGTTCATCCGAGTGAACCGTATGTTGTACATCGCACACACCTTGATTGGGCTGACCGTTTCTTTTGTGTTGCCTAATCACAAACAGTTCATTCGAGTGAACCGTATGCTGTACATCGCACACACCTTCATCTAGCTGCCCGTTTCTTTTGTTCCTCCTCATCGCAAACAGTTAATTGAGCTGAACGATATGCCTTGCATCGCACACGCAACTAAAATCTGAACCGTGTTTGATCATCCTCCATCGCAAACATTTTGCACCTTTTTTGACGGTTGTTTTACACCATCGTTTGCGATTATGGCATCGCACACAGTTTCGTCGAAGGGTCTCTGATCATAGTGTCGCGTTAGCAGCATCCTGCAGTAGTGAATCCAAATAAAAAGAAGATAACCCCAAATGCTAAATCCCGATCGTCCCAACTGGGCACCACTACTGATCATCCGAAAACGAAACATAGTAACGGCCAAGGTCCTCGTCGAACTCCCACTTGAGTTCGCTGGCATCACCTGTATTGGTATCCTCGGCACCTGCAACTGTTTTGGTAGAATCCGTGAGTCACGAGGACTCAGCAATCTCAAAACCCGCGAGATCAAGACTATTTAAGCTTACGGGTAGGATGTGGTTATGAGGTGGAGTTGGAGCAAGCGCTAAGCAAATATGGCGGCTAACATACGAGTACAAGAGTAAGGTGAGAAACTATGCAACGGTCGTAAACTAGAATTGATCAAGAAGTGATCCTGAACTACTTACATTCAAACATAACCCAAACCGTGTTCACTTCCCGGATTCCTCCCAAAAGAGACCATCACGGCTACACACATGGTTGTTGCATTTTAATTAAGTCAAGTGTCAAGTTCTCTACAACCGGATATTAACAAATTCCCATCTGCCACATAACCGCGGGCACGACTCTCAAAAGTTTATACCCTGCAGGGGTGTCCCAACTTAGCCCATCACAAGCTCTCATGATCAACGAAGGATATTCCTTCTCCCGGAATAACCCGATCAGACTCGGAATCCCGGTTACACGACATTTTGAGAATGGTAAAACAAGACCAGCAAGACCGCCCGAATGTGCCGACAAATCCCGATGGAGCTGCACATATATCATTCTCAGGGCACACCAGATGGGCAAGACGCCGAGTTGGCTAAGACCCTGGTTGCCCAGGGGGCGCCGGACAACGCCCAGGTTGGACCAGCACTCAGAGGAACACTGGCCCCGGGGGGGGGGGGGGGTTAAATAAAGATGACCCTCGGGTTTGCAACTCCCTAGGGAAAAATTTAGGTTGTTTTTAGGCAAATGTTAAAACCAAGGTTGGGCCTTGCTGGAGGAGTTTTATTCAAAGCGAACTGTCAAGGGGGTCCCATAACCCCAACCATGTAAGGAACACAAAATCAAGGAACATAACACCGGTATGACGGAAACTAGGGCGGCAAGAGTGGAACAAAACACCGAGCAAAAGGCCAAGCCTTCCACCCTTTGCCAAGTATGTAGATGCATTAAGTAAAATAAGAGATATTGTGATATCCCAACATATCCATGTTCCAACATGGAACAACCTGCAAGACACCTGCAACTAGCAATGCTATAAGAGGGCTTAGCAAAAGCGGTAACATAGCCAAATAACGGTTTGCTAGGAAGGAGGGTTAGAGACTTGACATGGCAATATGGGAGGCATGATAAACAAGTGGTAGGTAGCGCAGATAGCGATAGAACGAACAACTAGCAAGCAAAGATAGAAGTGATATCGAGGGTAAAGGTCATCTTGCCTGCGGAGTTCTCAGAGTTGTCGAAAGCTTGCTCCTCGTTAGCGTACTCAACAGGTTCCTCGTTCATGTACTCGTCTCCCGGCTCTACCCAAAGCAAGAACACAAGCAACTGAACAACAATAAATCACGGTGCAATGCACAAGCAACATGATGCAAGACATGGCAATATGCAAGGTATGATGTGCAATGCATATGGGTACTCCGGAAGGGAAAAGAAGATCAAGGCATCAACTTGGCAAACCAAGTATGCCGCTGGAAATAGTGAGTGATTTCGGTCGAAATCGATATAAGGATCACCGGAAACGGATGCACGGTTTGCAAATGACAAGAAAAACAAGAATGATGCAAATCTGCGCTTAACAACATCATAGCACTTAAGATACAACAGGAAACTATGCTACGGCACTCCAACAGGACAACAAAGGACATGGCATTAGAGTACAGGTGAAGCTGTACAAATCATGAACACTGAGCTCCTACTAGAACTCACTAGAACAAGCTAAACTAGCATGGCAAAAATGCAAATGATAACAGATTCACAGACAGTGAAAATACTAACATGGCATAAACAGCATCAGGTAGCAATGTTTATAGCTAGCAAACAACATGCTACAGGAACATATCATGGCAAACAAAGACATGGCATGCTATTACTAAAGGCATAGAACAAAACACCCTTACTGAACTTTAACCAAGGATGCATGTATAAGATGGTAGCATCAATAGAAACATGGCAAATGATATGATCAGTTTCAGACTTGGAAGAAAAACAGAGCATGGCAGAAACATATTCATGATAGCAACTTTGCAAGCTCATGCCACTCACCACAAAGCATTTCATGGCATCACAAGGTAACCAATAGTAATTACACATATTCGTGAAGCTAAGAATGGCAATAGAAAGTCCATAGGGTACATGGATCACGAGCAAAACACATGGCAAAACTGAACTTCATGTTAACAATCTGCCAGGAACAATATTTAGCAAAAGTAGAGCATGGAAAAGACATGCTACACTACTCCATAATTTCAACCAGAGGCATGAATGGTAGAGCAATACCATATCTTCAAAACACTATTAATGAACTATCTCAAAATGTGCATGGATCTACTGGTAGCAACAAGACAACAAAGCATCATAATGTAACAGGAAAAGACGGCAAAAATACTAAGTGTCTAAAAACAACAACATCACATAGCCTAATTTGAATGATTGTGCTAGTCACCACAGAGATCATACAAATACAATGCTTGCACCTCTCTAAAGATGGCATGGAGATGCTCCAAAAACATATAGACATCATGCCCATAAAATGCACATACAAAATGCAATGAAAATGACAAATCAGCAAGTTCTGTTAAATTCCAGCAGACAACATTATATAGCATTTTGCAACGAAGGTTAGCGCATCAATATGGACAGTAACATGCATGCAAATGACACTAACGTGATGAGCATCACGATTCAAACATTTTGATATATCATGCACGCAAAACAGAGTTATGGGCATGGAGATATGGCATGATGAACATGGGCACATGATATGAAGATTTCGGGACAAACGAATTCGTCACCTCGCGGATCTAGGGTTCTGGGCACGTTTCTCGAGGTTCGTCGGAGCTCGGGGGGTCGCCGGAGATGCTCGGGGCTCCAGATCCAGGGCCGGAGAAGGTCGCCGGGGTCGGCCTCGACCGGATCGGGGCGAAGGCGGCGAGGTGGCGTGCGCCGGCGATGGAGGGACGAGGCGGCGGCGAGTGAAGGTGGCAGAGCGGCAAGGCACGGTGGACGGCAGCGGCGCACGAGCGCCGGGGCGCGCAGGGCGATGCGAGAGGCGCCGGCGGCGGCGATGGGCCGGGAGGGCCGGTGGTCAGGCTTCGCGGGCCCGCGGTGGAGGCGGCGAAGAGGGGCGCGGGCGCGGGCGACGTGGCGGCTCGCGGTTGGCTCCAGGCGGCGGCGAGGTGACATGTCGGCACCGAGTTGGCTGGGGCGACGCGTCCGGCGGACACGTCCGGTGGCGGTGGTTTTGTCCGATGGCGCGAGGGGATGAGGGTTAGGGTTAGGACCCGTGATTTGGAAGGGGAGACACATATTTATAGGTAGGGGGAGCTAGGAGTGTCCAAATGAGGTGCGGTTTTCGCCCACACGATCGTGATCCAACGACGGAGAGCATGGAGGGTGTTTAGATGGGCTAGTGGGCTATTTTGGAGGGGTGCTGGGCTGAAAAGAGAGAGAGGCCTTTGCGGTTACCTAGTTAACCGTTGGGGCATCACATGACCTCCAAATGGAACGAAATTTGACAGGCGTCCTACCGGTGATGTACCAAGGCCACTCGAGAAATCTCGACTCATTCCAAGAACGTTTTTCTCCCGCTCATGAAACGAGATTTGAGGGGTGCAACGGTTGCATGTGGGAGTGTCGGATCGCGAAACGGACAACGGGGATAATGACCGGATGCATGAGACGAACACGAATGCAAATGAGATGCACATGATGACATGAGATGAAATGCATGACATGAACAAAATGCAAAATGAAAGACAAAACCCAACCACGAAGGAAATATCATATCACATAGCCAGAAATGGCAAGAGTTAGAGTTACAATTATGGAAAGTTAAATCCGGGGCGTTACACCTGTAGAGCATCTTTATAATCACCCAGTTATGTTGTGATGTTTGATAGCACACAAGGTGTTCCTCCGGTATTCGGGATTTGCATAATCTCATAGTCAGAGGAACATGTATAAGTCATGATGAAAGCAGTAGCAATAAACTAAACGATCATTATGCTAAGCTAACAGATGGGTCTTGTCCATCGCATCATTCTCCTAATGATGTGATCCCGTTCATCAAATGACAACACATGTCTATGGTTTGGAAACTTAACCATCTTTGATTAATGAGCTAGTCAAGTAGAGGCATACTAGGGATACTTTGTTTTGTCTATGTATTCACACATGTATCAAGTTTACGGTTAATACAATTCTAGCATGAATAATAAAAATTTATCATGATATAAGGAAATGTAAAATAACAACTTTATTATTGCCTCTAGGGCATATTTCCTTCAGTCTCCCACTTGCACTAGAGTCAATAATCTAGTTCACATCGCCATGTGAATTAACACCAACAGTTCACATCGTCATGTGATTTAACACTCTATAGTTCACATCGCCATGTGACCAATACCCAAAGGGTTTACTAGAGTCACTTATCCAGTTCACATCGCCATGTGATTAACACCTAAAGAGAACTAAGGTGTGATCATGTTTTGCTTGTGAGAGAGGTTTAGTCAATGGGTCTGCCACATTCAGTTCCGTATGTCTTTTGCAAATTTTTGTGTTTACAATGCTCTGCACAGAGCTACTCAAGATAAATGCGCCCACTTTCAATATGTATCTAGATCGAGACTCAGAGTCATCCAGATCGGTGTCAAAGCTTGCATCGACGTAACTCTTTACGAAGAACTCTTTATCACCTCCATAACCGAGAAATATTTCCTTAGTTCTCTAAGGATAATTTTGGCCACTGTCCAGTGATCTACTCCTAGATCACTATTGTACTCCCTTGCCAACTCAGGGCAGGGTATACAATAGGTCTAGTATACTGGCATACTTTATAGAACCTATGGCTGAGGCATAGGGAATGACTTTCATTCTCTCTCTATCTTCTGCCGTGGTTGGGCTTTGAGTCTTACTCAACTTCACACCTTGCAACACAGGCAAGAACTCTTTCTTTAACTATTCCATTTTGAACTACTTCAAAAACTTGTCAAGGTATGTACTCATTAAAAAAAACTTACGAAGCGTCTTGATCTATCTCTATAGATCTTGATGCTCAATATGTAAGGATCTTCACCGAGGCCTTTCTTTGAAAAACTCCTTTCAAACACTCCTTTATGCTTTCCAGAAAATTCTACATCATTTCCGATCAACAATATGTCATTCACATATACTTATCAGAAAGGCTATAGTGCTCCCACTCACTTTCTTGTAAATACAGGCTTCACCCTAAGCCTATATAAAACTATATGCTTTGATCAACTCATCAAAGCATTTATTCCAACTCCGAGATGCTTGCACTAGTCCATAGATGGATCGCTGGAGCTTGCACATTTTGTTAGCACATTTAGGATTGACAAAACCTTCTGGTTGCATCATATACAATTCTTCTTTAATAAATCCATTAAGGAATGTAGTTTTGATATCCATTTTGCCAGATTATATAAAATGCGGCAATTGCTAACATGATTCGGACAGACTTAAATATCGATACGAGTGAGAAAATCTCATCGTAGTCAACACCTTGAAGTTGTCGAAAACCTTTTTCGACAATTCGAGCTTTGTAGATAGTATCACTACCATCAGCGTGTGTCTTCCTCTTGAAGATCCATTTATTCTTAATGGCTTGCCGATCATCAGGCAAGTCCACCAAAGTCCACACTTTGTTCTCATACATGGATCCTATCTCAGATTTCATGGCCTCAAGCCATTTCGCGGAATCTGGGCTCATCATCGCTTCCTCATAGTTCGTAGGTTCGTCATGCTCTAGTAACATGACTTCCAGAACAGGATTACCGTACCACTCTAGTGCAAACCTTACTCTGGTTGACCTACGAGGTTTAGTAGTAACTTGATCTGAAGTTTCATGATCATCATCATTAGCTTCCTCACTAATTGGTGTAGGAATCACTGGAACTGATTTCTGTGATGAATGATACGTCTCCAACATATCTATAATTTTTGATTGTTCCATGCTATTATATTATCTGTTTTGGATGTTTAATGGGATTTATTATGCTCTTTTATATTATTTTTGGGACTAACCTATTAACCGAAGGCCCAGTGCAAATTGTGTTTTTTTTGCCTATTTTAGTGTTTTGCAGAAAAGGAATATCAAATGGAATCCAAACGGAACGAAACCTTCGCGAGGATCTTTTTTGGAACAAACGCAATCCAGGAGACTTAGAGTGGAAGTCAAGGAAGCAACGAGGAAGCCACGAGGCAGGAGGGCGCGCCTAGGGGGGTAGGCGCGCCCCACCCTCGTGGGCCCCTCGTAGCTCCACCGACCTACTTCTTTCGCCTATATATACTCTTATACCCTGAAAACATCCAGGGGAGCCACGAAACCACTTTTCCACCGCCGCAACCTTCTGTACCCGTGAGATCCCATCTTGGGGCCTTTTCCGGCGCTCTGCTGGAGGGGGATTCCATCACGGAGGGCTTCTACATCAACACCATAGCCTCTCCGATGATGTGTGAGTAGTTTACCACAGACCTTTGGGTCCATAGTTATTAGCTAGATGGCTTCTTCTCTCTCTTTGGATCTCAATACAAAGTTCTCCTTGATGTTCTTGGAGATCTATTCGATGCAATACTCTTTTGCAGTGTGTTTGCCGAGATCCGATGAATTGTGGGTTTATGAACTTGATTATCTATGAATATTATTTGGTTCTTCTCTGAATTCTTATATGCATGATTTGATATCTTTGCAAGTCTCTTCGAATTATCGGTTTAGTTTGGCCTACTAGATTGATATTTCTTGCAATGGGAGAAGTGGTTAGCTTTGGGTTCAATCTTGCGGTGCTCGATCCCAGTGAGAGAAAGGGAAACGACACGTATTGTATTTTTGCCATTGAGGATAAAAAGATGGAGTTTATATCATATTGCTTGAGTTTATCCCTCTACATCATGTCATCTTGCTTAAAGCGTTACTCCGTTCTTATGAACTTAATACTCTAGATGCATGCTGGATAGTGGTCGATGTGTGGAGTAATAGTAGTAGATGCAGAATCGTTTCGGTCTACTTGACACGGACGTGATGCCTATATTCATGATCATTGCCTTAGATATCATCATAACTATGCACTTTTCTATCAATTGCTCGGCAGTAATTTGTTCACCCACCGTAATATATGCTATCTTGAGAGAAGCCACTAGTGAAACCTATGGCCATTGGGTCTATTTTACATCATATTAGTTTGCCGTCAACTAGCTATTTCTGTCGTCGTTTATTTTGCAATCTTTATTTTCCAATCTATACAACAAAAATACCAAAAATATTTATCTTATTATCTTTATCAGATCTCACTTTTGCAAGTGGCCGTGAAGGGATTGACAACCCCTTTATCGTGTTGGTTGCAAGGTTCTTGATTGTTTGTGCAGGTACTAGGCGATTTTCGTGTAGTCTCCTACTGGATTGATACCTTGGTTCTCAAAAACTGAGGGAAATACTTACGCTACTTTGCTGCATCACCCTTTCCTCTTCAAGGGAAAACCAACGCATGCTCAAGAGGTAGCAATGAACTACTTTGAGAGAAGCCACTAGTGAAACCTATGGCCCTCGGGTCTATTTTACATCATATTAGTTTCCCGTCAACTAGCTATTTCTGTCACCGTTTATTTTGCAATCTTTATTTTCCAATCTATACAACAAAAATACCAAAAATATTTATCTTATTATCTTTATCAGATCTCACTTTTGCAAGTGGCCGTGAAGGGATTGACAACCCCTTTATCGTGTTGGTTGCAAGGTTCTTGATTGTTTGTGCAGGTACTAGGCGATTTGCGTATAGTCTCCTACTGGATTGATACCTTGGTTCTCAAAAACTGAGGGAAATACTTACGCTACTTTGCTGCATCACCCTTTCCTCTTCAAGGGAAAACCAACGCATGCTCAAGAGGTAGCAATGAACTACTTTCCAATTCGGGAGCAGGTACAATTACCTCATCAAGTACTACTTTCCTCCCACTCACTTCTTTTGAGAGAAACTCCTTCTCTAGAAAGGATCCATTCTTAGCAACGAATATCTTGCCTTCATATCTGTGATAGAAGGTGTACCCAACAGTTTCCTTTGGGTATCCTATGAAGACACATTTCTCCGATTTGGGTTCGAGCTTATCAGGTTGAAGCTTTTTCACATAAGCACCGCAGCCCCAAACTTTAAGAAATGACAGCTTAGGTTTCTTGCCAAACCACAGTTCATATGGTGTCGTCTCAACGGATTTAGATTGTGCCCTATTTAACGTGAATGCAGCTGTCTCTAATGCATAACCCCAAAACGGTAGTGGTAAATCGGTAAGAGACATCATAGATCGCACTATATCTAATAAAGTACGGTTATGACGTTCGGACACACCATTACGCTGTGGTGTTCCAGGCACTACTGCAGGATGCCGCTAATGCGACACTATGATCAGAGACCCTTCGAGAAACTGTGTGCGATGCAATAATCGCAAACGGTGGTGTATGAAAACTGTCAGAAATGTATAAAACGTTTGCAATGACGTATGCATCAAACACGGTTCAGGTTTTAGTTGCGTGTGCGATGAAGGTTATACGGTTCAGTTCAGTTAACTGTTTGCGATGAGGAGGAACAAAAGAAACGGGCAGCCAGATGAAGGCGTGTGCGGTACACGGCATACGGTTCACTCGGATGAACTGTTTGTGATTAGGCAACACAAAAGAAACGGTCAGCCAGATCAAGGTGTGTGTGATGGAGGGCATACGCTTCAGAAGGATTAACTGTTTGCGATTAGGCAATAGAATAGAAACGGGTCAGCCAAATCAAGGTGTCTGTGATTGATGGCATACACTTATCATGGATGAACTGTTTACGATTAGCCACAACAAACTGAAACAATTAGATAGATCAACATGTGTGCGCTAGACGGTCACACACATTCTAGTTAGAAGAAGCGTGCATGATGGTAATAACGAGCGCGCACGGTTGTTGGAACAGGACGTGTGCTGACATTGCCTATTGCGGTGCACCCTATGGTGCAAACGCCACGTACGCGGCCGAGAAGGCGTACGTGCCCATGTTATGCCTTCTGGGAATAGTGCCACCCTTATAACCGTCAGTAAATTTTGAGCATGCGTCCCATCACAATTATTTTTAGAAGAACAGGGAGGCCGCATCCCGTCACATTCCAAATTGCAAACCTGTTCACACCGATCAAAACCTAAACGGTTTCCCACTTAGGAGCGTATTACTACTCGGTTATAAATACTACTACTCCAAGATGACTGCACATTCCTCCTCAACTCCTCATCCACAAAAACAAACAAGTCATTCATCATCGTTCCCTTGCATCTGCCATGGCCAGCATGAGTTCTGGGTCGAGAGATTTGTTGGGGAACGTAGTAATTTAAAAAAATCCTACACACACGCAAGATCATGGTGATGCATAGCAACGAGAGGGGAGAGTGTTGTCCACGTACCCTCGTAGACCGAAAGTGGAAGTGTTGAGGATATAGACCTTGGAGTCACCCGCAAGGAGGGCCGGGTTATTCTAAGGGTCATTGCCAGAAGCCCGGAGCTAAGTGTCAAGATATTGGGCCAGAGATGGGCCGAGACCCGGATATGGCTTAAAGCCCGTAGTTACAATCATTGTTATAGTAGACTTGTAGTATAAGGCAAGTCTTGTTCAGAGTCCGAGCCAGAGGCTGTTATGAGCCGGCCGGGACTCTAAGGGCTGCTGGGCGTCAGCCTCCCTATATAAAGGGAGGACCCAACAGCGGTTGAAGGACGACAACAATCTCATCGAGAGCCGGGCATAACTGTTTAGCTCCCTGGCGATCGTAACCCTAATCAATAACACCTCGAACTGGACGTAGGCTTTTACCTTCACCGTAAGGGGCCGAACCAGTATAAATCCTCGTGTTCCTTGTCCCGCATAACCCCTTCAAGCTTCCTAGTTGCGATGGCTCCACGACTAAATCCTAGCTCAAGGACATCTGCCGTGACAATTCCACGACAGTTGGCGCCCACCATGGGGCTGGCGCACGGTGGATTTGAGTTCTTGAAGGGCAGCTTCGAAGGGCTCAAGGGATACGCTGTGGGCCGGATGACCAAGAGTCGTCGCGGCAAGCTCTACATCGACAATGCAGACTGGGGCCCCCGACGCCGACTCAATTGAGTACAGGTACCGGGTCCCCTTCAGCGGAATTCACGTCTTCATCGGCAAGATTGGTGAGCCGGGCCCCGAGCCGGGTCTCCGCGCCGATCTCATTGAAACGGCTCGGCGTGCACGACCCGCCCGGGCCCGGCCTGCCTTAAGGCGTGCCTTTGTGGGATGCATCCATGGAGGGCCCTCTGGTCCATCCGGGTCCGGTGATGAGGCGGCCGCCGGCTCTGACGGCGAGTCGGCCACTGATGAGTCAAACTCTTTGTACCAACTTCAATATGGCAGGCTCATAGGTTGTTCCGACGGTGACAGTATTCCAGACCTTTTCGAGCCGCCAAGTCAGGTTGGAGTTTTTATGGCTGGTGCGCAGCCTGTTCAGAACCCTGCTGCGGGAGCAGGAAACCCGGTGCCTTCTCCGGCTCAGGTGCTGATGGATCTCACGGACAAGATGACGGCCCTGTTAACCGCCACGGTTGACCCGGCGGATCAAGCCCAGCATGACGCGGAGGTGGCACAGTTGAAATTGGATCTGATGAAGGCTAAAGAGGATCTTGCAGCGGAAGGGATCAGGCTGGCTGCAGAGCGGGCGGCTCTCGACGCCCGGACTCAGCTGATTCAGGCGCAGTCCTTCCAACTCACGTTGGATCAGAACGCGGCCAACGAGGTCATGAGAAGGAGGCATCAGAAGGCCCAGTCTCGACTCCCGCCGGTTTACGATCCACGCACGCCGGGTGCAGGGTCTAGTAACCCGCCAGGGGTCATTGCGCCTGGGTCTGGACCCCTGGTTCCGCCGCGAGTGATGGGGCCTCCCCAGGTGCCACCTGCCCCGCCTCAGTATGTGCCAATACCCCCGGGTCATTATGATAACCCACTAGAGAACATGGTAGCTGCGGCAGCACGGCTGGCGGCTCTCCCCGTTGACGGCGATTTTCCGGCGGCCATCGAAACCCGTCGTGTCAGGGAACTCCTGCAGACGGCGCTAGCCTAGCAAGAGGCGTACTCCTATAGCCGTGACAGGATCCACTCGACCCCTCGGCCAGGCCAGAGCCCGAGTTACAGCCGGCACATGGTCTCAGCAACCGGTTCAAGTAATGTGCGATGCCATGACCCGCCCCCTGGCCATGGCCCGGCTCATAATGGAGCCTTCTACGCAACGACCCAAGCGCGGCAAGAGGCGGAGCAGGCGCCTCAATTGACGGCTTATCAGACCCCCCCGGCTTATCCGACGACGTCCGTTGATGTAAGAATTTCTACCAGGACCGGGGGAGTCCCTTGTTTGGTACCAGCCATCCGTAATGAACGTCTACCTAAGGATTTCAAGGGCCCTAGGAAGGTGCCTAACTATACAGCAGACTTACAGCCTGCAGCCTGGATTGAGAGTTATGAGATGGCTATGGAATTGCTGGAGGTCAGTGAGGCGGCCATGGCCAAGTATTTCACCATGATGTTAGATGGAACTGCCCGCACGTGGTTGAAAGGGTTACCGCCGAACTCCATTGGGTCTTGGGCTGAGCTGAAAGCCCGGTTCATTCAAAACTTCAAAGATACCTGCAGGCAGTCTATGTCAATTGTGGATTTGACTAACTGTAAGCAGTAGGAGGGTGAGTCCACGACCCATTGGGTTCGCCGGGTCAAGGAGATCATACATTCATCAGATAAGATGGATGCCGGCTCTACAGTCTTAATGTTGGAACAGAACTGTCGCTTTGTGCCTCTTAAGATGAAGCTTGGGCGGCTCAAGCGCGACTGCACCGATATGGGTACCCTGATGGCGGCTCTTGTCAAGTACGCCGATTCCGATGGTACCAAGGATCCCCCTTCAGACGATGAAAGGGCAGGGAAGGGAAAGAAGAACGACAATGGCAAGGGTCCCCAGTTTAACCCGGGGAACCAAGGAGGAGGCAAGCGTAAGGCCGATGGCAGCCTAGAGTTTGTAGCCAACACCAACTCTCAAAATAATAACCCGCGACGCAAGGGGAGACCCCCTCCCTGAGGCGGCGGGTTAGGACCTTCTCTGGAGCAGCTGTTGAATGAACCTTGTCCGAGACACGGCTCTAGAGAGAAGCCAGCGACTCATCTATGGAAGGATTGTGCTATCATGAAGGCCTTCAAAAACTACAATGTTCCGGGTGGTGGCTCAGGCGCCGGCGGCTCAGGCGCCGGCGGCTTTCATGGCCCGGGCGGCGGTTCAAATTCCGGTCCTCAGAACGGTCAAGGGGGCTTTAATCAACAGTCCGGTCAGGGTCATCAACAGCAGCAGGGGGGTTATCAGACCAACCCGAAGCAGCTTAGCGGTGGACAGTATCACGTGTTCACCACTAGTTTGTGCAAAGGAGACGAGAAGCTTCACAAGAGGGCTGTTAATGCTGTTGAGCCGGCGGTTCCACGCTACTTACGGTGGTCTGAACAGCCTATAGTGTGGAGTAGGGAGGATCACCCCCCCGGGTGGATAACCCGGGCCACCTGGCCTTAGTGGTGGCTCCTCAGGTGGGAGGCTATAAATTCACAAAGGTACTCATGGATGGAGGCAGCAGCATCAACATCCTCTATTATGAGACTTTCCGTCGTATGGGGCTAGTCGATAAGAACCTCAGCCAGTCAAATACTATCTTCCATGGTGTGGTACCCGGTAAGTCGGCTTATCCAGTCGGCAAAATCGAACTAGAAGTGGATTTTGGTGATGAGAACAACTACAGGGTGGAGAAGTTGACCTTTGAGGTGGTCAAGATAAGAAGTCCATACCACGCTATATTTGGACGGCCGGCTTACGCCAAGTTCATGGCACGGCCGTGTTATGTGTACTTACAGCTCAAGATGCCGGGTCACAATGGGACCATTACGGTTCACGGCAGCCGGAAAGTGGCTCTGGAGTGTGAGGAAGGTGACGCAGCTTATGCAGAGTCTGTTTGCGCCACAGAAGAGTTGAAATTTTATAAAGACAATGTTGACCCAACAGATATGACCTCTCTGAAAAAGCCAACCATAGAGAATGAACCGGCCATGAAATTTAAATCAGCTGATGAGACTAAACTTGTTGATTTTGTTCCAGGTGACTCGTCTCAGCAGTTTAGTATCACTGCAAATCTGGACCCGAAATAGGAAGGCGCGCTCATCGAGTTCATCCGTGAGAATAGGGACATCTTCGCATGGAAACCTTCTGACATGCCAGGTGTACCTAGAGAACTCGCTGAGCACACCCTCAATGTTGATCCAAAATTTAAGCCGGTCAGACAGTTCCTCCGGCGGTTTAACGAAGAGAGGCAGAAAGCTATTGGGGAGGAAGTAGCCCGGCTCTTGGCGGCCAGGTTCATTGTTGAGGTTTTTCACCCGGAGTGGTTGGCTAACCCGGTGCTCGTACTCAAGAAGAACGGCACCTGGCGGATGTGTGTGGACTACACGGACTTGAACAAGGCGTGTCCGGCTGATCCTTTTGCTCTCCCCCGTATTGATCAAATCATTGATGCTACGGCAGGCTGTGCACGCTTAAGTTTCTTGGATGCCTATTCCAGGTATCATCAGATTAAGATGGCAGTTAAGGACCAGGAGAAGACGACGTTCATCACTCCCTTTGGAGCCTTCTGCTATGTGTCTATGCCTTTTGGACTCAAGTGTGCACAGGCGACTTACCAGCGTTGTGTACAGAATTGTCTTCATAAACAGATCGGGCACAATGTTCACGCTTACGTGGACGATATTGTGGTTAAATCCATCAAGGAGGAAACCCTGATAGATGACTTAAGGGAAACCTTCGATAATCTCCGGGTCTACAAGATGATGCTTAACCCGGCCAAGTGTGTTTTTGGTGTTCCTGCAGGCAAACTATTGGGCTTCTTGGTTTCTGACAGAGGCATTGAGGCTAACCCGGAGAAGATCAAGGCTATCACCTCCCTAGCTAAGCCGGCATGTATAAATGACGTTCAGCGTTTGGCGGGTCGCATCGCTGCTTTAAGCCGGTTTATAAGCCGTTTGGGTGAGAAGGCTATGCCTCTATATCAGTTGATGAAGAAGACTGATAACTTTATCTGGAATGATGCAGCTAATACCGCTTTTGAGGATTTGAAAAAGCAACTGGCAGAACCCCCCGTCCTTGCTGCTCCGATCGATAAGGAGCCCTTGCTACTATATGTAGCGGCAAATGCACGAGCTGTCAGCGTGGCTATTGTTGTGGAGCGCAAGGAGGCGGGTAAGGAGCATCCAGTTCAGCGGCCGGTTTATTATGTCAGCGAGGTGCTCATTGAGTCCAAGCAGCAGTACCCGCATTGGCAGAAGCTCGTATACGGGGTGTTCATGGCGAGCCGGAAGCTCAAACATTATTTTCAGGGTCATCCCATCACTGTGGTCAGTTCTGCCCCCCTTGGTGATATTATCCAAAACAGAGAGGCTACAGGGAGAATCGCTAAGTGGGCTATAGAACTTGGACCTCATGGCCTCAAATATGTGCCACGCACTGCTGTTAAATCTCAAGCTTTGGTGGATTTCATCAATGATTGGACGGAGTCTCAAGTGCCTGAGCAAAAGCCGGATAACACTTATTGGACTATCCACTTCGACGGGTCCAGACAGTTGGAGGGCTCGGGGGCTGGTGTTGTATTGGCTTCCCCAAAAGGTGACAAGTTCCATTATGTGCTACGGTTGATGTTTCCTTGCACTAACAATGCGGCTGAATATGAAGCTTTACTCCACGGTCTTCGGGTGGCTAAGGAGATGAGCTTAAGCCGGGTAAGGTGCTTTGGGGATTCAGATTTGGTGGCTCAACAAGTGTCAGGCACCTGGGATTCTAAGGATCCTCTCATGGCGGCTTATCGTCGCGAGGTTGATGCCATTGCTGGGCATTTTCAGGGATACCAAGTGGAGCACATTGATCGCAGGAAGAATGAGGCGGCTGATGCTTTAAGCCGGCTAGGCTCTCAGCGAAAGCCGGTACCGCCTAACACTTTCTTGGATGTCTTGTATAATCCCTCGGTTAAGCTTCCTACAGAAGAGGACTTGGCTATCCCTGACCCGGAGGCATGGCTGGTGGCGGCTCTTCATGTCATACCAGACTGGACAATGCCATATCTGGCTTATATAACTCGGGGAGAGTTGCCTGAGGATGAAACTCTGGCCAGGCAAGTAACCCGGCGGGCTAAGTCAATGGTTGTCATTGATGGCGAGTTGCATCATCGCAGTGTTTCAGGGGCGTTTCAGCGTTGTATCTCCCCTGAGGAAGGTCAAGAGATCTTGCGCGAGATCCATGAAGGGGATTGTGGCCATCATGCCGGTTCAAAATCTCTTGTAGCCAAGGCTTTCCGTCATGGTTTTTATTGGCTGACGGCTCACGCTGATGCAGAGGACTTGGTCAGTAAATGTGATGGTTGCCAAAGGTTCTCACGACGGGCTCATGTGCCGGCTCAGGAATTGAGGATGATCCCAATCACTTGGCCCTTTGCGGTCTGGGGGCTTCATATGGTTGGGCCTTTTAAACGATCCAAGGATAAGAAGACCCACCTCTTGGTGGCCGTGGACAAATTCATGAAGTGGGTGGAGGCTGAGCCAGTTAGCAAGTGCGATGCAGCCATGGCGGTTCAATTTATGAAAAGGGTGATTTTCTGCTTCGGCTTTCCGCACAGCATCATAACTGACAATGGCACCAATTTATCCAAGGGTGCTATGGAAGAATTTTGTCAACGGGAGCATATCCGACTTGATGTTTCCTCAGTGGCTCACCCCCAATCCAATGGTCAAGCTGAGAGAGCTAACTAGGAGATTCTGAAGGGCATCAAACCCCGGCTTTTGGTCCCTTTGCAACGGACGCCGGGTTGTTGGGTGGAGGAGCTGCCCTCCGTCTTATGGAGCATCAACACTACTCCTAACAGGTCTACTGGCTTCACGCCTTTCTTCATGGTTTATGGAGCAGAAGCAGTCCTCCCCAGCGACATCCGTCACGATTCGCCTCGTGTGGCGGCTTATGTTGAGACGGATAATGAACAGGCGCGCCAAGACGCTCTGGACTTGTTGGACGAACAACGTGATGTGGCGGCAGCCCGTTCAGCGATTTACCAACAAGACCTGCGCCGTTATCATAGCCGCCGGGTCAAATCTCGGGTCTTCCAGGAAGGCGACCTTGTGCTCCGGCTCATCCAGGATCAGACTGATGCACACAAGTTATCCCCACCTTGGGAAGGGCCCTTTGTGGTCAGTAAGAACTTGCACAACGGGTCATATTATCTCATTGATATTCGGGAACATAAGGATTCGCGTAAATCTGAGGAGGAGACCCGTCGGCCATGGAATATAGCTCAGCTTCGGCCTTACTACACTTGAGCTGCCGGCTCTCGTGGTGTACATATTTATCTCAGACATGTATATATTATGATAAGCAATAAAGCAGGACCTCTGTCCTTTTTTCTCCTCCAATTATGTGTGTGTCATTTGTTACATGCTAATTTGAAAGGAGGATCCGGCTTATGACCGTATTCGAGTTTAACCGTAAGCAGTAAGGTCACTTGGGGGCTTCCTGTTCAAACATGGGTCGTATTCGAACCAAAGAGAACATAGCTGTCGATACTCATTTGATTGGCAAAGTGCCGAGCTCATTGGGAGGTTGCCTTTGGTCATATTTGAATCATCGTGTAACCCCTCTGAGAACCGACGCGGATCGTATTCGAATCAGCGTCGTTAAACAATTTTCAAAGTCACTTGGGGGCTTCCTGTTCAAACATGGGTCGTATTCGAACCAAAGAGAACATAGCTGTCGATACCCTTTTGATTGGCATCGCCACACCCACTGGGGGCTATATGATCGCATCCGAATCTTAGCTTAACCTCTTTGGACCGGGTTTCTGGTCGTATTCGAACCGGACGCCCCAAGTTTTTTATACTTTATCACAAGCCTACTCTGATCATGTCAAAGTATGTACTGCCGGGTCTCTCTTGCCGGCTTAATTTTGGTTTATCTTGTTAGTTGAACATCATGGATGTCATCAAGACAGGTAAATTCGAGTTCAGGTACCAACCAAGCTACGCGGGTTATTTAAACCGGAAGTATGCTTACAAGCCGTTAAGTGTGTTATCACGGCTATGCTCAGAGTATAGTTAGCGACCAGTCTTTTTTGGTTCGTATTCCGGGTTATCCATTTCAAACACCTGATTCTCAGGGCAGTAAGCCGCCTTGAGACTTGTGATTTGCCTTTCTATGAAGACACTTGAAGGTGCTTTTTAAGGTTGAGAAGGACAAAGGTGTAATTATGACCCGGAGGAGCACCAAAAGAATAACTTCAAGGGGTTTCAGCATTCATTACGTGCATGATGGCACGGCAGGGATAAATTGTGGCACTTATTCTATTACAAAAAACCTTCAAAGACTAAAGGGTGTAGTGTTGTTCGGTGAACCGCCAGCCGCTTTATAACGCCTGCTGAGTTGAAGTCCCCGGCTCGTCTTCTGCTCCGGCTGATCCCAAGACCTCGAAGGTTGACGACTTCCAGTTGATGCCGCTGAGAGCTTCGAACTGGGCTTCTTCGTCAATTAACCCGGCCGGGTCAATCTCGGGGGCGAAGGTGTGTTGGCGAGCCGGAGGAATCAGACTAAGAGCTTCATAGCGAGGGGTTGGAATCCTCTGATTCTCCGCGTTGTACCCCGGCTGATACTTGGTTAAGTCGGTGTCGTTCCCGATGATGGTGGCCACCGGGCGTACAGCCTTCACACATGCCGCAAAGTCCTTCTGGTCGAAGGCGGAGCCGTCTTCCTTCAGGCTTGGGTAACCCAGGGCGATGTCTGCCGGGTCTAGCTCCGGCAGGAATGCTTTGGCCCGGCTAAGCGCGGCAATTGCTCCGGATCTTGCGGAGGCTCGGCGTAGCTCCTGGATCCGCTGTGGCAGAACTGCGAGCCGGCGCAGGACTTCAGCCAGATGGGTTGGCACCTCGTTGGATAGGGCCACCACAGCTAAGGCGCGCTGTGACCCGGTGTAGAGTTGTTCCACCAGGGTGTACACGGCCTTTAGCTTGGTGACCACGCTCTGATTGAGGTTGGCACTCCTGGGACCTGTTTAAGTAAAGATCAGGTAAGCCGGTGACAAGGATGAATCGTAACATATACAGACTTGATGAAAGCCGGCGAGGCGACTTACCGAAGATAGCAGCCACCATTTGGGAAACCTGGCGCTTTAGGCCAGAGAGCTCAGCGGTCTTCTCAGTGAGGGCCTTCTCCGCCTGTTCTGCCCGGGTCACCAGGGCGGCTTTCTCCTCAGCCCAGGCCTTCCGCTCAGCATCGAATTCGGTCTTCAGCTTCTCTTGAGCGGCGATACTGGAGACGAACTTGGCGTTTGCCTTCCGGGTCTCCATCTCTTGTGTCTTTAGCCGGCTCTTGAGATCCGCAAGGTCCGATTCAAATTTCTTGCCAGCAGCCTGCATATATTTCCGGGTTATTCACAGTCATTATATAAGTCCCAAGTACTTTCCAAGCAAAGACACTTGGCACTTGGGGGCTAATGCATATTGAATGTGTCTATCTGTGTACTGTCGGTTCAGCTAAGTAAGCCGGAATCTAAGTCTACAACATATTCAAGTATAAGTTATAGACTTGGGGGCTAGCATGACAAGGATCACTATGCAGAAAGTAAGAAGACAACAGAAGGTTACCTCAGATTTTTGTTGGATCTGGTTGACCATGGCGATTTCGGCGTCCCGGCTCTTGTGAATTTGGCTGATGTAGCCTGAGACAAGCTCTCCAATGTTTAAGTCGGCGTAGCTGGAGAGATCCAGATTCACCCAGTGGGGTTGCAGCAACTCCCCCTTCGCGGAGCATTTGGCCAGCGCGGTCGGCCTCCCCGGCTCAACATACTCCGTCCGGGTAATTACCACGTCCGGGTCGTTAGCTGGTGGGGCTGAGCCGGAGACCTCCGGGTTAGCTGACGCTTCGGTCGTTGTCTTGGTGGTCGGGGCAGGGGCTTCAGGTGCCGTGTCCATGGGAATGGTGGCTTCGGGGGCGGAGGCGGCTGGCGGCTCTTGAGCCGCCGTCTCCGGCTCAGGCAAGTCTGGCACTCCGGCTGACCTGGTCTTCTTTGCTCTTTTGGTAAGCTTTGCCTGGGCACTGAAAAGACAGAAGTGTTAGGTATATAAAGAGTAAGTACAGACAGATAATGTAAGGAGCTTGTTATTACCCGGGTGCAGTTTTGAAGGCCGGTAGACTTGACTGCATGGAGTCACCCGAAGAGGGGGAGGTCTCCTGGTAATTGGAGTCAGAAGAGTTGAGTGGCTGACGGATGACACCCGCCAACGGATGGAAAGGGTATAGGTGAGAAAAAACCTCAGTCCGACGCTTCCTTGTTGCGTCGGGTAACCCGGCGGAGAGGTCGGCGTCCTTGCGGGCCCGGGTGTGACGCCGGCTTTCGTGAACCTGCTGCTTCAAAAGAAATTGAGGGTCTTGATGAGCTAATGGATGAGAAAAGCTTACTTTCCGGGTTACTCTTCGGACTTTCAGCTGTGGCAAAGGCTCCGAGTCGGAGGAAAGTGATGTTACCTCTTCAATCACCGGGTTACTGGCGCCGGTGTCATCCTGTGAATAAGCAAAATGTTGATAAGGCGGACAGCAGCAAAACGATAATGTAGCGACCCGACCTCAGACGGTCAAGTCTCTGTGTTTCTGTGCCATCCCTGGATCAGTATGCTGGCACACACAGTACATCAATGTATATATCAAAGTGCAATCACATGTATAAATAACGTAAAACTGATATATACCTCATAAGTCACAGCGGAAACAAATAGTCGGGTGTGGAGTCCCATCAACGCCATCGGCAGGTTGAGTGTAGACCGTAACCCTGTACCGTACTCTTACTCGTTGGAAGAAAGTATCTGCAACATGATACGTTGCAGCCGTGTAGGTCAGTACATTGAATGTACCGGCAAGATCACTGTAATAAAAACAGATGATAAACTATACTATATGCAATATGGCTTTGTGGCTCTATATCTGAGTTTTGTTTGCGTAAAATCTGGTTTTATTTTCCTATAACAAAGGAACATCAGGAGTCTGTACTACGGAGTTTTCTATCATCACATGGTTCCGCCAACCGATGTCTCATAGCCCAAATCATCATAAGTTGCCCACAATTATGTTATCAGTCCGGTGTTGAGAGTTCCGAGATAGATCCAAGTCCAGAGGCTCAAATTGTCCATAACCGGGGACACGGCTAATCGATTAGGTTTAAACCCTCTGCAGAGGTTTGTACACTTTACCCGCAAGATTCGATCCCTCTTTTTACGTTCTCGCACTTCAGGGTGTTTGAGAACAAGATGACCGAAACATGGTCTTCCAAAGAGTTCCTCTGACCACTGTCCGGTGCTCATCCAACACTACCGTAGTTCTACATCTGCTAGCACCGTCCCAGCCAGAGTCACAACTAAGGTCAACCAAGCCAGAGCCCATAGTGACTTGCGGTTGCACAGGTAAGCTTTCGGGCATGAAGTATTCTTCTGTCTCTTTGAGTCTGGGTGAAGCTTTCCGCAAGATGTCATGGCGCTTCTCCATGCATCCCGGCCATCCACTGGTTTCTCCAGGGTGCCCGTCAACTGTCCTTCACCCAGTAGTGTGTATTGAATTCTTGTCTCAAGTCTCAAAGAAGTATTGAAGTCCTGAAGATGCAGTCCTTGCCGATGCCATCATGAATTTGTTGTCATTGACGTAGAGTCCTCCATTCTCACACCACTCCCGAGCATTCATACCAAACCCCGTCTACTATAGCGTAGCATTAAGATAAATAACGTCCCGGGCTTGGTAACAGGGTGATGGGTTCCTACCTCATGCATACTACTCAACTACAAGAATTCAATATCACTACTGGAGGGTTGTTGAAAGGGTGCTACTACATGCAAATAAAACATAGGTATGAAAAACATGGTCAAAGTGAACTTGCCTGGTATTACTTGATGAAGATAACAAAGCTCTCAGAATAATGACTTGGTAGAACTATTCGTCACTCTGTTGAAAATCTATATAGTCAAACATAGCATTCATATAAGCAAACATACTAGCAAGCAATTCTAACACTCATAATAAAACCAACAAATAAAATGCAAATCAACAAGGGACACCAAATAAAAACAAAGGAAAACTACACAACAAAACTACTAAAGAAAACTCTAAGACATAACACAAAACAGTTTTGTCCTAAGTAAAAAATTAACAACAATTAAAACACTAAACTAATAAATTAACAGAAAATACAAAGTAAAACAACTAATTTAACAGAAGGTATTTTTCATAAAATTTTATTTGCAAAAAGAAACAAATAAAAAGCTTTTATGAAACACTAACTATGACCTAAACAAGTTTTCGTACAAAACTAAGTAAAATAAGGTTCTAAAACAAAAACAAAATTTTCTTTTGTTGACTAACAGAAACTAAACTAAATTTTTCAAGAGTGACAAAAAAGAAATAATTTAAAACTAATAAAAGCAATAAAGAAAAGACTTAAAACAAAACTATAACTAAAACAGTACTGTTTTGCTAAAACATTAATTTAAAATAAACTAAAAATAAATCACTATATGCTACTGGATAGACAAAACTATAACAAAACAGTAGCAAAAAGAATCAATCAAAAATATTTTATAAAACCCAAGATACGACCAAATTGGTGATTTGAACAAATTTCATCAAATTCAATTTTAAACAACTCAAATATGAAATCCAATTGCACTAGCAGAAACTTCAAGAAATCATAAAACTAATGCAAAAAGAAACACTAAATTTGGATCTAAAACATAAAAGTTATAAGCAATATAGAATCAGAACTATTCTGTTTTTAAAACAGAAACGAAAAATCAAAACAAAAAAAATCGGCCACTAGCTACGTGGCCTACTGCTATCGGGCCAGGGAGGTGGGCGATCTGAACTATCTAGCGCTCGGTCGTAAAATAACACAAACGTGTACGGGCTAAAACAGAAAGACCGGTTGGCTAAACCGACTAGACTTGAACCGATCTAAACCGAATAAAAACCGTAACAAACCGGAACTAAACCGATCTAATTAAACAAACGTAACCGTTCGTTAGATCTAATCTATGCCGTCAATAACAGATCGGACGATGGAGGTTGCTTACAGCGGTGGTGGCGTCTCCGACGAGGTCGTCGTCGGCGGTGGCGGCTCGGACGTCGGTGGCGGTGGCGCTCCGGTCGTCCGCGATGAAGGTGGAGGGGTCGGCGCGATGTAGCGGGCGACGACGAGTCCAACGGTGGTCGTGGAGTCGGAGGAGATGGTCGGAGGTGGTTGACGGCGAGCTCGAGGCGGCGGATGGCGTCGGTGATCAACGACGATGGCAATCCGGTGGTTTTGCGGCTCAGGCGAGTTGTTGGGAAGGTGTAGTCGAGGGAGGGGATCACGATGGTGGTGGCTGCGGGTCTCGGGGAGGTCGGAGGCGGGCTCTAGGGCATCAATGGTGCGGTGGCGGTGCTCGGCTCCGGCGAGAGATTACGGGCGAGGCAAGGGGTTTCGGTGAGGGGAAAGGAGGGGAACGGGTCGAGGGAGAGGGGTATTTATAGGGGGAGGAGTTCTTGGAGGAGGGGGCGAGGGGATTCGTGATCCCGAGAAGATCGGGATTCCGGCGGCGGCGGCGCGACTTGGCGTGGGGAGGAAGAAGACGGCGGGCGAGGGCGATCGGGCAGTGGGGCCCAGCGGTCAGTGGCACAAGGACGAGAGAGAGAGGAGCGGGCGACCGAGGCGGAGGCGTTTCGGGCGTGCGCGCAGCTGTGGGCTGAAAGGCCAGTGGGCCGTGCGGTGCGGGAAGAGAGAGAGAGGAACAGTGCTGGGCTTCGGCCTGGTACTGTTCGAGGATTTTCTTTTTATTCTTTTCACAGACAACAAAATAAAAAGAAACAACAAATAATAATAAAAAGTATATAGGCATATAATATATCAAAATTTTCAGAAAAACATTTCCTAAAACATGAACTATTTTCCAGGTTCAAATAAAATACACAAAAAATCAAATAAAGCAAACAGTTCTACTGTTGCATTAAAATCCAACAAAAATCATTTTTAAAATACCAAAATTATTTCAAAATTATTTTCTCCTAATTTTCCATTGAAGGGAATCATTTTACCCTTATTTCCATTTATTTATTTTTAGGAGAAAAATAATTTGAATAAAATCCAAATAATTCCAAATTTGAAAGGGAGTTTCAAAATACTTTCAAATGACTTTCAATTTGATTCTTTTTGACTTCCAACTCATATTTCATATAATTGAAGAAGTCATTTTATCTTCTCTCATGAAAATCATTGAGTTGCATAAAGTTTTTTTTAGAATTTGAAATATTTCCAACTGGAATTCAAATCTTTTCAAAAACCCTTTGGATTTCAAATGGAAGAAGTCATGTCATCTTCACTCTGGGGTTTTGTGTTGAAATGAATTTGAATTCATTGAGATAAAATGCAAGGATGAAAGTTTGGGAAAGTCATTTCGTTCCCTCTCATCCAACTTCAAAAGTTTCAAATTTCACTCACTTTCAGTCAATCAATCAAACAAACAATCATAATAATTTATTTTATATAACATTCCAAAATTTAGAATTTTGGGATGTTACAAACCTACCACACTTAAAATGAATCTCGTCCTCGAGATTCGAAGCGACTAGCAAGAAAAGGTTAGGGTTTGGAGGTCTTCCAGCAAATCCTTCGACCAGAGAGGTCTGGGGTGCTACCACACTTAAAAGCAAGGCTATGGTTCTGACAAAATTCATGTACTCCATCCTTTGGGTTGATGGTGTCGGTCTTCTCATATTCTTCGGGATAACTCTTTCAGTGGTGCTCTTCCGGTCGGGGCATGACTTTTCTCAAAATCTCGTGTCCTCTCAATCCTGATGAGGTTCTTCCGAAGAGTGGATCTTCATATCTGACATGTCTGTCGTCAATACTAAGAAACTATCGGAACCTCCTGGCGGTCAACAATTTATGGCTTCTCCTGCAGGAAAATGGCCGGGGTTGAATCTCACCGTATATCCTACGATTGGCAACGGTTGCCTGTAAAGGGTTCCATCGTCCTACCATTCTATGGTTTTATGGCTTATCGCACCGACACTCTTCTAAGGTTTTCAAGTCTCTCTGATTTTCCATCAACATATGATAGTTCATGATAGAAGTCTCCGGTATGGGGGCCAATCCATCCCGTACTTGAACCATTACTACATACGCAGACAGTGAATCACGTAGTCTAACACTTGGGCATCCTCACAAGCATTGCAGAATTTCTCTTGTCAACGAACTTAGTTCGAATAATTCCATTGATTCTGCAAGCTGAATGAAACATCTATCGTTCTTCACAACTCTTGGGTTTTCGTAACCTCCTAAGGAAATGTCTGCTGATGGAATCATAGCTTCTTCCAATTTTCTTCCTTCATCAAAGTTATGTCTGTTCCTTTTCAAACCCTGGGCCTGTGGGTTATGCCCACTTCAACACTTGTACAACTCATCCTTGGAGTTACAATTGTTCCATATTCCAACATTACACCTCCTTAAATTCCAATATTGCTTCATTCCTTCATATTCTTGGGGTAACCAACATATCGAAACAAAACTCATACCTATTTTTTCCAAACTTCACTCCCTGAAATATCATTATCCTTTCCATGGGTCAAGTGTTCTTCACAGGGTACTACCACCCTTAAATGAAATTCACAAATCCATCCATAGACCATATTTCTCATATCCTCGAAACTGGTCCAAAATCTTTGTTCATAGGGTAAAAACTCACATAATACAACATATGAAATCATAACACATTAACTTTATTGATTTCATGAATTCATTACAATCTCTGAGCACCCATTACATAACTCAACTCATCGAACTTATGAAAATAGGATTGCTTTCTACCACTCTTATTATCCATATCAAAATCTCAACTACTCAGCTCCAGCTTTCTTCTGATTTGAACATTCCCTAGCAAAATGTCCTGCTTCCTTGCAGCGAAAACAAATGACTTCCGACATGTCTCGGGGCTTCTTTGTGATTATGTAGGCTCCTTGGATTCTTGGCTTCTTTTCTGGACATTGACTAGCGTAATGACCTACATCCTTGCACCTATAACAAGTGATATGACTCAGGTCCTTCTTTGCAGAAGTTGGGTTGTTCTGGGGTTGCCTTCGTTTTCTCTTCCTGGATTTCTCTGTAATGATCAGAGCTTCTATTTCCTGAGGGTCAAACTTCACTTCTGCTGTCGGGATGTCTCCCAGATACTCTTGGCTTTGCTTCGTGCAATATAGTGAACAATGTCCTTCTTTCCCACATGAATAGCAGGCATTGGAGTAAAATCTGTTTAGGCCTTCTCCACTAGGGTCGTCAACATCTTCCTTCATCACAGGTTCTTTCAAACTTTCCCTGAGGGCTTCTTTCATTGCTTTCTTCTTCTGCTTGGTAATTTCTTGTACCTTGGGGTAAATATGACACTGACCAGGGTAGTGTGTAGTTCCTTCACACAGGAAACAAGTAACTTGCCCAGTCGGGCACTCTTCGGTTGGGTGATTCTCCTCACAATGAGGGCATCCATCCTTGTGTTCCTCCTGGGTGTGTCCTATTTCTCTGCAAATCTTGCATGCACAAGGTTTCTTCTTCGGGTTATCATGGTGCTTCCGGATAAGATGAGATCTTGTCAGAGTCTTCTTGCAAGTCTTTGCTCCATTGCATCCTTGTATGGCTTGATGCATTTTCCACCAGGTTGCAGCACTCTCGGTAAAATACTGAATAGCATCTTGAACCTCGTACTTCCTTGAAATCATTTTTCCCCGAAGTGATCCTCCATGTTTTTAATCCATAGCTCTGCCTTCGGCTGAGTCATCGGTCCAAAGAATACTAGTCCTACTTCCTTCCTCATCTATTGGGTCCAAGGGCTTTGCGGTGAGATAAGAGAGAGGTGGGGAGGGATACACACAATACAAACAATAGTTTTGAAGAAACCGGTTTTATTTTTTTGTGGCTGTCGGAAAAACATCAAACAAATGACAGCTCACAAATCGTCGCATCTAACGTACGTATATAACAGGGATTTGGTCTTCTAAAGGTCAAATAATTCTTCAGATTCTCCAAATTCTTCAAGTCTTCGCAGTCTTCAACTGGTGTAGCTTCTTTCTTCGAAATGTATCATGAAATCTTCTTTACTCTGAAGAGGTCATCGGTTGTCCGATATCTTGTCCTTCTTGGAGCGGCTTCAGTTGATCCTCCGTGTGGTCAAAAGGGAAAGGGTATTTTCTAACTATTTGAGGTAAGTGAAGATATTTGTTAAAATCAGAAAAGATGAGAAGTAATGGATTCTTTTGAAAATAAAGTTTTAGAGATTTCCTATCCTAGGGGCTTTCCAATTTCTAGGGTCACGTCCTACAGTCAACATGTGCTCTGATACCATATCTGTAGCGACCCGACCTCAGACGGTCAAGTCTCTGTGTTTCTGTGCCATCCCTGGATCAGTATGCTGGCACACACAGTACATCAATGTATATATCAAAGTGCAATCACATGTATAAATAACGTAAAACTGATATATACCTCATAAGTCACAGCGGAAACAAATAGTCGGGTGTGGAGTCCCATCAACGCCATCGGCAGGTTGAGTGTAGACCGTAACCCTGTACCGTACTCTTACTCGTTGGAAGAAAGTATCTGCAACATGATACGTTGCAGCCGTGTAGGTCAGTACATTGAATGTACCGGCAAGATCACTGTAATAAAAACAGATGATAAACTATACTATATGCAATATGGCTTTGTGGCTCTATATCTGAGTTTTGTTTGCGTAAAATCTGGTTTTATTTTCCTATAACAAAGGAACATCAGGAGTCTGTACTACGGAGTTTTCTATCATCACATGGTTCCGCCAACCGATGTCTCATAGCCCAAATCATCATAAGTTGCCCACAATTATGTTATCAGTCCGGTGTTGAGAGTTCCGAGATAGATCCAAGTCCAGAGGCTCAAATTGTCCATAACCGGGGACACGGCTAATCGATTAGGTTTAAACCCTCTGCAGAGGTTTGTACACTTTACCCGCAAGATTCGATCCCTCTTTTTACGTTCTCGCACTTCAGGGTGTTTGAGAACAAGATGACCGAAACATGGTCTTCCAAAGAGTTCCTCTGACCACTGTCCGGTGCTCATCCAATCCTACCGTAGTTCTACATCTGCTAGCACCGTCCCAGCCAGAGTCACAACTAAGGTCAACCAAGCCAGAGCCCATAGTGACTTGCGGTTGCACAGGTAAGCTTTCGGGCATGAAGTATTCTTCTGTCTCTTTGAGTCTGGGTGAAGCTTTCCGCAAGATGTCATGGCGCTTCTCCATGCATCCCGGCCATCCACTGGTTTCTCCAGGGTGCCCGTCAACCGTCCTTCACCCAGTAGTGTGTATTGAATTCTTGTCTCAAGTCTCAAAGAAGTATTGAAGTCCTGAAGATGCAGTCCTTGCCGATGCCATCATGAATTTGTTGTCATTGACGTAGAGTCCTCCATTCTCACACCACTCCCGAGCATTCATACCAAACCCCGTCTACTATAGCGTAGCATTAAGATAAATAACGTCCCGGGCTTGGTAACAGGGTGATGGGTTCCTACCTCATGCATACTACTCAACTACAAGAATTCAATATCACTACTGGAGGGTTGTTGAAAGGGTGCTACTACATGCAAATAAAACATAGGTATGAAAAACATGGTCAAAGTGAACTTGCCTGGTATTACTTGATGAAGATAACAAAGCTCTCAGAATAATGACTTGGTAGAACTATTCGTCACTCTGTAGAAAATCTATATGGTCAAACATAGCATTCATATAAGCAAACATACTAGCAAGAAATTCTAACACTCATAATAAAACCAACAAATAAAATGCAAATCAACAAGGGACACCAAATAAAAACAAAGGAAAACTACACAACAAAACTACTAAAGAAAACTCTAAGACATAACACAAAACAGTTTTGTCCTAAGTAAAAAATTAACAACAATTAAAACACTAAACTAATAAATTAACAGAAAATACAAAGTAAAACAACTAATTTAACAGAAGGTATTTTTCATAAAATTTTATTTGCAAAAAGAAACAAATAAAAAGCTTTTATGAAACACTAACTATGACCTAAACAAGTTTTCCTACAAAACTAAGTAAAATAAGTTTTTAAAACAAAAACAAAAACAAAATTTTCTTTTGTTGACTAACAGAATCTAAACTAAATTTTTCAAGAGTGACAAAAAAGAAATAATTTAAAACTAATAAAAGCAATAAAGAAAAGACTTAAAACAAAACTATAACTAAAACAGTACTGTTTTGCTAAAACATTAATTTAAAATAAACTAAAAATAAATCACTATATGCTACTGGATAGACAAAACTATAACAAAATAGTAGCAAAAAGAATCAATCAAAAATATTTTATAAAACCCAAGATACGACCAAATTGGTGATTTGAACAAATTTCATCAAATTCAATTTTAAACAACTCAAATATGAAATCCAATTGCACTAGCAGAAACTTCAAGAAATCATAAAACTAATGCAAAAAGAAACACTAAATTTGGATCTAAAACATAAAAGTTATAAGCAATATAGAATCAGAACTATTCTGTTTTTAAAACAGAAACGAAAAATCAAAACAAAAAAAATCGGCCACTAGCTACGTGGCCTACTGCTATCGGGCCAGGGAGGTGGGCGATCTGAACTATCTAGCGCTCAGTCGTAAAATAACACAAACGTGTATGGGCTAAAACAGAAAGACCGGTTGGCTAAACCGACTAGACTTGATCCGATCTAAACCGAATAAAAACCGTAACAAACCGGAACTAAACCGATCTAATTAAAAAAAATGTAACCGTTCGTTAGATCTAATCTATGCCGTCAATAACAGATCGGACGGTGGAGGTTGCTTACAGCGGTGGTGGCGTCTCCGACGAGGTCGTCGTCGGCGGTGGCGGCTCGGACGTCGGTGGCGGTGGCGCTCCGGTCGTCCGCGATGAAGGTGGAGGGGTCGGCGCGATGTAGCGGGCGACGACGAGTCCAACGGTGGTCGTGGAGTCGGAGGAGATGGTCGGAGGTGGTTGACGGCGAGCTCGAGGCGGCGGATGGCGTCGGTGATCAACGACGATGGCAATCCGGTGGTTTTGCGGCTCAGGCGAGTTGTTGGGAAGGTGTAGTCGAGGGAGGGGATCACGATGGTGGTGGCTGCGGGTCTCGGGGAGGTCGGAGGCGGGCTCTAGGGCATCAATGGTGCGGTGGCGGTGCTCGGCTCCGGCGAGAGATTACGGGCGAGGCAAGGGGTTTCGGTGAGGGGAAAGGAGGGGAACGGGTCGAGGGAGAGGGGTATTTATAGGGGGAGGAGTTCTTGGAGGAGGGGGCGAGGGGATTCGTGATCCCGAGAAGATCGGGATTCCGGCGGCGGCGGCGCGACTTGGCGTGGGGAGGAAGAAGACGGCGGGCGAGGGCGATCGGGCAGTGGGGCCCAGCGGTCAGTGGCACAAGGACGAGAGAGAGAGGAGCGGGCGACCGAGGCGGAGGCGTTTCGGGCGTGCGCGCAGCTGTGGGCTGAAAGGCCAGTGGGCCGTGCGGTGCGGGAAGAGAGAGAGAGGAACAGTGCTGGGCTTCGGCCTGGTACTGTTCGAGGATTTTCTTTTTATTCTTTTCACAGACAACAAAATAAAAAGAAACAACAAATAATAATAAAAAGTATATAGGCATATAATATATCAAAATTTTCAGAAAAACATTTCCTAAAACATGAACTATTTTCCAGGTTCAAATAAAATACACAAAAAATCAAATAAAGCAAACAGTTCTACTGTTGCATTAAAATCCAACAAAAATCATTTTTAAAATACCAAAATTATTTCAAAATTATTTTCTCCTAATTTTCCATTGAAGGGAATCATTTTACCCTTATTTCCATTTATTTATTTTTAGGAGAAAAATAATTTGAATAAAATCCAAATAATTCCAAATTTGAAAGGGAGTTTCAAAATACTTTCAAATGACTTTCAATTTGATTCTTTTTGACTTCCAACTCATATTTCATATAATTGAAGAAGTCATTTTATCTTCTCTCATGAAAATCATTGAGTTGCATAAAGTTTTTTTTAGAATTTGAAATATTTCCAACTGGAATTCAAATCTTTTCAAAAACCCTTTGGATTTCAAATGGAAGAAGTCATGTCATCTTCACTCTGGGGTTTTGTGTTGAAATGAATTTGAATTCATTGAGATAAAATGCAAGGATGAAAGTTTGGGAAAGTCATTTCGTTCCCTCTCATCCAACTTCAAAAGTTTCAAATTTCACTCACTTTCAGTCAATCAATCAAACAAACAATCATAATAATTTATTTTATATAACATTCCAAAATTTAGAATTTTGGGATGTTACAGATAAATAGGGTAAGAGTTTAAAAGTTTAAGGGTTACCTCTGACTCGGAGCTGTCGCTTAATTGCAGCAGCTCCGAAGCAGTGGGTCTGCTTCCCTTTTTGCGAGGGGCGGCTTTCTTCGCTTTCCTCGTCTTCTTGGCCGCCTCATGGTCATACTTGACCCGCCAGAATTTATCATCAGCCTAAGAAATACAGTAATGAACTCTTAAAATGGTTCAGAGCAAGGTGACATGTAAAGGAAGTGGAAACGTTAAAGTCCGTGGCTTACCGATGGGGCTGGATTGGTCTTGCAGAACGGGGCCGGCCCGGTTCTTCCACAGTCGGCCAGGCTCTCGTTTAACAGAGCCTTGGTCTCTTCTTCCGCAACGTCTTCTGGAAGATCATTGCGACTGTGCCTCTGCGGGTCATCCTTTCGCCCGGTGTACTCACACATTAAGCCGGGGCGTCGGCTCAATGGGATCACCCGCCATGAGATCCAGACTCGGACTAGATCAATTCCGTTCAGACCGTTGCCTAGCAGGGCCTTGATGTTGTTGATCGTTGGAAGCAGGGGCTGGCGTTCCGCGGCAGTCAGTTTGTCGGATAATGGATGAGTCGGCTCCAGGCGCGTTGGGCGAAAGCCGGGCAGTGGATTCTCGTTAGCCGGGGATGTATCTTGGCAGTAGAACCAAGTCATGTTCCAGTCCTTAGGGTGGCTCGGTGGCTCTGCGTAAGGGAACAGACAGTCCCTGCGCCGTTGGATGGAGATGCCGCCTAATTCCAGACTTGGACCATTTGCGCACTCATTTTGGCGGTTCAAATAAAACAGCTCTCTGAAGAGCAGCAGACTCGGCTCTTCTCCAAGATATACTTCACAAAAGACTTGGAAGTTGCAGATGTTGGATATGGAATTGGGTCCTATATCCTGAGGTCGAAGGTCAAAGAAGTTGAGCACATCCCGGAAGAATTTTGAGCCGGGCGGTGCGAAGCCCCGGCTCATATGGTCCGCAAAGATCACTACCTCCCTGTCCCTCGGCTGTGGTCTTTCTTCTGACGGGTTAGGGGCACGGTAGGACATCACTTCCTTCTTGGGCAGATATCCAGACTTAACGAAGTTGGCCAAGGTTTCGTCAGTGACGTTGGATCTCATCCAGTTGCAAGTGATAGGAGCCTTGGGAGGCATGGTGAAGGTTGGTGGTCTATAATAAAGAGAAAAGTTTCCGGGTCAATTATAAGCCGGGGGTCTATTGTTCAAACTAAGGTGACGGTTTATGAAGGGGACTAATGATATGTATTCAGATATGGTGGGTTGTCTAAACCGTAGGAGCGTTCAGAATAAGTTGGTCATCTACGGATTACTACGGTTAAGCCGGAAGAATCTACAGAGCATGGTTCTCCTTAAACCGGAGAGTTCTACGGCGCGTGTTTTCTTAGAGCCGGACATGTAAGCCGCCGAGATTCAATGGTTGCAGTTTTTACTAAGTGTGGTAAAACAGGTTTCACATACTACCGTAACTTTTTTGGATCAAAATGGTCGGAGCAGAGAAAATTTTCTAGACCTAAAAAACAGAGGTAGGAGAAGTTCTTGAGGTTGAACACAGTTCTTATGCAGTAAAAAGGGGATTTCTTGCAGATGAAATGGGTTTCAAACATCTACCGCAGTGGTTCTACGCAAGGTTAAAGATCAACCAACTACAGTGGTGACAAGGACTGCCAAGTTTGCGGGCAATGGTGATGAACACGGAGAACGGAAGGAACCCTACCACAGATCTGTTCTAGCAAAGCAGAGAAGACTCACCGGAGTTGAGGAAGAGCGGAGGTCGCCGCCGTTATCTGGTCCGAGTCAGGGTGATGCAGCGGCCGGGTTGATGAAGATCAGGGGCGCGACGGCGGCGGCAGTGGCGGAGCTCGGGCAGAGAAGCGACGGCGCGAGGAGGAAGAAGGAGAGTGTGAGAAGAGAGCGTTGGGCCGGCCTATTTATAAGGCAGGGTCATAAGTGGGCGCGAGATTCAAGGAGGCCACGACGTGGTTATCTCCCCCTCACGGCGCCTCGATTTTCGGAATGACAGTAAAGGCAGAGATCCGTTGCGGATCTGGCGGAGTAAAAAACGGACTTAATGGAGGATGACGTCACGGCGGATTATCCGGAGTCCAGAGGATGACGTCACTCCGGGTTATGGCCTTCACATGAATGGTAAGCCGGAGATTTTTTCTGTCTGCAGAGTTGAAGATTGACACGAGCCGACTCAAGTCAATCTGGGGCCTAATGTTGAGGATATAGACCTTGGAGTCACCCGCCAGGAGGGCCGGGTTATTCTAAGGGTCATTGCCAGAAGCCCGGAGCTAAGTGTCAAGATATTGGGCCAGAGATGGGCCGAGACCCGGATATGGCTTAAAGCCCGTAGTTACAATCATTGTTATAGTAGACTTGTAGTATAAGGCAAGTCTTGTTCAGAGTCCGAGCCAGAGGCTGTTATGAGCCGGCCGGGACTCTAAGGGCTGCTGGGCGTCAGCCTCCCTATATAAAGGGAGGACCCGACAACGGTTGAAGGACGACAACAATCTCATCGAGAGCCGGGCATAACTGTTTAGCTCCCTGGCGATCGTAACCCTAATCAATAACACCTCGAACTGGACGTAGGCTTTTACCTTCACCGTAAGGGGCCGAACCAGTATAAATCCTCGTGTTCCTTGTCCCGCATAACCCCTTCAAGCTTCCTAGTTGCGATGGCTCCACGACTAAATCCTAGCTCAAGGACATCTGCCGTGACAATTCCACGACAGGAAGCGTTATGACAACGCGGTTGATGTAGTCGTACGTCTTCATGATTGACCGATCCTAGTACCGAACGTACGACACCTCCGCGATCTGCACACGTTCAGCTCGGTGACGTCCCACGAACTAACGATCCAGTAGAGCTTCGAGGGAGAGCTTCGTCAGCACGACGGCGTGATGACGGTGATGATGAAGTTACCCGCGCAGGGCTTCGCCTAAGCACTACGACGATATGACCGAGGTGGATTATAGTGGAGGGGGGCACCGCACAAAGCTAAAAGATCAATGATCAACTTGTGTGTCTATGGGGTGCCTCCCTCCCCCGTATATAAAGGAGTGGAGGAGGGGGAGGAGGCCGGCCTCCTAGGCGCGCCCCAAGGGGAGTCCTACTCCCACCGGGAGTAGGATTCCCCCCTTCCCTAGTTGGATTAGGAGAGAAGGAAGGGGGAGGAAGGAGGAAGGAAAGGGAGGGGGCGGCCCCTCCCAATTCGGATTGGGCTTGGGGGGGCGGCCCCTCCCAATTCGGATTGGCCTTGGGGGGGGGGGCGCCCCCTCCTTTGCTCCCTTCTCCTCTCTCCCACTATGGCCCAATAAGGCCCATATACCTCCCGGGGGTTTCGGTAACCTCCCGGTGCTCCTGTATATGCCCGATCTCACCCAGAACCATTCCGATGTTTAAATATAGTCGTCCAATATATCGATCTTTATGTCTCGACCATTTCGAGACTCCTCGTCATGCCCGTGATCATATCCGGGACTCCGAACTACCTTCGGTACATCGAAACACATTAACTCATAATACCGACCGTCACCGAACGTTAAGCGTGCGGACCCTAGGAAAGTGTTCCTCTGGTAAACGGGAGTTGCATAATCTCATAGTCATAGGAACATGTATAAGTCATGAAGAAAGCAATATCAATATACTAAACGATCAAGTGATAAGCTAACGGAATGGGTCAAGTCAATCACATCATTCTCTAATAATGTGATCCCATTAATCAAATGACAACTCATGTCTATGGCTAGGAAACTTAACCATCTTTGATTCAACGAGCTAGTCAAGTAGAGGCATACTAGTGACACTCTGTTTGTCTATGTATCCACACAGGTACTAAGTTTCCGGTTAATACAATTCTAGCATGAATAATAAACATTTATCATGAAATAAGGAAATAAATAATAACTTTATTATTGCCTCTAGGGCATATTTCCTTCAAGATTGCCACCAGGGAGAGGCGAGCCTGGAAGCGGAAGCACGAGAGATGTCCCACCTCGCCGCGAAAGCAGCCAACATGTCCCGCCGCACGGCCGTAGCAGCAGAGAGGTCCCGCCGCGCCGCCAAACCATCACGGAGGTCCTGCCGCACCGTCGATGCAGCAGAAGAGATGTCCTGCCGCGCTGCGAATGCAGCAGAGATGTCCTCCCACGTCGCGGCGGCCTGGGAAAGGCAGGCGAGGACTCTTACAGGCGCATGCGTGCCCTCGTCCTTAGGCAGATGGATCAGATCTCCAGGTGGGCGAGGTTGCAGGATGACCTGAAAGCCTCGTTTGAACAGTCTACTAGCGTCATCCGGCAACTAAATGAGAGCAGCTCCAGGCCGAGCGCGACCTGCTGAGGGCGAAGATCATCGAAAGTGCGGGGCAGCAGGAGCAGGCAATTCACAAGGGCGCCATTAATGGGGACATTGGGAGGGAGGTGCGCGGCGGGTAGCGGTCAAAGTGCTCTCCTCCCGATGAGCACACACAGTGGTCTGATCGCATGCCTCCCGTACTCAAGTAGCTACCCCGCACAACACCTCCTAGCCAATAAAAAAGGGGACGCGTGGTGGCACGTAATTGGTAAGTAGAACGCCCACGGTTTCAATAATACTTGTGTTTCCGATTTGTAACGTGACAACACTTGTTCCAAAATGACTTTGTTGATTGTTAATGTGTGCGCCTTGGGAAATCGGACAGAAAAATTACCACAACATGTTGGTGCCATGTCATGACTCCATTGAAGGAAATATGCCCTAGAGGCAATAATAAAGTTATTTTTTATTTCCTTATTTCATGATAAATGTTTATTATTCATGCTAGAATTGTATTAACCGGAAACATAATACATGTGTGAGTACATAGACAAACAGAGTGTCACTAGTATGCCTCTACTTGACTAGCTCGTTGATCAAAGATGGTTATGTTTCCTAGCCATAGACATGAGTTGTCATTTGATTAACAGGGTCACATCATTAGGAGAATGATGTGATTGACTTGACCCACTCCGTTAGCTTAGCACTTGATCGTTTAGTATGTTGCTATTGCTTTCTTCATGACTTATACATGTTCCTATGACTATGAGATTATGCAACTCCCGTTTACCGGAGGAACACTTTGTGTGCTACCAAACGTCACAACGTAACTGGGTGATTATAAAGGTGCTCTACAGGTGTCTCCGAAGGTACTTGTTGGGTTGGCGTATTTCGAGATTATGATTTGTCACTCCGATTGTCGGAGAGGTATCTCTGGGCCCTCTCGGTAATGCACATCACTATAAGCCTTGCAAGCATTGTGACTAATGAGTTAGTTGCGAGATGATATATTACGGAACGAGTAAAGAGACTTGCCGGTAACGAGATTGAACTAGGTATTGAGATACCGACGATCAAATCTCGGGCAAGTAACATACCGATGACAAAGGGAACAACGTATGTTGTTATGCGGTTTGACCGATAAAGATCTTCGTAAAATATGTAGGAGCCAATATGAGCATCCAGGTTCCGCTATTGGTTATTGACCGGAGATGTGTCTCAGTCATGTCTATATAGTTCTCGAACCCGTAGGGTCCGCACGCTTAAAGTTCTGTGACGATTTGTATTATGAGTTTATGTGTTTTGATGTACCGTAGGTAGTTCGGAGTCCCGAATGAGATCGGGGACATGACGAGGAGTCTCGAAATGGTCGAGACGTAAAGATCGATATATTGGACGACTATATTCGGACATCGGAAAGGTTCCGAGTGATTCGGGTATTTTCGGAGTATCGGGGAGTTACGGGAATTCACCGGGAGAAGTATTGGGCCTTATTGGGCCATACGGGAATAGAGGAGAGAGGCCAAAAGGAAGGAGGCGCGCGCCCCCCCTCTGGTCCGAATTGGACAAGGGGTGCAGCCCCCTTTTCCTTCTCCCTCTCCCCCTCTTTCCTTCTCTCCTACTCCGGAAAGGAAAGGGGAATCCTACTAGGACTTGGGAGTCCTAGTAGGACTCCCCACACTTGGCGCGCCCCCTCTAGGGCCGGCCTCTCCCTTCCTCCTTTATATACGGGGGCAGGGGCACCTCTAGACACAACAATTGATCCCTTGGATCTCTTAGCCGTGTGCGGTGCCCCCCTCCACCATAGTCCACCTCGATAATATCATAGCAGTGCTTAGGCGAAGCCCTGCGTCGATAGAACATCATCATCGTCACCACGCCATCGTGCTGACGGAAATCTCCCTCAAAGCTCGGCTGGATCGGAGTTCAAGGGACGTCATCGAGCTGAATGTGTGCTGAACTCGGAGGTGCCGTACGTTCGGTTCTTGATCGGTCGGATCGTGAAGACGTACGACTACATCAACCGCGTTATGCTAACGCTTCCGCTTTCGGTCTACGAGAGTACGTGGACAACACTCTCCCCTCTCATTGCTATGCATCACCATGATCCTGTGTGTGCGTAGGATCTTTTTTAAATTACTACGTTCCCCAACAGTGGCATCCGAGCCTGGTTTTATGCGTAGATGTTATATGCACGAGTAGAACACAAGTGAGTTGTGGGCGATATAAGTCATACTGCTTACCAGCATGTCATACTTTGGTTCGGCGGTATTGTTGGATGAAGCGGCCCGGACCGACATTACGCGTACGCTTACGCGAGACTGGTTCTACGGACGTGCTTTGCACACAGGTGGCTGGCGGGTGTCAGTTTCTCCAACTTTAGTTGAACCGAGTGTGGCTGCGCTCGGTCCTTATGAAGGTTAAAACAACACTAACTTGACAAACTATCGTTGTGGTTTTGATGCGTAGGTAAGAACGGTTCTTGCTCAGCCTGTAGCAGCCACGTAAAACTTGCAACAACAAAGTAGAGGACGTCTAACTTGTGTTTTGCAGGGCATGTTGTGATGTGATATGGTCAAGGCATGATGCTATATTTTATTGTATGAGATGATCATGTTTTGTAACCGAGTTATCGGCAACTGGTAGGAGCCATATGGTTGTCGCTTTATTGTATGCAATGCAATCGCCCTGTAATTGCTTTACTTTATCACTGAGCGGTAGCGATAGTCGTAGAAGCAATAGTTGGCGAGATGACAACGATGCTACGATGGAGACCAAGGTGTCGCGTCGGTGATGATGGTGATCATGACGGTGCTTCGGAGATGGAGATCACAAGCACAAGATGATGATGGCCATATCATATCACTTATATTGATTGCATGTGATGTTTATCTTTTATGCATCTTATTTTGCTTAGATCGATGGTAGCATTATAAGATGATCTCTCACTAAATTTCAAGGTTTAAGTGTTCTCCCTGAGTACGCACCGTTGCGAAAGTTCTTCGTGCTGAGACACCACGTGATGATCGGGTGTGATAGGCTCTACGTTCAAATACAACGGGTGCAAAACAGTTGCACATGCGGAATACTCAGGTTAAACTTGACGAGCCTAGCATATGCAGATATGGCCTCGGAACACTGGAGACTGAAAGGTCGAGCGTGAATCATATAGTAGATATGATCAACATAGTGATGTTCACCATTGAAAACTACTCCATCTCATGTGATGATCGGACATGGTTTAGTTGATTTGGATGACGTGATCATTTAGATGACTAGAGGGATGTCTATCTAAGTGGGAGTTCTTAAGTAATATGATTAATTGAACTTTAATTTATCATGAACTTAGTCCTGGTAGTATTTGCATATCTATGTTGTAGATCAATAGCTCGCGTAGTTGCTCGCCGTTTATGTTTTGATATATTCCTAGAGAAAACTAAGTTGAAAGATGTTAGTAGCAATGATGCGGATTGGATCCGTGATCTGAGGATTATCCTCATTGCTGCACAGAAGAATTATGTCCTTAATGCACCGCTAGGTGACAGAACTATTGCAGGAGCAGATACAGACGTTATGAACGTTTTGACAAAAGCTCGGTATGATGACTACTTGATAGTTTAGTGCACCATGCTTTACGGCTTAGAACCGGTACTTCAAAAATGTTTTGAACGCCACGGAGCATATAAGATGTTCCAAGAGTTGAAATTGGTATTTCATACTCATTCCCGTGTCGAGAGGTATGAGACCTCTGACAGTACTTTGCCTACAAGATGGAGGAGAATAGCTCAACCAGTGAGCATGTGCTTAGATTGTCTGAGTACTACAATTGCTTGAATCAAGTGGGAGTTAATCTTCCAGATAAGATAGTAATTGACAAAGTTCTCTAGTCACTATCAGCAGGTTACTAGAACTTCATGATGAACTATAATATGCAAGGGATGGCGAAAGTAATTCCCGAGCTCTTCGCGATGCTAAAATCAGCGAAGGTAGAAATCAAGAAAAACATCAAGTGTTGATGGTTGACAAGACCACTATAAAAAGGGCAAAGGGAAGAAGGGGAACTTCAAGAAGAACGGCAAGCAAGTTGCTGCTCAAGTGAAGAAGCCCAAGTCTGGACCTAAGCCTGAGACTAAGTGCTTCTACTGCAAAGGGACTGGTCACTAGAAGCGGAACTACCCCAAGTATTTGGCGGATAAGAAGGATGGCAAAGTGAACAAGCTATATTTGATATACATGTTATTGATGTGTACTCTACTAGTGTTTATAGCAACCCCTCGGTATTTGATACTGGTTCAGTTGCTAAGAGTAGTAACTCGAAACGGGAGTTGCAAAATGAACAGAGACTAGTTAAGGGTGAAGTGACGATGTGTGTTGGAAGTGGTTCCAAGATTGATATGATCATCATCACACACTACCTATACTTTCGGGATTAGTGTTGAACCTAAATAAATGTTATTTGGTGTTTGCGTTAAGCATGAATATGATTTGATCATGTTTATCGCAATACATTTATTCATTTAAAATCAGAGAATAATTGTTATTCTGTTTACATGAATAAAACCTTCGATGGTCATACACCCAATGAAAATAGTTTGTTGGATCTCGATCATAGTGATACACATATTCATAATATTGAAGCCAAAAGATGCAAAGTTAATAATGATAGTGCAACTTATTTGTGGCACTGCCGTTTAGGTCATATTGGTGTAAAGCGCATGAAGAAACTCCATGCTGATGGGCTTTTGGAATCACTTGATACTTGCGAACCATGCCTCATGGGCAAGATGACTAAGACTCCGTTCTCCAGAACAATGGAGCAAGCAACAAACTTGTTGGAAATAATACATACTGATGTATATGGTCCGATGAGTGTTGAGGCTCGCGGTGGATATCGTTATTTTCTAACCTTCACAGATGATTTGAGCAGATATGGGTATATCTACTTGATGAAACATAAGTCTGAAACATTTGAAAAGTTCAAAGAATTTCAGGGTGAAGTGGAAAATCATCGTGACATGAAAATAAAGTTTCTACGATTGAATCGCGGAGACGAATATTTGGTTTATGAGTTTGGCCTTCAATTAAAACAATGTGGAATAGTTTCACAAAATCATGCCACCTGGAACACCACAGCATAATGGTGTGTCCGAACGTCATAACCGTACTTTATTAGATATGGTGCAATCTATGATGTCTCTTAACCAATTTACCACTATCGTTTTGGGGTTATGCATTAGAGACATCTGCATTCACGTTAAATAGGGCACCATCTAAATCCGTTGAGACTACACCATATGAACTGTGGTTTGGCAAGAAACCAAGGTTGTCGTTTCTTAAAGTTTGGGGTTACGATGCTTATGTGAAAAAGTTTCATCCTGATAAGCTCAAACCCAAATCGGAGAAATGTGTCTTCATAGGATACCCAAAGGAGACAGTTGGGTACACCTTCTATCACAGATCCGAAGGCAAGACATTCGTTGCTAAGAATGGATCCTTTCTAGAGAAGGAGTTTCTCTTGAAAGAAGTGAGTGGGAGGAAAGTACAACTTGATGAGGTAACTGTACATGCTCCCATAGTGGAAAGTAGTTCATCACAGAAATCTGTTCCTGTGACTCCTACACTAATTAGTGAGGAAGCTAATGATGATGATCATGTAACTTCAGATCAAGTTACTACCGAACCTCGTAGGTCAACCAGAGTAAGATCCGCACCAGAGTGGTACGGTAATCCTGTTCTGGAGGTCATGTTACTTGATCATGACAAACCTACGAACTATGAGGAAGCGATGATGAGCCCAGATTCCGCGAAATGGATTAAGGCCGTGAAATCTGAGATGGGATCCATGTATGAGAACAAAGTGTGGACTTTGGTTGACTTGCCCGATGATCGGCAAGCCATAGAAAATAAATGGATCTTCAAGAGGAAGATGGACACTGATAGTAGTGTTACTATCTACAAAGCTAGAATTGTCGCAAAAGGTTTTTGACAAATTCAAGGTGTTGACTACGATGAGAGTTTCTCACTCGTATCTATGCTTAAAGTCTGTCCGAATCATGTTAGCAATTGCCGCATTTTATGATTATGAAATTTGGCAAATGGATGTAAAGATTACATTCCTGAATGGATTTCTGGAAGAAGAGTTGTATATGATGCAACCTGAAGGTTTTATCGATCCAAAGGATGCTAGCAAAGTGTGCAAGCTCCAGCGATCCATCTATGGACTGGTGCAAGCATCTCTGAGTTGGAATATACACTTTGATGAGTTGATCAGAGCATATAGTTTCATACAGACTTGCGGTGAAGCCTGTATTTACAAGAAAGTGAGTGGGAGCACTACATCATTTCTGATAAGTATATGTGAATGACATATTGTTGATCGGAAATAATATAGAATTTTCTGGAAAGCATAAAGGAGTATTTGAAAGGAGTTTTTCAAAGAAAGACCTCGGTGAAGCTGCTTACATATTGAGCATCAAGATCTATAGAGATAGATCAAGACGCTTGATAAGATTTTTCAATGAGTACATACCTTGACAAAGATTTTGAAGTAGTTCAAAATGGAACGGTCAAAGAAGGAGTTCTTTCCTGTGTTTTAAGGTGTGAAGTTGAGTGAAGACTCAAAACCCGACCACGGCAGAAAATAGAAAGAGAATGAAAAGTCATTCCCTATGCCTCAGTCATAGGTTCTATAAAGTATGCTGCTGTGTACCAGATCTATTGTATACCCTACATTGAGTTTGGCAAGGGAGTACAATAGTGATCTTGGAGTAGATCACTGGACAACGGTCAAAATTATCCTTAGTGGAATAAGGATATGTTTCTCGATTATGGAGGTGCCAAAAGGTTCATCGTAAAAGGTTACGTCGATGCAAGTTTTGACACTGATCCAGATGACTCTAAGTCTCAATCTGGATACATATTGAAAGTGGGAGCAATTAGCTAGAGTAGCTCCGTGCGGAGCATTGTTGACATAGAAATTTGCAAAATACATACAGATCTGAATTTGGCAGACCCATTGACTAAACTTCTCTCATAAGCAAAACATGATCACACCTTAGTACTTTTTGGGTGTTAATCACATAGTGATGTGAACTAGATTATTGACTCTAGTAAACCATTTGGGTGTTGGTCAAATGACGATGTGAACTATGGGTGTTAATCACATGGTGATGTGAACTATTGATGTTAAATCACATGGCGATGTGATCTAGATTATTGACTCTAGTGCAAGTGGGAGACTGAAGGAAATATGCCCTAGAGGCAATAATAAAGTTATTATTTATTTCCTTATTTCATGATAAATGTTTATTATTCATGCTAGAATTGTATTAACCGGAAACATAATACACGTGTGAGTACATAGACAAACAAAGTGTCACTAGTATGCCTCTACTTGACTAGCTCGTTGATCAAAGATGGTTATGTTTCCTAGCCATAGACATGAGTTGTCATTTGATTAACAGGGTCACATCATTAGGAGAATGATGTGATTGACTTGACCCATTCCGTTAGCTTAGCACTTGATCGTTTAGTATGTTGCTATTGCTTTCTTCATGACTTATACATGTTCCTATGACTATGAGATTATGCAACTCCCGTTTACCAGAGGAACACTTTGTGTGCTACCAAATGTCACAACGTAACTGGGTGATTATAAAGGTGCTCTACAGGTGTCTCCGAAGGTACTTGTTGGGTTGGCGTATTTCAAGATTAGGATTTGTCACTCCGATTGTCGGAGAGGTATCTCTGGACCCTCTTGGTAATGCACATCACTATAAGCCTTGCAAGCATTGTGACTAATGAGTTAGTTGCGAGATGATGTATTACGGAACGAGTAAAGAGACTTGCCGGTAACGAGATTGAACTAGGTATTGAGATACCGACGATCAAATCTCAGGCAAGTAACATACCGATGACAAAGGGAACAACGTATGTTGTTATGCAGTTTGACTGATAAAGATCTTCGTAGAATATGTAGGAGCCAATATGAGCATCCAGGTTCCGCTATTGGTTATTGACCTGAGATGTGTCTCAGTCATGTCTACATAGTTCTCGAACCCGTAGGGTCCGCACGCTTAAAGTTCTGTGACGATTTGTATTATGAGTTTATGTGTTTTGATGTACCGAAGGTAGTTCGGAATCCCGGATGAGATCAGGGACATGACGAGGAGTCTCGAAATGGTCGAGACGTAAAGATTGATATATTGGACGACTATATTCGGACATCGCAAAGGTTCCCAGTGATTCGGGTATTTTCGGAGTACCGGGGAGTTACAGGAATTCACCGGGAGAAGTATTGGGCCTTATTGGGCCCATACGGGAATAGAGGAGAGAGGCCAAAAGGAAGGAGGCGCGCGCCCCCCCTCTGGTCCGAATTGGACAAGGGGTGCAGCCCCCTTTTCCTTCTCCCTCTCCCCCTCTTTCCTTCTCTCCTACTCCGGAAAGGAAAGGGGAATCCTACTAGGACTTGGGAGTCCTAGTAGGACTCCCCACACTTGGCGCGCCCCCTCTAGGGCCGGCCTCTCCCTCCCTTCTTTATAGACGGGAGCAGGGGGCACCTCTAGATACAACAATTGATCCCTTGGATCGCTTAGCCGTGTGCGGTGCCCCCTCCACCATAGTCCACCTCGATAATATCGTAGCAGTGCTTAGGCGAAGCCCTGCGTCGGTAGATCATCATCATCGTCAGCACGCCGTCGTGCTGACGGAACTCTCCCTCAAAGATCGGCTGGATCGGAGTTCGAGGGACGTCATCAAGCTGAACGTGTGCTGAACTCTGAGGTGTCGTACGTTCGGTACTTGATCGGTCGGATCGTGAAGACGTACGACTACATCAACCATGTTATGCTAACGCTTCCGCTTTCGGTCTACGAGGGTACGTGGACAACACTCTCCCCTCTCGTTGCGATGCATCACCATGATCCTGTGTGTGCGTAGGAATTTTTATTTGAAATTACTACGTTCCCCAACATCCATGCCAAGTTTCATGATTTTCAGGCGTGTTTTGGATTTACACGAATTGAAAAACCAAGTTTCTCAATCTTTCTAGCCGAGCCACGATGCCCAGATGTTTGAATTTCATTCCCATCTCTTGCATAGGACCTAGAAATTCACCCAAGGACACACATGTAGTTTTTCAAACAACTTTGGTGCACTGGAGCCTGTGCTTGTAGTTCAAATTTGAATTATGCACATTAAATGCGCGGAAACTCAATTGATCTATAAAAAAGGACAAATGAACCCAGAATAATTCCAAAATTTAGGACGATACTTATATTTGGTCTAATCTACCAGTGTAAAAAAATTAAGGTGGGAGAAGGCAGTGTACGTATGTCGTTCCGCACACGGAGGTGGCACGTTCCCTCTCGGAGCCACGAGCCTTCTTGACGGAAGCTCCGGTTTGCAAGAAGCTTACACCAAAGCTTGTCCCAATTCGGCCAAAAAATTACCTCAACATGTTGGTGCCATGTCATGACACCATGCCAAGTTTCATGATTTTCAGGCGTGTTTTGGATTTACAGGAATTAAAAAAGCAAGTTTCTCAATCTTTCCGGCCGAGCCACGACGCCCAGATGTTTGAATTTCATTCCCATCTCTTGCATAGGACCTAGAAATTCACCCAAGGACACACATGTGGTTTTTCAAACAACTTTGGTGCACTAGAGCCAGTGCTTGTAGTTCAAATTTGAATTATGCACATCAAATGCACATAAACTCAATTAATGTATAAAAAGGCCAAACAAACCCGAAATAATTCCAAAATTTAGCACGATACTTATATTTGGTCTAATCTGCGTGTGTAAAAAAATTAAGGCGGGAGAAGGCAGTGTACGTATGTCATTTCGCACACAGAGGTGGCACGTTCTCTCGGAACCATGAGCCTTCTTGAGGGAAGCTCCGGTTTGCAAGAAGTTTACACCAAAGCTTGTCCCAATTCGGACAAAAAAATTACTGCAACATGTTGGTGCCATGTCATGACACCATGCCAAGCTCATGATTTTCACGCATGTTTTGGATTTACAGGAATTAAAAAAGCAAGTTTCTCAATCTTTCCGGGCGAGCCACGACGCCCAGATGTTTGAATTTCATTCCCATCTCTTGCATAGGACCTAGAAATTCACCCAAGGACACACATGTGGTTTTTCAAACAACTTTGGTGCACTGGAGCATGTGCTTGTCGTTCAAATTTGAATTATGCACATTAAATGCGCATAAACTCAATTAATGCATAAAAATGGCCAAAAGAACCCGGAATAATTCCAAAATTTAGCACGATACTTCTATTTGGTCTAATCTGCCTGTGTAAAAAAATAAAGGCGGGAGAAGGTAGTGTATGTATGTCGTTTCGCACACGGAGGTGGCACGTTCCCACTCGGAACCACGAGCCTTCTTGACGGAAGCTCCGGTTTGCAAGAAGCTTACACCAAAGCTTGTCCCAATTCGGCCAAAAAAATTACCGCAACATGTTGGTGCCATGTCATGACACCATGCCAAGTTTCATGATTTTCAGGCGTGTTTTGGATTTACAGGAATTAAAAAACCAAGTTTCTCAATCTTTTCGGGCGAGCCACGACGCCCAGATGTTTGAATTTCATTCCCATCTCTTGCATAAGACCTAGAAATTCACCCAAGGACACACATGTGGTTTTTCAAACAACTTTGGTGCACTGGAGCCTGTGCTTGTAGTTCAAATTTGAATTATGCACATTAAATGCGCATAAACTCAATTAATGCATAAAAATGGCCAAACGAACCCGAAATAATTCCAAAATTTAGCACGATACTTCTATTTGGTCTAATCTGCCTATGTAAAAAAATTAAGGCGGGGAAGGCAGTGTACGTATGTCATTTCGCACACGGAGGTGGCACGTTCCCTCTCGGAAGCACGAGCCTTCTTGACGGAAGATGCGTTGCAAGAAGCTTACACCAAAGCTTGTCCCAATTCAGCTAAAAAAATTACCACAGCATGTTGGTGCCATGTCATGACACCATGCCAAGTTTCATGATTTTCAGGCGTGTTTTGGATTTACAGGAATTAAAAAACCAAGTTTCTCAATCTTTTCGGGCGAGCCACGACGCCCAGATGTTTGAATTTCATTCCCATCTCTTGCATAAGACCTAGAAATTCACCCAAGGACACACATGTGGTTTTCAAAAAACTTTGGTGCACTGGAGCCTGTGCTTGTAGTTCAAATTTGAATTATGCACATTAAATGCGCATAAACTCAATTAATGCATAAAAATGGCCAAACGAACCCGGAATAATTCCAAAATTTAGCATGATACTTCTATTTGGTCTAATCTGCCTATGTAAAAAAATTAAGGCGGGGAAGGCAGTGTACGTATGTCATTTCGCACACGGAGGTGGCACGTTCCCTCTCGGAAGCACGAGCCTTCTTGACGGAAGCTCCGGTTTGCAAGAAGCTTACACCAAAGCTTGTCCCAATTCAGCTAAAAAAATTACCACAGCATGTTGGTGCCATGTCATGACACCATGCCAAGTTTCATGATTTTCAGGCGTGTTTTGGATTTACAGGAATTAAAAAACCAAGTTTCTCAATCTTTTCGGGTGAGCCACGACGCCCAGATGTTTGAATTTCATTCCCATCTCTTGCATAAGACCTAGAAATTCACCCAAGGACACACATGTGGTTTTCAAACAACTTTGGTGCACTGGAGCCTGTGCTTGTAGTTCAAATTTGAATTATGCACATTAAATGCGCATAAACTCAATTAATGCATAAAAATGGCCAAACGAACCCGGAATAATTCCAAAATTTAGCACGATACTTCTATTTGGTCTAATCTGCCTATGTAAAAAAATTAAGGCGGGGAAGGCAGTGTACGTATGTCATTTCGCACACGGAGGTGGCACGTTCCCTCTCGGAAGCACGAGCCTTCTTGACGGAAGCTCCGGTTTGCAAGAAGCTTACACCAAAGCTTGTCCCAATTCAGCTAAAAAAATTACCACAGCATGTTGGTGCCATGTCATGACACCATGCCAAGTTTCATGATTTTCAGGCGTGTTTTGGATTTACAGGAATTAAAAAACCAAGTTTCTCAATCTTTTCGGGCGAGCCACGACGCCCAGATGTTTGAATTTCATTCCCATCTCTTGCATAAGACCTAGAAATTCACCCAAGGACACACATGTGGTTTTCAAACAACTTTGGTGCACTGGAGCCTGTGCTTGTAGTTCAAATTTGAATTATGCACATTAAATGCGCATAAACTCAATTAATGCATAAAAATGGCCAAACGAACCCGGAATAATTCCAAAATTTAGCACGATACTTCTATTTGGTCTAATCTGCCTATGTAAAAAAATTAAGGCGGGGAAGGCAGTGTACGTATGTCATTTCGCACACGGAGGTGGCACGTTCCCTCTCGGAAGCATGAGCCTTCTTGACGGAAGCTCCGGTTTGCAAGAAGCTTACACCAAAGCTTGTCCCAATTCGGCCAAAAAATCTACTCAAACATGTTGGTGCCATGTCATGACGCCATGCCAAGTTCATGATTTTTAGCCATGTTTTGGATTTACAGGAATTAAAAAACCAAGTTTCTCAATCATTCCGGCCGAGCCACGACGCCTAGATGTTTGAATTTCATTCCCATTTCTTGCATGGGACCTATAAATTCACCCAAAGACACACATGTGATTTTTCAACAAACTTTGGTGCATTGGAGCATGTGCTTGTAGTTCAAATTTGAATTATGCACATTAAATGCCCAGAAACTCAATTAATGCATAAAAATGCCAAACAAACCCGGAATAATTTCAAATTTAGACACGACACTCATGTACTAGTTGCATGTTCACTGTACGTAAATGTTCTAGCAATTCAAACACCATCCTTTCCCTCCGTAACACCATTTTGTCTTTAAAAACATAATGAAAAAAATCAGGTATACCACAAACAGTTTACTAGAAAGAATCGTGTGGGATGCGATATAAAATATCTTGGCGCACCGTCTTGTCTGGCTTACGCAGGAAGCTTCGTCGTCTACAGTCCACCGCCCCCGCTTGAACCACACTTGCGCGCCAGTTTCTCACGGCACCGAGCGAATTTTTTTGCCACCGCGGAAATATCTATCTCCCCGCCCCGTCCCTCCTACCAAAAGCCACATTTCCACTATTCCTCCTTGCTTTCCAAGTTCAAACCTTCACTGCTGCTTACTGGCAGCTCAGCCTCCTCGCCGGCGACCCTTCTTCTTGCAGCGCCGCCTCCTCGCCGGCTACCCTTCTTGCAGCATCGCCTCCTCGCCGGCTACCCTTCTTCTTGCAGCACCGCCTCCTCGCCGGCGACCCTTCTTCTTGCAGCGCCGCCTCCTCGTCGGCAACCCTTCTTCTTGCTGCGCGGCCTCCTCGCCGCCGACCCTTCTTCTTGCCGCGTGGCCTCGTCGATATGGTCAGGTAATCCACACCCCACCCACACCATCCTCCTCCTTTCCCGTCCCACATGCCCCGACTGACGGAGCAACACCTTCCACCGAAATCACTGCCCCCTACTCCAATTAAGTGCCGCCCACAGTCATTTTGCATGCAGTATAACATGGAGCTTAGTAGCATGCGCCCGCACGCGCGAACGAGGTCGCTATGGCTGCCATGCGTGTCAACCGCCAGATCTTGGAGGAGCACCTCGTCTTCGAGGCCACCGTCCACACCGCCACGTGGTTGTCTACTTTAAAATAAAGTTCGTGATGTTTTCTCGAGGCCACCGCCAGTGCCTTCTAGTGATTTGTCCTCTGTAATGTTAATATGCAATCTGATGTTCAGTTAACAGTTTGGTCCTTTGAAATGTAATGTTCAGTTAACACTTTGGTCCAACAATTGCTACATTTTGTAGTACTGTTCTCAAGCATTCTTTGTTTTGTTAACTGTCTTATCTTCTCATACATGTTTTTATTCTGCAATGTCGTGCTCGGTTAACTATTTTGGTTCATTTGGTCTGCTGTCCATTTAACTGTTTGGTTCAGTTCTACAATTTGATTTTCATTTGCTGTGGGTACAATTTTGTATTGTTATGCATGTGACACCAATCGAATTTGGCTGTACTCAATACAGATAGTATGGCAACTCTCAGTTAACCTGATCAAGATCTTCCTTATGTGTGTTGCAGGGAAACAATGGGAGACATTGCAGTTTACCATCGAGATTTGTTCAAGCAGGGTCCTTTGGCTAATAGCACATTATTGTGCAGTTGCAGGAATCATTCTAATATTTAGGTTTCTTACAATTTGGTCTTGCACATATAGGTCCTGCTGTCAGAGGCTTAGACCCACTGTTCGACCCATTTTGCATATGGGGAAATGAGATGTCCATGAATATCAGTCAAGTCAAGAAACTCAGAAAGATTGTTAGGATGAAGAAACTTGCGACGAATAATAGCAAGATCTTTGTTTGCACAATGAAGAAGACATCAGTCAACTACAGGATGGTGCCAACTCTTTTACCTTGTTTTTACCCCTTGCGCCATTTCAAAATTTACAACAACGATTTATGCATAGCTTTGTTTTCAATACTTTTCAAAGCAGTTCACTGATGATTACCTCTCAAACCACCTGCATGGTCAATAGGCGAGGAAGGTATTCATTCAACACCCATGGTACAATATACAAGTCTTGCTGAAGAGGACGAAGGTTGGGCGGGCAATTATCCATAGCCACTGGCCTAAAGTTGCAAGGACATTCAACATCACTGAAGGATCAATATTTGCCTTCCGCTTTTGCAGTTTCCCAGATGAGATTCATCTGTCTATTTACCGTGTATGATGCTACTTTCCAAAGGTTTTTGATGCTGCATGTGAAACTTGGTGCTATTGTGTAATGGCGTAACTAAGTGCCGAAGCTATCTGATGTAATTTGATTATGAAATTCTGGTTGCTTTTATACGGATATGAAATATCTGGCGTGTTTTATAAGAAATATCAGTTCGATTAGTACATGGATTATCCATAATAGGCTAATTACCCTGCTTATTGGGGTTTTCTATTGCAAACGGTTACTCAAACAGCACTGTGGGCGATGAACTCAAACAACCCGCACGGTTTCTAGAAAGTAGGCGTGTTCGATCAACTAACAATCACACACGGCTTCCGGCAGCGAACTGTTTGCGTTAGGTCACCTTGCACAAACGTTTCCACACAAAGAACTATGTGGGATGTACATACCTACGGAAATGATTTTTTGGGATTCATCATGTGGGATGTACATACCTGCGGAAATGATTTCTGGGATTCACCGTGTGGCATGTACATACCTACGGAAATGATTTCTGGGATTCACCGTGTGGGATGTACATACCTACGGAAATGATTTCTGGGATTCACCGTGTGGGATGTACATACCTACGGAAATGATTTCTGGGATTCACCATGTGGGATGTACATACCTACGAAAATGATTGGGTTTCGATGCCTCACCCGATCGCACAGGCCCCAGCCTGGGTCCCAGGAGGGCCTATCCCCGACGATTTCTAGGTCGTGTGGGAAGGACCCCCCTATCGCCCACACTCACTTGGTGACGGTTCCAAATGCCATCGCGGAAAGGGGTTAAAACCATTTGTTTAGCACGTCGCTGTACCAGTGAGGTGGCATGAGTTGCGAAACTATTCCACATTGTATCAAATGAAGACCAAACTCGTAACTCAAATATTCGTCTCCGCGATCTGATCGTAGAAACTTTATTTTCTTGTTACGATGATTTTCCACTTCACTTTGAAATTCTTTGAACTTTCCAAATGTTTCAGACTTATGTTTCATCAAGTAGATATACCCATATCTGCTCAAATCATCTGTGAAGGTCAGAAAATAATGATACCCGTCGCGAGCCTCAACACTCATCGGACCGTATACATCAGTATGTATTATTTCCAATAAGTCAGTTGCTCGCTCCATTGTTCCGGAGAACGGAGTCTTAGTCATCTTGCCCATAAGGCATGGTTCGCAAGCATCAAGTGATTCATAATCAAGTGATTCCAAAAGCCCATCTGAATGGAGTTTCTTCATGCGTTTTACACCAATATGACCTAAACGGCAGGGCCACAAATAAGTTGTACTATCATTATTAACTTTGAATCTTTTGGCTTCAATATTATGAATATCTGTATCACTACGATCGAGATTAAATAAACCATTTATATTGAGTGTATGACCATAGAAGGTTTTATTCATGTAAATAGAACAACAATTATTCTTTGACTTAAATGAATAATCGTATTGCAATAAACATGATCCAATGATATTCATGCTCAACGCAAACACGAAATAACATCTATTTTAGGTTCAACACTAATCCCGAAGGTAAAGGGAGTGTGCGATGGTGATCTTATCAACCTTGGAATCACTTCCAACACACATCATCACCTCACCCTTAACTAGTATCTGTTTATTTTGTAACTCCCGTTTCGAGTTACTACTCTTAGCAACTGAACCAGTATCAAATACCGAGGGGTTGCTATAAACACTAGTAAAGTACACATCAATAACATGTATATCCAATATACTTTTGTTCACTTTGCCATCCTTCTTATCCGCTAAGTATCTAGGGCAGTTCCACTTCCAGTTACCATTTCCTTTGCAGTAGAAACACTCAGTTTCAGGCTTGGGTCTAGCTTTGGGCTTTTTCATGGGAGTGGCAACTTTCTTGTCATTCCTTTTGAAGTTTCCCTTTCTTTCCCTTGCCCTTTATCTTGAAACTAGTGGTCTTGTAAACCATCAACATTGATACTTTTTCTTGATTTCTACCTTCGCCGATTTCAGCATTGCGAAGTGCTTGGGAATCATTTCCTTTATCCCTTGCATATTATAGTTCATCACGAAGTTCTAGTAACTTGGTGATAGTGACTAGAGAACTCTGTCAATCACTATCTTATCGGGAAGATTAACTCCCACTTGATTCAAGTTATTGTAGTACTCAGACATTCTGAGCACATGCTCACTCATTGAGCTATTCTCCTCCATCTTGTAGGCAAAGTACTTGTTAGAGGTCTCATACCTCTCGACATGGGCATGAGACTGAAATATCAATTTCATCTCTTGGAATCTCATATGCTCCGTGGTGTTCAAAACATTTTTGAACTCCTGGTTCTAAGCCATAAAGCATGGTGCACTAAACTATCAAGTAGTCATCATACCGAGCTTTATCAAATGTTCATAACGTCTACATCTGCTCCTGCAATAGGGCTGTCACCTAGCGGTGCATCAAGGACATAATTCTTCTGTGCAGCAATGAGGATTATCCTCAGATCACGGACCAAGTCCGCATCATTGCTACTATCATCTTTCAACTTATTTTTCTCTAGGAACATATAAAAAATAAACGGGGAGCTACATTGCGAGCTATTGATCTACAACATACTTATGCAAATACTATCAGGACTAAGTTCATGATAAATTAAAGTTCAATTAATCATATTACTTAAGAACTCCCACTTAGATAGACATCCCTCTAGGCATCTAAATGATCATGTGATCCATATCAACTAAACCATGTCCGATCATCACGTGAGATGGAGTAGTTTTCAATGGTGAACATCACTATGTTGATCATATCTACTATATGATTCATGTTCAACCTTTCGGTCTTAGTGTTCCGAAGCCATATCTACATATGTTAGGCTCGTCAAGTTTAACCTAAGTATTCTGCGTGTGCAAAACTGTCTTGCACCCGTTGTATGTGAACGTGGAGCTTATCACACCCGATCATCACGTGGTGTCTCAGCACGAAGAACTGTCGCAACGGTGCATACTCAGGGAGAACACTTATACCTTAAAATTTAGTGAGAGATCATCTTATAATGCTACCACCGTACTAAGCAAAATAAGATGCATAAAATATAAACATCACATGCAATCAAAATAAGTGATATGATATGGCCATCATCATCTTGTGCCTTTGATCTCCATCTCCAAAGCACCGCCATGATCACCATCGTCACCGGCTTCACACCTTGATCTCCATCGAAGCATCGTTGTCGTCTCGCCAACTATTGCTTCTACGACTATCGCTACCGCTTAGTGATAAAGTAAAGCAATTACATGGCGAATGCATTTCATACAATAAAGCAACAACCATAAGGCTCCTGCCAGTTGTCAATAACTTTTACAAAACATGATCATCTCTGATACGTCTCCAACGTATCTATAATTTATGAAGTATTCATGCTATTATATTATCTGTTTTGGATGTTTATGGGCTTTACAAAACACTTCTATATTATTTTTGGGACTAACCTATTAACCGGAGGCCCAACCCAAATTGTTGTTTTCTTGCCTATTTCAGTGTTTCGAAGTAAAGGAATATCAAACGGAGTCCAAACGGAATGAAACCTTCGGGAGAGTTATTTTTGGAACGGAAGCAATCCAAGGGACTTGGAGTAGACGTCAGGGAAGCTTCAAGGAAGCCACGAGGCAGGGAGGCGCGCCCTACCCCCTGGGCGCGCCCCAACCCTCGTGGGCCCCTCGTGGCTCCCCTGACCGACTTCTTTCGCCTATATATGTCCATATACCCTAAAAACATCGGGGAGCACAATAGATCGGGAGTTCCGCCGCTGCAAGCCTCTGTAGCAACCAAAAACCAATCGGAACCCTGTTTCGGCACCGTGCCAGAGGGAGGATCCCTCACCGGTGGCCATCTTCATCATCCCGGCGCTCTCCATGACGAGGAGGGAGTAGTTCACCCTCGGGGCTGAGGGTAGTACCAGTAGCTATGTGTTTGATCTCTCCCTCTCGTTTTCTTCAGGTGGTACGATCTTGATGTATCGCGAGCTTTGCTATTATAGTTGGATCTTATGATGTTTCTCCCCCTCTACTCTCTTGTGATGGATTGAGTTTTCCCTTTGAAGTTATCTTATCGGATTGAGTCTTTAAGGATTTGAGAACACTTGATGTATGTCTTGCATGTGCTTATCTGTGGTGACAATGGGATATCACGTGATCTACTTGATGTATGTTTTGGTGATCAACTTGCGGGTTTCGTGACCTCATGAACTTATGCATAGGGGTTGGCACACATTTTCGTCTTGACTCTCCAGTAGAAACTTTGGGGCACTCTTTGAAGTTCTTTGTGTTGGTTGAATAGAGGAATCTGAGATTGTGTGATGCATATCGTGTAATCATACCCACAGATACTTGAGGTGACATTGGAGTATCTAGGTGACATTAGGGTTTTGGTTGATTTGTGTCTTAAGGTGTTATTCTAGTACGAAATCTATGATAGGTCGAACAGAAAGAATAGCTTCGTGTTATTTTACTACAGACTCTTGAATAGATCGATCAGAAAGGATAACTTTGAGGTGGTTTCGTACCCTACAATAATCTCTTCGTTTGTTCTCCGCTATTAGTGACTTTGGAGTGACTCTTTGTTGCATGTTGAGGGATAGTTATATGATCCAATTATGTTATTATTGTTGAGAGAACTTGCACTAGTGAAAGTATGAACCCTAGGCCTTGTTTCCTAGCATTGCAATACCGTTTACGCTCACTTTACCACTTGCTACCTTGCTGTTTTTATATTTTCAGATTACAAAAACCTATATCTACCATCCATATTGCACTTGTATCACCATCTCTTCGCCGAACTAGTGCACCTATACAATTTACCATTGTATTGGGTGTGTTGGGGACACAAGAGACTCTTTGTTATTTAGTTGCAGGGTTGTTTGAGAGAGACCATCTTCATCCTACACCTCCCACGGATTGATAAACCTTAGGTCATCCACTTGAGGGAAATTTGCTACTGTCCTACAAACCTCTGCACTTGGAGGCCCAACAACGTCTACAAGGAGAAGGTTGCGTAGTAGACATCAGGCTCTTTTTTGGCGCCGTTGCCGGGGAGATGAGTGCTTGAAGGTATATCTTTAGATCTTGCAATCAAATCTTTTTGTTTCTTGTTTTATCACTAGTTTAGTCTATAAAAGAGAACTACAAAAAATGGAATTGAGGGTGCCTCATATGCTTCATCTTTTTAATGTCTTCCGTGAAAATAAGGATTCTGATAATTGTGCTCGATTGCTAGAGGAAGAATGCATTAAAATGTTTGGCACTAAATCTTTGAATGATGAGCATGATTGCAATGTTGTTAGTATGAATTCTTTGAATACCTATGATGCTAATGATATGCAAAGCCACAAGCTTGGGGATTGATACGTCTCCAACGTATCTATAATTTTTGATTGCTCCATGCTATATTATCTTCTGTTTTGGACATTATTGGGCTTTATTATTCACTTTTATATTATTTTTGGGACTAACCTATTAACCGGAGGCCCAGCCCAGAATTGCTATTTTTTTGCCTATTTCAGAGTTTCACAGAAAAAGAATATCAAACGGAGTCCAAACGGAATGAAACCTTCGGGAACGTGATTTTCAGAACGAACATGATCCAGGAGACTTGGACCCTACGTCAAGGAAGCTTCCAGGAAGCCACGAGGTAGGGGGGCGTGCCTACCCCCTGGGCGCGCCCTCCACCCTCGTGGGCCCCACGTTGCTCCACCGACGTACTTCTTCCTCCTATATATACCTACATACCCCCAAACGATCAGATACGGAGCCAAAAACCTAATTCCACCGCCGCAACCTTATGTACCCACGAGATCTCATCTTGGGGCCTGTTCTGGAGCTCCGCCGAAGGGGGCATCCATCACGGAGGGCTTCTACATCAACACCATAGCCTCTCCGATGAAGTGTGAGTAGTTTACCTTAGACCTTCGGGTCCATAGTTATTAGCTAGATGGCTTCCTCTCTCTTTTTGGATCTCAATACAATGTTCTCCCCCTCTCTCGTGGAGATCTATTCGATGTAATCTTCTTTTGCGGTGTGTTTGTTGAGACCGATGAATTGTGGGTTTATGACCAAGTTTATCTATGGACTATATTTGAATCTTCTGAATTCTTTTATGTATGATTGGTTATCTTTGCAAGTCTCTTCGAATTATCAGTTTGGTTTGGCCTACTAGATTGATCTTTCTTGCAATGGGAGAAGTGCTTAGCTTTGGGTTCAATCTTGCGGCGTCCTTTCCCAGTGACAGTAGGGGCAGCAAGTCACGTATTGTATTGTTGCCATCGAGGATAACAAGATGGGATTTTTATCATATTGCATGAATTTATCCCTCTACATCATGTTATCTTGCTTAAGGCGTTACTCTGTTCTTATGAAATTAATACTCTACAGGCATGCTGGATAGCGGTCGATGTGTGGAGTAATAGTAGTAGATGCAGGCAGGAGTCGGTCTACTTGTCTCGGACGTAATGCCTATATACATGATCATACCTAGATATTCTCATAACTATGCTCAATTCTGTCAATTGCTCAACAGTAATTTGTTCACCCACCGTAAAATACTTATGCTCTTTCGAGAAGCCACTAGTGAAACCTATGGCCCCCGGGTCTACCTTCATCATATTAATCTTCCAGCACTTAGCTATTTCTGTTGCCTTTTATTTTACTTTGCATCTTTATCACAAAAATACCAAAAATATTATCCTATCATATCTATCAGATCTCACTCTCGTAAGTGACCGTGTAGGGATTGACAACCCCTTATCGCGTTGGTTGCGAGGATTTATTTGTTTGTGTAGGTGCGAGGGACTCGCGTGTAGCCTCCTACTGGATTGATACCTTGGTTCTCAAAAACTGAGGGAAATACTTACGCTACTTTGCTGCATCACCCTTTCCTCTTCAAGGGAAAACCAACACAGTGCTCAAGAGGTAGCAAGAAGGATTTCTGGCGCCGTTGCCGGGGAGGTCTACGCAAAAGTCAACATACCAAGTACCCATCACAAACCCTTATCTCCCGCATTACATATTTTGCCATTTGCCTCTTGTTTTCCTCTCCCCCACTTCACCCTTGAGTTTTATTCGCCCTCTCTTTTCCGTTCGCCTCTTTTTCACTTGCTTCTTGTTTGCTCATGTGTTGGATTGCTTGTTTGTCACGATGGCTCTACCTAGATTTGGTGATCTTCACCTTAAAAGGTTAGAAGAGATCGAAAGCAACGTCAGGAGTTTTATGGTTTTGCAATTTGAGCATAATAATTTCTTCAGAAACGAGCTTAAGGAACAAAAAAGCTTTATGAGTTATATGAATAAAGAGCAAGATGATATGTCTAAAGAATTTGATGGTTTGAGATCCCAAATTGCTCGTCTTGAAAAGTTGATAGCTGAAATATCGGATAAGCAGGCTACCTTAGTTAATAAGATGGCCGCTAAACCAGATTTTTATGAAAATAAAGATGAAGATCTAAAAGTTATTGATGTCTCCCCTATTAAATCTTTGTTTTGCAATATGAATCTTGATAATGATGGGACTGAATATGATCCACCTTTACCTAGAAGGCGTTCCAAAAATTTGGAGTTTTTAGATCTTGATGCTAAAATTGATAAAAGTGGGATTGAAGAGAACAAAACTCTAGATATTAATAAACCCACTATTTTGGATTTCAAGGAATTTAATTATGATAATTTCTCTTTGATAGATTGTATTTCCTTGTTACAATCCGTGCTAAATTCTCCTCATACTTATAGTCAAAATAAAGCTTTTACCAAACATATCGTTGATGCTTTGATGCAATCTTATGAAGAAAAACTTGAGTTGGAAGTTTCTATCCCTAGAAAACTTTATGATGAGTGGGAACCTACTATTAAAATTAAGATTAAAGATCATGAATGCTATGCTTTGTGTGATTTTGGTGCTAGTGTCTCCACGATTCCAAAAACTTTGTGAGATTTGCTAGGTTTCCGTGATTTTGATGATTGCTCTTTAAACTTGCACCTTGCGGATTTCACTATTAAAAAAACTATGGGAAGAATTAATGATGTTCTTATTGTTGCAAATAGGAACTATGTGCCCGTAGATTTTATTGTTCTTGATATAGATTGCAATCCTTCATGTCCTATTATTCTTGGTAGACCTTTCCTTAGAACGATTGGTGCAATTATTGATATGAAGGAAGGGAATATTAGATTCAAATTTCCATTAAATAAAGGCATGGAACACTTCCCTAGGAAAAAAATAAAATTACCTTATGAATCTATCATGAGAGCCACTTATGGATTGCCTACCAAAGATGGCAATACCTAGATCTATCCTTGCCTTTATGCCTAGCTAGGGGCGTTAAACGATAGCGCTTGTTGGGAGACAACCCAATTTTAATTTTTTTAGTTTTTGCTTTTTGCTTCTGTTTAGAAATAAATATTTGTTCTAGCCTCTGGTTAGATGTGTTTTTATGTTTTAATTAGTGTTTGTGCCAAGTTAAACCTATAGGATCTTCTTGGATGATAGTTATTTGATCTTGCAGAAAATTCCAGAAACTTTCTGTTCACGAAAACAATTGTTAAAAATCACCAGAACGTGATAAAATATTGATTCCAATTTATGATGATCAATAAACAAATTGTCTAGGTCTTCCTATTTTGGCTGATGTTTTGGAGTTCCAGAAGTTTGCGTTAGTTACAGATTACTACAGACTGTTCTGTTTTTGACAGATTCTGTTTTTCGTGTGTTGTTTGCTTATTTTGATGATTCTATGGCTAGTAAAAGAGTTTATAAACCATAGAGAAGTTGGAATACAGTAGGTTTAACACCAATATAAATAAATAATGAGTTCATTACAGTACCTTGAAGTGGTCTTTTGTTTTCTTTCGCTAACGGAGCTCACAAGATTTTCTGCTAAGTTTTGTGTTGTGAAGTTTTCAAGTTTTGGGTGAAAGATTTGATGGATTATGGAACAAGGAGTGGCAAGAGCCTAAGCTTGGGGATGCCCATGGCACCACCAAGATAATATAAGGACACCAAAAATCCAAAGCTTGGGGATGCCTCGGAAGCCATCCCCTCTTTCGTCTACTTCCATCGGTAACTTTACTTGGAGCTATATTTTTACTCACCACATGATATGTGTTTTGCTTGGAGCGTCTTGTATGATTTTAGTCTTTGCTTTTTAGTTTACGACAATCATCCTTGCTGTACACACCTTTTGAGAGAGACACACATGATTCGGAAATTATTAGAATACTCTATGTGCTTCACTTATATCTTCTGAGTTATATAGTTTTTGCTCTAGTACTTCACTTATATCTTTTAGAGCACGGTGGTGGATTTGTTTTATAGAAACTATTGATCTCTCATGCTTCACTTAGATTATTTTGAGAGTCTTAAATAGCATGATAATTTGCTTAAAAAATCCTAATATGCTAGGTATTCAAGATTAGTAAAAACTTTCTTATGAGTGTTTTGAATACGAAGAGAAATTTGATGCTTGATGATTGTTTTGAGATATGGAGGTAGTGATATTAAAGTCGTGCTAGTTGAGTAGTTGTGAATTTGAGAAATACTTGTGTTGAAGTTTGCAAGTCCCGTAGCATGCACGTATGGTAAATGTTATGTAACAAATTTGAAACATGAGGTGTTCTTTGATTGTCCTCCTTATGAGTGGCGGTCGGGGACGAGCGATGGTCTTTTCCTACCAATCTATCCCCCTAGGAGCATGCGCGTAGTGCTTGGTTTTTGATGACTTGTAGATTTTTGCAATAAGTATGTGAGTTCTTTATGACTAATGTCGAGTCCATGGATTATATGCACTCTCACCTTTCCACCATTGCTAGCCTCTTCGGTACCGTGCATTGCCCTTTCTCACATTGAGAGTTGGCGCAAACTTCACCGGTGCATCCAAACCCCGTGATATGATACGCTCTTCCACACATAAACCTCCTTATATATTCCTCAAAACAGCCACCATACCTACCTATTATGGCATTTCCATAGCCATTCCGAGATATATTTCCATGCAACTTTCCACCATTCCGTTTATCATGACACGTTCATCATTGTCATATTGATTTGCATGATCATGTAGTTGACATAGTATTTCTGGCAAAGCCACCGTCCATAATTCTTTCATACATGTCACTCTTGGTTCATTGCATATCCCGGTACACCGCCGGAGGCATTCATATAGAGTCATACTTTGTTCTAGTATCGAGTTGTAATCATTGAGTTGTAAATAAATAGAAGTGTGATGATCATCATTTTCTAGAGCATTGTCCCAAGTGAGGAATAAAAAAAAGAGAGAAAGGCCATAAAAAAAGGCGAAGGCCCAAAAAAAATGAGAGAAAAAGAGAGAAGGGACAATGTTACTATCCTCTTACCACACTTGTGCTTCAAAGTAGCACCATAATCTTCATGATAGAGAGTCTCTTGTTTTGTCACTTTCATATACTAGTGGGAATTTTTCATTATAGAAATTGGCTTGTATATTCCAACAATGGGCCTCCTCAAGTGCCCTAGGTCTTCGTGAGCAAGCAAGTTGGATGCACACCCACTTAGTTTCTTTTGTTGAGCTTTCATATATTTATAGCTCTAGTGCATCCGTTGCATGGCAATCCCTACTCCTTGCACTAACATCAATCGATGGGCATCTCCATAGCTCATTGATTAGCCTCGTTGATGTGAGACTTTCTCCTTTTTTGTCTTCTCCACATAACCCCCATCATCATATTCTATTCCACCCATAGTGCTATGTCCATGGCTCACGCTCATGTATTGCGTGAAGGTTGAAAAAGTTTGAGATTACTAACGTATGAAACAATTGCTTGGCTTGTCATCGGGGTTGTGCATGATGAGAGCATTCTTGTGTGACGAAGATGGAGCATGAATAAACTATATGATTTTGTAGGGATGAACTTTCTTTGGCCATGTTATTTTGAGAGGACATAATTGCTTAGTTAGTATGCTTGAAGTATTATTATTTTTATGTCAATATGAACTTTTATCTTGAATCTTTCGCATCTGAATATTCATACCACAATTAAGAAGAATTACATTGAAATTATGTCAAGTAGCATTCTGCATCAAAAATTCTGTTTTTATCATTTACATACTCGAGGACGAGCAGGAATTAAGCTTGGGGATGCTTGATACGTCTCCAACGTATCTATAATTTTTGATTTCTCCATGCTATATTATCTTCTGTTTTGGACATTATTGGGCTTTATTATTCACTTTTATATTATTTATGGGACTAACCTATTAACCGGAGGCCCAACCCAGAATTGCTATTTTTTTTGCCTATTTCAGAGTTTCGCAGAAAAAGAATATCAAACGGAGTCCAAACGGAATGAAACCTTCGAGAACATGATTTTCGGAACGAACATGATCCAGGAGACTTGGACCCTACGTCAAGGAAGCTTCCTGGAAGCCACGAGGTAGGGGGGCGCGCCTACCCCCCTGGGCGTGCTCTCCACCCTCGTGGGCCCCATGTTGCTCCACCGATGTACTCCTTCCTCCTATATATACCTACGTACCCCCAAACGATCAGATACGGAGCCAAAAACCTAATTCCACCACCGCAACCTTCTGTATCCACGATATCCCATCTTGGGGCTTGTTCCGGAGCTCCGCCGGAGGGGGCATCCATCACGGAGGGCTTCTACATCAACAACATAGCCTCTCCGATGAAGTGTGAGTAGTTTACCTCAGACCTTCGGGTCCATAGTTATTAGCTAGATGGCTTCCTCTCTCTTTTTGGATCTCAATACAATGTTCTCCCCCTCTCTCGTGGAGATCTATTCGATGTAATCTTCTTTTGCGGTGTGTTTGTTGAGACCGATGAATTGTGGGTTTATGATCAAGTTTATCTATGAACAATATTTGAATCTTCTGAATTCTTTTATGTATGATTGGTTATCTTTGCAAGTCTCTTTGAATTATCAGTTTGGTTTGGCCTACTAGATTGATCTTTATTGCAATGGGAGAAGTGCTTAGCATTGGGTTCAATCTTGCGGTGTCCTTTCCCAGTGTCAGTAGGGGCAGCAAGGCACGTATTGTATTGTTGCCATCGAGGATAACAAGATGGGGTTTTTATCATATTGCATGAATTTATCCCTCTACATCATGTCATCTTGCTTAAGGCGTTACTCTGTTCTTATGAACTTAATACTCTAGATGCATGCTGGATAGCGGTCGATGTGTGGAGTAATAGTAGTAGATGCAGGCAGGAGTCGGTCTACTTGTCTCGGACGTGATGCCTATATACATGATCATACCTAGATATTCTCATAACTATGCTCAATTCTGTCAATTGCTCAACAGTAATTTGTTCACCCACCGTAAAATACTTATGCTCTTTCGAGAAGCCACTAGTGAAACCTATGGCCCCCGGGTCTATCTTCATCATATAATCTTCCAACACTTAGCTATTTCCGTTGCCTTTTATTTTTCTTTTATTTTACTTTGCATCTTTATCACAAAAATACCAAAAATATTATCCTATCATATCTATTAGATCTCACTCTCGTAAGTGACAGTGTAGGGATTGACAACCCCTTATCGCGTTGGTTGCGAGGATTTATTTGTTTGTGTAGGTGCGAGGGACTCGCGCGTAGCCTCCTAATGGATTGATACCTTGGTTCTCAAAAACTGAGGGAAATACTTACGCTACTTTGCTGCATCACCCTTTCCTCTTCAAGGGAAAACCAACGCAGTGCTCAAGAGGTAGCAGGGATGCTATGTTTGATGAAGATGATATGTTTAGTCCCCCAAGTTTTGATGAGAAAATTTATTATGATGAAAGCATGCCTCCTATTTATGATTATTATTGTGATGACACATATGCTATAAAGAATAAAGATAATCATGAAACTTGTCATCATGATTTTAATTTTCAATTGGATTATGCTTCACATGATAATTATTTTGTTGAGTTTGCTCCCACTACTATTCATGAGAAGAAGTTTGCTCATGTGGAGAGTAGTAAAATTTATATGCTTGTGCATCATGAAAAGAATGCTTTATGTGATGGATATATTGTTGAATTCATTCATGATGGTACTGAAAATTATTATGAGGGAGGAATATATGCTAGTAGGAATTGCAATAATATCAAGTTTCCCCTCTACGTGCTTAAAGTTTTGAAGTTATGCTTATTTTGCCTTCCTGTGCTAGTTGATTATTGTTCCCATAAGTTGTTTGCTCACAAAATCCCTATGCATAGGAAGTTGGTTAGGCTTAAATGTGCTAGTCATATGCTTCATGATGCTCCCGTTATGTTTCAGTTCTTATCCTTTATGTGAGCATCATTGAAATCATCATGCCTAGCTAGAAAGGCATTAAAGAAAAGCGCTTGTTGGGAGACAACCCAATATTTACCCCTACTGCTTTTGTGTGTTCACATGATTAAGCTACTGTAGTAATCATGTTTTATAGCTTTTGTTTCAATAAAGTGCCAAGTAAAACCTATAGGATCTTCTTGGATGATAGTTATTTGATCTTGCTGAAAAAGACAGAAACTTTCTGCTCACGAAAACAATTGTTAAAAATCATCAGAAAGTGATAAAATACTGATTCCAATTGCAGTAGATCAATAATCAAATTATCTAGGTCGTCCTATTTTGGCAGATATTTGTGAGTTCCAGAAGTTTGCGTTTGATACAGATCACTACAGACTGTTCTGTTTTTGACAGATTCTGTTTTCTATGTGTTGTTTGCTTATTTTGATGAATCTATGAGTAGTATCGGAGGGTATGAACTATAGAGAAGTTGGAATACAGTAGATATTACACCAATATGAATTTAGAATGAGTTCACAACAGTACCTAAGTAGTGATTTATTTTCTTATACTAACGGAGCTTACGAGTTTTCTGTTGAGTTTTGTGTTGTGAAGTTTTCAAGTTTTGGGTAAAGATTCGATGGACTATGGAATAAGGAGTGGCAAGAGCCTAATCTTGGGGATTACCAAGGCACCCCAAGGTAATATTCAAGGACAACCAAGAGCCTAAGCTTGGGGATGCCCCGGATGGCATCCCCTCTTTCGTCTTCGTTCATCGGTAACTTTACTTGGGGCTATATTTTTATTCACCACATGATATGTGTTTTGCTTGGAGCGTCATTTTATTTTGTTAGTATTTGCTTGATGTTATTTAGAATAATGTTTTGCATATCTATTTTCAATAAAAATGTCAAGGATAGCCTTTACCATGCTTATTTTGCAAGTATACATGTTGCTCTTTCAAAACAGAAAGTTTATCGCTGTTGCAAAAATTCCCTAGAAAAGCCAGAATATGATAAAATGTTGAAACTTTTTGCATAATAAGCTCTGATAAATTTTCTACAGTGTGGTAGAATTTCATAATGTTTGGAGTTAGGGAAGTATGATGAATCTTGCATTCTTTACAGACTGTACTGTTTTCGCAGATTGCTGTTATGTTTACATTGTTTGCATATGTTTGCTTGTTTAATGATTCTATTTGATGATAGGAGTATTAAATATGCAGAGGCATTTAGTATGCAATGTTGAATAATAATTTTAGTGATTTGTTACAGTAGAAAATGATAAGGTTTTTGCACTGGTTTATACTAACTTATCTCACGAGTTCTTGTTGAGTTTGGTGTGGATGAAGCTTTCGAGATTTAGGAAACCATGATATGAGAGGAATTAAGCAGACACAAAAGCTCAAGCTTGGGGATGCCCAAGGCACCCCAAGATAATATTTCAAGAAATCTCAAGCATCTAAGCTTGGGGATGCCCCGGTAGGCATCCCACCTTTCTTCTTCTTCAACAATTATCGGTTAGTATCGGTTGAGCGTAAGTTTTTGCTTCTTCACATGATGAGTGCTATCCTTGAAATGTCATTTTATTTTCTTTTGTTTTGATTGCCGTATGAATAAAATACCAAGATCTGAAATTCTTAAATGAGAGAGAGTCTTCACATAGCTACATAATTATTTAACTACTCATTGATCTTCACTTATATCTTTTTGGAGTAGTTTGTCATTTACTCGTTTGCTTCACTTATATCCTATGAGCAAATAGTCGAATGATATGAATGTCATAAATCTGAAATTATATATGTTTCATATGCTTATCCCATGGGGAGTAATGACTTCACATATAAGAACTAGAGGTGGTATTTTTTTGAAGGTTAGCAAACATTGTATTGGTCACATGAACAATTCATGAAAGAATATTGAAGGAAGAGAGATTTCACATATAAATATACTATCTTGGACATCTTCTATGATTGTGAGCCCATTAATTATTTTCAAACCTGAGCAAATTAGTTGAAGTTGGACAAGGAAGACAACATAATGAGTTATGCTTGGGTATATTTGTATAGAAGTTATATTGTTATGGATCCTCTAACATGTGGTGCTTGCTATTTAGAATCCTTTGCTAGCCAAAATATCTGTACCAAGCGGGAATACTGGTTGTGCATCCAAATTCCTTGAACCAAGTTTCTTCCACGAGTGTCCATCATATCTACCTATATACGGTATTTACCTGCCGTTCCAAGTAAATTTGCATGTGCCAAACTCTAAACCTTCAAATAATAATCTGTTTTGTATGCCCGAATCGCTCATGTAGTGACTAGGGGCTGTCAGTATCTTCCATGCTAGGTGGGTTATTCTCACGATGAGTGGATTCCGCTCATCATTCACGAGAAAATGGCTGGTAAATGGGATGCCCAGTCCTATGATCAAAAGATAAAAAACAAATTCGCAAATAATTTAAACAAACTCCCCCAGGATTGTTGAAAGTTGGACAGCACCCGTTGTTTCGGACAAGCTGTGGAGTGTGATTGTTGGTGGAGGGGGAGTAAAATCTTTACCTTTCTGTTTGGGAACCGCCTATAATGTATCTAGTATGGAAGATATTGGGAACTCTTGGTCGTTATGTTGACAATGAAAGCATACCTCTCAAAATTATTTTCATCTCTGTTTTAGCTTCGAGCTCTGGCACCTCTGCAAATCCCTGCTTCCCTCTACGAAGGGTCTATCTTTTACTTTTATGCAAGAGTCAATAGTATTCCTTCTCATTCCAACCTACTCTTTAGTTGGCAAGCATCATGTGATGGAAAGATCTAAGCATATATGGCCATTCAAATATATTTGGTCATGAATTATTATTGTTGACAATTATCCATATGATAAATAAGTTGGGAGGTGAAACATTAAGCCCCTATCTTTCTCTGTGTTCGATGGATGCTATTTGTTCTAAAAATATGCTTTGAGTGGCAGCAATCATGGAAGACTATATGATAGTTTAGTATGTGGGATTTGCTAAATCAAAGCTCTTACATAGACCCTTCCTGAAAATAAGATGAATTGCAGTTGTTTGATGAGTGAGAACTGTTTGTTAGTTTTCAAGAAAGTTTATGATCTATACTTTAACATGTGAATAGCTTGTTACTTGATCATGAGAAGCTTTATGATATGAGCTACTATTATGACATATAATTTTTCTAGAAAAGGTGATTGAAATTATCATTGATCAAACTTGTGCACCTGCTAGCATTCACACTTCATAAATTATTTCTTTTATCATTTACCTACTTGAGGACGAGCAGGAATTAAGCTTGGGGATGCTGATACGTCTTCAACGTATCTATAATTTATGAAGTATTCATGCTATTATATTATCTGTTTTGGATGTTTATGGGCTTTACTAAACACTTTTATATTATTTTTGGGACTAACCTATTAACCGGAGGCCCAGCCCAAATTGTTGTTTTCTTGCCTATTTCAGTGTTTCGAAGAAAAGGAATATCAAATGGAGTCCAAACGGAATGAAACCTTCGGGAGAGTTATTTTTGGAATGGAAGGAATCCAGGGGACTTGGAGTAGACGTCAGGGAAGCTTCGAGGAAGCCACGAGGCAGGGAGGCGCGCCCTAACCCCCTGGGCGCGCCCCCACCCTCGTGGCTCCCCTGACCGACTTCTTTCGCCTATATATGTCCATATACCCTAAAAACATCGGGGAGCACAATAGATCGGGAGTCCTGCCGCCGCAAGCCTCTGTAGCCACCAAAAACCAATCGGGACCCTGTTCCGGCACCCTGTCGGAGGGGGGATCCCTCACTGGTGGCCATCTTCATCATCCCGGCGCTCTCCATGACAAGGAGGGAGTGGTTCACCCTCGGGGCTGAGGGTATGTACCAGTAGCTATGTGTTTGATCTCTGTCTCTCGTCTTCTTGAGGTGGTACGATCTTGATGTATCGCGAGTTTTGCTATTATAGTTGGATCTTATGATGTTTTCCCCCCTCTACTCTCTTGTGATGGATTGAGTTTTCCCTTTGAAGTTATCTTATCGGATTGAGTCTTTAAGGATTTGAGAACACTTGATGTATTGATACGTCTCCGTCGTATCTACTTTTCCAAACACTTTTGCCCTTGTTTTGGACTCTAACTTGCATGATTTGAATGGAACTAACCCGGACTGATGCTGTTTTCAGCAGAATTGCCATGGTGTTATTTTTGTGCAGAAACAAAAGTTCTCGGAATGACCTGAAACTTCACGGAGATTATTTTTGGAAATAAGAAAAAATACTGGCGAAAGAATCAAGGCCAGGGGGCCCACACCCTGTCCACGAGGGTGGGGTGTGCGCCTGCCACCCTGGGCGCGCCCCCTGCCTCGTGGGCCCCCTGGTGCTCCACCGACCTCAACCCCAACTCTATATATTCACGTTCGGGGAGAAAAAAATCAAAGAGAAGGATTCATCGCGTTTTACGATATGGAGCCTCCGCCAAGCCCTAAACTCTCTCGGGAGGGCTGATCTGGAGTCTGTTCGGGGCTCCGGAGAGGGGAATCCGTCGCCATCGTCATCATCAACCATCCTCCATCACCAATTTCATGATGCTCACCGCCATGCGTGAGCAATTCCATCGTAGGCTTGCTGGACAGTGATGGGTTGGATGAGATTTATCATGTAGTTGAGCTAGTTTTGTTAGGGTTTGATCCCTAGTATCCACTATGTTCTGAGATTGATATTGCTATGACTTTGCTATGCTTAATGCTTGTCACTAGGGCCCGAGTGCCATGATTTCAGATATGAACCTATTATGTTTTCATGAATATATGTGAGTTCTTGATCCTATCTTGCAAGTCTATAGTCACCTACTAGGAGTTCATGTATTCACTATGTGTTAATGCTTTGGTCCGGTACTCTATTAAAAGATCCCTTAGTTTCCGCTAGGACCCCGCTGCCACGGGAGGGTAGGACAAAAGATGTCATGCAAGTTCTTTTCCATAAGCACGTCTGACTATATTCGGAATACATGCCTACATTACATTGATGAATTGGAGCTACTTCTGTGTCACCCTATGTTATAACTGTTGCATGAATAATCGCATCCGGCATAATTCTCCATCACCGATCCAATGCCTACGAGCTTTACACATATTGTTCTTCGCTTATTTACTTTTCTACTGCTACTGTTACAATCACTAGAAAACCCAAAAATATTACTTTTGCTACCGTTATCACCACTATCATATTACTTTGCTACTAAATACCTTGCTGCAGATATTAAGTTTCCAGGTGTGGTTGAATTGACAACTCAGCTGCTAATACTTGAGAATATTCTTTGGCTCCCATTGTGCCGAATCAATAAATTTGGGTTGAATACTCTACCCTCGAAAACTGTTGCGATCCCCTATACTTGTGGGTTATCAAGACTATTTTTTGGCGCCGTCGCCGGGGAGCATAGCTCTATTCTTTGAGTCACTTCGGATTTATATCTGCTGGTCACTATGAAGAACTTGAAAGACGAGAAAACTAAAATTTATCCCTCAACTACGAGGGGAGGTAAGGAACTGCCATCTAGCTCTGCACTTGATTCACCTTCTGTTTTGAGTAAGCTTGCGACACCTAAACCTGCTTCTGCTATTAATTCTGATATGTCGCATGTTATTGATGACGCCACTTATGCTATGCATGATACTTATGATGAAACTGCTTCTATGCTTGATACTACTATGCCACTTGGTGAATTTCTGGATGAACAACTTGCTAGGGCTAGAGAGAATGAAATTATTGAAACTGATAATATTGATGAAAGTGATGATGAAGATTCTCCCCCTAGATATGAATTGCCAGTTGTGCCTGAGGGCTATGTTATGGATGAAGAAACTGCTAGAGACTTTCTTGCTTGCAATGATAGGAGTGATCTTAAGAAATTATTAGCTAAGCATAAAGAAAAAACTCTGAATGCTAGAATGAAATATGATCCTGCTTATGCTACTTCACCTATTTTTGTTACTGATAAGGATTATGATTTCTCTGTCGACCCTGATATAATTACTTTGGTTGAATCTGATCCTTTCTATGGCTATGAATCTGAAACTGTTGTGGCACATCTTACTAAATTAAATGATATAGCCACCCTGTTCACTAATGATGAGAAAACTCGCTACTATTATATCCTTAAATTATTTCCGTTCTCATTAAAGGGTGATGCTAAGATATGGTTTAGTTCTCTTGATCCTAGTTGTGTGTGTAGTCCCCAGGATATGATTTATTACTTCTCTGCTAAATATTTCCCTGCTCATAAGAAACAAGGTGCTTTAAGTGAAATATATAATTTTGTGGAAATTGAAGAAGAGAGTCTCCCACAACCTTGGGGGAGGCTTCTCTAATTACTTAATGCTTTGCCTGATCATCCTCTCAAGAAAAATGAAATACTTGATATCTTTTATAATGGACTAACCGATGCTTCCAGAGACCACTTGGATAGTTGTGCTGGTTGTGTTTTCAGGGAAAGAACAGTTGATCAAGATGAAATTATCTTGAATAATATGTTGACTAATGAAAACAATTGGACACTTCCTGAACCAACTCCTAAGCCAACTCCGAAGAAAAGGGGTATTCTATTTCTCAGTCCTGGAGATATGAAAGAGGCAAAGAAATCTATGAAGGAAAAAGGTATTAAAGCTGAAGATGTTAAGAATTTACCCCCCCTCATTGAAGAAATACATGGTCTTAATTTACCGCCTGTGGAAGAGACACATGCTCTTGATAACCCAACACAGGTAGTAAAGGTAAATTCTCTCTATAGATATGATAAAGCTGAAATCCCTCATACTAAGTTTGCTAGCCAAAGTTTGGATGAGTTTGATAACTTTATGGTTAAGCAAGAAAACTTCAATGCTTATTTTGGTAGAGAATTAAACCGCAATGCTTATATGATTGAACACTTGAGTGATTATATGTCTATAGTTAAAGGTGAACTTAAACTCATTAGTAAACATGCTTCTATGGTTACCACTCAAGTAGAACAAGTACTTAAACCTCAGAATGATTTGCTCAATGAATTGAATAGTAAGAATAATGACTTTGCTGTTAGAGTTGCAACTAGAGGAGGTAAAGTGACTCAGGAACCTTTGTATCCTGAGGGCCACCCTAAGAGAATTGAGCAGGATTCTCAGAGAAATAATGTTGATACACCTAGTTCTCCTAAAAAGAAGAAAAAGAAGAATGATAGGACTTTGCATGCTTCTAGTGAACCTGTTGTTGACACACCTGAGAATCCCAATGATATTTCTATTTCTGATGCTGAAACACAATCTGGTAATGAACATGAACCTAGTGATAATGTTAATGAAGATGTTCATGTTGATGCTCAACCTAGCAATGATAATGATGTAGAAATTGAACCTGCTGTTGATCTTGATAACCCACAATCAAAGAATCAACGTTATGATAAGAGAGACTTTGTTGCTAGGAAGCACGGTAAGGAAAGAGAACCATGGGTTCAGAAACCCATGCATTTTCCTCCTAAACCATCCAAGAAAAAGGATGATGTGGATTTTGAGCGCTTTGTTGAAATGATTAGACCTATCTTTTTGCGTATGCGTTTGACTGATATGCTCAAAATGAATCCTTATGCTAAGTACATGAAAGAAATTGTTACAAATAAAAGAAAGATACCGGAAGCTGAAATTTCCACCATGATTGCTAATTATACTTTTAAGGGTGGAATACCTAAGAAACTTGGAGATCCAGGAGTACCAACTATACCATGCTCCATTAAAAGAAACTATGTTAAAACTGCTTTATGTGATCTTGGAGCCGGTGTTAGTGTTATGCCTCTCTCTTTATATCGTAGACTTGATTTGAATAAGTTGACACCTAATGAAATATCTTTGCAAATGGCTGATAAATCAACCGCTATACCTATCGGTATTTGTGAGGATGTGCCTGTTGTGGTCGGAAACGTCACTATTTTAACGGACTTTGTTATTCTTGATATTCCCGAGGACGATAGTATGTCGATTATCCTTGGTAGACCCTTTTTGAATACTGCAGGGGCTGTTATTGATTGCAACAAAGGCAATATCACTTTTCATGTTAATGGCAATGAGCATACGGTACACTTTCTGAGGAAACAACCTCAAGTTCACAGTATCAACTCTATTGGAAAAATTCCATCAATTATTTTTGGAGGTTTTGAATTTCCTCTTCCTACTATCAAAAAGAGATATGATATTCTTATTATTGGGGACGTGCATATCCCCGTTGAGGTAACATAGTGTTATTCGAAATTTCTCCGGTTCCATGTTATTCGGAATGAGTTTGTTAACAAGACTTGATCAACCCTGTTAGTGGATTCCTTTTGATGAGCATGAGATGGATGAAGTTAGAAAGCACAGCCTTCTGTACCCTCCTTTTACTTTCTGTTATTTAGATTAAATAAAGCAAAAATACTATATTCTGTCTGTTTTCTGAATTATCCGTGCAATAAAAAATACCCTGAAAATAGAAGTTCTCCAAATGCCCTGAAATTGAAATATGATTTTTTCTGGAATATTTGAGAATATCTGGCACTGAGAACACATCAGGGGGAGCTGTCACCTAGCCATGAGGGTCCAGGGCGCGCCCTCCCCCTGGGCGCGCCCCCTGCCTCATGGGCCCATGGTGGCTCCCCTACACTTATTCCAGCCACTACACACTCCATCCTCCCAAAAAAATCACCAACCAGCTCAAGCACAAGTTCTAGCTCATTTTGCTGCCATTTTCGATCTCCTTGCTCAAAGCACCTCTCACAAAACTGCTTTGGGGGATTGTTCCTTGGTATGTGACTCCTCCAATGGTCCAATTAGTTTTTGTTCTAGTGCTTTATTCATTGCAAATTTTTGCTGCCTAGGTGACCCTGTTCTTGAGCTTGCATGTCAAATTTATATGGTCCCAAGTAGTTCTAATGCATGATATAGTCTCTAGGCACTTGTGGGAGTAATTGCTATCAATTTTGTTGAGTTTGGTTCACTTTTATTTTGAGTTACTAAAAATTTCAGAAATTTTTTAGAGGAAGAAATATGTTTAGGAAAATATACCAAGGTGGTCCTTCAACGAAGCAAGGACCCAGGCTCGCAATACGCGATGCAGACGATGAACCACCGAGGGAAGCTCAAGTGCGGGCTTGTGAATGGCCATCAGAGGACTTTATGGATCGGGCAGGAATCAAGGAAGAATTTAACGCATATGTGCGTAACGCTGATCTTGTGAGCTTCGAGGCAGATAAGTGCCGTCAGTACCACTATCTCACTGATTCTTTTGTGAGAAGGTTTGAATTTTCATCTTCACGCAATTCTCAAACTGTCCGGTTTGATCTTTATGAAAATTCTTATACTATGGACTTAGAGGATTTTAGCACTGCTTGTAAACTCCCGCAATGGGGTAGTCCTAGTGAACCTTGCAAATCTGAATTTAGAGATTTTCTTGCTAGTATAACTGTAGGGGAGTCTAGAGATATAACACAAGCTACCATAGGGAGCATTCATTTTCCTGCTATACATTATTTTGCTCTCTTCATAGGTAGGTGCATAAATGGTAAGGATGAAGCATGTCACATGTGTGTCCCTAACCTCAGTGTTCTCAGGAGTGCTGTATTAGGAGATAAACATTATAATTTGGGAGCCACTGTTGCATGTAGGTTGCATAATAATAGAATTAATGGAGATTTCTTTGGTGGAATTTATGCAACCCGTCTAGCTAATTTTCTTGATATACCCATACGTGGGTATGATATTGAGTTGCCTCTTGTTTATTTAGATTATGAGGCTATGGTTCGTCATCAGTTTGTTGAGAGGAACGATCAGTTCCTCCAGTACTGACTAATCTTTGACAGACGACGCACCTATCACGTCGCTCTCCCTGCCCCTACTTTCTTTGACTTTCAGGCAAAAGGGAGACATGTTATAACCAGGGAGGAGGCGAACGAGTACGAGAGGAGGACTGAGACAGCTCGCCTCCAAGTTGCAGCCCATGATGCAACAGCCGCTGCTTCTCAGTACGACCCCAACTACAACTTTGATCCATGGCCATAGATCAACTTAGGCCAAAAGCCTAAGCTTGGGGGAGTACGTATTTCTCACCGACATTACATTCATGTTCACACACTCATTGCTAGTTGTTGGTGCTTATACTTTTTCACTGTAATATCCATGCTAGTTTATTTTCCTTTTTGTGCTTTCTTCTTGTGTGTTTGAAAAACCTTAACAAAAACCAAAAAAAATTAGTAGTAGCTTTTAGCTAGTTTATTTTCTTGCTGTAGTAGTAATAATTAAAAGAAAACCCAAAAAGATTTCTCATTCTTCTTTTGCTTGTTGGGAGCTTTCCCGTGTAAATAGTTTTACTTCTTTTCTTTTCTTTGGGGGTCGAGAGGAGAAGACCATAATGAAAATCTTGAAGTGGCTCTTATATGCATTATTATTGATTTAACCAAGAGCCCATATTGCCTTGTCTTCTCCTGTTTATTGAATGCCTGCAGATTCTAGCTTAGTCCAATGCACGTGCACTGTTATTATTATCCACATCGTTCGGTCGTGCAAGTGAAAGGCAATAATGACGATATATGATGGACTGATTGAGATGAGAGAAGCTGGTATGAACTTGACCTCTCTTGTTTTTGTAAATATGATTAGTTCATCGTTCCTGATTCAGCCTATTATGAATAAAGATGTTTGCAATGACAATTAGAGATTATAGTTGCTTATGCCATGCTTAATCAGCTAGGAGTTTATAATGGTTTACCTTGCGTGGCAACATGCTATTAAAATTGTTGTGATGTGGTATAGTAGGGTGGTATCCTCCTTTGAATGATTCAAGTGACTTGACTTGGCATATGTTCACACATGTAGTTGAAATAAATCAACATAGCCTCCACGATATTTATGTTCATGGTGGATTATATCCTACTCATGCTTGCACTCAATGTTTATTAATTTTAATGCATGTTCATGACTGTTGTCGCTCTCTAGTTGGTCGCTTCCCAGTCTTTTTCTAGCCTTCACTTGTACTAAGCGGGAATACTGCTTGTGCATCCAATCCCTTAAACCCCAAAGTTATTCCATATGAGTCCACCATACCTTCCTATATGCGGTATCTACCTGCCGTTCCAAGTAAATTTGTATGTGCCAAACTCCAAACCTTCAAATGAAACTATGTTTTGAATGCTCGAATAGCTCATGTATCAACTAGGGTTGTCTGTATCTTCCATGCTATGCGGGTTATTCACAAGAGGAGTGGACTCCGCTCCTCACTCACGAGAAAATGGCTGGTCACCGGGATGCCCACTCCCATGCTTTATGCAAATCAAATCGAAATAATTGCAAACAAAACTCCCCTGGGACTCTTGTTAGTTGGAGGCACTCGTTGTTTCTAGCAAGCCATGGATTGATGCTTGTTGGTGGAGGGGGAGTATAAACTTTATCATTCTGTTTGGGAACCGCCTATAATGTGAGTAGCATGGAAGATATCGAGATCTCTCAGTTGTTATGTTGACAATGAAAGTATACCGCTCAAAATATTATTCATCTCTATTTAAAAATCGAGCTCTGGCACCTCTACAAATCCCTGCTTCCCTCTGCGAAGGGCCTATCTATTTACTTTTATGTTGAGTCATCACCCTCTTATTAAAAAGCACCAGCTAGAGAGCATTTCTATCATTTGCATCCATTACTATTAATTTATATTGAGTACGACTATGACTGGATCTCTTTTCCCATGAATTACAATGTCTAGTCAGTCCTTGATCTTTAAAGGTGCTCTGCATTTATGTTTTGCGGTCTCAGAAAGGGCTAGCGAGATACCATCTTGTTATATCATATCATGATTGTTTTGAGAAAGTGTTGTCATCCAAGATTTATTGTTATTGCTCGCTATTTGATTATGCCATTGATATGAGTAAACATAAGACCTAAGTGTTCTTGTGGATATGGTTAGTTCATAATCTTTACTAAAAACTTGAATGCTGGCTTTACATATTTACAACAACAAGAGCAAACAAAGTTTGTAAAAGTTTTTCTTTATCACTTTCAGTTTGTCAACTGAATTGCGTGAGGACAAGCAAATGTTTAAGCTTGGGGGAGTTGATACGTCTCCGTCGTATCTACTTTTCCAAACACTTTTGCCCTTGTTTTGGACTCTAACTTGCATGATTTGAATGGAACTAACCCGGACTGACACTGTTTTCAGCAGAATTGCCATGGTGTTATTTTTGTGCAGAAACAAAAGTTCTCGGAATGACCTGAAACTTCACGGAGATTATTTTTGGAAATAATAAAAAATACTGGCGAAAGAATCAAGACCAGGGGGCCCACACCCTGTCCACGAGGGCGTGGCGCGCGCCTGCCCCCCTGGGCGTGCCCCGCTGCCTCGTGGGCCCCCTGGTGCTCCACCGACCTCAACTCCAACTCTATATATTCACGTTCGGGGAGAAAAAAATCAGAGAGAAGGATTCATCGCGTTTTACGATATGGAGCCGCCGCCGAGCCCTAAACTCTCTCGGGAGGGCTGATCTGGAGTCTGTTCGGGGCTCCGGAGAGGGGAATCCGTCGCCATCGTCATCATCAACCATGCTCCATCACCAATTTCATGATGCTCACCGCCGTGCGTGAGTAATTCCATCGTAGGCTTGCTGGACGGTGATGGGTTGGATGAGATTTATCATGAATCGAGTTAGTTTTGTTAGGGTTTGATCCCTAGTATCCACTATGTTCTGAGATTGATGTTGCTATGACTTTGCTATGCTTAATGCTTGTCACTAGGGCCCGAGTGCCATGATTTCAGATCTGAACCTATTATGTTTTCATGAATATATGTGAGTTTTTGATCCTATCTTGCAGGCCTATAGTCACCTACTATGTGTTATGATCCGGCAACCCCGAAGTGACAATAATCGGAACCACTCCCGGTGATGACCATAGTTTAAGGAGTTCATGTATTCACTATGTGTTAATGCTTTGGTCCGGTACTCTACTAAAAGGAGGCCTTAATATCCCTTAGTTTCCGCAAGGATCCCGTTGCCATGGGAGGGTAGGACAAAAGATGTCATGCAAGTTCTTTTCCATAAGCACAGATGACTATATTCAGAATACATGCCTACATTACATTGATGAATTGGAGCTAGTTCTGTGTCACCCTATGTTATAACTGTTGCATGAATAATCACATCCGGCATAATTCTCCATCACCGATCCAATGCCTACGAGCTTTACACATATTGATCTTCGCTTATTTACTTTTCTGCTGCTACTGTTACAATCACTACAAAACCCAAAAATATTACTTTTGCTACTGTTATCACTACCATCATATTACTTTGCTACTAAATACCTTGCTGCAGATATTAAGTTTCCAGGTGTGGTTGAATTGACAACTCAGCTGCTAATACTTGAGAATATTCTTTGGCTCCTCTTGTGTCGAATCAATAAATTTGGGTTGAATACTCTACCCTCGAAAACTGTTGTGATCCCCTATACTTGTGGGTTATCATGTATGTCTTGCATGTGCTTATCTGTGGTGACAATGGGATATCAGGTGATCTACTTGATGTATGTTTTGGTGATCAACTTGCGGGTTCCGTGACCTCGTGAACTTATGCATAGGGGTTGTCACACGTTTTCGTCTTGACTCTCCGGTAGAAACTTTGGGGCACTCTTTGAAGTTCTTTGTGTTGGTTGAATAGATGAATCTGAGATTGTGTGATGCATATCGTATAATCATACCCACGGATACTTGAGGTGACATTGGAGTATCTAGGTGACATTAGGGTTTTGGTTGATTTGTGTCTTAAGGTGTTATTCTAGTACGAACTCTATGATAGATCGAACAGAAAGAATAGCTTCGTGTTATTTTACTACGGACTCTTGAATAGATCAATCAGAAAGGATAACTTTGAGGTGGTTTCGTACCCTACAACAATCTCTTCGTTTGTTCTCCGCTATTAGTGACTTTGGAGTGAATCTTTGTTGCATGTTGAGGGACAGTTATATGATCCAATTATGTTATTATTGTTGAGAGAACTTGCACTAGTGAAAGTATGAACCCTAGGCCTTGTTTCCTAGCATTGCAATACCGTTTACGCTCACTTTTACCACTTGCTACCTTGCTGTTTTTATATTTTCAGATTACAAAAACCTATATCTACCATCCATATTGCACTTGTATCACCATCTCTTCGCCGAACTAGTGCACCTATACAATTTACCATTGTATAGGGTGTGTTGGGGACACAAGAGACCCTTTGTTATTTGGTTGCAGGGTTGTTTGAGAGAGACAATCTTCATACTACACCTCCCACGAATTGATAAACCTTAGGTCATGTAACGCCCACGATGCGGCTATATCTCCCACGTGTCGAGGTACGACTTAGAGGCATAACCGCATTGTGGTTTTGTCGCAAGAAGGGTCATCTTCACACAATCCCATGTAATGAACAAGATTGGGATAAAGAGTTGGCTTACAATCGCCACTTCACACAATACATAAATATAAATCATACATCATCCAAAATACACACATAGACCGACTACGGTCAAAATCCAAATGAAAATAAGATAACCCCAAATGCTAGATCCCCGATCGTCCCAACTGGGCTCCACTACTGATCATCAGGAAAAGACACATAGTAACGACCACGTTCCTCATCGAACTCCCACTTGAGATCGATCCCATCATCTACACTGGCATCGTCGGCACCTGCAACTGTTTGGTAGAATCTGCGAGTCACGAGGACTCAGCAATCTCACACCCGCGAGATCAAGACTATTTAAGCTTATAGGAAAGGATGGTGTAGAGAGGTGGAGCTGCAGCAGGCACTAAGCATATATAATGGCTAACATACGCAAAAGAGAGCGAGAAGAGAAGCAACGGAACGGTCGTCATCTAGCAATGACCAAGAAGTGATCCTGAACTCCTACTTACGTCATTCATAACTCAAACCGTGTTCACTTCCCAGACTCCGCCGAGAAGAGACCATCACGGTTACACACGCGGTTGATGTATTTTAATTGGGTCAAGTGACAAGTTCTCTACAATCGGACATTAACAAATTCCCATCTGCCTCATAACCGCGGGCACGGCTTTCGAAAGATAATACCCTGCAGGGGTGTCCCAACTTAGCCCATTATAAGCTCTCACGGTCAACGAAGGATAAACCTTCTCCCAGGAAGACCCGATCAGTCTCGGAATCCTGGTTTACAAGACATTTCGACAATGGTAAAACAAGACCAGCAAAGCTGCCCGATGTGCCGACAAATCCCGATAGGAGCTGCACATATCTCGTTCTCAGGGCACAACGGATGAGCCAGACGTTAGGTTGGCATAGACCCTGGTTGCCCAGGGGGCGCCGGACATCGCCCAGTTTGGGCCAGCACTCGAAGGAGCACTGGTCTGGGGGTTTAAAATAAAGATGACCCTCGGGCTCACGAAAACCCGGGGGAAAAGGCTTAGGTGGCAAATGGTAAAACCAAGGTTGGGCCTTGCTGGAGGAGTTTTATTCAAGGCGAACTGTCAAGGGGGTCCCATAAATCACCTAACCGCCTAAGGAACGCAAACTCAAGGAACATAATACCGGTATGACAGAAACTAGGGCGGCAAGAGTTTTACAAAACACCAGGCATAAGGCCGAGCCTTCCACCCTTTACCAAATATATAGATGCATTAATAAAAATAAGAGATATTGTGATATCCCAACATATCCATGTTCCAACATGGAACCAACTTCAACTTCACCTGCAACTAGCAACACTATAAGAAGGGCTGAGCAAAAGCGGTAACTTAGCCAAACAACAGTTTGCTAGGAAAGGATGGTTAGGGGCTGACATGGCAATATGGGAGGCATGATATAGCAAGTGGTAGGTATCGCAGCATGGCAATAGAGCGAACAACTAGCAAAGAAAAGATAGAAGTGAATTCGAGGGCGGTCATCTTGCCTGCAAGGTTCTCAGAGTTGTCGAGAGCTTGATCCTCATAAGCGTACTCAACAGGTTCCTCGTTCACGAACTCGTCTCCCGGCTCTACCCAAGACAAGAACACAAGCAACGGAACCACAATCAATCACGAGAAATACACAAGGAACATGATGCAAAACATGTATGATATGCGAGATATGATATGCGATGCATATGCGTGCTCCGGGAGGAAAAATGATGAACAAGGCAGTAACTTGGCAAACCAAGCATGCCACTGGAAAGATGGGATGGTTTCGGTCGAAATCGATATAAAGATCACCGGAAACGGATGCACGGTTTGCAAATGGCAAGCAAAACAAGAATGACACGAATCTGCGATTAACAACATGATAGCACTTAGAATGCAACAAGTAACAGTGCTACAGCACTCCAACATAGCAACAAATCATATGGCAGTAATCTACAGGAGATGCTTAACAAAAGATAAACAGTAAGCTACGGCTAGATCACAACATAAAAGGTTCAAACAAGCATGGCAATAGTGCAAAAGATAACAGGTTCACAGACTTGGTGAAATTACTGGACATGACTGAAACAGCATCAGGTAGCAATGTTCAGAGCATGACATCAACATGCTACAGGAACTTAACATAGCAAAACAAGGCATGAAAGTATTCTACTAAATGCATATGACAAAAGTCCCTTATTGACCATAAGCCAAAAAGGACCAGAAGATATGATGGCAACCATGTAAACATAGCAAGTTTCGTTAACAGGTTTCAGACTTAGCAGAAAACAGAGCATGGCAGAAACAATAATATGAAGGCATCTTGGTGAGCTTGATGCACTCGTCACAAAGCAATGCATGACAAAACAAGCATACCTACAGCAAGACGGCATGTTTATGAAGATATCCATGGCAAGAACAAAAGCATAGCGTATATGGATCAACTACAACAAGCTTGGCAAAATTGAATAACACGTAAATAATCTGCCAGAAATATTTTTATAGCAAAAGTAGAGCAAGATTGAGTCATGCTATGGCACTCCATAATTGCAAGCAAAGGCAGTAATGGATCAATTACAACAATATCTACAAAACATCCTTACTGAACATCTCCAAAATATGCATGGATCTCTCTGTAGCATCAACTTTACATGGCAACAAAATAACAGCAGACAGACTTAGAGAAATTACTAAGTCCCTGAAATCAGAAACATTACGGAGCCTAGTTTGCATGCTTGTGCTAGTCACCACAGAGATCACAAAAATACATGGCATACACCTATGTAAAGATGGCATGGTATAAAACAAAACACATGTAGAGCTCATGCCCATAAGATGCACAGATTAAATGCAACAAAAATAACAAATCACCAAGTTCTGCTAAGAACCAGCAGATAACAGCAACTAGCACTCTTGCACTAGAGCTTTTGGCATCAAGATGGACTCAAATGAACATGGTGCAATGGAACAAAATAAAGAGCATCACGAGACGAACACTTCGATATATTACACGCGCGAAACAGAGCTATATGAAGAGAGTTATGATGCGATGAACATGGCAATATACTGTGAGAATATTGGGACTTAGAGATACTTCGGGGAGCTCGGGGTCAACCTTCCGTTGACTGGATCGGATCGGGCTAGGGTTCCCGAGCGGCGGCGCGACTCGCCGGAGAGGAGGCCGGAGGGCTGGCGGCCGATGACGGAGGAGAGAAGGGCTCGGGGAGGCGCGGTGGTCGGCGGGGAAGAGGCGGCGCCGGCGGTGAGCTGCGGTGGCGGCGGCGACGTGCAGGCGGCGAGGCGGCGCGGTGGACGCCGATGAGGCGGCGGGGCCGGCCGGCGCGGGCGCGGCGGAGGAGGCGGAGAGGACGGGCGGCGGGCGCCGGGGAGGCACGGGCCCGGCGGGCTCGCGATGGGCTTCGCGGGATGGCGCGGTACGGGCGGCGGCGGGCGCCACGTGGCAGGCGCCGATTGGGCGAGGGCGGCGGCGGCTTCGTCCGGCCGGCGGCGGACGTGTCCGGCAGCGCGGAGGGATAGGGTTAGGGTTTGGACTGCGGATTATCTCGGGAGGGGTGCAAATATATAGGTAGAGGGAGCTAGGAGACTCCAAACGGAGTGCGGTTTTCGCCCACACAATCGTGATCGAACGACCTAGAGCATGAAAGAGAGTTTGGTGGGTTTTGGGCTGTTTAGAGAGGGGGTTTTGCTGCAACACACAGACGGACATTGCGGTTACCCGGTTAACCGTTGGAGTACCAAACGACCTCCAAATGGAACGAAACTTGACCGGTGATCTTCCGGTGGTATACCAAGGCCACTTGACAAGCCTCAGTCCGTTCCGAGAACGTTCGACACCCGCTCACGAAAGAAAAACAAGAGGGATGCGCCGGAGGAGGTGGGAGCGCCAGATTGCAAAACGGACAGTGAGGAAAATGCTCGGATGCATGAGACGAACACGTATGCAAATGCAATGCACATGATGACATGATATGAAATGCATGACATGAACAAAATGCAAAACGAAAGACAAAACCCGACCACGGAGGGAATATCATAGCACATATCCGAAAATGGCAAGAGTTGGAGTTACAAATATGGAAAGTTACATCCGGGGTGTTACAACACTCCACCACTATGAGAGGATCTCGTCCCGAGATCTAGGACTGAAAGAACTCCGGATATTCGGAACGGAGGTGGTCCTCGCGTTCCCAGGTGGCTTCTCGGTCGGAATGGTGCGACCACTTTACTTTCAGGAATTTGATAGACTTGTTGCGAGTCTTGCGCTCAGTTTCTTCAAGAATAGCAACGGGGTGCTCATGATAAGACAAATCTTCTTGAAGGTCAATCTCTTCGAAGTTGATGGTGCGCTCAGGCGTCTTGAAGCACTTGCGAAGCTGTGACATGTGGAACACATCGTGCACGTTCGCGAAGTTGGAAGGAAGGTCAAGTTGATAGGCGAGGTCGCCTCTTTTGCCACTGATCTTGAAAGGACCCACGTATCTAGGGGCAAGCTTCCCTTTGATACCGAAGCGACGAGTGCCTTTCATTGGAGGGACGCGGAGGTAGACATGGTCTCCGATCTCGAAAGCCACATCACGGTGCTTACTATCATAGTAACTCTTCTGGCGCAATTGCGCGGCTTTGAGATTTTCACGGATGACTTTACACATTTCTTCAGCTTCAGTGATTAAGTCATTGCCAAGAAGTTGGCGTTCACCAGTCTCTGACCAATTGAGAGGAGTACGGCACTTTCTGCCATAGAGAATCTCGAATGGGGCCTTGCCCGAACTCGCTTGGAAGCTGTTGTTGTAGGAGAACTCGGCATATGGAAGGCAATCTTCCCATTTCATGCCAAAGGAAATGACACAAGCCCTGAGCATATCTTCAAGGATTTGATTGACTCGCTCGACTTGGCCACTAGTTTGAGGATGGGAAGCTGTGCTGAAGCGAATATTTGTGCCCATGGCCTTCTGGAAGGAGTCCCAGAACTTAGAGGTGAAGATGCTTCCACGATCTGAAGAAATCAATTGTGGAATGCCGTGCAAAGAGACAATCCTGGAGGTGTATAGCTCTGCCAACTGAGCTGCTGTGATGGATTCTTTTTTTTGGAAGGAAATGAGCCACTTTAGAAAGCTTGTCGATGACAACGAAGATAGCATCATTTCCGCGCTTGGACTTTGGAAAACCAGTCACGAAGTCCATTTCGATATGATCGAACTTCCATTCTGGGATAGCAAGAGGTTGGAGGAGACCAGCTGGTTGTTGGTGTTCTGCTTTCACTCTTTGACAGACATCACATTCATTCATGAATTGAGCGATTTCTCGCTTCATTCGAGTCCAGCAATACGACTGCTTGAGGTCATGGTACATCTTCGTACTTACAGGATGAATGGACAGAAGAGAATTGTGCGCCTCGTTCATTATGACTTTTCTTAGATCACCTTTAGGAACCACAATCCAGTCCTCGAAGAATAAAGTGTCTCTGTCATCAATGCGATATCACTTGTATTTGGAAAGACCCTTGTCGATACCACGTTTCACCTTCTTCACCATGGCATCAAGAAGTTGTGCCTCAGGAATTTGATCTTCCAAAGTAGGAGAGACTATGAGGTTGGCAAGAAAGCCCCGAGGAACAACTTGGAGATTCAGCTTGCGGAAAGCTTCACAAAGATCCGGTTGGAATGGCTTGAGAATTAAGCTGTTGCAATAAGCCTTCCCGCTTAAAGCATCTGCAATGACATTGGCCTTGCCTGGAGTATATTCAATACTCGGATTGTACTCTTGAATCATTTCGACCCATCGAGTCTGCCTGAGGTTGAGGTTGGGCTGAGTGAAGATGTACTTGAGACTCTTGTGATCGGTGAATATGTCCACTTGTCTTCCCAACAAGAGATGTCTCCACGTTATTAATGCATGGACAACTGCCGCCAACTCAAGATCGTGAGTGGGGTAGTTCTTCTCATTGGGCTTCAACTGGCGAGAGGTATAGGCCACAAATTTCTTCTCTTGCATTAACACAGCACCGAGACCTTGGAGAGAAGCATCACAAAAAACTTCAAATGGCTTGGATTCGTCAGGAGGAGTCAAGACAGGAGCTGTGACTAGTTTCTCTTTGAGAGTGTTGAAAGCAACGTCACACTCAGGAGACCAGACATACTTCAGATGCTTCTGGAGGAGGTTGGAAAGAGGCTTTGCAATCTTAGAGAAATTCTCAATGAATCTTCGGCAATAGCTTGCAAGACCAAGAAAACTGCGGAGCTGCTTGACATTCTGAGGAGGTTCCCAATTCACAATTGCGGACACCTTCTCAGGATTAACAGCAATGCCCTTGGCAGAGATGATGTGACCAAGGTAAAGAACTTCATCAAGCCAAAACTCACATTTGGAAAACTTCGCATAGAATTGATACTCTCTGAGCTTGTTGAGCACCAATCGCAAATGTTTGGCATGATCCTTCTTATTCTTGGAGAAGACCAAGATATCATCGAGATACACCAGGACGAATTCATTGGTATAGGGGTTGAAGATGAAATTCATAATCCGAGAGAAGGTTGGAGGAGCATTGACAAGGCCGAAAGACATGACAGTATATTCAAAAGAACCAAAACTTGTTCTGAATGCTGTCTTGGGAATATCTTCTTCACGAATGCGAATTTGATGATAACCCATACGAAGGTCAATCTTGGAGAATACTTTAGCACCTTTGAGTTGCTCGAATAGCTCATTGATGTTGGGAAGTGGATATTTGTTCTTGATTGTCTTCTTGTTCAATGGACGGTAGTCGACACAAAGTTGGTCCGTGCCATCCTTCTTCTGGACAAAAAGAACACCACAACCCCATGGAGAAGAACTCGGTCTGATCAAACCCAGATGCTCTTGTTCATCGAGTTGTTTCTTCAATTCCTTCAGCTCCTTAGGTCCAAGCTTGTATGGACGCTTGCAAACGGGTTCAGTGCCTGGCTCAAGATCGATAACGAACTCAACTGGCCGGTGAGGAGGCATACCCGGAAGCTCTTCTGGAAAGACATCTTGGTACTCACAAACGACTGGAATCTGAGAGATGGCATTCAATTCGCCCTTCTCATTGAGAGAAAATAACCAAATGGTTTCATCATGAGCGGCATAAATAATCACATCCTCAGAAGAGTGTGTCAATTGAATTTCCCTGGCAGCACAATCAAGTTGAGCCTTGTGCTTAGAAAGCCAGTCCATCCCGAGAATAAGATCAATATCCGAGTCACCAAGAACCATTGGAGAAGACAGAAATTTATAGTTGCCCATCTTGATAGAAACATCCGGAGCTATCATTTTGGTATTCATGAATAATCCCGGAGAGGAAACCGCTATCGGCTTAGGCAGATCAACAGTATGCAAATTGTTCATGGATGCAAAAGGTCTTGATATGAAAGAAAGCGATGCACCAGTATCAAACAAGACATTTGCAGGAATATCATTAACAGGAAGATTACCCATTATCACATCAGTAGATTCCTCTGCTTGAGCTGCATTCATCATGTTCACCTTTGCAGACTTTGGATTATGCTTGACCACTGCATTGCTGGAAGATCTGACAGGAGGAGGAGGCGGAAGACGCCTTTGGTTGAAGCACTTGTTAGCATAGTGACCTTTCTGCTGACACTTGTTGCAAGTCACCTCTGAGAGTGGACGGTGATAAGGAGCATTGGACTTTGGAGCTTGATTCTGAGACTTGTTCTGATAGCCAGGGTTGGAAGAGTGGGAAGATCCATGGCCACCTTTGTTCTTCTGCTGGTAAGGCTGACGAAACGGAGGAGGAGGCAACCAGAACTTCTATTGCTTAGCTGCCACAAGTGAGGAAGAAGAAGACTGAACTGCGTCCCTGACTCTCTTCTTAGAAGCCTCACACTTGAGCTGAGCAGCCTCTTGCTTCAGTGCCATGTTATAGAATTGATCAAACTGAGTAGGCTCAACAAGAACGAGAGCTAACTGCAGATCCTCTCTAAGGCCACCTCTGAAGTGATAGATCATGCTCTTTTCATCAGAACGTCTTGTTTAGCGAAGCGAGCAAGTTTCTGAAACTGGATGTTGAATTGATACACAGACATGTTGCCTTGCTTGAGATTACGGAACTCCTCACGCTTTCTCTCAACAACACTTTGTGGAATGTGGTGCGCTTTGAAGTCCCGACAGAAGTCAGTCCAAGTGATCACACGACCTCCTCTGGAATCTTTGTATTGTTGATACCAATCAGCAGCTTGGTCCTTGAGCTAAAAAGAAGCGAACTTGACATAGTCCTCAGGCCTGACATTGCTACATTCAAAATGCTTGTTGATGTCCACGAGGCAATCATCGGCATCCGTGGCCTCGGCACAATAGCTGAAAGACTTGGGCTGATTTGCGAGAAACTGGTTGAGGGTAGCGAAGTGAGATTGATTGTTGCCTTGGCCTTGATTTCCTTGATTGCCTTGCCCTTGGGTGCGTTCTTGCAAGAGTTGCAGAATCATCTGGGCATTGGCGTTGGTTGCTGCCATGATAGCTTGCCATGCCTCCGGAGGCGGAGGTGGTGGCGGAGGGTTCGACTGACTCCCTTCATTGCGATCCGGATTCTGACGTGTTGGCGGAGCCATCCTGAAGAGGGTGACATCCGTTAGCATCTTGATAGACAAATAGGCAAGTAGAATCAACGGATAGAAATTGCAACATATAGTCTTCACAATAGGCATTCGAACGAGGATGAACAAATGAATTCCATAGTAAATCATCGCACTTCCATAAGTTGAGAAGCCACTTGAAGAAAGATATGGAATCAACATTAGACTTCGAAGCAACTCGAATACCACAATACAAAACAAAACAAAGTATTGGCTTGCAGAATAAGCCGGAACAAACATATGATAGAGATTTCGTCCGAAGTTTTCGTGGTGGGGCCCACACGGGCTCGATCGTACAGCACCATCATGTACAAGGCTGTGCACATGACATACGAAGCGTCCCCGAGTCGGCATAGCCAAGGACTCTTTAAGACACTACGAGACCACTGTAAAACCAACCGTGGAAAGGCGGACCACTAGACGTCGAACCCCAATCTCATATCATGTGTCTGTCGAAAAGATATCCTAAGAGCTACTTGAATTTCCACTTATAAACTCCTGAAACTTTCTGGTTATGCAATCTGGTGTTGGGGATACAGGGGACACAAAATATATCACCCAAACTAGCAATCCCTAGATCCAACTGTATCCATCCGTCAACACATAACCAAGAAACCTTCGAAAATCGTGTACCTCAACCTTCGAAAAGCATCCGTTATACGAGTTATGGCAATACTCCCGAACTCCTGCCCCAGTACTGGGTGGCGTCGAGGTGATCTCACCAACAACTGCATAAAAGAGATTTCGATGTCGGCGAAACTCAGGTATTCCAGAACTGCAACGATAAAATTGTGACGACAACACCTCGGAGCTCAACTCCCCGGGACACTGCCACAACCCCTAAATGTCAGGAGGCACCAAGAACAATGTTCTTGTCACAAAACCATCGGAACGATTCTAAGATACCCGCGTGATCCTAAATTTTTTTTATTGAAATTTGAGGAGAGAAGAGTCAAAACTTCTACGTCAGGAGACCTCACCAGAGCGACGAAGGGACTGAGGAGTAAAAAGAATCCTACTCTCCGATATATATAATCCTAAGACTCAAAACATTTTTGTTCTAGACTCAACAACGCCAGCGATTCGATCAAGCAGAGGGCTCCTAAGTTGGGGATGGCTCTGATTACCAACTTGTAACGCCCACGATGCGGCTATATCTCCCACGTGTCGAGGCATGACTTAGAGGCATAACCGCATTGTGGTTTGGTCGCAAGAAGGGTCATCTTCACACAATCCCATGTAATGAACAAGAATGGGATAAAGAGTTGGCTTACAATCGCCACTTCACACAATACATAAATATAAATCATACATCATCCAAAATACACACATAGACCGACTACGGTCAAAATCCAAATGAAAATAAGATAACCCCAAATGCTAGATCCCCGATCGTCCCAACTGGGCTCCACTACTGATCATCAGGAAAATACACATAGTAACGACCACGTTCCTCATCGAACTCCCACTTGAGATCGATCCCATCATCTGCACTGGCATCGTCGGCACCTGCAACTGTTTGGTAGAATCTGTGAGTCATGAGGAGTCAACAATCTCACACCCGCGAGATCAAGACTATTTAAGCTTATAGGAAAGGATGGTGTAGAGAGGTGGAGCTGCAGCAGGCACTAAGCATATATAGTGGCTAACATACGCAAAAGAGAGCGAGAAGAGAAGCAACGGAACGGTCGTCATCTAGCAATGACCAAGAAGTGATCCTGAACTCCTACTTACGTCATTCATAACTCAAACCGTGTTCACTTCCCGGACTCCGCCGAGAAGAGACCATCACGGCTACACACGCGGTTGATGTATTTTAATTGGGTCAAGTGACAAGTTCTCTACAACCGGACATTAACAAATTCCCATCTGCCTCATAACCGCGGGCACGGCTTTCGAAAGATAATACCCTCCAGGGGTGTCCCAACTTAGCCCATTATAAGCTCTCACGGTCAACGAAGGATAAACCTTCTCCCAGGAAGACCCGATCAGTCTCGGAATCCCGATTTACAAGACATTTCGACAATGGTAAAACAAGACCAGCAAAGCCGCCCGATGTGCCGACAAATCCCGATAGGAGCTGCACATATCTCGTTCTCAGGGCACAACGGATGAGCCAGACGTCGGGTTGGCATAGACCCTGGTTGCCCAGGGGGCGCCGGACATCGCCCAGTTTGGGCCAGCACTCGAAGGAGCACTGGTCCGGGGGTTTAAAATAAAGATGACCCTCGGGCTCGTGAAAACCCGGGGGAAAAGGCTTAGGTGGCAAATGGTAAAACCAAGGTTGGGCCTTGCCGGAGGAGTTTTATTCAAGGCGAACTGTCAAGGGGGTCCCATAAATCACCCAACCGCGTAAGGAACGCAAACTCAAGGAACATAATACCGGTATTACAGAAACTAGGGCGGCAAGAGTGGAACAAAACACCAGGCATAAGGCCGAGCCTTCCACCCTTTACCAAATATGTAGATGCATTAATAAAAATAAGAGATATTGTGATATCCCAACATATCCATGTTCCAACATGGAACCAACTTCAACTTCACCTGCAACTAGCAACGCTATAAGAAGGGCTGAGCAAAAGCGGTAACTTAGCCAAACAGCGGTTTGCTAGGAAAGGATGGTTAGGGGCTGACATGGCAATATGGGAGGCATGATATAGCAAGTGGTAGGTATCGCAGCATGGCAATAGAGCGAACAACTAACAAAGCAAAGATAGAAGTGATTTCGAGGGTATGGTCATCTTGCCTGCAAGGTTCTCAGATTTGTCGAGAGCTTGATCCTCGTAAGCGTACTCAATAGGTTCCTCATTCATGAACTCGTCTCCCGGCTCTACCCACAACAAGAACACAAGCAACGGAACCATAATCAATCACGGGAAATGCACAAGCAACATGATGCAAAACATGAATGATATGCAAGATATGATATGCGATGCATATGCGTGCTCCGGAAGGAAAATGATGAAAAAAGCACTAACTTGGCAAACCAAGCATGCCACTGGAAAGATGAGATGATTTCGGTCGAAATCGATATAAAGATCACCGGAAACGGATGGACGGTTTGCAAATGCAAGCAAAACAAGAATGACACGAATATGCGATTAACAGCATGATAGCACTTAGAATGCAACAAGTAACAATGCTACGACACTCCAACATAGCAACAAAGCATATGGCAGTAATCTACAGGAGATGCTTGACAAAAGATTAACACTGAGCTATGGCTAGATCACAACATAAGAGGTTCAAACAAGCATGGCAAAAGTGCAAAAGATAACAGGTTCACAGACTTGGTGAAATTACTGGACATGACTGAAACAGCATCAGGTAGCAATGTTCAGAGCACGAAATCAACATGCTACAGGAATTTAACATAGCAAAACAAGGCATGGCAGTATTCTACTAAATGCATATGACAAAAGTCCCTTACTGACTGTCGTGGAATTGTCACGGTAGATGTCCTCGAGCTAGGACTTAGTCGTGGAGCCATCGCAGCTGGGAAGCTTAAAGGGGTTAAACGGGACAAGGAACACGGGGGTTATACTGGTTCGGCCCCTTACGGTGAAGGTAAAAGCCTACGTCCAGTTGAGGTGGTATTGATTGTGGTTTCGATGACCAGGGAGCTTGATTGCTATGCCTGGCTCTCGACGAGATCTTACTTGTCCCTAAACCGCCGCCGGGTCGTCCCTTTATATAGAGAGGTTGACGCCCAGCGGCTCTCAGAGTCCCGGCCGGCTCATAAGAGTGTCCGGCTCGGACTCTCAACTATTCTTGCCTTACACTACAAGTCTTGCCATACGGCGGTTTATCACTACGGGCCTTAAGCCATCTCCGGGCCTTAGGCCCATCATTGACCCGCCGTCTTCAAGCTCGGTACTGGGCTTCGCGTGATGACCATTATGAGTAACCCGGCCCCTCCTGGCAGGTGACTCTAAGGGTTATATCCTCAACATTAGGCCCCAGATTGATTTGAACCGGTTCATGTCAATCTTCAATTCTTTTGAGAGAAAAGATCTTCCGGCTTATGGTCGTGTGAAGGTTATAACCCGCCGTGACGTCATCTTCTGGATTCCTGGTAACCCGCCATGACGTCATCTTCCATTAGTCCATTTTTTTATCCCACCATATCCTCAACGGATCTTATCTTTAAAGGCCATCCCGAAAATCGAGGCATTTTTGTGGTGAGATAATCACGCCGTGGCCTCCTCGTTTCTTGCGCCCACTTATGAGCCTCACTTTATAAATAGCCCGGCCCATGAGCCTCCAGTCACTCGTCGCCTCCATCTTCTTCCTCCTCTCGCCACTGTGTTGCCGCCCGAGCTCCGCCGCCGCCGCGGGTTTCCTCGTGTTCACCAACTCAGGCCGCTGCATCAACCTGACGTGACCAGAGAAACGCGACGAACCCCCGCGGTAACTCCGCACCTGTAAGTCCCTGCACCCCTCCACCGTAGATCTGCATTAGGGTTCCACTGTTCTTCCTCTGTTCTTCGCTGTTCTTCTCGAATTCTCTGTAGTTCTGCCACTATAGTCATGTTTGATCCAAGAGTAGTACAGAGCTCCTGCGGTAGTTGTTGCGCATCCATTTTTCCACTAGTAGATCCCCTTTGTTTGAAATAAGATCCCACTCTGAATCCATGAACTTCTTCTGCGTCAATTCTAGGTCTAGAAATTTTTCCCTTTAGCCAACCGTTTGTTCCAAAATAATTACTGCGATCTGTGAAACTTGATTTCACCACACTTAGTCAAAAATTGCATCTGCTGAGCTATGGCGGCTCACATTTCCGGCTTAAAAGAAGCCACGCGCTGTAAAATTTCCGGCTCATTTATGATAAAGCTATAGATAATTTGAATTACTCACGATACCTTCAGCGGCTTAGATAACCCGATGCACTTAACCATATGTCATTAGGCCCCTCTCATAAGCCGCCATTGAGTATTAAACTGTAGACGTCTGCCGGCTTATAATTGAACCGGACATTTTCCTTTTGTCATAGGCTTCAGCTTTCACAATGCCTCCTAAAGCTCCCAAGGCACCCATCACGTGCAACTGGATGAGATCCAATGTTACCGACGACACTTTAGCTGATTTCGTAAAGACGGGTTACTTGCCCAAGAAGGAAATCATGTCTTATCGTGCCCCTGACCCGTCGGAGGAGAGACCTCAACCTAGAGATGGTGAGGTGCTGATATTTGCTGATCACATGAGCCGGGGCTTCGCACCGCCCGACTCAAAATTCTTTAGGGATGTTCTGAACTTCTTCGATCTGCGGCCGCAAGACATAGGACCCAATTCCGTGTCAAATATATGCAACTTCCAAGTATTCTGCGAAGTCTATCTTGGAGAAGAGCCCAGCCTGCTGCTCTTTAGAGAGCTATTTTATCTGAACCGCCAGAATGAGTGCGCCAACGGGCCAAGCCTAGAACTTGGTGGAATCTCCATTCAACGCCGGAGAGACTGCCTCTTTCCTTATGCCGAGCCGCCAAGCCATCCAAAGGACTGGAACCAGACGTGGTTTTATTGCCAGGACACTTCTCCGGCTGATGAGAGCCCTCTGCCCGGATTTCGTGCCCTGCGTCTGGAGCCAAATCACCCTCTACCAGACAAACTCTCTCAAGCTGAGCGTCAACCTCTGATCCCCACCATCAATAAGATCAAGGCTCTCCTGGGAAATGGCCTCAACGGCATTGATCTGGTCCGGGTTTGGATCTCTGGGCGGGTGATCCCCTTGAGCCGCCGCCCCGGCTTAATGTGTGCTTACACAGGCCGGAAGGATGACCCTCTAAGGCACAACCCCAACGATCTTCCTGAGGACGTTGTGGACGACATGACCAAGTCTCTCCTGAATGAGAGCTTAGCCGACTGTGGGAGAACTGGCCTGAACCCCTTCTGCCAAGCTAACCCGGCTCCGGCGGTAAGCCACTGACCTGAACACCTTGGTTTTCTTTTAAATAGTTTCCATCTGAACCTTAAGAAATCTTTGCTGTATGTTTCAGGCTAATGACAAGTTCTGGAAGGTCAAATATGACCATGAAGCGGCCAAAAAATCCAGGAAGGCTAAGAAAGCCGCTAGGAGAGCCGCTCCCCGCAAGAAGGGAAGCAGGCCTACTGCCTCAGAGCTGCTTCAGCTAAGTGACAGCTCCGAGTCAGAGGTAACCCCTGAATCTGTAGGCTCTTGTTTTGTTTCTTGTTTATTCCTATCCACCTTATCGATACTGATCATCAGCAGGATGACACCGGAGCAAGTAACCCGGTGACTGAAGAGGTAACGACACTTTCCTTCGACTCGGAGCCCTTGCCAAGGCCGAAAGTCCGAAGAGTAACCCGGAAAGTAAGATTTTCACATCCTTTAGCTTATCAAGATCCTCAATTTCTTTTGAAGCAACTGATTCATGAGAGCCGGCGGCACACCCGGACCAACAAGGATGCAGACCTCTCCTCCGGCTTACCTGAAGCATCAAGGAAGCGCCGGACCGAGGTTATCTCCAACTTATATCCTTTTCATCCTTTGGCGGGCGTTATACGTCAACCGCTCAATTCTTCTGATTCAAATTATCAGGAAACTTCACCTTCCTCTGGTGACTCTATGCAATCGAACCTGCCGGCTTTCAAGACCGCACCCGGGTAATGATGATCATCTCTTGTTGTGCTTATCTTTACTCATGCTTTTGTACTAACCTTTTGTCCTTTCAGTTCCCAGGCAAAGCTCTGCAAGAGGGCGAAGAAGAACAAACCGGTCGAAGAGCCGGTCTTGACTGAGCCGGAGGTTTCAGCTCAAGAGCCGCCAGCTGCCTCTGCTCCTGAAGCCACCGCTCCAACCGACAAGCCAGTCATAGAGACTTCTACCAATCCGGACATCTCCAGCCCGGCTCAGCCGGCCGATGACCCGGACGTGGTAATCACCCGGACGGAGTTTGTCGAGCCGGGGAGACCTACTACGCTGGCTAAGTGCTCTGCCAAGGAAGAATTGCTAGAGCGCCGCAGGGCCAAGCTGGACATCACCAACTACGCTAACTTGAGCATTGGAGATATCATCTCCGGCTATGTCAATCAGGTGCACAGCAGCCGGGATCTGGAGATTGACATGGTGAAGCAGATACAGCAGAAATCTGAGGTACCACTCTCTTGCTTACTGCATAGTCATCTTTACCATACTAGCCCCCAAGTCTACTACTTATGATAGAATACGTTGTAGACTTAACTTCCGGCTTACTTTCATGAACCGGCAATTCGTTGATAGAACCTTTCAGCATACATTAGCCCCCAAGTGCCAAGTGTCTTTGCTTGGAAAGTGCTTGGGACTTTAAAGTTGTATAATAATTATTCATACTATAACCCGGAAATTGTACAGGCTGCTTGCAAAAAATTTGAGGCTGATATCTCTGAGCTGAAGAACCGCCTGAAGACTCACGAAACTGAGACCCGGAAGGCCAACGCTAAATTTGAATCCAGTGTTGCTGCTGAAGAGAAGCTGAAAAAGAAATTTGAAACTGAAAGGAAGACTTGGGCCAAAGAGAAGGCTGCTCTGGTCAGCCGGGCCGAACAGGCGGGAGCGGCTCTGACGGAGAGAACCGCCGAACTCTCCGGCTTAAAACGCCATGTGTCACAGATGGTCGCCGCAATCTTCAGTAAGTCATTCTGCAGGCTTTCAACAAGTTTACAGTCTTTATGTCTCATAACTCCCATCATTGCTAGCGGCTTATCTTACTTTGTTAAACAGGTCCTAGAAGCGCCAACCTCAATCAAAATGTGCTGACCAAGCTGAAGGCCGTGTACACTCTGGTGGAGCAACTCTACACCGGGTCACAGCGCGCCTTGGCCGTTGTGGCCCTATCTAATGAGGTTCCGACTCACCTGGCGGACGTACTTCGCCGGCTTGCCGTTCTTCCTCAGCGTTTCCAAGAGCTGCGACGGGCCTCTGCAAGAGCCGGAGCCATAGCTGCTCTGAGCCGGGCCAAGGCTTTCCTTCCAGAGCTAGACCTGGCTGACATCGCACTTGGATACCCCAGCCTAAAGGAAGATGGCACCCCCTTCGACCAAAAAGACTTTGCTGCCTGTGTGAAGATCGTGCGCCCGGTGGCCACCCTGATTGGGAATGACACCGACCTTACCAAGTACCAGCCGGGCTACGACGCAGAGAATCAGAGGATCCCCACTCCGCGTTATGAAGCCATCAGCTTGGTCCCGCCGACTCGTAAGCACACCTTTGCCCTAGAAATTGACCCGGCCGGGTTAATTGACCAGGAGGCTCAGTTTGAAGCTTTGAGCGGCATTGACTGGAAATCGTCCACCTTCCAGGTCATGGGAACAGCCGGAGGAGCGGAGAGGGATGAGCCGGAAGCTTCGACTCCACAAGCACCTTGATCTTTAGACGGCTTATGGTTGCACCTTAGAGCAATGCCTCACCTTTTGGACTCGGGGAGTCTTGTAATAGAGTAGGACAAACATGTTAATCTTGTCGTGCCATCGCTCACATGTTGAATGCTTAGCTCCCTAAAATGTTGCTTCCTTATATTCCTCCGGGTCATAATTGATCATTTATTGTCCTTAAGCTCGAATAGCTGTCTTTAACCATCCTGCAGAGAAAAACAAGTCACAAGTCTCGAGGCGGCTTACCGCACTGAGAACCATAAACCTTACATACATAACCCGGAATAGGAATTAACAATCCTCAAAAACTGGCCCTCCATTACCTCTTTGATGTAACCATAATGGCATACTTACGGGCCTTCAAGTAGAGTTCCGGCTTATGTAACCCGAATGATGAGATGAAGACCTCAACTCCAGTTTACCAGCGTCAAGAATACTTACTATATGTTATCAGCATTGTGAATCATAATTAAGTCGGCAAAAGGAAAAGCCGCCCTTGCACACTGCTGATGTGACCAACAGAACTTGTTGTAAGTCAGAAAATAAAAAACTTAAGGGCTTCCAGTTCGAATACGACCAGAGAACCGTCCCAAAGGGGTTAAGCTAAGATTTGAATACGATCATATAGCCCCCAGTGGCTTTGGCGATGCCAATCAAGAGGGTACCGACATATATGTTCTCCTTGGTTCGAATACGACCCATGTTTGAACAGGAAGCCCCCAAATGACCTTAAGAATTGTTTAACGACGCTGATTCGAATACGATCCACGTCGGTTCCCAAAGGGGGTTGAGCTATGATTCAAATATGATCAAAGAGAACTCCCCAATGAGCTCGGCACTTTGCCAATCAAGTGGGTATCGACAGCTATGTTCTCTTTGGTTCGAATACGACCTATGTTTGAACAGGAAGCCCCCAGGTGATTCTATTGCGTACGACTAGATTCGAATACGATCATAAGCCGGATCCACCTCCAAGTGACCATGTGATGGTGTAATGGAAACAACACTTTTACCTTTGGAGGAGAAAAGGACAGAGGTCCTGCTTTATTATTAACATAATATATATATGGCTATAGAAATATGTACATTATGAGAGCCGGTGGCTCAAGTGTAATAAGGCCGAAGCTGAGCTATGTTCCACGGCCGACGGGTCTCTTCCTCTGACTTGCGTGAATCTTTATGCTCCCGAACATCAATAAGGTAGTATGACCCGTTGTGCAAGTTCTTGCTGACCACAAATGGCCCTTCCCAAGGCGGGGATAGCTTGTGTGCATCTGTTTGATCTTGGATGAGCCGGAGCACCAGATCACCTTCCTGGAAGACCCGGGACTTAACCCGGTGACTGTGATAACGGCGCAGGTCTTGTTGGTAAATCGCTGAACGAGCTGCTGCCATGTCACGCTCTTCGTCCAACAAGTCAAGAGCATCTTGGCACGCCTGTTCATTATCCGCCTCAACATAAGCCGCCACTCGAGGCGAGTCATGACGGATGTCACTGGGGAGGACTGCTTCCGCTCCATAAACCATGAAGAAAGGCGTGTAACCCATAGACCTGTTAGGAGTAGTATTGATGCTCCATAACACGGAGGGTAGCTCCTCCACCCAACAACCCGGCGTTCGTTGTAAAGGGACCAAAAGCCGGGGCTTAATGCCCTTCAAGATCTCCTGATTAGCTCTCTCAGCTTGACCATTGGATTGAGGATGAGCCACTGATGAAACATCAAGTCGAATATGCTCTCGTTGACCAAACTCCTCCATGGTGCCTTTAGACAGATTGGTACCATTGTCAGTTATAATGCTGTGTGGAAAGCCAAAGCAAAATATCACCCTTTTCATGAACTGAACCGCCGTGGCTGCGTTACACTTGCTAACTGGCTCTGCTTCAACCCACTTTGTGAATTTGTCAACTGCCACCAAGAGGTGAGTCTTCTTATCCTTGGACCTTTTAAAAGGCCCAACCATATCAAGCCCCCAGACCGCAAATGGCCAAGTGATCGGTATCATCCTCAGCTCCTGAGCCGGCACATGAGCCCGTCGCGAGAACCGCTGGCAACCATCACATTTACTGACCAAGTCCTCCGCATCAGCATGAGCCGTCAGCCAATAAAAACCATGACGAAAAGCCTTGGCCACAAGGGATTTTGAGCCGGCATGATGGCCACAATCCCCTTCGTGAATCTCACGCAAGATTTCTTGACCTTCCTCAGGGGAGACACAACGCTGGAACGCTCCCGTAACACTGCGGCGATGCAGCTCACCATTGATAACAACCATTGACTTAGACCGCCGGGTTATTTGTCTGGCCAAGGTTTCATCCTCAGGTAAATCTCCCCGGGTCATGTATGCCAAATATGGTACTGTCCAGTCTGGGGTGATGTGGAGAGCCGCCACCAACTGCGCCTCCGGGTCAGGGACAGCCAAGTCTCCTTCTATAGGTAACTTGACCGAAGGGTTATGCAGGATGTCCAAGAAAGTATTAGGCGGCACCGGCTTTCGCTGAGAGCCCAGCCGGCTTAATGCATCAGCCGCCTCGTTTTTCCTGCGATCGATGTGCTCTACTTGGTAACCCTGAAAGTGTCCAGCAATGGCATCAACTTCACGGCGATAAGCCGCCATGAGAGGGTCCTTGGAGTCCCACTTGCCTGATACTTGTTGAGCCACTAGATCTGAGTCGCCGAAGCACCTTACCCGGCTCAAGCTCATCTCCTTAGCCATCCGAAGACCATGGAGCAAGGCCTCGTACTCAGCCGCATTGTTAGTACAAGGAAACATCAACCGTAGCACATAATGAAACTTGTCACCTTTAGGGGAAGCCAATACAACTCCAGCCCCCGAGCCTTCCAATTGCCTAGACCCATCAAAGTGAATAGTCCAATATGTATTATCTGGCTTTTCTTCAGGCACCTGTAGCTCTGTCCAATCGTTGATGAAATCCACCAAAGCTTGAGATTTAACAGCAGTGCGTGGTACATATTTCAGACCATGAGGCCCAAGCTCTATAGCCCACTTAGCCACTCTCCCTGTGGCTTCTCTGTTTTGGATGATATCTCCAAGGGGAGCCGAACTAACCACCGTAATGGGGTGACCCTGAAAATAGTGCTTAAGCTTCCGGCTTGCCATGAACACACCATAAACAAGCTTTTGCCAATGTGGATACCGCTGTTTGGACTCGATGAGCACTTCACTGACGTAATAAACTGGCCATTGAACCGGATATTCCTTACCCTCTTCCTTGCGCTCCACCACCACAGCCACACTGACGGCTCGTGTGTTGGCAGCTACATACAGTAATAAGGGCTCCTTGTCAACCGGAGCAGCGAGAACTGGGGGCTCGGCCAACTGTCTCTTCAAATCCTCAAAAGCAGCATTAGCAGCATCATTCCAGATAAAGTCATCAGTTTTCTTCATCAACTGGTACAACGGCATGGCCTTCTCACCCAAACGGCTTATAAACCGGCTTAAAACAGCGATACGACCCGCCAGGCGCTGGACGTCGTTTATACACGCCGGCTTAGCCAGAGAGGTGATTGCCTTGATTTTTTTCGGGTTAGCTTCAATGCCTCTGTTAGAAACCAGGAAACCCAAGAGCTTGCCTGCAGGAACACCAAAAACACACTTGGCCGGGTTAAGCATCATCTTGTAAACCCGGAGACTATCAAAGGTCTCTCTAAGGTCATCTACCAGGGTCTCCTTCTCCGTGGACTTAACCACGATATCATCCACATAGGCGTGAACATTGCGCCCAATCTGGTTATGAAGACAATTCTGCACGCAACGCTGATAAGTCGCCTGTGCACTCTTGAGTCCAAAAGGCATAGACACATAACAGAAGGCTCCAAAGGGAGTGATGAACGCCGTCTTCTCCTGGTCCTTAACTGCCATTTTAATCTGATGGTATCCAGAATAAGCATCCAAGAAACTTAAGCGCTCGCAACCCACCGTAGCATCAATGATTTGATCAATACGGGGAAGGGCAAAAGGATCAGCCGGACACGCCTTGTTCAAGTCCGTGTAGTCCACACACATCCTCCAGGTGCCATTCTTCTTGAGCACGAGCACCGGATTAGCTAACCACTCTGGGTGAAAGACTTCAACAATAAACCCGACCGCCAAGAGCCGGGCCACCTCCTCACCAATGGCCTTCCGCCTCTCTTCATTGAACCGCCGAAGGAATTGCCTGACCGGCTTAAATTTCGGATCAATATTGAGAGTGTGCTCAGCGAGTTCTCTAGGTACACGTGGCATGTCAGAAGGTTTCCATGCAAAGATGTCCCTGTTCTCACGGATGAACTCGATGAGCGCGCTTTCCTATTTCGGATCCAAATTGGCACTGATGCTAAACTGCTGAGATGAGTCACCTGGAACGAAATCAACAAGTTTAGTCTCATCAGCTGACTTAAACTTCATTGCTGGCTCATGCTCCGTGGTCGGCTTTTTCAGAGATGTCATATCTGTTGGGTCAACATTATCCTTGTAAAACTTCAGCTCCTCTGTTGCACAAACAGATTCTGCATAAGCCGCATCACCTTCCTCACACTCCAAGGCTATCTTTCGGCTACCATGAACCGTAATGGTCCCATTGTGACCCATCATCTTGAGCTGTAAGTATATGTAACACGGCCGTGCCATGAACTTGGCGTAAGCCGGCCGCCCAAATATGGCATGATACGGACTTCTTATCTTGACCACCTCAAAGGTCAATTTTCCACCCTGTAGTTGTACTCATCTCCAAAGGCCACTTCCAATTCGATCTTACCAACTGGGTAAGCCGACTTACCAGGCACCACGACATGGAAAACAGTATTGGACTGGCTGAGGTTCTTATCAATCAACCCCATACGACGGAAGGTCTCATAATAGAGGATGTTGATGCTGCTGCCTCCATCCATGAGCACCTTGGTGAACTTATATCCTCCCACCTGAGGAGCCACCACCAGGGCCAAGTGACCCGGATTATCAACCCGGGGAGGGTGATCCTACCTACTCCACACAATAGGCTGCTCAGACCATCTTAAATAGCGTGGAACCGCCGGCTCAACAGCATTCACAGCCCTCTTATGAAGCTTCTGATCTCGCTTACACAGACTGGTGGTAAACACGTGATACTGTCCACCGTTAAGCTGCTTTGGATTGGTCTGGTAACCCCCCTGCTGCTGTTGATGACCCTGGCCGGACTGCTGATTAAAGCCCCCTTGAACATTCTGAGGATTGGAATTTGAGCCGCCGCCCGGGCCATGAAAGCCGCCGGCGCCTGAGCCGCCGCCCGGGCCATTGTTTCCATTAAAGGCATTGGAATTCTTAAAGGCCTTCATGATTGCGCAATCTTTCCATAGATGAGTAGCTGGCTTCTCCCTGGAGCCATGCCTTGGACAAGGCTCATTCAACAACTGCTCGAGCGTCGAGCCTGACCCGCCAGCTCAGGGAGGTGGCCTCCCTTTACGTCGCTGGCTGTTACCCTGTGAGTTGGCATTGGCCACAAACTCCATGCTGCCATCAGCCTTACGCTTGTTACCTCCTTGGTTTGCCGGGTTATGCTGAGGACCCTTGCCATTGCCATTCTTCCTTCCCTTCCCTGTCCTTTCATCATCTGAAGCGGGGTCCTTGGTACTATCAGAGTCGGCGTACTTGACGAGAGCCGCCATCAGCGTACCCATATCATTGCAGTCGCGTTTGAGCCGCCCGAATTTCATCTTCAAGGGCAGGAAGCGACAATTCTGCTCCAACATTAAGACTGCAGAGCCGGCATCCATCTTATCAGATGAATGTATTATCTCCTTGACCCGGCGAACCCAATGTGTCGTAGACTCACCCTCCTGCTGTTTATAGTTAGTCAAATCCACAATTGACATAGACTGCCTACAGGTATCCTTGAAGTTTTGTATGAACCGGGCTTTCAGCTCAGCGCAAGACCCGATAGAATTCGGCGGCAGCCCTTTCAACCAAGTGCGAGCAGTCCCATCTAACATCATGGTGAAGTACTTGGCCATCGCCGCTTCACTGACCTCCAGCAATTCCATGGCCATCTCGTAACTCTCGATCCAGGCTCCGGGTTGTAAATCAGCCGTGTAATTAGGCACCTTCCTAGGCCCTTTGAAGTCCTTTGGTAGACGTTCGTTGCGGAGAGCCGGCACTAAACAAGGGACACCTCCAGTCCTCGTAGGGATACCCACGTTGACGGAAGCCGTCGGATAAGCCGGGGGTGTCTGGTAAGCCGTCAACTGAGGCACCTGCTCCGCCTCTTGCCGTGCTCTGTCTTGGTCTGTTGCGTGAAAGGCTCCGTTATGAGCCGGGCCATGGCCAGGTGGCAAGTCATGGCGTCGGACATTACTTGAGCCGGTCGCTGAAACCATGTGTCTGCTATAACTCGGGCTCCGGCCTGGACGAGGGGTTGAATGGATCCTGTCCCGGCTGTAAGAGTATGCCTCTTGCTGCGCCAAAGCTGTCTGAAGGAGCTCACTGACCCAGCGGGTTTCGACCGCAGTTGGAGAGTCGCCATCAATTGGGAGAGCCGCCAGCCGTGCCGCCGCGGCGACCATGTTTTCCAACGGGTTGGCATAATGACCCGGTGGTATTGGCACATACTGAGGCGGGGCAGGGTTCGCCCGGGGCGGTCCCATTACTTGGGGCTGAATTGGTGTCCCAGCCCCGGGCACTATGATCTCCGGCGAGTTACTAGACCCTGCACCTGGCATGTTGAAGAGGTTTCGAGGATCATAAACCGGAGGGAATCGAGATTGGGTCTTTTGATGCCTCCTTCTCATGACCTCATTGGATGCGTTTTGATCCATCGTGAGCCGGAAGGACTGTGCCTGAATCAGCTGAGTCTGGGCGTCGAGAGCCGCCCTCTCCGCAGCCATCCTGATCCCCTCCGCCGCCAGATCCTCCTTGGCCTTCGCTAGATCCAGTTTTAACTGTGCCACCTCCGCGTCATGTTGAACTTGATCCACCGGAGCTACCGTAGCGGTCAACAGGACCGTCATCTTATCTGTAAGGTCCATCAGCACCTGAGCCGGCAAAGGCACCGGGCTTCCTGACCCGGAGGCGGGGTTTTGAACAGGTTGCGCGCCGGCCATGAAGATTCCAACCCGGCTCGGCGGTTCAAAGGGGTCCAGAATGGTGTCACCATCGGAACAACCCCTGAGCCTGCCATCTTGAAGTTGATACAACGAGTTTGACTCATCCATAGACGACTCGCCGTCAGAGCCGGCGGTCGTCTCATCACCAGATCCAGACCCTTCAGAGAGTCCTCCATGAACACATCCCACAAAAGCATGCTTCAAGGCAGGTAGAGCCCGGGCGGGTCGTCACGCTGAGCCGTCTCGATGAGACCGGCGCAGAGATCCGGCTCAGGGCCCGGCTCACCAATCTTGCCAATGAAGACATGAATTCCGCCGAAGGGGACCCGGTACCCGTACTCAGTTGAGCCGGCGTTGGGGCCCCAGTTTGCATCGTCGATGTAGAGCTTGCCGCGACGACTCTTGGTCATCCGGCCCACAGCGTATCCCTTGAGCCCTTCAAAGCTGCCCTTCAAGAAATCAAATCCACCGTGCGCTGGCCCCACGGTGGGCGCCAACTGTCGTGGAATTGTCACGGCAGATGTCCTCGAGATAGGACTTAGTCGTGGAGCCATCGCAGCTGGGAAGCTTAAAGGGGTTAAACGGGACAAGGAACACGGGGGTTATACTAGTTCGGCCCCTTACGGTGAAGGTAAAAGCCTACGTCCAGTTGAGGTGGTATTGATTGTGGTTTCGATGACCAGGGAGCTTGATTTCTATGCCTGGCTCTCGACGAGATCTTACTTGTCCCTAAACCGCTGCCGGGTCGTCCCTTTATATAGAGAGGTTGACGCCCAGCGGCTCTCAGAGTCCCGGCCGGCTCGTAAGAGTGTCCGACTCGGACTCTCAACTATTCTTGCCTTACACTACAAGTCTTGCCATACGGCGGTTTATCACTACGGGCCTTAAGCCATCTCCGGGTCTTAGGCCCATCATTGACCCGCCGTCTTCAAGCTCGGTATTGGGCTTCGCGTGATGACCATTATGAGTAACCCGGCCCCTCCTGGCGGGTGACTCTAAGGGTTATATCCTCAACGCTGACCATAAGCCAAAAAGGACCAGAAGATATGATGGCAACCATGTAAACATAGCATGTTTCGTTAACAGGTTTCAGACTTAGCAGAAAACAGAGCATGGCAGAAACAATAATATGAAGGCATCTTGGTGAGCTTGATGCACTCGCCACAAAGCAATGCATGACAAAACAAGCATACCTACAGCAAGATGGCATGTTTATGAAGCTATCCATGGCAAGAACAAAAGCATAGCGTGTATGGATCAACTACAACAAGCTTGGCAAAATTGAATAACACGTAAACAATCTGCCAGAAATATTTTTATAGCAAAAGTAGAGCAAGATTGAGTCATGTTATGGCACTCCATAATTGCAAGCAAAGGCAGGAATGGATCAATTACAACAATATCTACAAAACATCCTTAATGAACATCTCCAAAATATGCATGGATCTCTTTGTAGCATCAAGTTTACATGGCAACAAAATAACAGCGGACAAAGACTTGGAGAAATTACCAAGTCCCTGAAATCAGAAACATTACGGAGACTAGTTTGCATGCTTGTGCTAGTCACCACAGAGATCACAAAAATACATGGCATACACCTATGTAAAGATGGCATGGCATACAACAAAACACATGTAGAGCTCATGCCCATAAGATGCACCGATTAAATGCAACAAAAATAACAAATCACCAAGTTCTGCTAAGAACCAGCAGATAACAACAACTAGCACTCTTGCACCAGATATTTGGGCATCAAGATGGAATCAAATGAACATGGTGCAATGGAACAAAATGAAGAGCATCACAAGACGAACATTTCGATATATTACACGCGCGAAATGGAGCTATATGAACAGAGTTATGATGCGATGAACATGGCAATATACTGTGAGAATATTGGGACTTGGAGATATTTCGGGGAGCTCGGGGTCAACCTTCCGTTGACTGGATCGGATCGGGCTAGGGTTGCCGAGCGGCGGCGCGACTCGCCGGAGAGGAGGCCGGAGGAGAGGGCCGGCGGCCGACGACGGAGGAGAGAAGGGCTCGGGGAGGCGCGGTGGTCGGCGGGGAAGAGGCGGCGCCGACGGTGAGCTGCGGTGGCAGCGGCGACGTGGAGGCGGCGAGGCGGCGCGGTGGACGGTGAAGAGGCGGAGGGGCCGGCCGGTGCAGGCGCGGTGGCGGGGCCGCGGCGGAGGAGGCGGAGAGGACGAGCGGCGGGCGCCGGGGAGGCACGGGCCCGGCGGGCTCGCGATGGGCTTCGCGGGCCGGCATGGTACGGGCGGCGGCGGGCGCCACGTGGCAGGCGCCGATTGGGCAAGGGCGGCGGCGGCTTCGTCCGGCCAGCGGCGGACGTGTCCGGCGGCGCGGGGGGATAGGGTTAGGGTTTGGACTGCGGATTATCTCGGGAGGGGTGCAAATATATAGGTAGAGGGAGCTAGGATACTCCAAACGGAGTGCGGTTTTCGCCCACACGATAGTGATCGAACGACCTAGAGCATGGAAGAGATGTGACTTCTAAGTTTTTATTTTGTTTTTTTTCAAAAAGATTTTTATTTGACTTGAGGGAGGTGATTTAATTTTTTCTTCAAAAGAACTCTCCCTTTCAAATATTTTTTTTGGCAGAAGTTTTATTTGGATTCACCCAAGATCTGTTTTTGGTCTTGGAGGTTCTTGCTTTGCATTTGGACTCAAGACAAATACTTTTCACTTGGGAAAATGCCTTTTGAAAATCTCTTTGAAATTTGCACTATGGCTTTTGGAATAATCCTTTGCCACTTTCAACAATTCCCTCTTGCCATGGCCTTAGTGCAAATACTCTCTCCTAACCCTCCCCTCATCTTTGGATCATGTTTGGCGTCCAATCCAGCAAGTTGAACCTCCCCATGTGATTATTTTCATTTAAATCTTATTCAAATAAATTTCTGTCACCTATTCTATCCATTGGTGATTTACAAAGGAACTCTACTTTCTGTTTTGATTTTTTCCCCCAAACCAACTCTCCTCCCTAGTCCTTTGAACCCTCAACCAAGATCCCTGAAGATCCACTGGTCTTCAGTTCAAATTTTTGAAACTACACTTACTGCAAGTTTGGACCAGATTTGTCAAATTTGGTGAAATTCATTCAAATCCTTCTCCAGAAATTCCAAGTAAAATCAGGCAGCCTCTGGGTGCATTGAGTGGTCACCTCACCAAGTTACAGCCCCAGAAAAATTTATCTCATAGCCAAATCTTTCTGTCGAACACCTGCAGTGCATGGTCATTGTCAAGTTCAGAAAATTCAGAGAACAGTTCAGTGGCTGACTGTCGTTTTCTTCAGAGATGGTTGTCGATCTCGCCAGTGCCACTGTGTCGCCTTGCTCCTCGTCCCCTCCCCCTTGTTCCTGCACCGCACGAACGCCTGGCACCTTGCGGACGTCGGCGACGAGCAGCAGAAGGTGCGCCGCCCCGTGACCGACGCCAGCGGCGGCTTTGCGGCCGCCAGCGGGAGGCACGACGCTGACGGCGCCACCGAGCGCCGCCCAAACTACCAGAGCTCGCCGCGTGGCCTTCCATTCCCCCGAACGCGCTGCCGCTCTCATCGTGAACCGCAGGGCGCAGAGCGCGCTCTCTGCCGCCGTCGAGCCCGTGCGGCCATCTCACCGTGGACCGACACCATTACGCCAAGACCAACCCCGTTCAGCTGTGGAACGACACCAGTAACCTCCACTGATGCTGCCTGGCCACTAAAACCTCCTGCCAATCCACTGCATCGCCGTAATCGCTCGCCGGAGATTCTCCGTTCACGGCCACCTCGTCGATCCGCCTATAAATAGAGGCCCCGAGCTTCAACTCGAGCACCCACCATCCCTGCACTCCACCTAGATCACGCCTAGCCACTGGAAGAGCCCCGAGGAGGTCTCCTTCCTCGACTCCGGCCGCCGCGACCCGCCACGGGATCCAGCCCGATTCGCCCCCGTGTGTGCACCTCCGCCTCCCTTCTCTTGCCAGTAGCTTCACCATGCACCTCTCTTTCTGACCCGCGCTTCAATTCAAAGTTTGCAGCCCTCCACCGGAGTTCCCCACCATCACCCGAGCCGCCGTCTGCCGGAGATAGTGTCATCGTCGACGTGGTGCTCCCCGTTGGTCGAGTCCACCACCCACCGACGTGGAAGAAGACGCTGAAGCTCTTGGTACCCTCCGATCCTCCTAACTCGCCGTGGTTCGACGCCGGCGTCCACCGCAGTCTTCGGGCGCCGGCGAGCTTTCCAAACCTGACATGTGGACCCCGCATGTCAGCCTCTGTTATATTCTTCCTCGAACGTTTTCTGTTGGCGCCTTCGGGCAAATACGTTTTCTCTCTTGAGCTTGCGCATTTCCAATCGAACCGTTTTCTATTTTCTCAGTTAAAACCCTGGAACTTTTCTGTTTCATTACAGATAAGTCCCTGGACAGAAACCTTTATAACTTTTTAATAAAAAGGGATTTTGAGTGATTCTTTTTCTGACAATCTACAAATTTTGTCTAGTTTTTTATGGGATTTATTTGAAAAATATTTGGAGGAGTTTCTGTGCACGCGTTGGTTTTCACGTTAGTGCCCGTTTTCGTGATTGCCATAGGTTCCGGAAGAGGTGACAGAGCCGCGAACTTCGCCGAGCTAGACTCCGACTTCTCCGAACCAGGCAAGCATGTTTGAACATTTGATATGATAAGTGCTTTGCATGTTTGCTTGAAAATTTGTGCGTGGCATATGAGTGTCGGTAAATCCTTCGTTGCTTGTAAGGAAACTACCCGCATGTTCCAAAGTTGCGATGATCTCTGATGAGAGATGGCCTAATCATGTGGTGACATGAAGGGCAGCAAGGTGGTATTGTTGTAGCATACCAGCCTTGCATCATCCGACTTTCTCCGACGTTAACGTGGACGGAGTCACGTTATCGTTCTTTTCCCCCGCATGTTTCATAGTTGCGATGATCTCTGATGAGAGATGGCCTAATCATGTGGTGACATGAAGGGCAGCAAGGTGGTACTGTTGTAGCATACCAGCCTTGCGTCATCCGACTATTTCTGACGCTAACGTGGACGGAGTCACGTTATCGTTCTTTCCCCCTTCCGTGCTACCACATGTTTCATTTGCCAGGATGAGGTTTAGTAAGTTGGTAACCTCTTTCCGTAGACACACCAAACAGAGAGGCCGGGATGATGGTACCTTGGCCCAGGATTAAAGCCAGTCATCCGGTCAGGGGGCATGGGTGTTTCCGGTTGGGACCGAGAGGGGGGGCACCCCCTTAGAGCGCGCGTATAGAAATTTGATCCCATGCTACGCGAGGTTGTAGCCTCCCCGTCTCAAGGTTTTTCTTGAACGTTGCCGAGGGTGATCCCTGGCTACGGAAGGTTGAATTGGGTGTGTACTGGTTAGACGTGTTTCTTCCAAAACACCGTAGACGGAACTAGTCCCCGTGACTACTGAAATCCGTTGGCTGTGGTTAAGTACAAACTCTGCAGAGTCAATTCCTTCCAAGTCATCGTATCCATGATCAAGTAGTGTAATCAGTATATCCATATCTATCCGCGTGGAAAACTTGTCCCCGGTGAACAAGCTCAAGTGGTAAATCCAGTTAAATTATTATTCCTGTGGATGGACTAACTTTATATTTGTCTCGTACTTGTGATATTTTATGTTCCCGAACTATTGTATTATTGAGCTACAATATAAGCCCTTTATGTGACGTCGCGCAGACGTCCGACTGTGGCATGTTCGTCTTTTATTTTCTGTTATAAGCCCTTTATGTGGTGTCGCCCCGACGCCCGACTGTGGCATTATTATTCTTGCATTTTCCGCTCGAGGAGTCATTCAGACACTCGTTTGGCACCAGTATTACTATTCTTGCATTTGCCGCTCGAGGAGTCATTCAGACACTCATTTGGCACCAGCATTATTATTCTTGCATTTTCCCCTCGAGGAGTCATTCAGACACTCGTTTGGCACCAGTATTACTATTCTTGCATTTTCCGCTCGAGGAGTCATTCAGACACTCATTTGGCACCAGTATTACTCTTCTGCAGTTTCCGCTCGAGGCGTCATTCAGACCCTCGCTTGGCACCCAGTATTTATTATCTCTATGTCCGAACGCACTGGATAAATTGTTCATATGCTTCATGTTTACATTTGTTATATCTTATGTCCGAACTGTCTTGCGAGTACTTTCATAGTACTCACCTGGCTTGTTGATTTGGCCAGATGTTGACGAAGGCGATCTCTTGGATGAAGAGTTTGATAGCACGTCCGACGCCTAGAGGAGCCCCAGTCAGTCCTGCGCGATCCCGGATATTGGTCACTTGTATTATATACGCTTCAGCCACCCGCAATAAGTCTCCTCGAGCCTCTCTCCGACGCTCGAAGAGCTGTAGTCTTCTGGAATCATATCACTCGCTTCGCGGTGATTTTTCCACCACCGTTATTATCGTGAGTTAGTAGTATGCCACCCTATCCGCCGTCTTAGAGGCGTGCATGTAATAAATTGTTGGGCATCCTCCGCTCAACCTTGTATTATATTCAGTACTCCTGGTATTTTTCTTCTGTGACCAAGATATTGTCTACCAGTGAGAAGGAATTCTTCCTTACTGGTCCGTAAAAGGGATTGGTCTCTCAATAATTATTTTATTAAAAAACCGGTCGTGACAAGCTTGGTATCAGAGCCAGGCTGACTGTAGGAAGCCACTAGGTGCGATCGCTAATCGGTTATTAGCGTCTTTTGTGCTTTTTCAGCATTTTGCAATTGTAGCTATTTTCTGTTGGTCATCATAAATTTATGACATGACTACTCAGAATTTTTGCCTACTTTTGTAGATGGCTGGCAGCAGCTGTGAGAATCGAGTGTTCACGAACGTGCCCGAGGGGTTTGTCAAGCTCCACGTCTCCATCACCAAGCTCGCGATCGGGCCCGCAGCTCGCCCGGAGTTCACGCTCTATCAGCACAAGCTCAGTGACGACGTGTCTATGCACCAAGCTGTGGTGCAATTCAAGGGAGGACGTTCTGCAGCTCGCCACTTCCGTTTTGTGGGAAGGGCCATGCCTACGGAGAGGCATGCCATGCAGATGGCTGCCCGTGAGGCGATAACTCGCCTTCGGGACATCCTTCCTACGATGAAGACTCGTCGCTACCGCTACCTCCCATGCCATGTGCCGTACACCAGCCACTATGCGTTCGCCTGCCATCGGGGAGAGCGAGATGAAGCCATCGAGATGGTTGTGGAGTATCTCAAGGCTCTGGAGGAGTCTTTCGACAACCTCGTAGACGATCTTGTGGCTGCCCGCATGGACTTAGTCCGGGGCGGTCCTGCCAGCAGGAAGGAGCTTCTCCACACGGCGCCGCCTCTGACATTCGTCTCGTCTTCAGCCTCGTATGCACCGGCCGTTTTGGCCACTGCTCGCCGTCTGCCTACCACTGAGGAGTTCGACCGAGTCATCGCTCCTACACCAATCAGAGCCGCACCGCCTGCCGCACCCGCTCTACCACCAGTCGCCCCCGCACCATCACCGCAGCGCAGCGTCACGCGCCAGGAGCCAGCTAGAGAGGAGGTGGAGGTGGATTCTCCTGGACCGCTGAGTCTTGCCATCGGCAAGGGAAAGGAAATCTTCACCATCTCCGACTGAGAGCACCGAGTAGCCGCGCGTTATGTCTGCTTGTATGATGTGTTGCTTTATCTGTACGCTAGTTTGTATTGGTGTGTTTGCTGCCTTCCGGAGTAGTACGCTAGTCTAAATAACATGTCAGGATGTGTACGCGCATCCTGAGTGCTGTATCGTGTGTTTGCTTTTCGCATGTAAGATAGTTGCTAAGCAGTTCTTCTCCATGCAAATCGCTTATGTTTTCTTGAAAACCTTGAGATCTTCTAAATTTGTTGCCTTTGCAAAGCTTTCCTTGTGCTACACAGTTTTTCTCATGGGTTTGCACAATAATACCCCAGACTGGAAAAATGTCTCGCCCGTGGACTCGCTCCATGCCCAATCAGCCAGAAGAGGCTTACGGGACACAGACTAGCAACAATTTCACTCAGGGTCAGTCCAGTCAACACGACAGCGAAGCAGCCCTGTCTCAAGTATGCCGTCTCTTCGAGCAAAGCCAGCAACAGCACCAAGAGATGATGAATCATGTCATCAATATGGGAAACCACCGTGAACCCTATCAACCACATTCCAAGTTATCTGAGTTACAGAAGACTCGCCCCTCAACTTTTGCTCACACCGATAGGCCACTGGAAGCCGATGATTGGCTTCGTGACATTGAAAGGAAACTGATTATTGCTTAGTGCTCAGATCATGAGAAGGTGCTTTATGCACCACACCACCTTACTGGAGCAGCTGCAGCATGGTGGGAAAACTTCCTACACATGCATCCCAGTGAACACAACATCACCTGGGAAGAGTTCAAGGAAGGCTTCCGTGGGGCACACATCCCCAGGAGCATCCTAAAGATCAAGAAGAGGGAGTTTGATGACCTGAAGCAGAGAGGCATGTCAGTAACAGAATACAATGGTCAGTTTACCCAGCTGTTTCGTTATGCCTACGACGAACACATGACAGAAAATAAGAAGATGGAAAAATTCCTGGACGGCCTGGCACCAGCACTAAGATGCCAACTAATTGTACACACCTTTCCGGATTTTAAGACTCTGGTGGACAAGGCCATCACCTTGGAGAATGAGCGCCGTAGTCTGGAAGATATCCGTAAGCGAAAGAGGGACAAGACGACTCTTGCTCGCAACAACCGAGGCAAGACTGAGGTCCCAAGGACAGACGCAAGGAGATCCACGACTACTGATCCAAAGCCCGTCGGACAATTTCATGCCAGGGACAAGGAGTACACATACCGTCCAGGGGTCACCTGCTATGCTTGTGGTCAAGTAAGGCATTATGCTAAACAATGCCCAAAGCCAAAGAACCCGGCACCCAAGCCAAACAATGGCGGGAACAATCCAGCCCCCAAGCGCAACAATTTCAACCCCAACAACAACCACAGGAATGGTCACCTGAACCATGTGACCAGGGAAGAGGCGCAGAATGCCCCAGACATCGTGCTCGGTACGTTCCCTGTCAACACAGTACCTGCCACGGTTTTGTTTGATTCTGGAGCTTCCCATTCGTTCGTTTCGAAGAGTTTTGTTTTGCAACATGGTTTTCTGATACTTCCCTTGGAAAAAATCTATGATCATCAAGTCCCCCGGAAATAAGCAAATCGCTCAGGGTTACTGCCGAGGAGTGGTCATTGAGTTCGAAGGACTACAATTCCACGCGAATCTCATCGTGTTGGAGAGTAAGGGACTGGATGTCATTTTAGGTATGGACTGGTTGACCACCAACAAAGGATTCATTGACTGTTTCAGCCGGACCGTGATTCTCACTCACCATCACGGCAAGACTATAAGGGTTTCCGCTCAAGAAAGGCCACGATCACAGCAACCAAAACTGAACAAAATGGACATTGCAGAACTGAGAAAAGTTCCAGTGGTATGCGAATTTCCTGATGTGTTCCCTGAAGAACTACCAGGCATGCCACCAGACCGAGAGATAGAATTCAGCATCGAACTAGCACTTGGCACCACTCCCATCTATAAGAAGCCTTATAGGATGGCACCCTCAGAATTGGTGGAGTTGAAGAAGCAGATAAAGGAATTATTGGACAAAGGATTTATTCGAGCCAGCTCTTCACCATGGGGCTCGCCAGTGTTGTTCGCCAAGAAGAAGGATGGGACACTGAGACTGTGTATAGACTATCGAGCCCTCAATATGGTCACCATCAAAAATAAATATCCGATGCCACGGATAAATGATTTGTTTGACCAGCTCGCACAAGCCAAGGTATTCTCAAAGATTGATTTGAGATTGGGATATCACCAATTGAAGGTACGGACAGAAGATATCCCCAAGACAACATTCACTTCCAGATATGGGTTATACGAGTTTACAGTGATGCCTTTTGGACTAACGAACGCCCCCGCATATTTCGTCCACCTCATGAACAAAGTGTTCATGAAATTCATGGACAAATTTGTTGTGGTATTCATTGACGATATTCTGTTTTACTCAAGGACACCAGAAGAGCGTGCTGAGCACCTCAGAATTGTTTTGGGAGAATTGTGGACACATCAGTTGTACGCCAAATTTAGCAAGTGCGAATTTTGGCTAAGACAAGTTGGTTTCTTAGGCCATATACTGAACCAAGAAGGCGTGGCCGTAGACCCAGAAAAAGTCAAGGCCATACTGGACTGGAAGCCACCCGCCAACATTACTGATGTGAGGAGTTTCCTAGGAATGGCCGGATATTACAGAAGATTTATTGAAGGATTCTCCACTGTGGCAAAACCTATAACACAGTTGCTCAAGAAGGACAAGAAATTTGTATGGACGGAAGCATGCGAGAAAAGCTTCCAAGAACTCAAGAAGAAGCTGACAACCGCACCGGTCTTAACTGTGCCAGACATACACAAGAGCTTTGAAGTGTATTGTGACGCATCCCGAAAAGGTCTCGGATGTGTACTAATGCAGGATGGCAAAGTAGTCGCATATGCCTCACGGCAGCTGCGAAAACATGAGGAAAATTAACCAACACATGACTTGGAGCTAGCAGCAGTTATACATGCACTCAAGGAGTGGAGGCACTTTCTGTTGGGAAATCGCTGTGAAATATATACGGACCATAAGAGCCTCAAATATATTTTCACACAGCCAGAGCTAAATTTACGCCAACGACGCTGGTTGGAATTGGTCAAGGACTATGATGTCGGCATTCACTACCATCCAGGGAAAGCAAATGTAGTGGCAGATGCCCTTAGTCGAAACCCCAGCCCGGACAATGACGGTCCGCCAAACTTGAGGCCTGAGTTTCAACAAGAGTTCTCTAGGCTCAACATGATGTTAGTTTCTGAGGGCACCGTGTCAAATCTAGAGATACAACCCACCCTGGTGGAACAAATTAAAAAGGCTCAACAGGGGCATCCCAACATCGAAGGCATAAAGAAGAAAATGAACCTTGGAAAGGCTTCAGAGTTCGTCACCGACAGTGAAGGGACACTATGGTACGGAGACAGGCTTTGCGTACCAAACATTGAGGAACTCAAGCAACAAATCTTAACCGAAAGCCACACCGCTCCATACTCGATCCATCCTGGAGGAACCAAAATGTACAAGGACATTCAGGAAAGATTTTGGTGGCACGGTATGAAAAGAGATATAGCCACATTTATTGCTTGTTGCGATTCATGTCAGCGCATCAAGGCCGAGCATCAAAAGCCAACAGGGCTACTCAAGCCAAACAGGATACCGGAGTGGAAATGGGATGAAATAGGAATGGATTTCATCGTCGGACTACCCCGATCACAGCGTGGGAATGACGCCATATGGGTCATCACAGACCGACTAACCAAGGTTGCTCATTTCATCCACGTGAAGACTACCTACTCCACACAAAGACTGGCCAAACTTTATGTCTCCCGTATAGTTTGCTTGCATGGAGTCCCAAAGACTATAATATCAGACCGAGGCACCCAATTCGTCTCCAAATTTTGGGATCACCTACAACAAGCTCTGGGCACGCAACTAGCTTTCAGTACGGCATACCACCCTCAGACTGATGGACAAACGGAACGTGTAAACCAAATCCTAGAGGATATGCTAAGAGCCTGTGTGCTCACCTATGGATCCAGTTGGGAAGAGAGTTTGCCGTATGCCGAATTTGCTTACAACAACAGTTACCAAGCCAGCTTACAAATGGCACCCTTTGAAGCATTGCACGGACGAAGGTATCGTACCCCACTGAATTGGTCAGAAACAGGTGACAGCCGTATCTTCGGCCCAGACATGCTTAAAGAGGCCGAGGAGAAAGTTAAGAAAATCAGGGACAGACTCAAGACAGCATAGAGCCGACAAAAGAGCTACTATGATCAGAAGCATCGTGAAGTCAGCTTTGAACCCGGTGATTCCGTATACCTCCGAGTATCTCCTATGAGGGGTCTACAATGGTTCAAAATTAAGGGGAAGCTAGCCCCAAGATTTATTGGGCCATTTTGTGTAAAGGCACGAAGAGGCACGGTAGCCTACCAACTAGACCTACCCAAGGAGCTATCAGACGTCCATGACGTATTCCACGTCTCACAGTTGAGGAAATGTGTGAGTAACCCGGAGAAGCATGTACCTCATGAGAACATTGATATGCAACCAGATCTCACCTACAGAGAAAGGCCGGTAAAAATATTGGAGGAATCTGAAAGAAGGACCCGTCAGAAAACGACAAGATTTTTCAGGGTTCAGTGGAGCAATCACACTGAGGATGAAGCTACTTGGGAAAGGGAAGATTTTCTCCGGGCAGAGTATCCATATCTATTTGAGGGTCAGCAGAAATCTCGAGGACGAGATTTTTCCTAAGGGGGTAGGTGTCGTGACACCCAAGTTTTTATTTGGTTTTTTTAAAAAGATTTTTATTTGACTTGAGGGAGGTGATTTAATTTTTTCTTCAAAAGAACTCTCCCTTTCAAATATTTTTTTTGGCAGAAGTTTTATTTGGATTCACCCAAGATCTGTTTTTGGTCTTGGAGGTTCTTGCTTTGCATTTGGACTCAAGACAAATACTTTTCACTTGGGAAAATGCCTTTTGAAAATCTCTTTGAAATTTGCACTATGGCTTTTGGAATAATCCTTTGCCACTTTCAACAATTCCCTCTTGCCATGGCCTTAGTGCAAATACTCTCTCCTAACCCTCCCCTCATCTTTGGATCATGTTTGGCATCTAATCCAGCAAGTTGAACCTCCCCATGTGATTATTTTCATTTAAATCTTATTCAAATAAATTTTTGTCACCTATTCTATCCATTGGTGATTTACAAAGGAACTCTACTTTCTGTTTTGATTTTTGTCCCCAAACCAACTCTCCTCCCTAGTCCTTTGAACCCTCAACCAAGATCCATGAAGATCCACTGGTCTTCAGTTCAAAAAATTTCAAACTACACATACTGCAAGTTTGGACCAGATTTGTCAAATTTGGTGAAATTCATTCAAATCCTTCTCCAGAAATTCCAAGTAAAATCAGGCAGCCTCTGGGTGCATTGAGTGGTCACCTCACCAAGTTACAGCCCCAGAAAAATTTATCTCATAGCCAAATCTTTCTGTCGAACACCTGCAGTGCATGGTCATTGTCAAGTTCAGAAAATTCAGAGAACAGTTCAGTGGCTGACTGTCGTTTTCTTCAGAGATGGTTGTTGATCTCGCCAGTGCCATCGTGTCGCCTTGCTCCTCGTCCCCTCCCCCTTGTTCCTGCACCGCACGAACGCCTGGCACCTTGCGGACGTCGGCGACGAGCAGCAGAAGGTGCGCCGCCCCGTGACCGACGCCAGCGGCGGCTTTGCGGCCGCCAGCGGGAGGCACGACGCTGACGGCGCCACCGAGCGCCGCCCAAACTACCAGAGCTCGCCGCGTGGCCTTCCATTCCCCCGAACGCGCTGCCGCTCTCATCGTGAACCGCAGGGCGCAGAGCGCGCTCTCTGCCGCCGTCGAGCCCGTGCGGCCATCTCACCGTGGACCGACACCATTACGCCAAGACCAACCCCGTTCAGCTGTGGAACGACACCAGTAACCTCCACTGATGCTGCCTGGCCACTAAAACCTCCTGCCAATCCACTGCATCGCCGTAATCGCTCGCCGGAGATTCTCCGTTCACGGCCACCTCGTCGATCCGCCTATAAATAGAGGCCCCGAGCTTCAACTCGAGCACCCACCATCCCTGCACTCCACCTAGATCACGCCTAGCCACTGGAAGAGCCCCGAGGAGGTCTCCTTCCTCGACTCCGGCCGCCGCGACCCGCCACGGGATCCAGCCCGATTCGCCCCCGTGTGTGCACCTCCGCCTCCCTTCTCTTGCCAGTAGCTTCACCATGCACCTCTCTTTCTGACCCGCGCTTCAATTCGAAGTTTGCAACCCTCCACCGGAGTTCCCCACCATCACCCGAGCCGCCGTCCGCCGGAGATAGTGTCGCCGTCGACGTGGTGCTCCCCGTTGGTCGAGTCCACCACCCACCGACACGGAAGAAGACGCTGAAGCTCTTGGTACCCTCCGATCCTCCTAACTCGCCGTGGTTCGACGCCGGCGTCCACCGCAGTCTTCGGGCGCCGGCGAGCTTTTCAAACCTGACATGTGGACCCCGCATGTCAGCCTCTGTTATATTCTTCCTCGAACCGTTTTCTGTTGGCGCCTTCGGGCAAATACGTTTTCTCTCTTGAGCTTGCGCATTTCCAATCGAACCGTTTTCTATTTTCTCAGTTAAAACCCTGGAACTTTTCTGTTTCATTGCAGATAAGTCCCTGGACAGAAACCTTTATAACTTTTTAATAAAAAGGGATTTTTGAGTGATTCTTTTTCTGACAATCTTCAAATTTTGTCTAGTTTTTTATGGGATTTATTTGAAAAATATTTGGAGGAGTTTCTGTGCACGCGTTGGTTTTCACGTTAGTGCCCGTTTTCGTGATTGCCATAGGTTCCGGAAGAGGTGACAGAGCCGCGAACTTCGCCGAGCTAGACTCCGACTTCTCCGAACTAGGAAAGCATGTTTGAACATTTGATATGATAAGTGCTTTGCATGTTTGCTTGAAAATTTGTGCGTGGCATATGAGTGTCGGTAAATCCTTCGTTGCTTGTAAGGCAACTACCCGCATGTTCCAAAGTTGCGATGATCTCTGATGAGAGATGGCCTAATCATGTGGTGACATGAAGGGCAGCAAGGTGGTATTGTTGTAGCATACCAGCCTTGCGTCATCCGACTTTCTCCAACGTTAACGTGGACGGAGTCACGTTATCGTTCTTTTCCCCCGCATGTTTCATAGTTGCGATGATCTCTGATGAGAGATGGCCTAATCATGTGGTGACATGAAGGGTAGCAAGGTGGTACTGTTGTAGCATACCAGCCTTGCGTCATCCGACTATTTCTGACGCTAACGTGGACGGAGTAACGTTATCGTTCTTTCCCCCTTCCGTGCTACCACATGTTTCATTTGCCAGGATGCGGTTTAGTAAGTTGGTAACCTCTTTCCGTGTACACACCAAACAGAGAGGCCGGGATGATGGTACCTTGGCCCAGGATTAAAGCCAGTCATCCAGTCAGGGGGCATGGGTGTTTCCGGTTGGGACCGAGAGGGGGGGCACCCCCTTAGAGCGCGCGTATAGAAATTTGATCCCATGCTACGCGAGGTTGTAGCCTCCCCGTCTCAAGGTTTTTCTTGAACGTTGCCGAGGGTGATCCCTGGCTACGGAAGGTTGAATTGGGTGTGTACTGGTTAGACGTGTTTCTTCCAAAACACCGTAGACGGAACTAGTCCCCGTGACTACTGAAATCCGTTGGCTGTGGTTAAGTACAAACTCTGCAGAGTCAATTCCTTCCAAGTCATCGTATCCATGATCAAGTAGTGTAATCAGTATATCCATATCTATCCGCGTGGAAAACTTGTCCTCGGTGAACAAGCTCAAGTGGTAAATCCAGTTAAATTATTATTCCTGTGGATGGACTAACTTTATATTTGTCTCGTACTTGTGATATTTTATGTTCCCGAACTATTGTATTATTGAGCTACAATATAAGCCCTTTATGTGACGTCGCGCAGACGTCCGACTGTGGCATGTTCGTCTTTTATTTTCTGTTATAAGCCCTTTATGTGGTGTCGCCCCGACGCCCGACTGTGGCATTATTATTCTTGCATTTTCCGCTCGAGGAGTCATTCAGACACTCGTTTGGCACCAGTATTACTATTCTTGCATTTTCCGCTCGAGGAGTCATTCAGACACTCGTTTGGCACCAGCATTATTATTCTTGAATTTTCCCCTCGAGGAGTCATTCAGACACTCGTTTGGCACCAGTATTACTATTCTTGCATTTTCCGCTCGAGGAGTCATTCAGACACTCGTTTGGCACCAGTATTACTATTCTGCAGTTTCCGCTCGAGGCGTCATTCAGACCCTCGCTTGGCACCCAGTATTTATTATCTCTATGTCCGAACGCACTGGATAAATTGTTCATATGCTTCATGTTTACATTTGTTATATCTTATGTCCGAACTGTCTTGCGAGTACTTTCATAGTACTCACCTGGCTTGTTGATTTGGCCAGATGTTGACGAAGGCGATCTCTTGGATGAAGAGTTTGATAGCACGTCCGACGCCTAGAGGAGTCCCAGTCAGTCCTACGCGATCCCGGATATTGGTCACTTGTATTATATACGCTTCTGCCACCCGCAATAAGTCTCATCGAGCCTCTCTCCGACGCTCGAAGAGCTGTAGTCTTCTGGAATCATATCACTCGCTTCGCGGTGATTTTTCCACCACCGTTATTATCGTGAGTTAGTAGTATGCCACCCTATCCGCCGTCTTAGCGGCGTGCATGTAATAAATTGTTGGGCATCCTCCGCTCAACCTTGTATTATATTCAGTACTCCTGGTATTTTTCTTCTGTGACCAAGATATTGTCTACCAGTGAGAAGGAATTCTTCCTTACTGGTCCGTAAAAGGGATTGGTTTCTCAATAATTATTTTATTGAAAAACCGGTCGTGACAAGAGAGTTTGGTGGGTTTTGGGCTGTTTAGAGAGGGGGTTTTGCTGCAACACACAGACGGACATTGCGGTTACCCGGTTAACCGTTGTTGTACCAAACGACCTCCAAATGGAACGAAACTTGACCGGTGGTCTCCCGGTGGTATACCAAGGCCACTTGACAAGCCTCGGTCCATTCCGAGAACGTTCGACACCCGCTCACGAAAGAAAAACAAGAGGGGTGCGCCGGAGGAGGTGGGAGCGCCGGATTGCAAAACGGACAACGGAGAAAATGCTCGGATGCATGAGACGAACACGTATGCAAATGCAATGCACATGATGACATGATATGAAATGCATGACATGAACAAAATGCAAAACGAAAGACAAAACCCGATCACGGAGGGAATATCATAGCACATATCCGAAAATGGCAAGAGTTGGAGTTACAAATATGGAAAGTTACCTCCGGGGTGTTACAGGTCATCCACTTGAGGGAAATTTGCTACTGTCCTACAAACCTCTGCGCTTGGAGGCCCAACAACGTCTACAAGGAGAAGTTTGCGTAGTAGACATCAATCTCATACAACAATTTATATATCATCACGTCTTGACCATATCACATCACAGCAAGCCCTGCAAAAACAAGTTAGACGTCCTCTACTTTGTTGTTGCAAGTTTTACGTGGCTGCTACGGGCTTAGCAAGAACTGTTCTTACCTACGCATCAAAACCACAACGATTTTTCATCAAATGTGCTGTTTTAACCTTCAACAAGGACCGGGCGTAGTCAAACTCGATTCAACTAAAGTTGGAGAAACATACACCCACTAGCCACCTTTGTGCGAAGCACGGCGGTAGAACCAGTCTCATGAACGCGGTCATGTAATGTCAGTCTGGGTCGCTTCATCCAACAATACCGCTGAATCAAAGTATGACATGCTGGTAAGCAGTATGACTATTATTGCCCACAACTCTTTATGTTCTACTCATGCATATAACATCTACGCATAGACCTGGCTCTGATGCCTCTGTTGGGGAACGTAGTATTTCGAAAAATTTCCTACGATCACGCATGATCTATCTAGGAGAAGCATAGCAACGAGTGGGGAGAGTGTGTCCATGTACCCTCGTAGACCGAAAGCGGAAGCGTTTATCAACGGGGTTGATGTAGTCGTACGTCTTCACGATCCGACCGATCCTAGCACGAACGTACGACACCTCCGTGTTCAGCACACGTTCAGCTCGATGACCTCCCTCGTACTCTTGATCTAGTTGAGGCCGAGGGAGAGTTCCGTCAGCCCGACGGTGTGGTGACGGTGATGATGAAGTTACTGGCGCAGGGCTTCGCCTAAGCACTACGATGATATGACCGAGGTGTGTAACTGTGGAGGAGGGCACCGCACACGGCTAAGAGATTGTCTGATGTGCCATTGGGGTGCCCCTGGCCACATATATAAAGGAGGGAGAGGGAGAGGCAGCCGGCCCTAGGGGGGCGCGCCAAGGTGTGGAGTCCTAATAGGACTCCCTAGTTCTAGTAGGATTCCACCTCCCACACGGAGTAGGAAAGGGGGAAGGGAGAAGGAGAAGGAAAGGGGGGGCCGCCCCCCTTCTCCTAGTCCTAATCGGCCTCCTGCCCAAGGAGGGGCGCACCAGCCCCTTGTGGGCTGGTGTGCTTCCCTCTTATGGCCCATAAGGCCCATAACTTCTCCCGGGGGGTTCCAGTAACCTCCCGGTACTCCGAAAAAATGCCCGAACCACTCAAAACCATTCCGATGTCCAAATGCAACCTTCCAATAAATGAATCTTTACCTCTCGACAATTTTGAGACTCCTCCTCATGTCAGTGATCTCATCCGGGACTCCGAACAAGCTTCGGTACATAACTCATAATACAAATCGTCATCGAACGTTAAGCGTGCGGACCCTACAGGTTCGAGAACTATGTAGACATGACCGAGACAGATCTCCGGTCAATAACTAATAGCGGAACCTGGATGCTCATATTGGCTCCTACATATTCTACGAAGATCTTTATTGGTCAAACCGCATAACAACATACGTTGTTCCCTTTGTCATCGGTATGTTACTTTCCCGAGATTCGATCATCGGTATCCTCATACCTAGTTCAATCTCGTTACCGGCAAGTCTCTTTACTCGTTCCGTAATGCATCATCCCATAACTAACTCATTAGTCACATTGCTTGCAAGGCTTATAGTGATGTGCATTACCGAGAGGGCCCAGAGATACCTCTCCGATACTCAGAGTGACAAATCCTAATCTCCGTCTATGCCAACTCAACAAACACCATCGGAGACACCTGTAGAGCATCTTTATAATCACCCAGTTATGTTGTGACATTTGATAGCACATAAGGTGTTCCTCCGGTATTCGGGAGTTGCATAATCTCATATTTAGAGGAACATGTATAAGTCATGAAGAAAGAAGTAGCAATAAAATTAAACGATCATTATGCTAAGCTAACAGATGGGTCTTGTCCATCACATCATTCTCCTAATGATGTGATCCCGTTCATCAAATGACAACACATGTCTATGGTTAGGAAACTTAACCATCTTTGATTAATGAGCTAGTCAAGTAGAGGCATACTAGGGACACTTTGTTTTGTCTATGTATTCACACATGTATCAAGTTTCCGGTTAATACAATTCTAGCATGAATAATAAACATTTATCATGATATAAGGAAATATAAAATAACAACTTTATTATTGCCTCTAGGGCATATTTCCTTCAAGCAAGCCATAGAGAATAAGTGGATCTTTAAGAAGAAGACTGATGCAGATGGTAATGTGTTTGTCTATAAGGCTCGGCTTGTCGCTAAGGGTTATCGACAAGTTCAATGAGTTGACTACGATGAGACCTTCTCACCCGTAGCGAAGCCGAAGTCCATCTGAATCATGTTAGCAATTGCCGCATTCTATGATTATGAGATCTGGCAAATGGATGTCAAAACGACATTCCTTAATGGTTTCCTTAAGGAAGAATTGTATATGATGCAGCCGTAAGGTTTTAGAATGTTGACAAGGTATGCAAGCTCCAGCGCTCCATCTATGGGCTGGTGCAAGCATCTCGGAGTTGGAACATCCACTTTGATGAAGTGATCAAAGCGTTTTGGGTTTATACAGACTTATGGAGAAGCCTGTATTTACAAGAAAGTGAGTGGGAGCTCTGTAGCATTTCTCATATTATATGTGGATGACATATTGTTGATGGGAAATGATATAGAACTTTTGGAAAGCATAAAGGCCTACTTGAATAAGCGTTTTTCAATGAAGGACCTTGGAGAAGCTGCTTACATATTAGGCATCAAGATCTATAGGGATAGATCGAGACGCCTCGTTGGTCTTTCACAAAGCACATACCTTGACAAGATATTGAAGAAGTTCAATATGGATCAGTCCAAGAAGGTGTTCTTGCCTGTATTGCAAGGTGTGAGATTGAGCACAGCTCAATGCCCGACCTCGGCAGAAGAAAGAGAAAAGATGAGTGTCATCCCCTATGCCTAAGCCATAGGCTCTGTTATGTATGCCATGTTGTGTACCAGACCTGATATGAACCTTGCCATAAGTTTGGTAGGGAGGTACCAAAGTGATCCCGGAATGGAACACTGGACATTGGTCAAGAATATCCTGAAGTACCTGAGAAGGACTAAGGATATGTTTCTCGTTTATGGAGGTGCCGAAGAGCTCATCGTAAAGGGTTACATCGATGCTAGCTTTGACACAGATCCGGATGACTCCAAGTCACAAACCGGATATGTGTATATTTCGAATGGTGGGGCAGTCAGCTGGTGCAATTGCAAGCAAAGCGTCGTGGCGGGATCACCATGTGAAGCGGAGTACATAGTTGCTTCGGAAGCAGCGCAGGAAGGAGTCTGGATGAAGGAGTTTATCACCGAGCTAGGAGTGATTTCCAATGCGTCAGGCCCGATGACTCTCTTCTGTGACAACACTGGAGCTATTGCCATTGCCAAGGAGCCCAGGTTTCACAAGAAGACCAAGCACATCAAGCGCCACTTCAACTCCATTCGTGAATATATTCAAGATGGAGACACGGATATTTGTAAAGTACATACGGATCTGAATGTCGCAGATCCATTGACTAAACCTCTTCCACGAGCCAAACATGATCAGCACCACAACTCTATGGGTGTTCGATTCATCACAATGTAACTAGATTATTGACTCTAGTGCAAGTGGGAGACTGTTGAAAATATGCCCTAGAGGCAATAATAAAATGGTTATTATTATATTTCCTTGTTCATGATAATTGTCTATTGTTCATGCTATAATTGTATTAACCGGAAACTATAATACATGTGTGAATACATAGACCACAACATGTCCCTAGTGTGCCTCTAGTTGACTAGCTCGTTGATCAATAGATGGTTGTGGTTTTCTGACCATGGACATTGGATGTCATTGATAACGGGATCACATCATTAGGAGAATGATGTGATGGACAAGACCCAATCCTAAGCAAAGCACAAGATCGTGCAGTTCGTTTGCTAGAGCTTTTCTAATGTCAAGTACCATTTCCTTAGGCCATGAGATTGTGCAACTCCCGGATACCGTAGGAATGCTTTGGGTGTATCAAACGTCACAACGTAACTGGGTGACTATAAAGGTGCACTACAGGTATCTCCAAAAGTGTCTGTTGGGTTAGCATGAATCGAGACTGGGATTTGTCACTCCGTATGACGGAGAGGTATCTCTGGGCCCACTCAGTAATGCATCATCATGATGAGCTCAATGTGACTAAGGAGTTAGCCACGAGATCATGTGTTACGGAACGAGTAAAGAGACTTGCCGGTAACGAGATTGAACAAGGTATGGGGATACCGACGATCGAATCTCGTGCGAGTAACATACCGATGGACAAAGGGAATTGTATACATGATTGATTGAATCCCCGACATCATGGTTCATCCGATGAGATCATCGTGGAACATGTGGGAGCCAATATGGGTATCCAGATCCCGCTATTGGTTATTGGCTGGACAGGTGTCTCGGTCATGTCTACATGGTTCCCGAACCCGTAGGGACTACACACTTAAGGTTCAGTGATGCTAGAGTTGTAATGGGAACTGTATGTGGTTACTGAGAGTTGTTCGGAGTCCGGGATGATATCCGGACGTCACCAGGAGTTCCATAATGGACCAGAGGTGAATATTTATATATGGGAAGTCCAGTTTTAGTCGCCGAAAATGTTTCGGGGGTTATCGGTATTGTACCGGGACCACCGAAAGGGTTCCGGGGGTCCACCGGCCCCGGGGGACCAAATGGGCTGAACGTGGGTGGGAACCAGCCCCTCTAGTCGGCTGGTGCGCCCCCAAGGGGCCCAAGGCGCCTAGGGTTAAAACCCTAGGGGTGGGGGCGCGCCCCCACCAACTTGGGGGGCAACCCCTCTTGGCCGCCGCCCCCCTCTAGATGCATCTAGGGGGGCTGGCCCCCTCTCCCCTTCACCCTATAAATAGTGGCGGGGGGGGGGTGGGCAGCCGCACCTCAGCCCCTGGCGCAGCCCTCCCCCTCCTACACCTCTTCCTCCTCCGTTGAGCTTAGCGAAGCTCTACTGGAGAACCACGAGCTCCACCGCGCTGTAGTGATGCCAGAGTTCTCCCTCAACTTCTCCTCTCCACTTGCTGGATCAAGAAGGAGGAGACGTCCCCGGGCTGTACGTGTGTTGAACACGAAGGCGCCGTCCGTTTGGCGCTAGATCGGATCTTCCGCGATTTGAATCGACGCGAGTACGACTCCATCAACTGCGTTCCTTGCAACGCTTCCGCTTAGCGATCTTCAAGGGTATGAAGATGCACTCCCTCTCTCTCGTTGCCAGAATCTCCTAGATTGATCTTGGTGACACGTAGGAATTTTTTGAATTATTACTACGTTACCCAACAAAAGTCAGGTCATATCTTATCGGCTTAGATCTGAGTGTTTGAGACCATCTCGATTTCCGATAAGCATCTTGCCATCTTCGCGTCACACCTTATGTCGGAGACTCTCTTAGCCACGAATTAGTTCCGTGCTTGCTCTGTGACGGTGATCTGACTTGGGTCTGACCACGACCATGTCTCGTCCATGAGCCCACCCGATTAAGCAGTCTCTTGGCATGACGATCAACATGGCGTGCAAATGTGGGTCATGGGACCACCGTCGTTCCGTCCCATCAAGAAAGGGATCGTGCGTATCAATACGCACGACGACTAACATCCATTCCCTCGCTCTTTGCGCATAATTAACACACAAGCCGCGGAAAATAGGGGTTTTATCGCCACACGACATGGTTGAGCCACCGCTGTTTTGCAAATTGTTCCCTATAAATAGCGAGAGGCCACGGAGGGAAAAAATTACACTCTTCCCCCCACCTTTGTCTTCCTTCTCGAGCGCCGGTGCCCTAATCCTCTTTTCCATGCCCTTCGCTTCCTTCCAAATTCCGCCTTTGCCTCCTTCAGATGGCAGGGTCAGCTAGGCCAGATCTCCCACGTCGGGCACTTGCCACCAACAGAGGTAGCTTACCCGTGTCCGAGGATCATCGCCATTGGCTAGGACACCCTTCAGGAGTCCATCCCCATTCCTCAGGAAAGCAAGCTGATATGCTTCGTCATCTTACTTATTTGAGGTTTGGGTATTTTCAATTCACCCCTTTCCGCGGGGCCTCCTTCACTTCTATTGCTTCAGCTGCACAATTTATCCCCCAATTCAATTCACCACATAGCATGCTATGTCACGCTGTGCGAAACATTCCTGGGTTGTACGACACATTTTGGTTTATGACACAAGTACTTTTACGTCCAAGTGCGAACTAAGAGCCACTCCAACGGGGCAACCCATTTTGTCCGCGGGCGTCCATTTGGGTCGGTGCGTTGGGCCCCAATGCGCCGACCCAAACAGACGCGCATCTGCTTTTCGTCCACATGCTGACCCATTCCCGGCCCATTTTTGAGCCAGATTTGCGTCAGCGCGGACACAAGACACACGTGCACACGCTCGCCTTCTCCTCCCCCTGGCCCGCTGGTCGGTGGCAGCCTTCACCATTTCCCTTCATTTCCCCCAAAAACCCTCCCGCCCACGCGTGCTCCCGCCGCCCGCCATGGACGACAACCTTGATGCCGCCGCCGGCCTCGCCTCCCTCGCCTCGTCCTTCATGATGACTGCCCTCTCCGGCAAAGGCAAGCCTTGCGCCCCCCGCAAGACCAACGCCGCGCCCAAGCCGAAGAAGACGCTGACGCCCGAACAGCGGGCAAAGGGAGTCGACGAAGAGGAAGGGCCGGAGGCACGCGACGGACGTGAGCGACGAAGCGATCATGGCGGCCGCCGTCGCCGCCGCCGTGCAGCAGGAGGTCACTAACGCCCGTGTCGTGGTGGCAACGAGGGAGGCGCTATATATGCTAGGGTTAAACCCTAGCCAGCACAGCCTTGTCAACGCTGCCGTGGCCGCGGCCAGCACCAGCTCATCCGCGTTCACTTGGATGGTGCTGCCCGACTCACCCCGCACGTCGGCGACGCAGTCGATACCCGGCTTCGACGTCTACCCGCAGGCCTCCCGCCTCTCCGGGGAGTGCTCGCCCGAGGTGATCGTGGTGGCGCCTTCCATGCCCGCGCCCACGCCCATCGACCTCAACGCCACACCGGTGGCCCGTGGCTCGTCATCCGGAGGAGCGAGGAAACGCGCGCGGCACATGCCAGCCGACGTGCTGCCGGGCGCACACAACCTGTTTGACGGAATGTCGGCCTCCGGCGACGACGAGTACATGCAAAACATCATCTTCGAGGGTGGTGCGGCGGCCGCTGGCGGTGCCGCCGGGATGGCTACGACCCCGAAGAGACACAAAGCCAGGACTGCCGATGGGCATTCACGCCGTCCACTTTTGATCAAGATCAGGTGGCCTTCATGCATGATCAGGTCAGCCTGGACCTGGACGGCTTCCCACTCGACCACGAGTTTCCGGATGACTACGGGCAAGAGGAAGAGGATGCGTGCGACATCGAAGGGGAGCCTTTGTTCGAGGATGAGCTCGCCAACCAAGCCGCCGTGGCGAAGCCGAAGCGCAAGAGCAAGCGGACGAAGGCATACACGGCGGCCGAGGACAAGCTCCTTTGTGAGTGTTGGAGGGACATTGGGCAAGACCCCAAGACCGGCGCCGAACAAAAGGCATCAACCTTTTGGATTCGTGTCCACCGTGAGTTCCATGAGCGCAAGAAGTTTCCGCCGTACCAAATACTAAGCACGCGCGGGTGGGTGTCTATTTCGAAGCGATGGAGGGTGATCCAACAAGAGTGCAATAAGTTTTGTGCCACTCTTGAGAGCGTCAAGGCCCACCCCGTGAGCGGCATCGGCATGCAAGACATGGTATGCAAGTGGCTGGCCTCTTTTGTTTCATTCCGTTTATGCTTGCATGTCCATTTCCATATCCTTGTTGCCAATATGCTTGCATGCAATACATTTTTAGGCATTCCAAGCTTTGGAGGCATTCAAAGCCCAACACGAGGGCAAGTGCTTCAACCTCTCTCATTGTTGGAGGGTCATCAAAGACGAGGAGAAGTTCAAGGCGCAATATGCCGCCCTCAAGTCGCGTGGGGGGAAGAGGGCCGTGGAGGAGGAAGACGTCGAGAAGCCACACCCGCAGGGGAAGACGAACTCCAAGAAGGAGGACAAGTGGAGGGCATGATGAGCAAGAAGGACTCAAGGAAGGAGGAGCGCCGGCGATACAAAGAAGAACAAATGAATGCCTTCATGGAGATCCAAAGGAGGAGGCTTGAGATGGACACAGAGAAGCAAGCCAAGATGCTTGAGATGGAGGCGGAGAAGCAAGACAAGATGCTAGAGATCGAGGCCGCCAACGCCAAGACCAAGGCGAAAGAAGTGGCTCCGCGGCATGATGACCGGGGTGGAGATCATTAAGGTGGATCCCAACACCGTGTCGCCAAGGAAGAGGCCGTGGTTCGAGAAGATGCAGGCCGACATGCTCAAGTTCGACGACGAGTGACCTATGGCGGCGAGCGCCATCCTTTTTTTGTATGCCGGCAAGTGTGCTCGCCTGACTACGGCCGTGATGGCGTGGTCGAACTCCCGCCCCTTTTTGTGTGCTGGCATATGTGCCGGCCGCTGGCAAGTGCGCCAGCCGAACTATGTGGTATTTTCTAAAGCTGACATTGTATGCCGGCGCTGGCATGGTGCCGGCATGAACTTTCGGGCGACAACATGGCCGTTGGCATGAACTATGGCCGCGGACCTTTTTTCAAAATTTGCGTGCGAATATGAAATGGGTCGGCGCGTTAGGCGCACTGCCGACCCATATCTCAAATGGGGCAGACGCCGAACGGGCGACCGAACCAAATGAACGAAAAACGGATAAAAACGCCGTCCGTTTGGATCGGAACGTTGGAGTTGCTCTAACGGGGATGCTCGGCTAGATAGCGGGACGGTTCACCTGAGAACTGACAGGAAGAATGATTCTATCTTCCTGAAGTGCCACTAGAGGATCTTCCTTGGGTTGGCATAGTCGCCCCCTTTGTCCTCCTCGGGTTGGCATAGTCACCCCATTTGCCCAGCCCCACAAGGTATTCAACTCCCACTGGCACGCGCGGCTTGCTCCTCTCGGTCTCGGGAAAGCCAGGGCCATTTCATTTTCAGCCATGTGGTTTTGCATGGCTGCCGTCGCGACATAAAGCGACTGCTCCCATGCGGCATCCTCTATGCGTTGCGTGCATATCCCCTTGAACCCCCGACGCGCCACTGAGCACTTGGATATGCATAACTAGTTCCACTTGGGGCCTCCCAACCCAACAAAGTCCTATATAAGCGCCTCCATACGAGAAAGATTCAGTTCAAGCTCAGTTACCCCGCTGCTCGCTCAGCAACTATCAGGCATAGAGTACATAGTTTAATTCGACACTTGAGGAGAAGTAGAAGCATGGCGACCCTGTGGAGGCAGCCGAGTCTCGAGTTCGACGTCAAGGTCGTCCGGGTTGCTGGCGTCGAGGCACGGCTCGAGGGCGGCCTCTTTGTGAGGTACTACGTCCCGTCCGGTGACAGGAGGCGGCGGATCCGCGTGGACACGCGCGAGGTCCCGTGCGGCGCCGGCGGCGATGACGTGCTCTGGGGCGAGCGCGTGCGCTTCCAGCTGGCGGGCAACGGCGGGGCCGTCGCCGCACCGGGCAAGGTCGCGTTCGAGCTCCGGTGGAGGCCGCGCCCTTCGTCGTCCGGCCTCGCGGCGTTCTTGGGAACAGGGAGGCCGTCGTCGCGCGTGCTGGCGGGGGCCGAGCTCGCCTTGTCGGCGCGCGCGAAGTCGGCGTCGGAGGAGAGCTGGCTGAGACTCTCGCCAGCGGGCCGGGAGCTGGGCGGTGGGTGCAAGGCGCCCAAGTTGCTCGTCGAGGTCAAGGTCGTCCACGCTGTAGCGGCAGCCGATCGCGTGGCCGTGCAAGCGAGGAAGTTCGGCGGCGTCAACGAGTGCTGCCGTGGCGGCGAGCGCTGCGGTAGCTGCGGGTGGGTCGGGACCGAGGAGGACATGTTCTTGGCGGCGACGTTTACTCAATAGGAGTACCCCAAGATTGTCATGGTAGGTGAACTTCGTAGGAGAGCTCTTCCAGCAAGCAGTTGTCGATTTCAGTCAAACTCTACTCGGGCGTGAAATATGAACAAATTTTGAACAAGATATCTAGCTTTCTGAAAGCATCAGTCGGTTTTGGTGTTTTTGAGCTTCCTCGTCGCCCTTGGATGTGTGGCTGCCATGCACGTCACGTGCAAACGATTATTCTTCCGTCTGCCCGGCGGCTCTGCGTTGTGTGCACATCGGAGACGCGGCGCGCAGCGGTGAAGCTTGGGGGGAAATTAAGACGGGGTCCTTTTTGTTAGAAGAGAGAGGTTTGGTGAAATATGATGGATTGCTTGAGCCCCGTGGGCATATATATAGGAGTACAAAGACCGATTTGGAGTACAAGACAAGGCAGGACCAAATCCTAGTCTATCCTATACTTCCTAATAGTCAATATACTCAATATCCCCCCGTAGTCACAACGGTAGCGACCCAGACGGTGAGACTGGAGAAGAATCCGAAGGCAAGCCGACGGACACCCCCCACAGTCGTAACGGTCGATGCATCGCGAAGTCGTGGCTGGAGTGGAAACCGACGAGGTTGCTCAAGCAAGGCGGTAGCCCTTTGTGCCGTTTGTCGAGGTAGCCGAGAGCGTATGATGGTGGAGCCGTGGTCGAGGTAGCCGTGCGAAGAATGTCGTGGTCGATGTCGAGTCGGGGTAGCCGGTGTCAAGGATGTCGCCGTGGAACCGCGGGCGCAAGGAGGTGCCGAGTTAGCATGGGCGCAGTGGTGTCGAAGTAGTGGTGCGCCGAGAAGAAGATGTTGTTGATGACGCGTCGCGGCGGGTTTGCCAAGCCCGGGGATACATCATGGACGAAGGCACGCACCGGTGTTGCCAGCACCGGGCATGCGTAGACGGAAGAAGAAGTTGACGAAGCGCCGCCCCAGGCTTGCCAGGCCCGGGGACACGTCGTAGACGAAGGCACGCATCGGTGTTGCCAGCACCGGGCAAGCATAGATGAGGGACCTGCACGAGCTGTACGCCATGTCGAAGAAGTCGGACGGGCCAGCAGAGAAGAACTCGACGAGAGTTGCGGCGCCAATCAGCGTGAGGCCGATGTCTCCCGCGGTTGTCGGAGTAGACGAAGTGGTCGGGGTAGATGACGGCGACGCTGGCGATGGGCTGGTGCTGGACAAAGACGAAGGAGGTGGACGGGTGGCGGCGTTTATGTGGGTAGCGGCGGCGGCCAAAGAAGAGCGGCGACAGCGGCCTGACGGCGGCAGCGGCGGTGCTCGAAGTAGGCGAAGAACCCAACAACATGACGAAGACCGGCACGGACGATGACGTTCCCGCGCCAAGGGAGGCGGCACGGCGCATACCACGGGAAGTCGATGCACGGGGACGACGAAGTGGACCGCGGTCCGCCGCACTACGGCCTAAAGGGGCGATGCAGCGGCTGCGGGCAGGTTAGGGCGACGGCAGGAAGACCTCGGGGCGGCGGCAGGGGCCGCAGGCCACGGTGTGACAGCCCGAAAGGGCGGCGCGGCGAAGGAGCGCGGGTCGGTGCAACCGCGGGACGGCCTCGGGACGGCGGCATGGACCGCGTGGCACGCTCGCGATGGCCCGACGGGGCGACGCAGCGGCGGCGCGAGGGTCGGTGCTGCCATGGAGACGACTTGGAGCGGATGGCCTCAGTGCGGCGGTGGACCGCTGGCCATGGCACTACGGCCTGAAGGGATGACGCAGCGGTGACACGGGTCGGTGCAGCCGGAAGAAGAACCACGGGGCGGCGGCGCTGCGGCCCGATGGGGCGACGCAGCGGCAACCCGTTGCTCGATCGGTGGAGAGGCACGCTGTACTCGGTGACCATCCTCATGGAATCTTACAGGGTTGTGCGCAGGCGGTTGATTAGACCGACCGCGCTGCGATGATAGAGTGTTCCGTGTGTTCTCGGTTGATCAGACCAAATACACATGATTTGAAGAGCCAGCATGCAGATTTACATCCTACGATCGGATGATCAGCACAGATGCATGAGCAGCCAAACACCCGCGTGAAATGTCTGAGCAACAGAGGCCACGCGGCGCGGGCCAACGCAGGACACGCTGGCGGCGATCGTGCCTGTGCACGTAACCTGCCACCACGATTGAAGCTTTGTGGCGGGTCAAGAGCAGCCATTGCACCTGCGCACGTAAGACGTGCTGCTTCCAAGCTGGCTGGATGTGTGGTTGATGAGGAATTCCAATCCAAACAAGACGACGGTGGCCGACGAAGAAATGACGTGCTGCAGTAGGCCGCACAGTGCAAGAGGAGGCCGGTCGTGGTTGTACTCATCGTGAGGTTGGAGTAGAGGCGCGGGTCGACGTGGCGGCGAGCGACGTAAACCGATCTTAGATCGAAAAACCAAAAAGTAAATGCCGATCAAAACGACCGGCGAGAGAGAGAAAAATTCGGATCAAAGGATCGGGAAAAAGACTCTCTAGGGCAACCGGTCAACACGACGGGCGGACGAACCCTAGGTACGGGCGGCGCGGCCCCCGGCGGTGGTCATGGAGGTCGACCACCCTGAGGGCGGCGCGCGGGTGCGGAAGCGGCTGCTGCTAGGGTTTAGGATCGAGGTAAGGCTGATACCATGTTAGAAGGGAGAGAGGTTTGGTGGAATATGATGGATTGCTTGAGCCCCGTGGGCATATATATAGGAGTACAAAGACCGACTTGGAGTACAAGACAAGGCAGGACCAAATCCTAGTCTATCCTATACTTCCTAATAATCAATATACTGAACACTTTTTTCTTAACACAGTACAAATGCAAACGGTCATACATGCGTGCATACACTCATCCTTATGAATGCATACACGCACACCCTATCCCTATGAGCACCTTTGAGAGACTGAGCCGACATATCATCTTGAGATTTACGAGGTCACCATAAGCGTCTCGTCTTCGATGGGAACATCTCCTCCCACTGAAAGAGCATCGTCGAAAATCCTGAAATAAATCCAGGAATAATGCAAGCACCAGGACTTGAATCCTGATGGGCTGGGGATACCACTGTCCCTCTAACCATCCAACCATAGGTTTGTTCGCATTAAGACGGGGTCGAACTAAGTCAATCATGCACTAGTTAACAAGACTACGGTACTAAAGTAGGGTTTTGCATTACGGTATAGATCTAAGGAGCCCCTGAAGAGCTTAATTTCTGTATTTGTGACCTCCCTCCCATAATTTTTTTAATCTAAACTGAGCCTAAACACTATGGGCTACTAACATAGCTTGCAAAACCAACCCGTGGTTGGATGGTTAGAGAGACTATGGTATCTTCAGCCCACCAGGGTTCAAGTTCTGGTGCTCGCATATTGCTGGATTATTTTAGGATTTCCGACGATGCACATTCAGTGGGAAGAGACGTTCCCGTCGACGACGAGGTGCCTACGGGAGCCTAGTCCCCACCTTGCACCATGGTGTGTTGGAACATATGTTTTGTTTGCTATGTGTAGCATAACGGTTGGTGGCTTCACCACTTTGCTCTACATGGGTTGTAGGAGCTTGTTGGATTCTTCTGCTTGTGCATGATATTATGAGTATATGCTCTGTTTATTCAACTGTCTGTCGTGGATGTGCGGCGGTACAAAGGAGGGGTGTTGTAGTTGGTGGTATGACATCCCCACGATATTTTGTCCAAACTTATATTCAATTCGATGAATACGATGGAAGCAAAAGTATAATGATAAGTCTTTAATAGTTGAGGCGTCCGGAGAGAGAATTTATAGCACGCAGGTACGGGGACACGCGGATCCTGCACCGTCGATCCGCGCCAAGATTTGCAACATTGCTTATGTATACACATAGTGCATTCGTATATCATGTCAATATACTTGTTGGTGTGGGGTCCGATACCTGTTATGTGGGGTCGACTAAAAATAGAAAACGGGAAGGAAGAAACAAATATAGAAAAGATGAGCAAAAGCGATTCATTAAGCCATTGTTATATTGGTTTTCTTAGTTCTTGTTTGTTCTTATCTTCCTATCCCTAAAAACAATCAATTTTAAAGCATGGGTTCAATCGGAAAAAGGCAAGAGATCAATAGTATGTTGGTGCAAAAAGGTACAAATTCGTTTGAAAAGCTTTGTTTTCTTATGCAAAGGCAAGATCATCTTCTGTCTTTACAGATTGAAGGACTTCAAAGATATGAACACTTAGAGCAAAATCCGGCACATCTCGAGTAGTAGGTCCCAAACTAAGGGTCTTGAGATGATGGTAACAAAGACATGAGTTTTTCCTACGTTCGGGCTCTTGGGGAAGATAAAACCCTATGTCCTACTTGTGTTTTATTGCGTTTGGATGGAGTATATAATACAGTCGAGCTACCCTGAAATTGTTCTGTCTCTCTATGAGCCCTACCCCTCGGTTTATATAGGTACCGGGGGGTCTAGGGTTACATCCTAGACGTACAAAGAGAACGGGTTGTAAACGACTTCTAACATCTTGGAGTATACAACAAGTCTTTGGGAGCCTTCCTTTCATACGACATGGGTCGCTTTGATGTGGCCCACTAGTGAACCAACATGGGGTCATCGGCCTGGCCCACTAGACCGGGAGACGACCTGTTTAGAGACCCCCTAGCCGGGTGCCCGGGACACAATCAGTAGCTCCTGAACCGGTCTTCAAGTATGGACACACCTCGGTTATTCTGGGATATGTTCTTCTTTTCTGGTCGTCGATCTTGAAAACTGGTTCAATGAATCCACTTCTTGAAGTCAGGTCCTAGCTTATGGGCTTACACTACAAAAAAAAATACACTTCCGTGATGATACGTGTTTGTCACAGTAGATCGCGTTTTTTGTCATGCATGTACATCCATGACAAATTTATGACAGAATCAAGATAGTCATACCTATGCTGTCGTACAAGTGTTCCATGACATTACCAAAATTATCATCACGGAAGTGTCCACTTCCATGACGATAAATCACGCGTCACAGAAGTGCTTTCGTCAAGGGTGACCGACACGTGGCATCCACCGTAACGGAACGCCGTTAAGCTATCGGGTCAGATTTTGGATCCGATAACCCGTTAACAGCCCTGACCAATGGGACATTTCCACGTGTAAAATTCTGATTGGCCGAAGGGAACACATGTCAGCTCGTCAGTGGGCCAGATGTCGCCCGTCCATTGGAGGAGACATGCCTATGATACGTCGACACATGGCTGGGCCCAACAAAGGCCCATATAGGTTAAAAAGGCCGGCCCAGTCAAAGGACCGTAGAACTTAATCAGGTACTAGTGGGCCAGCCCAATAACGACCTTCTTAATAAAGGCCCATTTACGGCCCGAAGCAAGATCTGGCCCGTTAATTGTTCGCCCAATATTTGGGCCCATTTACAGCCCGAAGCCAGATCTGGCCCGTTAATTGTTCGCCCAATATTTGAGCCCATTTGCGGCCCGAAGCCAGATCTGGCCCATTAATTGTTCGCCGAATATTTGGGCCCAACTACAGCCCAGTGACTTTCGGCCTGTTAGAGGCCTGATGTAGACATGGGCCCATTTCAGCCCGGTGTGACTTTCGGCCTGGGAATGGCCCGTGCTGCCCATGGGCCATATATGGTCCGACGGGACATCGGGCCCACTAACGGCCCGTGCTAAAGGTGGCAACAGTTAAGCCCAATGTGACTTTGGGCCTGTTAAAGGCCCGTCGCGTAATTCGGCCCGTTGATGCCTGTGCTAAGCTTTCGGCCTCTTAAAGGCCCATGATATCAATGGGCCAACTAAGGCCCGAGATATGTTTCGGCCTGGTAATGGCCCGTGAGCTAATTGGGCCCAAATGGCCCGGTCTACATTTCGGCCTGCTGAAGGCCCGTCAACGACTAGTGAAAATTGAGGCCCAACATGCATTTTGGCCTGCTAAAGGCCCGTGGTTTCATCTCGGCCGTAACAGGCCAGTACAATATTCAGCCTGTTAATGGCCCAACGCTACCTGGGCCAAACTAAGCGCTGGGTCGACAAAAGGCCAACTAAAATATAGGCCGGTGTAAGTTTGGGCCTGGCGCAATGTGTGAAGGCCCCAATCATTCGGGCCCAAGAAAGACGCAGGCCGGCCCAATTGTGGCCCGCTAAAAACCTGGCCCGTTAGAGTCGAATGTTTCGGTCCGGTCGACTACATCTGATTTTTTTTCAGATAGCGAATGATTGCAGTAACTAGTAGGAATTAAGAACAAACCTACTCTATACAATAAAGAAATTACGGCATAGTAACTAAGAATAAACCTACACTATACAATAAAGGATTTAAGGTATATTACATCCACTGGGCATCGAAGTTCGCCACCAGTGATCATAAAGCGCAACGAAGAAGCAGATTACAAAAACTGGGCACCATTGCAGCGTAACAAAATAATACTGAACCGAGACCACTTCCAAGACAGTTCAAGAAAGGTTAGCCTTGCGAGGGAACTGCTGCGCAAGCTGCTGAGCAAGCCTGTGAGACCGGCCTAGCATGTCGTTCATAGCTTCCAGGTGTAGCTTTTTGGCGATGAGGTTCTCATTGGTGTTCTCCGCAATCTTTCTTAGAGATAGGACTTCAAGTCGAAGTTGAGTTGCAGAATGCCTTTCTGCTAGAACTTGGGACTGAAGAAGTCGAAATGATTCAGACAACGAATTCTGTGAGCTTGTCTGACTGTTAGTCTCAAGTAACTTGAACACTGCATCAAGACAAGACTTTGGGGTTGTCTCGCTATCTTCAAGATGTTTTGCCTTCTTTGCTGCAATATATGTTGGGTTTGTCTCACAGCCTTCAGCAGACTTGTGCATGCCATCAGGTATATCACCCTGAAACAAAGCAGAGAGATGACAGGTTTTGCACGTGTATAAACAAAGATGATAACTGTTCTGTCAATTCTATCCAATTTCAAATTAGAAAATAAAGAGTAAGTTCAAAATATCAATAGCATAATTTGGCATTGTTCATAATGCGGGGAGCTTCACCACACTACTGGATTACCATGTCAACATAACAAGCATAGATGAAGGGCAAAGAAAATCATTGTATCTATTTTGGATAATGTGCATGGCATGTTGTTCATATCATCAGCCACATCAGTAAGATAAAACAGGAGATGACAAGGTGCAAACGTGGGCTGCTTCACCACACACTGGATTATAGATCCACAAAAACAAGCATACATATAGGGAGTATTAAGTAATATGCATGGTATGAATAAGGAATTTGGTTTTAGAAGTAAAACTTAGAACTTACGGTTCTTACGAACATGCATTTTGGTAGAAACAGCAAACTAAACAGCAGTAAACGATAGGGAGTATGAGCAAATTAAACAGCAGTTGAGGATAAAGGCTTTAGAAGGACTGACTTACATTAACAGTTAACACCGGCTTTATAATGCCCTTCTCCATGTCAAGGGAAGGATAACTCAAGAATTTCAGCACATAATCTTCTTCATAAGCATTGCCTGTACTCTACATTTTGTAGAGAGTAATTATAGATATGATAATACTGGAAGGGTTAGAGGATAATGAAGATAAGATGCAGATTGATGCTACATAATCAACTACCAATCCCTGGAAGTACAAACGTTACAGGACAAAATGTACTGACAAGAGCAATGGGCTACACTTCTGCACTCGCATTGTCTGTGTATTCTACTTGTTGGTAAGATTAAATATAGATCTGATCTTTTTTAGTAAATGGTGGGCGAGGGAGATAAGATGCAGAATGCTACAAAATGAACCAACCCCTCTTCCCATAATACAAGAGTGTTTTGAACACTGGTGTACTATACAAAACGTTCTTATATTATGGGACGGAGGGAGTAGCTGTTAATGTAAGTACAGTGATAGACCACGTTCAGTCCTTACAAGAGGACTGCAGAGCTAAACCTCTTCAAAAGCATTGGGTTGATTCTAAATTTATGTAAGAGTCCATACGAATCTTATAATGTCCACCAATTGGACGATTACGAGGCTAACATGTGCAGTGATGCTACATAATCAAACAACTATGAAAGTAAGTATGGTCATACAGGGCAAGAGGTACTCACAAGAGCAATGCAGTGTGCAGTATAGTTGCGAGATTCTGTGGTCCCTTGAGAACGAATGTTCTTCTGCTAACAGTTTTCGTACAAGTGAGACATTAAGGCAAATGGAGAAATGTAGTTCAAATTGTGATGTGATATCATAGACAGTACCTTACGCTGCAGCCGAGACCAATGTGTAACAAGATTATTCCAGTCACCATCGGATAAATGTAGCACCGGAGACTTTACAGAAATTTCGTTCAGAGGCTTGCCATCGAAGTACGCTTGCCTCAGGTAGGAACGATACTTCATCAACGAGTGCTTGAAAAGCGCAACCAACCCTTGCTCGTCATCACAATCCAGTTTGCTCCTCGCCTATTTAAAAGAATGAAATCTTGTGTCTTCTGTCAGCAGAAACATATGCAGTAATGACCATGAATAACATTAGTACATTACTTACGCGTAAGTTGCGGAGGAAGACTGGAAATTGTTCTGTGTCTGCGGTATAATCTTTCCATGAAGGAAAGATGCGCACAAAGTTCCTGACAACAACATAAGCTTCATCTTCTAAACTGGGAAGAAATGGAACAGGGGTCGTATTTGCTGCAATTGGGGCTCTCTCTGGTTCGAAAAGGGATTTGGCAACTGGATTTGGTGTACTCTTTGCTGGAATGGGGGTTTTGCGTCGTACAGCTGGTGCTATGTCAACTGGCATAATCATACTGTTTGCTGCAGTTGGGGTCTGCTGAGTTGGGGCATCAGAAATGACCAGTGTAGTAGGGCTAGAGTCTGCTAGAGTTGGGGTATTTTGTGGGTCAGGTGATATTGCAACTACACCTAATGGGCTATTTGATTTATCAGGTGCCACTATCTTTTCCAAATACTTTGCTTGTGCTCCTCCACGATCAGCAATCGCCCTCTTCCTTTTGAACGTCTGATACACAAGAACAACATTTGAATGGATAAATATGGTATGATGACAGATGGAATATGTACTGAAAATGGATAGGCAGGGCGTATTCACATACACGATGTGTAAACTAAGCTAATGGCAGTTCAACAAAGTAGAAGCAATGTAAAGCATCAGTTGCAAGATATGTGCGAGCAATGTAACCTTGGAAAGTTAGAGCAAGTACCTTGATGGGTGAATAAGATATGGCATCTTCCTCTGACTCCTCCACTAGGGAGCTACATTGACTTAGGTCTCCCTCTAGCTCAGAATCACTGTTAGGATCATATTCTGAGCATGAATCTGTAGGTGGAGAGCGTTTGCATTGCATTGCATCCAGACTTGATTTTAGTCCCTTAATGCCAAGTTTGACAGCCATGGCATTGTTCTGCTTTATTCTTTTCATGCGCGCAAGCTCATAATCATTATGATGCTGTTCAGAATCTGAGATTCATGAAAACATAAAAAGTAGTCAGATTATCTATGGAATGCATTGCAGATTCAACTCGGAGAGTGTCTCCCTATAAACCCCTGCATATGCAAAGTTCACCTCCCCAACCGTGCTGACCAGACCACACACAGAAATACAAACCCCTTATGTCTCTATAACAGGCAGGCACACATTTCAAAACTAAAGTAGGAACATTAGAATCATATGAAATTCGTATTTGATCAAATAAACTAAGCAATTATGAGTGGCGTAATGTTTAGCTTCAAGGGTGGAGTGTTCGTAGTGCGACACAAAGCAAGTAGGCAGATTGTATTCCATGTAAAAGACCGAAACCTATGTAAAAGCTGGAAATGACACTTTCTTTCTATACAATGCAGTGTTCGTTACCCACACATGATGGAAGAGATCACATAGAGAAATACTATTCACTCTTGTCTACGGTTCCAGTATTTAGAAACAGGGTGGTCCACCCTAAAAGAATATTGACAACAAATATGACAAGGCAAGCATAGATGTGGTGAATCAATCATTTACTTGTGAGCTTACTAGGACAAGTATGCAGAATTGTAACTGCAGTAAGAGACCGTCCAAAATCTGAATGAAGAAGTTTGTCTAGCACTTATTGTTTGCAACTAATCGACGTGAATAATTGGATATTATATCGAATGAGTAAGAAAGACAAGTAAAATTGTCAACAAACCTGGCTTGCAGTAGTAATCTGGGTCAACGTCACTATGACCAACAATCCAAAATGACTAGTTTCTGTTCCGAGGGCCGGAATTTTGAAAACCCTGTGAACTTTAGAGGTACTAAAGATTACCGAAATACATCTTACCATTAAGTGTAGGTAGCACTGAGCACACAACAAACCCTAATGACAGTCCTGCCAGTAATTAATCAATTAGAAAATGGGTGATGAGGAGTGGCTGCTGAGTGTTGAGGACGTATCTCAGGATAAATCGGGTTGGCTTGGTGGGTGCTGCATGCCTGAGCCCTGAACAGACTGGGAAGGTAGGCACGGCGGCGCGCCCGGGCAGCGGTGACGCTGTTGCGCAAGCGGCTCCTGGCCTCCTGTTAGTCCGGCGTCTCCTCCTAGAGTCATGCCGTCCGGGGACAGCAAGTCGTCGGCGAGGCAGGCGGCTGGGGGCGAGTAGAGATCAGAAGCGTGCAGCAGAACAGAGGGGAATCGGGGCCTGGGACGACCCAAAATCCCAGGGTGGGCCGGCCCACCATGGGCACCCTCTAGAGATACACACCCGAGCAGCGAACATGTATTTTTGAAACTAATTTAGGAACATTTAGCTGACCAATTAAACAACTTTGTTTTAATAATATCAGATTCGTATTTGAACAACTAAGCTTGTTTAGCTTGATGGGTGGAGCAGTGTTATTATGACACGAAGCACGTATTCTGATCGTATAGTGATCATAAAAGGGGGAAACTCTAGGCATATATTTTTTAGCAAAAGAGGGTTTCCCCTCCGATTTCTATTAAAGAAACCACCACGGAACCAACATGATCAATTAAACCCTAAGCATGATCAATTAAACCGTATTATGGCTGTGCCATGGCAGATTTGAAGCTGCAAACCGGAGAAATGATATTTAGCATCCATTGTTTGCTTCGAACTAAGAACTAAATTCTAAGAGCTGAAAAGAAAGTAGAGTAACCAAGTTAAGATCTGTTTTCTGGTTGAGATCAGAAAGTTGAGGAGATATGAAGTACCACCTCTCTTGCGGCGTCGTGTAGGCATCGGGGGTGCGATGGCTGTCGGTGGCGTTGAAGCAGATTTTCGACGGTAGACGGGTGCATCGGGGGATAAGTCCCGTTGCGGTGGAAGAGAAGGTCGTGTGAGCGGCCCCGGCAAAGAGGACGACGGCGCCGATGAAGCGAGAGGACGCGATGCAAGGCTATTGGTCCGTCGCCATGGATGAGAAACATCCATCTCTAGCAGTGGACGACGCGGTCTTGGTAGGCGCTCCGGCATGGTGGAGGACGGTGGCGATGGATGTGGTGGAGGACGGCGGCGATGGATGGGGTGGCGGACGGAGGCTGGTGTGGGGATGGGGTGTTCTAGCACGGACGGTGTATGAATGGGAAAATGGAGGGAGAGGTACGGGGAACCATGTTTTTGGGACGCGCCTGTCTGAAATATGGGAAAGTTACGAACTTAGCCCCCGTTTAAAATTTGGACGTCTCGTCGGTTGGGGATAGGACGGTAATCTCGCATCTCGCCAATATTTGCCCAGTGCGATTTCGGGTGAGGAGAGGGTGGTTGGCGCCCATGGTTGGCGCCCACGGTGTATGAACGGGGCTGACAGGTAGGGCGGTTGTGCCACGTCTGAGTGAAGTTACAAACCTGCCCCTATTGAAAATATTTGCCTACATCGATTTCGGCCAAGGTGAGTTTGTTTTGCCGCCCACCGTGTATGAATGGGGAATGGAGGGAGAAACAGAGGTCTTTCGGACGAGCTTGAATCAAATGAGTTTTGCCGCCCATGTTTGACGCCCACCGTGTTGGAATGGGCTCAGAGGCGGTAGTGTCACGTCTAATTGAAGTTACTAACCTACCCCTATTTAGAGCAGTGGAAATCGGGCCGATGGATTGTCCGTGTAATGGGTAGACAGTAATTTCCATCTCCCAAACACTTGGCTTCGGGCAGCCGACGTGGGAGTGGACATTTTGCTGCTTCTTTCGAATTTTGGGACAATAAGCATCCACGTTTACCCTGGCAACTAAATTCGAATCCATTTTGTATTCCTATTGTTGGAGATCGTTGCAGAAATTAAAAAAATTTCTATGCATCACCAAGAACAATCTATGGAGTCTTCTAGCAACGAGAGGGAAAAGAGTGCATCTACATACCCTTGTAGATCGCGAGCGGAAGCGTTCAAGTGAACGGGATTGATGGAGTCGTACTCGTCGTGATCCAAATCACCGATGACCGAGCGCGGAACGGACGGCACCTCCGCGTTCAACACACGTACGGTTGGGGAAGACGTCTCCTCCTTCTTGATCCAGCAAGGGGAGGGAGAGGTTGAGGGAGATCCAGCAGCACGACGGCGTGGTGGTGGAAGCAGCGGGGATCTCGGCAGGGCTTCGCCAAGCTCAGCGAGAGGGAAAGGTGTCACGGGAGGGAGAGGGAGGCGCCAGGGGCTTGGGGTGCTGCTCCCATGCGCCTCCCCACAATATATAGGGGTGGAGGGGGCTGGTTTCTTGCCCTCCAAGTCCATTGGGGCGTTGGCAAAGGTGGGGGAAAGAAATCCCATCATTTCCCTTCCCCACCGATTGTTATCCCCCTTTTTTAGGGATCTTGATCTTATCCCTTCGGGATATGATCTTATTCCTTCTAAGGTGGGATCTTGGTGCGCCTTAACCAGGGGTGTGGGGCCTTGCCCCCAGTACCCACGTTCATGTGGGTCCCCCCATGCAGGTGGGCCCCACTTCGGAACCTTCTAGAACCTTCCCGGTACAATACCGAAAAATCCCGAACATTTTCCGGTGGCCAAAATAGGACTTCCCATATATAAATCTTTACCTCCGGACCATTCCGGAACTCCTCGTGACGTCCGGGATGTCATCCGGGACTCCGAACAACTTTCGTTTAACCGCATACTAATATTTCTACAACTCTAGCGTCACCGAACCTTAAGTGTGTAGACCCTACGGGTTCGGGAGACATGCAGACATGACCGAGACGACTCTCCGGTCAATAACCAACAGCGGGTTCTGGATACCCATGTTGGCTCCCACATGTTCCACGATGATCTCATCGGATGAACCACGATGTCGAGGATTCAATCAATCATGTATACAATTCCCTTTGTCAATCGGTACGTTACTTGCCCGAGATTCGATCATCGGTATCCCAATACCTTGTTCAATCTCGTTACCGGCAAGTCACTTTACTCGTACCGTAATGCATGATCCCGTTACCAAACACTTGGTCACATTGAGCTCATTATGATGATGCATTACCGAGTGGGCCCAGAGATACCTCTCCGTCATACGGAGTGACAAATCCCAGTTTCGATTCGTGCCATCCCAACAGACACTTTCGGAGATACCCGTAGTGCACCTTTATAGCCACCCAGTTACGTTGTGACGTTTGGCACACCCAAAGCACTCCTATGGTATCCGGGAGTTGCACAATCTCATGGTATAAGGAAATGATACTTGATATTTGGAAAAGCTCTAGCAAACGAACTACACGATCTTGTGCTATGCTTAGGATTGGGTCTTGTCCATCACATCATTCTCCTAATGATGTGATCCCGTTATCAATGACATCCAATGTCCATAGTCAGGAAACCATGACTATCTGTTGATCAACGAGCTAGTCAACTAGAGGCTCACTAGGGACATGTTGTGGTCTATGTATTCACACATGTATTACGATTTCCGGATAACACAATTATAGCATGAACAATAGACAATTATCATGAACAAGGAAATATAATAATAACCATTTTATTATTGCCTCTAGGGCATATTTCCAAGAGTCTCCCACTTGCACTAGAGTCAATAATCTAGTTACATTGTGATGAATCGTACACCCATAGACTTCTGGTGTTGATCATGTTTTGCTCTAGGGAGAGGTTTAGTCAACGGATCTGCTACATTCAGGTCCGTATGTACTTTACAAATATCTATGTCTCCATTTTGAACATTTTCATGAATGGAGTTGAAGCGACGCTTGATATGCCTGGTCTTCCTGTCAAACCTGGGCTCCTTGGCAAGGGCAATAGCTCCAGTGTTGTCACAGAAGAGAGTCATCGGGCCCGACGCATTGGGAATAACTCCTAGGTCGGTAATGAACTCCTTCACCCAAATTGCTTCTTGTGCTGCCTCTGAGGCCGCCATGTATTCCGCTTCACATGTAGATCCCGCCACAACGCTTTGCTTGCAACTGCACCAGCTTACGGCCCCACCATTCAAAATATACACGTCTCCGGTTTCTGACTTAGAGTCATCCAGATCTGTGTCGAAGCTAGCATCGACGTAACCCTTTACGACGAGCTCTTCGTCACCTCCATAAACGAGAAACATATCCTTAGTCCTCTTCAGGTACTTCAGGATATTCTTGACCGCTGTCCAGTGTTCCATGCTGGGATTACTTTGGTACCTTCCTACCAAACTTACGGCAAGGTTTACATCAGGTCTGGTACACAGCATGGCATACATAATAGACCCTATGGCCGAGGCATAGGGGACGACACTCATCTTTTCTCTATCTTCTGCCATGGTCGGGCATTGAGCCGTGCTCAATTCACACCTTGCAATACAGGCAAGAACCCCTTCTTGGACTGATCCATATTGAACTTCTTCAATATCTTGTCAAGGTACGTACTTTGTGAAAGACCAATGAGGCGTCTTGATCTATCTCTATAGATCTTGATGCCTAATATGTAAGCAGCTTCTCCAAGGTCCTTCATTGAAAAACACTTGTTCAAGTAGGCCTTTATGCTTCCTAAGAATTCTATATCATTTCCCATCAACAGTATGTCATCGACATATAATATGAGAAATGCTACAGAGCTCCCACTCACTTTCTTGTAAACACAGGCTTCTCCATAAGCCTGTGTAAACCCAAACTCTTTGATCATCTCATCAAATCGAATGTTCCAACTCCAAGATGTTTGCACCAGCCCATAGATGGAGCGCTGGAGCTTGCATACCTTGTTAGCATTCTCAGGATCGACAAAACCTTCCGGCTGCATCATATACAATTCTTCCTTAAGAAAGCCGTTAAGGAATGCTGTTTTGACGTCCATTTGCCATATCTCATAATCATAGAATGCGGCAATTGCTAACATTATTCGGACGGACTTCAGCTTCGCTACGGGTGAGAAAGTCTCATCGTAGTCAACCCCTTGAACTTGTCGATAACCCTTAGCGACAAGTCGAGCCTTATAGATGGTCACATTACCATCCGCATCTGTCTTCTTCTTAAAGATCCATTTATTTTCTATGTCTCGCCGATCATCGGGCAAGTCAGTCAAAGTCCATACTTCGTTTTCTTGCATGGATCCTATCTCGGATTTCATGGCTTCTAGCCATTTGTCGGAATCTGGGCCCGCCATGGCTTCTTCATAGTTTGAAGGTTCACCGTTGTCTAACAACATGATTTCCAGGACAGGGTTGCCATACCACTCTGGTGTGGAACATGTCCTCGTGGACCTACGAAGTTCAGTGGTAACTTGATCCGAAGTACCTTGATCATCATCATTAGCTTCCTCTCTAGTCAGTGCAGGCACCACAGGAACATCTTCCTGAGCTGCGCTACTTTCCGGTTCAAGAGGTAGTACTTCATCAAGTTCCACTTTCCTCCCACTTACTTCTTTCGAGAGAAACTCTTTCTCCAGAAAGGACCCGTTCTTGGCAACAAAGATCTTGCCTTCGGATCTGAGGTAGAAGGTATACCCAATGGTTTCCTTAGGGTATCCTATGAAGACGCATTTTTTCGACTTGGGTTCGAGCTTTTCAGGTTGAAGTTTCTTGACATAAGCATCGCATCCCCAAAATTTTTGAAACGACAGCTTAGGTTTCTTCCCAAACCATAATTCATACGATGTTGTCTCAACGGATTTCGACGGAGCCCTATTTAAAGTGAATGCGGCAGTCTCTAAAGCATAGCCCCAAAATGAGAGCAGTAGATTGGTAAGAGACATCATAGATCGCACCATATCCAATAGAGTGCGATTACGACGTTCGGACACACCATTTCGCTGAGGTGTTCCAGGCGGCGTGAGTTGTGAAACTATTCCACATTTCCTTAAGTGTGTACCAAATTCGTGACTCAAATATTCCCCTCCATGATCTGATCGTAAGAATTTTATTTTCCTGTCACGTTGATTCTCAACCGCACTCTAAAATTCCTTGAACTTTTCAAAGGTCTCAGACTTGTGCTTCATTAGGTAGACATACCCATATCTACTCAAGTCATCAGTGAGAGCGAGAACATAACGATAGCCACCGCGAGCCTCAACACTCATTGGACCGCACACATCAGTATGTATGATTTCCAATAAGTTGGTTGCTCGCTCCATTGTTCCGGAGAACGGAGTCTTGGTCATCTTACCCATGAGGCATGGTTCGCACATGTCAAATGATTCGTAATCAAGAGACTCTAAAAGTCCATCAGCATGGAGCTTCTTCATGCGCTTGACACCAATGTGACCAAGACGGCAGTGCCACAAGTATGTGGGACTATCATTATCAACCTTACATCTTTTGGTACTCACACTATGAATATGTGTAACACTACGTTTGAGATTCATTAAGAATAAACCATTAACCAGCGGGGCATGACCATAAAACATATCTCTCATATAAATAGAACAACCATTATTCTCGGATTTAAATGAGTAGCCATCTCGAATAAAACGAGATCCTGATACAATGTTCATACTCAAAGCTGGCACTAAATAACAATTATTGAGGTTTAAAACTAATCCCGTAGGTAAATGTAGAGGTAGCGTGCCGACGGCGATCACATCGACCTTGGAATCATTCGCGACGCGCATCGTCACCTCGTCCTTTGCCAGTCTTCGTTTATTCCGCAGCTCCTGCTTTGAGTTACAAATATGAGCAACCGCACCGGTATCAAATACCCAGGAGCTACTACGAGTGCTGGTAAGGTACACATCAATAACATGTATATGACATATACCTTTGGTGTTGCCGGCCTTCTTGTCCGCCAAGTACTTGGGGCAGTTCCGCTTCCAGTGACCACTTCCCTTGCAATATAAGCACTCAGTCTCAGGCTTGGGTCCATTCTTTGGCTTCTTCCTGGCAACTGGCTTACCGGGCGCGACAACTCCCTTGCCATCCTTCTTGAAGTTCTTCTTACCCTTGCCTTTCTTGAACTTAGTGGTTTTATTCACCATCAACACTTGATGTTCCTTTTTGATCTCCACCTCTGCTGATTTCAGCATTGAATATACCTCAGGAATGGTCTCTTCCATCCCCTGCATATTGAAGTTCATCACAAAGCTCTTGTAGCTCGGTGGAAGCGACTGAAGGATTCTATCAATGACCGCGTCATCCGGGAGATTAACTCCCAGCTGAGTCAAGCAGTTGTGTAACCCAGACATTTTGAGTATGTGCTCACTTACAGAACTATTTTCCTCCATCTTACAACTGAAGAACTTGTCGGAGACTTCATATCTCTCGACCCGGGCATGAGCTTGGAAAACCATTTTCAGCACTTCGAACATCTCATATGCTCCGTGTTGCTCAAAACGCTTTTGGAGCCCCGGTTCTAAGCTGTAAAGCATGCCCCACTGAACGAGGGAGTAATCATCAGCACGCTGCTGCCAAGCGTTCATAACGTCTTGGTTCTATGGGATGGTTGCGTCACCTAGCGGTGCTTCTAGGACATAATCTTTCTTGGCAGCTATGAGGATGATCCTTAGGTTCCGGACCCAGTCCGTATAGTTGCTGCCATCATCTTTCAGCTTGGTTTTCTCTAGGAACGCGTTGAAGTTGAGGGCAACATTAGCGTGGACCATTTGATCTACAAGACATATTGTAAAGATTTTAGACTAAGTTCATGATAATTAAGTTCATCTAATCAAATTATTCAATGAACTCCCACTCAGATAGACATCCCTCTAGTCATCTAAGTGAAACATGATCCGAGTCAACTAGGCCATGTCCGATCATCACGTGAGACGGGCTAGTCAACATCGGTGAACATCTTCATGTTGATCGTATCTTCTATACGACTCATGCTTGACCTTTCGGTCTTCCGTGTTCCGAGGCCATGTCTGTACATGCTAGGCTCGTCAAGTCAACCTAAGTGTATTGCGTGTGTAAATCTGGCTTACACCCGTTGTATTCGAACGTTGAATCTATCACACCCGATCATCATGTGGTGCTTCGAAACAACGAACCTTCGCAACGGTGCACAGTTAGGGGGAACACTTTCTTGAAATTATTGCGAGGGATCATCTTGTTTAAGCTACCGTCGTTCTAAGCAAATAAGATGTAAAACATGATAAACATCACATGCAATCAAATAGTGACATGATATGTCCAGTATCATATTGCTCCTTTGATCTCCATCTTCGGGGCGCCATGATCATCTTCATCACCGGCATGACACCATGATCTCCATCATCATGATCTCCATCATCGTGTCTTCATGAAGTTGTCACGCCAACGATTACATCTACTTCTATGGCTAACATGTTTAGCAATAAAGTAAAGTAATTTACATGGCGTTATTCAATGACACGCAGGTCATACAAAAAATAAAGACAACTCCTATGGCTCCTGCCGGTTGTCATACTCATCGACATGCAAGTCCTGATTCCTATTACAAGAACATGATCAATCTCATACATCACATATATTTCATTCATCACATCCTTTTGGCCATATCACATCACAAGGCATATGCTGCAAAAACAAGTTAGACGTCCTGTAATTGTTGTTGCATGTTTTTACGTGGCTTCTATAGGTTTCTAGCAAGTACGTTTCTTACCTACGTAAAACCACAACGTGATATGCCAACTTCCATTTACCCTTCATAAGGACCCTTTTCATCGAATCCGATCCGACTAAAGTGGGAGAGACAGACACGCGCTAGCCACCTTATGCAACTAGTGCATGTCACTCGGTGGAACCTGTCTCACGTAACCGTACGTGTAAGGTCGGTCCGGGCCGCTTCATCCCACGATGCCGCCGAATCAAGATAAGACTAGTAGTGGCAAGAAAATTGACAACATCTACGCCCACAACAAGTTTGTGTTCTACTCGTGCATAGAAACTACGCATAGACCTAGCTCATGAGGCCACTGTTGGAGATCGTTGCAGAAATTAAAAAAATTTCTACGCATCACCAAGAACAATCTATGGAGTCTTCTAGCAACGAGAGGGAAAAGAGTGCATCTACATACCCTTGTAGATCGCGAGCGGAAGCGTTCAAGTGAACGGGGTTGATGGAGTCGTACTCGTCGTGATCCAAATCACCGATGACCGAGCGCCGAACGGACGGCACCTCCGCGTTCAACACACGTACGGTTGGGGAAGACGTCTCCTCCTTCTTGATCCAGCAAGGGGAGGGAGAGGTTGATGGAGATCCAGCAGCACGACGGCGTGGTGGTGGAAGCAGCGGGGATCTCGGCACGGCTTCGCCAAGCTCAACGAGAGGGAAAGGTGTCACGGGAGGGAGAGGGAGGCGCCAGGGGCTTGGGGTGCTGCTCCCATGCGCCTCCCCACTATATATAGGGGTGGAGGGGGCTGGTTTCTTGCCCTCCAAGTCCATTGGGGCGTTGGCAAAGGTGGGGGAAAGAAATCCCATCATTTCCCTTCCCCACCGATTGTTATCCCCCTTTTTTAGGGATCTTGATCTTATCCCTTCGGGATATGATCTTATTCCTTCTAAGGTGGGATCTTGGTGCGACTTAACCAGGGGTGTGGGGCCTTGCCCCCAGTACCCACGTTCATGTGGGTCCCCCCATGCAGGTGGGCCCCACTTCGGAACCTTCTAGAACCTTCCCGGTACAATACCGAAAAATCCCGAACATTTTCCGGTGGCCAAAATAGGACTTCCCATATATAAATCTTTACCTCCGGACCATTCCGGAACTCCTCGTGACGTCCGGGATCTCATACGGGACTCCGAACAACTTTCGGTTAACCGCATACTAATATCTCTACAACTCTAGCGTCACCGAACCTTAAGTGTGTAGACCCTACGGATTCGGGAGACATGCAGACATGACCGAGACGACTCTCTGGTCAATAACCAACAGCGGGATCTGGATACCCATGTTGGCTCCCACATGTTCCATGATGATCTCATCGGATGAACCACGATGTCGAGGATTCAATCAATCCCGTATACAATTCCCTTTGTCAGTCGGTACGTTACTTGCCCAAGATTCGATCGTGTGACACCCAAAATTTTTATTTTGGTTTTATCAAAATCTTTTATTTGATTTGAGGAGGGTATTTACATTTTCTTGTAAAAGAACTTTCCCTCTCAAAAATTTCCTTTTTATGACAAATGTTTTGTTTGGTTCCATCCTAGACTTGACTGTTGGTCTTGGAGGTTTTTCATCTCATGTTGGCTCAAATGTTTTTCAATTGGAAAAATATATGTGAAAATCTATTAAATAGCCCTATGGCATTTTGAGTGATCTTTTCCCCTTTCAAAAATCCCTCTTGCCATGACCTAATTGGAAATCCCCTCCCATAAGCCTTTCCCCATCTTTGGATCATGATATACTTCAAATCCAGCAGTTTGAACCTTCCCATAAATTTTCTTCCATTTAATTCTTATCAAAAATAATTTCTGCCCTCTACTCTAGCTCTTGGAGATTTACAAAGGAGCTACCCTTTCTACTTTGAATTTTGCCTCCAAACCAATTTCCCTAGCTAGTCCTTAGAGCCCTCAACCAAGATCCATGAAGATCCACTGGTCTCCAGTTCAAATATTTCAAATTGTACTTGTTGCAAGTTTGGACCTTATTTGCCAAATTTGATGAAATTCAATTGTTTTCTCCTCCTAAAAATCTGAGACAATTCAGGCAGCCTCTGGATGCATTGAGAGGTCACCTCACCAAGTCCCAGCTCAAGAAATTTTTTTCTTCATGCCAAATCATTTCGTCGAACACCTGCAGAGCATTGTCACTGTCATGTTCAGAGTTCAGATAAACAGTTTCAGTAACTACTGTCGTTTTCTTCAGAACCCGATGTCGATCTCGCCAGTACCGCGGTGGCGCCTTGCTCCCTGTCCCCTCCTTCTTATCTCTGCGCCGCACGATCGCCTGGAGGTTTGCGGGCGTCGGCGACGAGCAGGAGGAGGTGCGCCACCCCGTGAGCAACGGCAGCAGCGGCTTTGCAGCTGCCAGAGAGAGGCGCAGCGTGGACGGCGCCGTCCAGCGCCGCCCAAGCCACCGGAGGCCGCCGCGTGGCCACCCACTCGCCCGTGCGCGCTGCCATCCTTCGTCGTGAACTGCTAGGCGCGGAGCGCGCTCTCTGCCGCCGCCGTGCCCGTACGGCCGCCCCGTCGGGGATCGGCGCATTACGCCAAGCCCGACCGAGGTTTAGCGGGGGAAAGGCACCAGTGAACCTCCCTGATGTTGCCTGGCCACTTAAACTCCCTGCCCAACCTCTGCCTCACCGTAATCGCTCGCCAGAGCTACCCCGTTCACGGCCACCCCCTCGGATCGCCTATAAATAGAGGCCCCGAGCTCGAACTCGAACCCACACCACCTCTGCACTCCACCAATACCACGCCAAGCCTCTGGAAGAGCCCCGAGGGAGCCTTCTTCCCCAACTCCGGCCGCCTCGACCCGCCACGGGGTCCAGCTCGATTCACCCCTGTGCGTGCACCTCTACCTCTCAACTCTTGCCAATAGCTTCCTAATGCATCCACTCTCCTGACCCGCGCCTCAATTTGGAGTTTGTAGCGCCCACCGGAGTACTCCACCATCGCCCGAACCACCGTCCGCCGGAGAAAGTGTCGCCGTCGACGTGGTGCTCTCGGACGACCAAGTCCACCACCCACCGACGCGGAAGAACACCCTGAAACTCTTGGTACCCTCCGATCTCCCTACCTCGCCGTGGTTCGACGCCGGCGACCACTGCAGCCTTCGGGCGCCGGCGAGCTCCATTGGAGTTTAAACCTGACGGGTGGACCCCCCGTCAGCCTCTCTTCTTTTTGCCCCCTCGAACCGTTTTCTGTTGGCGCCTTCGGGCAAATGCATTTTCTCCTTGGGCTGGCGCCTTTTACTCCGAACTGTTTTCTGTTTTCTCAAACAAGTCCCTGGTTCTTTTCTGTTTCATCACAGATCAGTCCCTGGACTAAAACCCTTATAACTTTTTAATAAAAGACGATTTTTGATTGATTCTTTTTCTGTCAGTCTTGTATTTTTGTCTAGTTTTTTATAGTATTTATTTGGAAAAAAATTGGAACAATTTTTATGCACGCGTCGATGTTCACGTTAGTATACGGTTTCGTTATATCGTAGGTTCCGGAAGAGGTGACGGAGCCGCGAACTTCGCCGAGCTGGACTCCGACTTCTCCGAACCAGGCAAGCATGTTTGAACCTTTGATATGACGGGTGTTTTGCATGTTTGCTTGAATGGTTTGTGCATGGCATAGGAGCATCGGTGAGTATTTCGTTGCATGCAAGGCAACTGACCGTGTGTTTCAAAGTTATCATGATCTTTGTTGAGAGATGACCTGATCATGTGGTGACATGAAAGGTAGCAAGATGGTATTGTTGTAGCATGCCAGTCTTACGTCATCTGATAAACTCCAACGTTAACGTGGACTGAGCCACGTTACCGCCCTTCCCCTTTCGTGCTGCCACATGTCTTCTGCAAAGGATACGGTTTAGTAAGTTGCTAACCTCTTTCCGTGTACACACCAAATAGAGGGGCCGGGATGAGGGTTCCATGGCCCTGGATTAAAGCGAGTCATTCGGTCAGGGGGCATGGGTGTTTCCGGTTGGGACCAAGAGGGGGGCACCCCTTAGAGCGCGCGTATATAAATTTGATCCCATGCTACGCGAGGTTGTAGCCTCCCCGTCTCAAAGTTTTTCTTGAACGGTGCCGAGGGTTATTCCTGGCATCGGAATGTTGAATGGGTGTGTACTAGTTAGATGTGTTTCTTCCAAAACACCGTAAACGGAACTAGTCCCTGTGACTACTGAAATCCGTTGGCTGTGGTTAAAGTACAAACTCTGCAGAGTCAAAACCTTCCGAGTCATCGTGTCTATGGTCAAGGACCATGGCCAGCATATCCATATCTATGTCAGTCCTCGTGGTAAAATCCCCGGTGATTAAGCTTGAGCAGTATACCCGTTGAATTGTTATTCCTGTGGATGGACTAACCTGTTGTTTATCTCGTACTTGAATGTTCCCTTGAAATGATTTAAATTCATGAGCTACTGAGATATTAAGTTATGAAATATAAGCCCTTTATGTGATGTCGCCCAGACGTCCGACTGTGGCACTCTTGTCATTTACTTTCGATATAAGCCCTTTATGTGATGTCGCTCAGACGTCCGACTGTGGCACTCTTGTCATTTACTTTCGATATAAGCCCTTTATGTGATGTCGCTCAGACGTCCGACTGTGGCACTCTTGTCATTTACTTTCGATATAAGCCCTTTATGTGATGTCGCTCAGACGTCCGACTGTGGCACGCACTATCATTTATTTTCCATTATGAGCCCTTTATGTGGTGTCACCTTGACGCCCGACTGCGGCATTGTTATTTCATTTGTATCCTTTCGAGGAGTCATTCAGACACTCGATTGGCCTTCAGTACTGCATTGGGATTTCGGGAGGACTACCGCCCGACTTCCCTTTTGTTTCCCATGCATTACCATCTCGTTGTCTAAGTGCGCTTTGTTAATCTGTTCATATGCATCATGTTTACATTTGTTATATCTTATGTCCGAACTGTCTTGCGAGTACTTTCATAGTACTCACCTGGCTTGTTGATTTGGCTAGATGTTGACGAAGGCGATCTCATGGATGAAGAGTTTGATAGTGAGTCCGACGCCTAGAGGAGTCCCAGTCAGTCCCGTGCGATCCTGGATATTGGTCACTTGTATTATATACGCTTCCGCCACCCACAATAAGGATCCTCGAGCCTCACTCCGACGCTCGAAGAGCTGTTAGATTCAGGAGTCATGTCACCCACTTCGCTGTGATATATCCACCACCACTTTTATCGTGAGTTAGTAGTTATGCCACCCTATCCGCCGTTATGTTTTATCGGCGTGCTTGTAATAAATTGTTGAGCAGTCTCCGCTCAACCTTGTATTATATTTAGTACTCCTGATTTTTCTTCTGTGATCAAGAAATTGTCTACCAGTGAGGAGAATTCTTCTCTACTGGTCCGTAAAAGGGATTGGTTTCTCAATAAATATTTTTATTGGAAAACCGGTCGTGACAAGCTTGGTATCAGAGCCAGGCTGACTGTAGGAAGCCACTAGGTGCGATCGTTAATCGGTTATTAGTGTCTTTAGTACTTTTTCAGCATTCTGCAAATGTAGCTATTTTCTGTTGGTCATCATAAATTTATGACATGACTACTCAGAATTTTTGCCTACTTTTGTAGATGGCTGGCAGCAACTGCGAGACTCGGGTGTTCACTAATGTGCCCGAGGGGTTTGTCAAACTCCTCGTCTCCATCACCAAGCTCGCGATCGGGCCTGCGACTCATCCGGAGTTCACGCTTTACCAGCACAAGCTCAGCGACGACGTGTCTATGCACCAGGCCGTGGTGCAATTCAAGGGAGGACGTTCTGCGTCTCGCCACTTCTGTTTTGTGGGAAGGGCCATGCCTACGGAGAGGCATGCCATGCAGATGGCTGCCTGTGAGGCGATAGCTCACCTTCGGGACATTCTTCCTTCGATGAAGACTCGTCGCTACCGCTACCTCCCATGCCATGTGCCATATACTTGTCACTATGCATTCGCCTGCCATAGGGGAGAGCGGGATGAAGCTATCGAGATGCTTGTTAAGTATCTAAAAGCTCTGGAGGAAGATTTCGACAACCTCGTGGACGATCTTGTGGCTGCCCGCATGGACTTAGTTCGGGGCGGTTCTGCCAGCAGGAAGGAGCTTCTCCACATGGCACCGCCACTGACGTTCGTCTTGTCCTCAGCATCCTATTCGCCGGCCATTTTGGCCACCGCTCGCCGTCTGCCTACCACTGAGGAGTTCGACCGGGTCATTGCTCCTACTCCAGTCAAAGCTGCACCGCCTGCCGCACCCGCACTACCGCCTGTCGCACCCGCGCCATCACCTCAGCGCAGTGCTACATGCCTGGAGCATATTAGGGAGGAGGTGGAGGTTGAGTCTCCTGCACCGCTGGGTCTTACCCTTGGCAAGGGGAAGGACATCTTCACCATCTCCGACTGAGTGTGACTAGTCGCCGCGCGTTGTGTCTGCATGTATGATATGTTTTATATGTACGTTAGTTTGTAGTTTTTGTGTGCGCGTCATGTAGGGTCCCGGAGGAGTATGCTAGCCTAAATAACATGTCAGGAGTGTGTGCGCACATCCTGAGTGATGTATCGTATGTTTGCGTATCGCGTCTAAGATATGTGCTAAGCAGTTCTTCTCCGTGCGAAATCGTTTTTGTCCTTGAAAAATCTTCAGGTCTTTTAAATTTTTGTCTCTGCAAGATTTTCCTTGTGCCACACAGTTTTTCTCATAAATTTTGCAAAATAATACCCCAGAGTGGAAAATGTCTCGTCCGTGGACTCGTTCCATGCCAAATCCCCCAGAAGAAGTTTATGGAACACAGACAAGCAACAACTTCACTCAGGGACAGTCTAGTCAACAGGACAGCGAGGCAGCCTTATCTCAAGTATGCCGCCTTTTCGAACAAAGCCAACAGCAACACCAAGAAATGATGAATCACGTCATCAATATGGGGAATCACCGTGAGCCATACCAACCACACTCCAAGTTGTCTGAACTGCAGAAGACACGCCCTCCAACGTTTGCTCACACTGATAGGCCGCTTGAAGCCGATGATTGGCTTCGTGACATCGAAAGAAAGTTGATTATTGCTCAATGTTCTGACCATGAGAAGGTGCTTTATGCACCTCATTACCTAACTGGAGCAGCTGCAGCATGGTGGGAGAACTTCCTACACATGCATCCCAGCGAACATAACATCACCTGGGAGGAGTTTAAGGAAGGTTTTCGTGGGGCACACATCCCCAGGAGCATCTTAAAAATCAAGAAAAGAGAATTTGATGACCTCAAGCAGAGAGACATGATAGTGACGGAATACAACAATCAGTTTACCCAGCTATCTCGTTATGCCTACGATGAGCATATGACTGAGAACAAGAGGATGGAAAAATTCTTGGACGGCCTGGCACCGGCACTAAGATGCCAACTGGTTGTACACACTTTCCCAGATTTCAAAACTCTGGTTGACAAGGCCATTACTTTGGAGAATGAGCGCCGCAGTCTGGAAGATATTCGTAAGCGAAAAAGGGACAAGACGACTCTTGCTCGCAACAACCGAAGCAAGACTGGTGTTCAGAGGAATGAAGCGGGAAAATCCACGACGACTACTCTAAGACCAACCAGACAGTTTCATTCAAGGGACAAGGACTTTACATACCATCCAGGGGTCACTTGCTATGCTTGTGGTGAAGAAGGGCACTATGCCAAACAGTGCCCAAAGCCAAGGAACTCGGTCCCCAAGCCGAACAATGGTGGGAATAATCCAGCCCCCAAGCGCAACAATTTCAACCCCAACAACCATCACAGGAAGGTTCACCTGAACCATGTGACCAGGGAGGAAGCGCAGAATGCCCCAGACATCGTGCTCGGTATGTTCCCTGTCAACACAGTACCTGCCACGGTTTTGTTTGATTCTGGAGCTTCTCACTCGTTCATTTCGAAGAGTTTTGTTTTGCAACATGGTTTTCCGATACTCCCTTTGGAAAAATCTATGATCATCAGGTCCCCCGGAAATAAGCAGATCACTCAGAGTTACTGCCAAGGAGTGATTATTGAATTCGAAGGACTAAAGTTTCAGGCTAATCTCATCGTGTTGGAAAATAAAGGACTGGATGTCATCCTAGGGATGGACTGGTTGACCACCAACAAGGGATTTATTGACTGTTTCAATCGGACCGTGATTCTCACTCACCATCACGGCAAGACAATAAAAGTTACCACTCAAGAGAGACCACGGTCACGGCAACCAAAATTGAACAAAGTGGACATTTCAGAACTGAGAAAAGTTCCAGTGGTGTGCGAGTTTCCTGACATATTTCCTGAAGAACTACCAGGCATGCCACCAGACCGAGAGATAGAGTTCAGCATTGAACTAGCACCTGGCACCACTCCCATCTATAAGAAACCTTATAGAATGGCACCCTCAGAATTGGTAGAATTGAAGAAGCAGATAAAGGAATTACTGGACAAAGGATTTATTCGAGCCAGCTCCACACCTTGGGGTTCGCCAGTATTATTCGCCAAGAAAAAGGATGGGACACTGAGATTGTGTATAGACTATCGAGCTCTCAATATGGTCACCATCAAAAACAAATATCCGATGCCACGGATAAATGATTTGTTTGACCAGCTCGCACAAGCCAAGGTGTTCTCCAAAAATTGATTTAAGATCGGGATATCATCAATTAAAAGTACGGACAGAAGATATCCCTAAGACAGCATTCACCTCCAGATACGGATTATATGAGTTCACAGTAATGCTGTTTGGACTGACGAACGCCCCCGCATATTTCGTCCACCTCATGAACAAAGTGTTTATGAAATTCATGGACAAATTTGTTGTGGTATTCATTGACGATATTCTGGTATACTCAAGGACACCAGAAGAACATGCTGAACATCTCAGAATTGTTTTGGGAGAATTAAGGAAACATCAATTGTACGCCAAATTTAGCAAGTGTGAATTTTGGCTAAGGCAAGTTGGATTCCTAGGCCATATATTGACCGAAGAAGGCGTGGCCGTAGACCCAGAAAAAGTCAAAGCCATACTTGACTGGAAACCACCAGCCAATGTGACAGATGTGCGGAGTTTCCTAGGAATGGCCGGGTACTACAGAAGATTTATTGAAGGATTCTCCACTGTGGCAAAACCAATGACACAGTTGCTCAAGAAAGACAAGAAGTTTGTATGGACGGAAGCGTGCGAGAAAAGCTTCCAAGAACTCAAGAAGAAACTAACAACAGCACCAGTTTTGATCGTGCCAGACATACACAAGAGTTTTGAAGTGTATTGTGACGCATCCCGGAAGGGCCTCGGGTGCGTGCTGATGCAAGATGGCAAAGTTGTCGCGTATGCTTCCAGGAAACTACGGAAGCATGAGTAAAATTATCCAACTCATGACTTGGAGCTAGCAGCGGTCATCCATGCACTCGAGAAGTGGAGGCACTTTCTGTTGGGAAATCGTTGTGAAATATATACAGACCATAAGAGCCTTAAATATATTTTCACACAACCAGAGCTAAATTTACGCCAACGACGCTGGTTGGAATTGGTCAAGGACTATGATGTCGGCATTCACTACCATCCAGGGAAAGCAAATGTAGTGGCAGATGCTCTTAGTCGGAACCCCAGCCCGGGCAACGACGGTCCACAAAACTTGAGGCCTGAGTTTCAGCAGGAGTTCGCTAGACTCAACATGGTGTTAGTCTCTGAGGGAAATGTATCAAATCTGGAGATACATCCCACCCTAGTGGAACAAATTAAGAAGGCTCAGCATGGACATCCCAGCATCGAAGGTATAAAGAGGAAGATGAGCCTTGGCAAGGCTTCAGAGTTCGTCACAGACAATGAAGGAATATTATGGTACGGGGACAGACTTTGCGTACCTAACATTGAGGAACTCAAGCAACAAATCCTAACCGAAAGCCACACCGCTCCATAGTCGATCCACCCTGGAGGGACCAAAATGTACAAAGACATTCAGGAAAGATTTTGGTGGCACGGTATGAAAAGGGATATAGCCGCATTTATTGCTTGTTGCGATTCATGTCAGCGCATTAAAGCCGAGCATCAAAAGCCAGCAGGGCTACTCCAGCCAAACAGGATACCTGAGTGGAAATGGGATGAAATTGGAATGGACTTCATCGTCGGACTACCTCGATCGCAACGCGAAAATGATGCCATATGGGTCATCACAGATAGGCTAACCAAGGTAGCACATTTCATTCCCGTGAAGACGACCTACTCCACTCAAAGGCTAGCCAAGCTTTATCTCTCCCGTATAGTTTGTCTGCATGGAGTCCCAAAGACTATAATATCCGACTGAGGCACTCAATTTGTCTCTAAATTTTGAGATCACCTGCAACAAGCTCTGGGCACGCAACTAGCTTTCAGTACAGCGTACCACCCTCAGACTGATGGACAGACGGAACGCGTGAACCAAATCCTAGAGGACATACTGAGAGCCTGTGTGCTCACCTATGGATCCAGTTGGGAAGAAAGTTTGCCGTATGCCGAGTTTGCTTACAACAACAGTTACCAAGCCAGCCTGCAAATGGCACCTTTTGAAGCACTGTACGGACGGAGGTGTCGTACCCCACTAAATTGGTCAGAAACAGGTGACAGTCGTATCTTCGGCCCAGACATGCTCAAGGAAGCCGAGGAGAAGGTTAAACAGATCAGGGACAGACTCAAGACAGCTCAAAGCCGACAAAAGAGCTATTACGATCGAAAACAATCGTGAGGTCAGCTTTGAACCCGGTGATTTCGTATACCTCCGAGTGTCTCCTATGAGGGTCCTGCAACGGTTCAAAATTAAGGGGAAGCTAGCACTGAGATTTATTGGACCCTTCTGCATAGTTGCACGAAGAGGCACAGTAGCCTACCAGCTAGACCTACCCAAAGAGCTGTCAGACGTCCACGGCGTGTTTCACATCTCACAGTTGAGGAAATGTGTAAACAACCCAGAGAAGCATGTATCTCATGAAATCATTGATGTGCAACCAGACCTCACCTACAGAGAGCGACCAGTAAAGATATTGGAAGAGTCTAAAAGGAGGACTCGTCAGAAAACGATATTTTTTTTCAAGGTTCAGTGGAGCAATCACACCGAGGATGAAGCTACGTGGGAAAGAGAAGATTTTCTTCAGGCAGAGTACCCGCATCTATTTGAGGATCAGCTGAAATCTCGAGGACGAGATTTTTCCTAAGGGGGTAGGTGCTGTGACACCCAAAAATTTTATTTTGGTTTTCTCAAAATCTTTTATTTGATTTGAGGAGGGTATTTAAATTTTCTTCTAAAAGAACTTTCCCTCTCAAAAATTTCCTTTTTATGACAAATGTTTTGTTTGGTTCCATCCTAGACTTGACTGTTGGTCTTGGAGGTTTTTCATCTCATGTTGGCTCAAATGTTTTTCAATTGGAAAAATATATGTGAAAATCTTTTAAATAGCCCTATGGCATTTTGAGTGATCTTTTCCCCTTTAAAAAATCCCTCTTGCCATGACCTAAGTGGAAATCCCCTCCCATAAGCCTTTCCCCATCTTTGGATCATGATATACTTCAAATCCAGCAGTTTGAACCTTCCCATAAATTTTCTTCCATTTAATTCTTGTCAAAAATAATTTCCGCCCTCTACTCTAGCTCTTGAAGATTTACAAAGGAGCTACCCTTTCTACTTTGAATTTTGCCTCCAAACCAATTTCCCTAGCTAGTCCTTAGAGCCCTCAACCAAGATCCATGAAGATCCACTGGTCTCCAGTTCAAATATTTCAAATTGTACTTGCTGCAAGTTTGGACCTTATTTGCCAAATTTGATGAAATTCAATTATTTTCTCCTCCTAAAAATCTGAGAAAATTCAGGCAGCCTCTGGATGCATTGAGAGGTCACCTCACCAAGTCCCAGCTCCAGAAATTTTTTTCTTCATGCCAAATCATTTCGTCGAACACCTGCAGAGCATTGTCACTGTCATGTTCAGAGTTCAGATAAACAGTTTCAGTAACTACTGTCGTTTTCTTCAGAACCCGATTTCGATCTCGCCAGTACCGCGGTGGCGCCTTGCCCCTGTCCCCTCCTTATCTCTGCGCCGCACGATCGCCTGGAGGTTTGCGGGCGTCGGCGACGAGCAGGAGGAGGTGCGCCACCCCGTGAGCGACGGCAGCAGTGGCTTTGCAGCTGCCAGAGAGAGGCGCAGTGTGGACGGCGCCGTCCAGCGCCGCCCAAGCCACCGGAGGCCGCCGCGTGGCCACCCACTCGCCTGTGCGCGCTGCCATCCTTCGTCGTGAACTGCTAGGCGCGGAGCGCGCTCTCTGCCGCCGCCGTGCCCGTACGGCCGCCCCGTCGGGGATCGGCTCATTACGCCAAGCCCGACCAAGGTTTAGCGGGGGAACGGCACCAGTGAACCTCCCTGATGTTGCCTGGCAACTTAAACTCCCTGCCCAACCCCTGCCTCGCCGTAATCGCTCGCGGGAGCTACCCCGTTCACGGCCACCCCCTCGGATCGCCTATAAATAGAGGCCCCGAGATCGAACTCGAACCCACACCACCTCTGCACTCCACCAATACCACGCCAAGCCTCTGGAAGAGCCCCGAGGGAGCCTACTTCCCCAACTCCGGCCGCCTCGACCCGCCACGGGGTCCAGCTCGATTCACCCCCGTGCGTGCACCTCTACCTCTCAACTCTTGCCAGTAGCTTCCTAATGCATCCACTCTCCTGACCCGCGCCTCAATTTGGAGTTTGCAGCGCCCACCGGAGTACTCCACCATCGCCCGAACCACCATCCGCCGAAGAAAGTGTCGCCGTCGACGTGGTGCTCTCCGACGACCAAGTCCACCACCCACCGACGCGGAAGAACACCCTGAAACTCTCGGTACCCTCCGATCTCCCTACCTCGCCGTGGTTCGACGCCGGCGACCACCGCAGCCTTCGGGCGCCGGCGAGCTCCATTGGAGTTTAAACCTGACGGGTGGACCCCCCCGTCAGCCTCTCTTCTTTTTCCCCCCTCGAACCGTTTTCTGTTGGCGCCTTCGGGCAAATGCATTTTCTCCTTGGGTTGGCGCCTTTTACTCCGAACCGTTTTCTGTTTTCTCAAACAAGTCCCTGGTTCTTTTCTGTTTCATCACAGATTAGTCCCTGGACTAAAACTCTTATAACTTTTTAATAAAAGATGATTTTTGATTGATTCTTTTTCTGTCAGTCTTGTATTTTTGTCTAGTTTTTTATAGTATTTATTTGGAAAAAATTTGGAACAATTTTTATGCACGCGTCGATGTTCACGTTAGTATACGGTTTCGTTATATCGTAGGTTCCGGAAGAGGTGACGGAGCCGCGAACTTCGCCGAGCTAGACTCCGACTTCTCCGAACCAGGCAAGCATGTTTGAACCTTTGATATGACGGGTGTTTTGCATGTTTGCTTGAATGGTTTGTGCATGGCATAGGAGCATCGGTGAGTATTTCGTTGCATGCAAGGCAACTGACCGTGTGTTTCAAAGTTATCATGATCTTTGTTGAGAGATGACCTGATCATGTGGTGACATGAAAGGTAGCAAGATGGTATTGTTGTAGCATGCCAGTATTACGTCATCTGATAAACTCCAACGTTAACGTGGACTGAGCCACGTTACCGCCCTTCCCCTTTCGTGCTGCCACATGTCTTCTGCAAAGGATACGGTTTAGTAAGTTGCTAACCTCTTTCCGTGTACACACCAAATAGAGGGGCCGGGATGAGGGTTCCATGGCCCTGGATTAAAGCCAGTCATCCGGTCAGGGGGCATGGGTGTTTCCGGTTGGGACCGAGAGGGGGGCACCCCTTAGAGCGCGCGTATATAAATTTGATCCCATGCTACGCGAGGTTGTAGCCTCCCCGTCTCAATGTTTTTCTTGAACGTTGCCGAGGGTGATTCCTGGCATCGGAATGTTGAATGGGTGTGTACTGGTTAGATGTGTTTCTTCCAAAACACCGTAAATGGAACTAGTCCCTGTGACTACTGAAATCCGTTGGCTGTGGTTAAAGTACAAACTCTGCAGAGTCAAAACCTTCCGAGTCATCGTGTCTATGGTCAAGGACCATGGCCAGCATATCCATATCTATGTCAGTCCTCGTGGTAAAATCCCCGGTGATCAAGCTTGAGCAGTATACCCGTTGAATTGTTATTCCTGTGGATGGACTAACCTGTTGTTTATCTCGTACTTGAATGTTCCCTTGAAATGATTTAAATTCATGAGCTACTGAGATATTAAGTTATGAAATATAAGCCCTTTATGTGATGTCGCCCAGACGTCCGACTGTGGCACTCTTGTCATTTACTTTCGATATAAGCCCTTTATGTGATGTCGCTCAGACGTCCGACTGTGGCACTCTTGTCATTTACTTTCGATATAAGCCCTTTATGTGATGTCGCTCAGACGTCCGACTGTGGCACTCTTGTCATTTACTTTCGATATAAGCCCTTTATGTGATGTCGGTCAGACGTCCGACTGTGGCACGCACTATCATTTATTTTCCATTATAAGCCCTTTATGTGGTGTCGCCTTGACGCCCGACTGCGGCATTGTTATTTCATTTGTATCCTTTCGAGGAGTCATTCAGACACTCGATTGGCCTTCAGTACTGCATTGGGATTTCGGGAGGACTACCGCCCGACTTCCCTTTTGTTTCCCATGCATTACCATCTCATTGTCTGAGTGCGCTTTGTTAATCTGTTCATATGCATCATGTTTACATTTGTTATATCTTATGTCCGAACTTTCTTGCGAGTCCTTTCATAGTACTCACCTGGCTTGTTGATTTGGCCAGATGTTGACGAAGGCGATCTCATGGATGAAGAGTTTGATAGTGAGTCCGACGCCTAGAGGAGTCCCAGTCAGTCCCGTGCGATCCTGGATATTGGTCACTTGTATTATATACGCTTCCGCCACCCACAATAAGGATCCTCGAGCCTCACTCCGACGCTCGAAGATCTGTTAGATTCAGGAGTCATGTCACCCACTTCGCTGTGATATATCCACCACCGCTTTTATCATGAGTTAGTAGTTATGCCACCCTATCCGTCGTTATGTTTTATCGGCGTGCTTGTAATAAATTGTTCAGCAGACTCCGCTCAACCTTGTATTATATTTAGTACTCCTGGTTTTTCTTCTGTGATCAAGAAATTGTCTACCAGTGAGGAGAATTCTTCTCTACTGGTCCGTAAAAGGGATTGGTTTCTCAATAAATATTTTTATTGGAAAACCGGTCGTGACAGATCGTCGGTATCCCAATACCTTGTTCAATCTCGTTACCGGCAAGTCACTTTACTCGTACCGTAATGCATGATCCCGTGACCAAACACTTGGTCACATTGAGCTCATTATGATGATGCATTACCGAGTGGGCCTAGAGATACCTCTCCGTCATACGGAGTGACAAATCCCAGTCTCGATTCGTGCCAACCCAACAGACACTTTCGGAGATACCCGTAGTGCACCTTTATAGCCACCCAGTTACGTTGTGACGTTTGGCACACCCAAAGCACTCCTATGGTATCTGGGAGCACAATCTCATGGTCTAAGGAAATGATACTTGACATTTGGAAAAGCTCTAGCAAACGAACGACATGATCTTGTGCTATGCTTAGCATTGGGTCTTGTCCATCACATCATTCTCCTAATGATGTGATCCCGTTATCAATGACATCCAATGTCCATAGTCAGGAAACCATGACTATCTGTTGATCAACGAGCTAGTCAACTAGAGGCTCACTAGGGACATGTTGCGGTCTATGTATTCACACATGTATTACGATTTCCGGATAACACAATTATAGCATGAACAATAGACAATTATCATGAACAAGGAAATATAATAATAACCATTTTATTATTGCCTCTAGGGCATATTGCCAACACCTATATGAATCTTTATAAATCATTCTATGTGTTTTTATATATCTTCAAAAGGACGACAAAGATGTATTCCACTGTCATATATGAATATGGTTTACAAATGCCGATACTCAAATTCGGAAACTAGAATCCAGTTAAGGTGAATTCGAGTATTTGGAACACTTCATGTCCAACTCAAATGTCACACGCAGCATAATGTGTACTCCCATTTAGATATGTACACAAGCGATGTATCAAGATTCAAATACCGAGTCAATCAACCAAGAATGTACAGAACTAACAGACATATAAACACTTATAGAGTATATGGATCAATAATATCAACTAACATACATAAGCCAGGCCGCTGTACTTTTTTTTGGCTACAACAACATCCTTTTTTTAGCCAGCATCTTGGCCCTTTCCGATGCGTGCCACTTATGGTCCATCTATACTAGTACTATTGCCGAATGCACATTCAGCCCGATTGGCATATTTGTAGGTCTAGCACAGCAATCCAAATGAAATGTCTCCGAGTCTTATCAATTAATACAGACTTGTGCTCAAATAAAATTACAAACAAAAAAAACAATTATTACATGATCTCTAAAACAAATGGTTTGATTGATTACATGAACAGACAACACAAAGGTTATTCAACTATGGAAAGAACATTTCACCTATGATTTACCAAGTAGGAATTTAATTTCCTTTTTTCCTTCAGGACCTTAACAATCTGGTCAGTCTCAGCTTGCTTCATTTTGAAATCCACCAAATATTTAATGGTTGTCTTGAGTACTGCTTGTGATTGTGCTGTTTGCTTCCTCAACATGTCAACTTCATCTCTAAGTGCAGAAGCAGAATCTCTTTCTACCACTAGTTTAGCCTCTAGAGCATCAGCAGTTGGCAATTCATAATGCACGATTGGGCCGGTGCCACTGCTGTGGGATGATGCAACGTCCATGGGGACCTCGCTCTTTGATCTTGGGCTAACCTGTTTTGCCATTAAAGTTTTGATTGGATTCAGAAAAGTTGAAGTTAGCAAAACATCTCAACTGGGAGTTATAACAGCAAACCAGTTAAACAAACAAGGAATTAAAGAGTTTCAATTGGATGCTGAAAAGTAGTTATTAACATCATTGTAACCCGCTGTTGCAGCAGCAAAGCAGTTAAACAAACAAGTAGATATTTAAGTTAAGGCAAACAGGTAATTCTTAACAGTAAGTATCAAACACATAGATAGGCGCAGTCTACAATATGATTAACAGGCTGTGCCATTATGTAATTAGTAGCGAACTTAATTAAGCCAAGCAACGTAATTGAAGAATTTTGCAATAAGTGGCTAACTAAAATTCCGAGAAGCAGGTAACTGAACTTACGCTAGTTCTTTGTACAGGCACACTGCAACTTCTTTTTCGCTTACAAGGTTGTACGAAGGAGTCCATGGCATCAATTGCTTGGATATGCAGTCCCAATACTTCTTTCTTCCCACACTGCATGGGTAAGTCGAATGGTTAATCTGGTAAGATGGTGCGTCCTTGATATGTTATATGAGGACGTGTAGTCGGACTAGTTGTAGCCAAACACATCACACTGGCTTTTACTATATATTTCATGCGATTACTTTTGGCATATCGAGATCTAAGCAATCTACAATAGGATGAAAAGACTGGCATCCTTCACATTATTGGCGAACTCAGTTCATAGAAACAAGCAATTCAACCATTCTGTGGGTAAATCAAAAGCGCCACTGGAATATTTTTCACTATCCAATCGTACACGCAAAAAGGGGCGACACCACCATAGGGGCTGGTATGGGCGGCCGCCTCAGGTGGCTAGAAAGTGTGCACCTAGTTTGAGTCGTCCAGGTTGGCCCACGCTAGTTTTGTTCGTCCCAACGCACGAGCAAGCAATGTAAAAAATGAAGAAAAATGTTTCAATTTGGATGGGCCAATAACATAAGTGCAAGGCAGGCCCTATAGCAGGCTCGCGGCCCAAACGAGCGCCTCCCATATCGATCGACAGCAGGAAAAATCCCATTTCATTCGCTCCAGCCCCCAGTCTGGTTCGCTCCTAACCTAGCCGTCGCTGGACAGACGGACACAGCACTTCCTAGGTGTAGCCTGCGTGGGAGGCAGCGGCGGCAGCACGGGCATGGCATCGAGCTTGCGCAAACGGACAGTCACAGCTTGCAAGAGTAGCATGCGCAACGAGCAGGTACATCACATCCCTGATTATATCTAATTCAACTCTTCAATTTCTGGCCAATAGTTAAACCTGACGGTGTTGTAAAACTGCTTGTATGTAGGGAATCTATGAGAAAATGAAACCAATTTCTACTTATTTTATAACTCCCCCAATCAATACTGAACTGACTGAATCTGATGTATCTAATCAAGTTTTCGGTGCAAACATACAAGCTCATGTTGTTCTTGAGCCTGAAGTGTCTAATGAACAGACTGCTAATGAAGGATTTGATGCAAACATTTTACATGCTCCTGGTGATGAACATATAGTGTCTAATGAGGGATCTAATGCAAGCATTTTGCAAGCTCATTGAAGGATTTAGTGTCTAATGATGATCTACTATGTTGAGAGAGACAGAGATTTGCAGGCATTGATGACAAGCAAATTATAGTGCATTTTCATAGCTTGAGGAAACGTCGAGGCCGTCTACCAGAAAGTCCCCGTATCATGACAACATCGCATAAATACTTTTCTAATCTGTTGTTTGAAACTATTGGCATACTTGTGCAGGATAGATATATTGATATGCAGTTTGCGCACTGGTTATACGTGCAATTACACTTCGATATTTTCATCCAGAGAACAAATAATTCAAGCAGGTACAGACCATGTTTGTAGTCCTTGTACACCATGTTGCATTTTGTGTTTTTTGGTGCTTGCATCATTTAGTGTTTATAATCCGAACTACTTTGGATCATGAGCTGGTTTTCAAAGTGCATGTAGCTTCACATTTCTCAAGTTATGTTGATTTCCGGAGTGCAAGTGCCTTCATATTTTTCAAGTTAAATGTTCGCCCCTGGTAACTTGAATTCGTGGATCAGCCACTGCACACAAATCATACACGAATGCCAGTACGAATCAAATGAAATGCAGGGACTTACGCTAGCTCGTTGTACAGGCTCACTGCAGCTCTGCTTGCGCTTGGGATGTTCCATGTACAAGTCCATGTTACCACTTGCTTGGATGTGCAGGCCTTGTGCTCCTTGCATCCCCCTCTGCATTTTTGACACGGCGAATGGTTGATCAAATAAGAGGAATCGACCTTGATGTTGTACCGGAGGACAGATACTTAGAAGGTTATACGGGTGTGCAGGATGTGTACCAGATCCCGTAGCGCCGTCATGCTTCGCTAAAAAATGGATTTGCTTGTTTCAGATGATATCTCCAGAAGAAATAAGAGTTAAAGTCAGAGTTGCATAGGCGTGTAAGCTAAGAGAGCAGTGAAAGGATATCCAAACATCGTCGGAACAGTGCACAAGGGAGTGATGTGTGGATACCTAGTTCGGGCCGGCGTTTGGGCATGCTCGCCTAGCTAGAGTGCGGGTCACTTCAGAGCCGTTGAGGGTGATGTGCTGGCGTTGGCTGGCCGTGCACGGATGCAGATCTTGAGTGGTAGCGGAGCGCTACGATGCGGTGGACGAGACCGTTGGTGAAGCCCCAACGGCCTCGGGGGGCGGAGGTGCGACGATGTGCTCGGTGAAGTAGCCCCGGTGAGCTGGGAGACGGCGTCGGTGAAGCGCACCTGATGCGGTGGAACTCGGTGTCTGTGAGGCACGTCGGTTGCGGCGGCCGACGTTGTCGGGGGACCACCCGGTGCGGTGGACGAGGGCGTAGATGAGGTAGCTCCGGTGCGGTGGTGAAGCGCGACCGTCGTCTTCGTCGTTGTCGTCCGGCACAGAGGTGGGGAACGGTGGGGAAAGAGACGAGACGAGGGGCGATTCGAGGGTTGGCGGCGAATTAGGGATTTGAGCAATCTGGGCGCGGAAGGGGACGGTGGAGAAGAGAGATTTTGCAGGGCTGGAATTGGGGCCGCGGACTTATATTGTCGTCGTCCTTTTTTGGGGGGGAGGGGGTGGGTGGCTGGGTGCTACGCGTCCGTCCGACACACGCGACCACCCCGACAGGACTATGCTTTGGTGCCTTACGGCACCTGCCTTTGTGTCCATGACATGTGGGCCCAACAGGTGGCTGGCCCACATGTCAGTGACCCAAAGGCAGTTGCCTTTAAGGCACCGAAGCAGCGTCCACCCCGACACGACCCTGGTCTGCCTGGTGCGCCTACATTTGAGAATGCAAACGAATCTTCTTTCATTTGCAAACGAATCTGTATGTATTACCATGCCCGTGTTTTCCTTGCAATAATTAGTCATTCGAAATGAGATACTCCATCCGTTCACTTTTGTAAGTCGTTTGAGACAACTTAAAATGAACTGTTTTGCACATTGTCTGAAATGTCTTCAAAGTCTTATAAAAGTGAATAGAGGGAGTACTATAAATTAATTAATGAGGAGTTATTTGAAAAAAATCGAAACGGTACCCACGCTAACGTGGATTAGAGTGTGTGTCACATAATTAGTTATTTGAATTAGAGTGTGTGTGTCACGTAGTTAGTTATTTGAATTAGAGTGTGTGTCACGTAGCGATCTCCAATTCTAACGTGGATTTTGCATTTCACTGTATCGACGCTACTTTTTAATACAAATTCATATGTATATGATGAACACCATGGTAGTGAGAAAACTTTAGGATGGATTCAAACATATGACCTACAAAATAGCACAACAAACTGAGTCAATGTCAACTTTTCGAAACTTAGTATGGCACGAATTCGAAATAATTACCCGTATGCCTGGTCCTCGGTTCAAATCTTACAATGTACACCGAATTGAAACATCGATATTAAGTCTCGTACTATGTACATTCAAATGTTGTTTTTAGCCCCCCCCCCCCCCCCCCCGCACAAACGCTACATACTTCCTGTATCGGTCAATCTTCCTATCCTAACCACCTTAGGAAGCTATCGGTTTCCAACACACGTTCATTCTTTTTCTCCATGTTTCGATCTCTATGTCTCTCAACTACACAACCCCTTTTTCCACTCTGTTACCAAATGTATTTACCTCACACACCCGCCATTGCACCCCATGCCGAGCTCTCTCTCTCCCCCCTCTCCCTCTCACCCTCTCGCGCTAAATACATGCATAGCCTATCTAGCCCCCCAACCTCTCGTGTGCACGCACGCACGTTGTATATCTAGGTCACTCCCTCGAGACTGTCTCACTCTTTCTTCCGCACGGCGGGCCACACTCTCTCAATCTCCCTCTCTTTATCTGAGTCTTGTTTAACCTCGTTTTCTTTCCCACACAAATGATATATCTCCTTGTTCGGGCCCCAATCGACACACTCTATACTCTCTCACGCAGATTGTCTATCTAGGTCAGTCCATCCAAGCCGCCGCCACTCTTTCGACCTGATGGTCGGCCACGCTCACTCAATCTCTCTTTCTCTCTCTCCGAATGTCTTGATTGACCTCGCTCTTTCTCGGACAAAAACGATATATCACCGTGTTTGAGCCCAATTCGACCTATTCACATTGTATACTCTCTCACGCACATCGTCTATCTAGGTCACTCTCTCACACTCGTCTCACTCTTTCGATCGCACGGCGACCCTATGTGATCGGTTGACCTTGCTTCCTCCCACGCACAAAATATATCTACACGTCTGTGACTGGATCATCTCTCAAGCTCTATGTTACAGCCCTCACCCTTGCCAAAAAGCTCAATCGGACAATATCTCTCCAGAGCATATATATTTGTTCAATGAATGTCGGACCACACTCAATTTGTCTCTCTATCTATATGTCTCTCTATTGACCTCACTTTCTCACACCGTATCTTCCACGCGTTGAAGCTACTACCTCTCCATCCCTCGCAAAGCCGGAGCTATTTACATTGCGAGGGGCACTCCAACCTTGGATTAATTTGTGTAGGCATTTATTCCGGTCGGTTTAGATTACATTTTCGTAGCATTCTGCCCACAACTACTCCAAACACCGTTGCAACCCACGCAACTCCCCTAGTTGATTTCCCTCTGGCTCGGTCATCGCTCTGTCGCACGTCCTTTCTCGCCTTCAACGTCACACCATGGTATTATTGAAAAAACTATGTTATTCTTTTTAATTATTATAAATAAGCTACAAAACTACACACCGATAGTCCACTTGGAATGAAACAAATTTCGACCCACAAATTAAAGTGCTACAAACTACACACCGAGGGGCCCACATGTCATGAAACAAATTTGGACCCATATACAAATTTAAAAATAAAGGACGAGGATCGAACATGCGACCGGGCCTTCAAGCCGCACGTCAATAGGCAACATACGTAGAATAGCAATGTTTGTTGTACCCCCTTTGTTCACATAATGTTTTTATATTACCACAGCCTAATTAATGGATAACATGTAATATTATTTTTAGTACTATTCGCCTTCACTTACTGGTGGGTTCCATGTGTGCTCTCTCTCTCTCCTCCCCTTCTGCGTTTAGACGCACGGGTAAACAGGAAGAACTCGCGGGCGATGTTGCCGTTGACCATATCTGGACGCATTCACAAGTCACGGCACCAGTTTCACGTACTAGCAGCACTAGTCAGTGTGTACGTGCAATGCACGTTAATTTGGAAGTATATTAAGTGCATGCAGATATTAACTACTTGGATATTATTTGCGTGTTGTCATGTGATTAGCACTATTTTTGCCATGAAATTAACTGCACGCTAAACATGTTGAGCGCTCGACATTGAAGTAGTCTAGGTCGTTGGATGACAAGGAATACATGTGGCTTGATGACGTTTTATATTTAATTTGATACGGCTCTAGCAGAACATTAAATCGATCAAACCATACATTTCGTTCAGTCTGACTCTGACTTTAAATTATACGATGATCGATATAAAATAAACGGAAATGATATATGTTCAGATTTTAAGCATGGCAATCCGAATGTTTTTCATGGGAAATTTAGATTACGCGGCGGCGGGGGCGTCTCACGGTGGGAAGCGCCTCCTCTGCCGTGCTCCGTGTGTCGTCGGGCCACTGACCGACGGCGACGGCGACGTCTTGCGCCGTTGTTGGCGTACTCCTAGACGTTGGCCTAGCTTCAAGGAAGGCCAAAATGTTCCGGACTTCGGAGCGAGTCAACTGGCGGGAGGAGGCGACTGGCGTTGGTGCAAGGAAGCGGTCGACGGCGGCCATCCATGCCGCTGAGGGGGGCACTGGCACCCTCGCGGGGACAGGCGCCGTCAACGGCGCGGCAGAGACATTCGTGTGCACGGGCACCGGCACGGGCGCGCACGTCAGTGCACGCGCAGGCGCATGCGCTGGCAGGTGCACGGGCACCGTCACGGGCGTGCGCGTCAGTGCACGCGCAGGCGCATGCACTGGCAGGTGCACGGGCACGTGAAAGTCGGTTGGGACCTCGTGGAACCCCGTGGGATCAAGCTCGGCGACAATGTGCGGCTCCCAGCCCATCAATGCCACGGGGATGGGCGCTGGCGCAGTCGGGGCGATGGGAGGCGGAACGGGAGCGGGGACAGGCGCGGCGTCTTCCCGCAAGGCCAGTTCAAGCTCATCCCAAAGCGCCTTATGTTCTTGAGACTCCGGCTGGGTGTCTTCCTCAAGAAACTGGAACACTAAGGGCAGACCATCGTGATGCGGCATGGCGTACATTTAGGTCAGGCTAGTTGGAGGTAGACGACAGGAGAATCGGAGAGGAAGAGAGAGGATTGTAGCGATACCGGGTAGTGCGGGGTTGATTTTAAACTGCGGCGCCGGCGACATTAAAAGTGGGAGCAGTTGGGACGACGGTGGGCGGCGGAGCCTGGTCAAAGGGCTCGCCTCCCGGTGAGCCTGCACCGCGGTCTGCTCGCATGCCTCCCTGACAGCCGGCGCAGCGGTCTGCTCGCACGCCTCCCGTCGACTCACACGCTTGCTCGGACGGCACCTGCCGATGAGAAGCGGGGACTCGTGGCGGCACGTAAATGCCCACGGTTTCAATAGTGAAAGCGTTCGCCTTAACGTGACAGGTCTTTGTTCCAAAATACCTTGGCTCTTCATTTGTGCAACTTGTCATAAGCAGCTTGTCTCAAATTGAAGAAAAAACTTACGAAGTAATATTTGTGCCATATCACGTGACCACGCTTAGTTTCAAGAATTTATGCTCACTTTTGGATTTTCTGAAATTTAAGATCCAGGATTCGAAACAATATCATAACCTGCATCATGCAATAAATTTTCAAGCCGTACATCTGTCCTGTTGTATTTCTTAAGAAAGGATTTGGTTAAACATTTTGCTTAGTTAGACTTCAGACAAGTTATATATGCAGAGTAAAAGGATAATCCCTCCGTACCAGTGCATTGCTTGATATATTAACTCAAGTACTAGGCACGAACAAACGGGCTCAATTCTGTGCTCATGCTGGTGTAGTAGTAGTAGTACTAGGCAATGCAGTTGACGGGTGACCTTGACGAGCGGCGACCGAGGGAATTGAACCGTGCTCGGCACGGTAGGTAACGTTGTCTAGTTACTAAAGCATCCCTCCGTTGTTCATCGGTAGTCATTATGGACTGGGGACATGAGGGGAATTTCCTTGGGCTAGAATTCTAGCCGCCAGATATTTCGACTTGAAACGCCGAGGCTCGACTGGTTGGGGTTGCCTAATGTGGGTACCACGCACGCCACCGAAAGACACGAGCCCGGTTTTTTTAGGATCAACACGAGCCAAGGTCTGGCTGGTACGCCGTTGGGTCCTACCATTCGAGAATACGAAAGGAACCTTTTAAATTGCCGAATGAATCTATGTGTATTACAATACTCGTATTTTCCTTGCAAATACTAATCTCAACTTGGTAATTGACTTATGACGAGTTGTTGAATTAGAGTGAGTTTGTGATATAGTGATCTCAACGTGGATTTCACATTTCATGGTATCCCTAGTAAGTTTTCCAATGCAAATTCAAATTTAAAAGATGAACAATATGGAGGTGAGAAAACTTTGTATGTATCAAGCATATGACCACACACACACAGAGACACACACGCACGAAGACAACAACAATCCAATAAGTATAGTGCATCTATTTTTCCAAACCATGCATGTATGACACGAATTCAAAAATACTCCTTCTATTCCTAAATATTCGTCTTTTAGAGAGTTCAACAAGTGACTACATATGGAGCAAAATGAGTGAATCTAGACTCTAAAATATGTCTATATACATCCGTATGTGCCAGCCCATTTGAAGCCTCTAATATTTAGGACCGAAGGGAGTAAAATGTAAGACAACCATGGTCCTCAGTTCAATATTTAAATTGAACATGAAACTGAAACACGAATATTAAGTCTAGTACTACAGTACATGCAAATGTTGTGTTTAGGCGGAGCTATGATTGTCGGGGGTCAACCCCTCGACCTTAGATAAAATTGTGGAGCTCTGTTTAGGGTTGTTTAGATTATATTTGTCCCCACCCTCCCAACCATCGATTGGTTGTGCACCCGTCACCCCTCCTCCCCGGGAGAATATCATGTGCCCCCATACCTTAGATGCTATATGCCGATACGAGTTGCTTGGAGCTTGTAGATCTGAGATATAGCAGCTCACATGATGTGTCTTAATATTTTTGCAGGAAACCTTGATGAGTTTGAGAATTGCACACAATTTGTACAAAAACTACTTAGATGCCCTTTGATCCCATATCCAACGACCTCGAAGCTCGTATCACCGTAGCATCTAAGATGAAGGAGGACATCATATTCTCCTATATGTAAGAATATCATGTGCTACCACACCTTAGATGCTTTGGTGATACAAGATCTTCGGAGGCGTTGGATTTGTGACCCAACACCTGCTCGATGGTTCAAATGGTTTTTTGCAGAAAAGCCCCAAAAGAGTTCGGCCACTGCTTACAAGCACAAAGACTGCTCAGATGCCATTGGATCTCAGATCAAACGACCTCCAAGCTCGTATCACCGTAGCATCCAAGCTGCGATAGCACCTTATGTTTTCTCGCACGGGAGAGTATGAGGTGCTCCCGCACCGTAGATTCTATGGTGATACGAGTTCACTGAGATCTAACGGCCCACAGTAGGAGGTTTGAATGTTTTTGCAATATCCGGCTGATAGAGTTTGGGAAATGCGCAGAAAGTACAAGTACTACTCATGTGCCATCTGATCACTGATCATATGACCTAGATGCTCATATAACCGTAGCGGGTAATTAAGCTACGGGGAGCACCTAATATGAGCACCGGGGAGCCGTTGGATCGAAGATGCAGCGGCACACGCGAGGCCTGATTGTTTTATTTGCAAAAAAAACCTTTGGAGAGTTTGGAAATTGCGCATAATTACAAAGACTACTCCCAAGCCATTGGATCTCACTTCCAACGGTTTAAAAACTCGTATCACCATAGTATCTAAGCTGCGGGGTGGATGTGATATTCTATGCCGTTCTCATTTTTGTTCGTAAACTTGCAAAATACGTGTAACTCGTGCCGTTACTTGTCTAACCGCGCAAAGTTTTTGTTCAAAAAAACCATCCTACATTGAAATATCGGAACAACACACGGGGGGTCCAACTTGTCATTAATCAAATTTGGACCTAAAACTAACAAATCTGAAAGACGAGATTCGAACTGGCAACCTGGACTACAATGCGTAAGTCGATAGCCTGAAAAAATGAACGGTTGTTGGCTTTGTCCCATAATTTGATTTTATACAATACTTGCGTTGAGTAGAGTAGAGGGAGTGCCTCATCAACACGTGCATGACCGTTGTCTCACTTACTGGTGGGTCCTAGGTCTGCGATCTCAATCTCTCTTCTCTCCATCATCTAACCTTTGCATGGGCACACACGAAGAGCGGCGCTAGCTTGCCGTGGTGTTATTACAACTAAAAAAAGCTTGGAAAATAGAAGAATCGCCTAGAACAAGAGACGTTGTGGCTGGTCGAGACGGAGCTAACCACATCTATCCTCCGTGCCACGTTTGCATGATGAAGCTGTGTGGCTAGTGGGGTGTTTTCGACCGACTGGCTGGGTCCCGAGGTCGAACCATAGGTACTACGTCTGATACAGTATATTTTTACACGCACATTTTTCCTCCGTGCCGAGACGTGGCACACCCTACCGCGCGGTTTCGGGGTCCTCCCGGGTGGTGCACGCATATATTCTTCCTGATGTGGGACGCCCTACCGCGCGTTTTCTGGGTCCTCCTCGGTCGTAGCACCAAAGCAAGTAAATGAGTCGTCAAATCACGAAAGACCACCTTTCCCGCCGAGTACAACAGTGAAGCACGGTGGCTAGCTAGTTGGGCTAGTTCGACCGATTAGCTAGGCCACCGCCACATTTGTTTTTCACCCTTTTTTATCTACTTGCCGGCAGGTAAATTTAAATATCCACCGCGGCGTTGCTCTGGTGTTTGGGTGTGGCAGGATTTTTAAGTTTTTGATTGACGGGAGCAGGCGCGGTAGGATTTTTAATTTTTTGATTGACAAGAGTAGGCGCGGCAGCAATTAGTCACGATGACTCCGCCTGTAAAAACCCACTGCTCCCTGATGTTTGAAGTCGTCGACTAGTGTTTTACCGTGCTGAAAACCAAAATATTCCCCGCTCCCTCCGCCTTCCTGTAGATTGCATTGCCTTTCAGCCGTTTTGCCCCCTTTGCTTCCTCTCCCCATTGCTTCTACCTGGTGCCATGGCGGCGCAGCCGATCACGGAGTCCGAGGTGAGGCGCCTGACACAGGAGCTCCATGCCAAGGATGCGGAGCTCAGGGCCAAGGACGTGGAGCTCCGTGAGCTCAAGGAGGAGAGGAGTGCCATGCTCCTCCGTTATGTGCAAGAGTTCACGGAGCTTCAAAAGCGGCAGGCGTACACCACAAAGATGCTCGAGGCGTCGGCGGCGTTGCTGCAGAAAGCGGGAGATACGATAGGCCGTCAGGGGAGCCGGCTGGAGCGCGAGCGGGCCGATCGTGACGAGGTCCAGGATCGCCTCAGCCACTTGGTGAACCAAGTTGCCACACACGTGTTGCGGCTGCGCGATGCCTACCGTCGTGCCGGCGCGACGATGCCGGTTGTCGGGCTAAACCCGTTCGACCACCCGGTCGACTTCAACGAGCTGCGGCTTCTTGACCTGGTCTCCTTCTTCACCTATATCTCCGAGGAGCTCAGCCGTCTCCGCGCGATGGTGGGGGCTGAGCTGGACAAGGAGGGGTTGCGGGCTGCCGTCGCCGTTGCCGGGCGAATCCTTTCAGGGCTCCGTCACCGGAATCCATTCGTGCCATTGGACGTCGTCTTTGACGAGCTGGCTCCCGTCGACCGGGAGCGGGCTCTGCGGGCGGTTGCACCGTGCATCACCAACGTCATGCGCCTCAAGAAGCAGAGGGACTTCGGTGGTGTTTAGGCACCCTCTGCATGGGCATATCCATGTCTCGGTGCAACATGACCGTTGGATCAAACTCAGACGGTGCAGATCAGTCACTGTAGCACAAAGCGTGTGGGTGTGTTTGGTTGCATTCTCATCCCAATATAGTTGTTTCCTCTTCGTGTATTTTTGTCAACCTACTAGTGTGGACTCATGCACCCTTCATGCACTCTGCCAAACACCCAAAAGTGGGTCGAGAAGGGAACTTTTGCTCCCGTCCCGTGCACCCTTCATACACCCTGCCTAACACTATTCGTGCTTCATATGGTTCATGTTTCGTGGAGTACTGTAGCACCGTACTCTCCGTGCGTTGTGGACCTAGTTCTGTTAACATTGATCTCACCGTTCATTCTCGACCGGACAGTCGAAAAAGCGGTACTATGTTACATATAGGAGTAGTTGACATGCGCACAACATCATTTGTTATCCTCGTATCTTACTACACTAGCAACAAGATTGTGTAGTACTGACGTATGAACCACTGCACATGCCTAGTAGTAGGAGCACTGTGTATGTTCAAGTGGCTGCCGTGTTTCGCACTCCTCCGTCGTAAGAGTGGAAATGCTTGCTGTAATCATTTTTTTCTTCAGAAAAACAGTGGACATGCTCTACCGTGCGGATCCTCCTCCAGCCATGCACTAAATTACTCACTTTCGCCGATGTGTGGGACAGCCAGCACCTGGGTCCACCAGCCATGCACTAAATTACTCCATAGTAGAGTGACGGTAGACTACCCCGATCGAACCGCCGCAGTAATGCCCAATGAGCCGTCAAATCACAAAACCCCCTCCTTTCCAGCAGTAAGTTGGACGGACAAAGCAACCATCATTTCACTCTTCTCTCTCAGCTTCCTCTCTTGACGAAAACCCCCACTCGCTTCACATCTCCCTCATCTTGTTCCCCCTTTCACTCTTCTCTCTCAGCTTCCTCTCTTGGATGGACGCCGGAGCACCGGCCGACGTGATGTCTATGGCTCTAGCCAAAACCGTCGAGGCTCATGGTACGAAGAAGCGCAAGAACCCCGCTGAGACTACCGCAGACAAGCTCAAAGCCATCGCCCTGTCCAAGCCCCCCTCTCCGGGATCCCTCATTAAGCAAGTCCAGGTAATGTCTCTTGTTGACGATCTTTTTCTCGATCTTGATCGTGTTTTTTCATCTAACACGCAGTACTAGTACTGGTAGTACAACTTTCTGGGTGATCTTGCATGTGATTTTAGTGTGCCAAATGACGTTTGTAAATTCCTCTTTTGACCAAAACATGCGAGAGGTTCACACTGATTTCTTATAGATTACTTTCAACTACTCCCTGAGTCCCAAATTTCTTGTCTTAGATTTGTCTAGATACGATGTATCTAATACTAAAATGTGACTTGATACATCCGTATCTAGACAAATCTAAGACAAGAATTTTGGGACGGAGGGAGTACTTTATGAACATCAATGCTACCTTTTAAGAGGGTATATTTTCCTCAGTAACTTGTGTTATGGATATTGCATGTAATCCCTCTGCTCTCATGCCTTTGAAGACATGTTCTAGTGTCTTTGTTCACTCATTTCTGTGCATATATGTAGTCATATATGGAGTATAATATCAAAAATCATCTTATATTTCTGAACGGAGGTAGTAATAAAATATGGTTTCTGTTTGAATTAGAACCAGGTCCGCGGTGGAGATGAAGTTCTCAAAGTCATGCCGTGTGAACTGGAAGACCTGATGATGAGTTCTACTGCTGAACTATCCAGCTGCTGTGTCCTTGTCGCCACATGTCCTGAACTAGTGTTTTCCTGTAGCATTGTTGTCAGGCGTGTTCTCGAGGATGTACTTGACCACAACAATTTCCTGGTTGTGCCTTCGATTACGAAGGGTGTGGTTCTTGTAAAGCTTCCCAACAAATCTGATGCGGTCTGTCCTCATCATCATGTTTATGAGTGGAAAGACCACTCTGTTAGGTTCTCCAAGGTTGACAAGATGGTGATGGTGCATGTAGACATCTCACACGAAGTCCATGGCCTAGTCAGTTATGCGGGGTTCATCCCGTAGGTCGGTGGCAATAAATAGTCTGCAGAGTTTAGTTAGTGCAACTTTGCTTGTCTGTAGTAAGTACTATTGTTCAGTACTTGATTTGTGTTTGTGAACCCTGTATTGTTTATTAGTACTACCGCTTTTGGTGTGTGAACGGTCTATGTTAATGTCTATGTTAATGTCTGTCCACTCAATTCAGTCTGTATATTTTGAAGTATCCAGATCGTATTTTTTGTGAGGACGATTTATCAATTATGGTTACACTCCAATATCTGTATGCATTGCAGGGTTTATCGCACCCACCAGGATTTCCAGTCCCATGGATGTTCGGTCCATACGATTTGTCACGACCTTTGGACTGTCCTGCTTGTGGGAGGAGGCGGGGCCCCTGCATGCCACGCGTAGTTGGACGATCAATCTTCTGTTTAGTACTTCAACATAGTGATTTCCTGGTAAGGATTCACTCGTGTCACATCAAGTAAATCTTATTGATTTACTGTCTAAATCTTATTGATTTAATGTCATGTTTTCTTTCTTTTCCTGCAATTTTACGATGCAGGTTTTGCCATGTGACATTCATCACAGAATAAACCGTTTGGTTTGCTCTACGATGGCTATTTTTGCAGGTTTCACTTCTTATGTCGTGTCAGTAACGAAGGCACTGTCCATCACTTATATTACTGGAAAAAATTGGATCAGTCTGTTGTCTGAGTACAAGCTGAATCCCTATGATGAACTGTAGTTTGGTTTAACAAAAACGCCACAATTAGTCCGTCTCGCGTTTAAAAGAAATGAAGAAAAAAACTGGATCACGACCACAGATCCTAGTCAAGTTAAAAGCTGATCATAGCAGACCAGACACGATAGCCGTTGTCTCGCACAAATCGAGCACCGGCAGTTGCTCTAGCACTGACAGCGGCAGCAACTCAGTCTGATCCAGCTGAGGATTGGGCACCGACCGCGTCAGCGGATCAGTCTGATCTACCGGAGGATCGGGCATCGACACCGGCACCTGCTCCGACACCGGCACCAGTTCTACAAGGAGCACCATCTCTAGCAGCAGCAGCGGCTTCGGCACCTGCACCAAGACTTGCACTTGCATCTGCTCCAGCCCGTGCTGTTGCACCGGCAACAGACTGGGCTGCAGTTCGCACTTCATATACCAAGGTCCTTGCAAAAACCGACATGTCCACCTTCTTGGTAAGCATTGGCCGCCCAAGTGCTTCGTTCTTTTTTCTTTCCATGTTGTTTCACAAGATTCACTATGTTGATCTAACTGTTTGGGTATGTCTTCTTGTTTGCAAATAGAGAATTCCTAGAGCAACGAGGGAGTCGTTCAACAATCCGGGCGACCGCGGCCAAGTTTCTCTTACCATGCGCAGCCTTGGTGTGAATGAACCTGCTCAATATACCGTAAGTACAAAGGATGGTCGCATGATGATTGATGCTAAAGGATGGTCAAGGTTCAAATCTAAATCATATCTTGCGGTAGGGGATGATGTCAAAATCGAACTTTCTCGGCAAGGAGAGCTGGTCCAAATCAACTTTGAAATTCTTCAGTAGCAGCACGCAACTGCCGAACTGATCTATCCTCCGAGAGATTTTGATGTAATAATCTGGCATGGTGAAACAAGTGTCCTGTGTGTATACGTAGTACGACAGTATTATTTATCACATGGTATATCGTTGATAGAATTGCAACTCTGATTGCTGGTTAGGAACTGTCGTTTGATTTCATTCCAACAGCTGCCGTGCTTTATTCAATTTTGTGTATTCGCCTTGCGACAGCATCTAAAACCAGCGCCGTACCGATCGCTTGCAATATGAAAAGCGCTGAGGTAGAACACATGGGCCCCCAAACATGCAGGGTCGGCCTGCGGCCCAAAGTCCAGAACCGTGAGCCTATCTGAGTATTATATTCTCAGCTGACCCCCCATAAAAAAAGCTGAACCCCAATAATGCCCGTGCGTTGTAGAGGGAGTATATTTCTCGGCAAGGTGAGCATGTGATATAAAAGATTTGTATATTTCTTTACAGAGGGAGTATCTCTTTGTCAAAAAATATGTTTATGTGTAACTAGTTACTCCTGTCTTTCTACTTCCTTTCGCTGATATGTGGGGCAACCGGCAACGGGGTCCACGTGCCATATGCACAAATTAGAATGCACAACTTCACGGTAGACACACCCCGGTCGTAGCGCCACAGTAATGCCCAATGAGCCATCAAACCACAACCCCCCTTTCCAGCTTTAGCAGTAAGCTGGACGGACGAAGCGGCAATATTTCACTGGGCCTGAATCCCCTTCTCCCTCGTCTGCTTGTTCAGAGAAAGCCCCCTCTCGGCGATTGCATAGGGTTTTCTCATGGAGAACCAGGTACGAATTCTTCATCCATCCCCGATAAATCCAAGTCCCTTGGTCGCAGGTAATCCTAAGATGGCAGCCGCCGCCGTTCATGCATTTTTCTTCCTACTGAATCTAGTGTGTATCATTTGCAGTGCCCAAAGTGCGAGTACCCTACAGGTTTCTGCGCCCTCGGCGAGACGCCACACAGGTTCCTTCTCATCCTAATACAGCATTTTGAAACGCGCACAGTATGTTCCTAGAATCCTCTTTTCTATCTGGGAGGGTGGGGTTTTTTTGAACAGGCTGTGTTCTCATATTATTTTTCCTGCAGTGTATTATTTGCTCTGCCAGAACACATGTACTCAAGATGCTCGACCTTGCCATAACTGAATACACTAGTTTAATGGTCAAAGTGAAGACAAGCCATGGATATAAGTTCCGAGTTGGGTTCATGAACCAAGAAGATCGCTGCTTTTTTTATGGCCGAACTTGGATAAAATTTCTCAAGTGTTACGGGCTGAAAGTTGGCGCACGAATGTTGATGGAAATAGCAGAACTTGGTCTTATCTTCACTCCGATCTTCCACCCCGGCGTCGTTCCAATTGTTCATCCATGTTAGTTTTGTATCTGGTTCTTGCTTGTTGCCTCGATTACTTCTTAATCCACCTATTATGTCTAACTAATCACAATTTAACTTTAGAAGTAGCAACGAATCTCTCACGAAGATGCTAATTCTAACTAATATTTTCTTATAATTGGTGGCATGTGTAGGTTTTTTCAGAGTTAAGCAGTCTGCTCGTTTGTTACTCTGTAATAACTCGGCTGTTACTAATGGCACTTAAGTTGACTGGATCGACATCCACAAGTTCCTACACTTTATTGATCGTCTTGAGGTCCTTGTGGGGCGTTTCAATGGTGGAAGGCCACGTGGGATATGTGTGCCACTGCTGCACTCGTTGAACAGGTCCAACTGTGTCGAGAAACTTATGGTACGAGCTGTTTTCTATTATATATGTTGTTCATAAACTATTGCTTATACACAGTTTTACAGTTGTGATCTTCTTGAAACAGGAACTGCCGAGTTCTATTGTTCCTATACAGATGCCTGACCATGGTCGGGTCAGACTTGCGCTTGGTCACAACATGATGTTTATGTCGACCTACTCAATTCCCCTTGGAGGTGAAAAGATACTTATTCATGGGTGGTCTCAAATAATGATGGCCCGTCCATCTTGGAGAATAGGACAGAAGATTATGTTCATGCTTTTCCATGGCTCTAAAGCGAATATCCTGTTTATTGACCACGTTGCGAGATGAAGCCGCTTTCAGAAGGTTGTGGATGCGCGGGGTGGCGCCTGGGCCTTGTCCTGGGGCTTGGCGGCCTCACCCTTGGTTAACTGTAGGCAAAGTAGCACTGTTCGAGGCGTGCTTTGTACGGTTGAACCTGTATAAGTACTCATACTGCTTTCAGCTTTGGTTGTTAAGTGCCCCTGCTGGTTTCAGTTAAGGTTGTTAAGTACTCCTGCTGCCTTTACAGTCTGTCGTGTTTCTTCAGTCTTGTCTTCCTCCAGCCGCCAAAACCAAACCAGCGCCGGCGGGGCCGCCTGCTTCCGCCTCCACGGCTGGCTGCGCCTCAGCGCACGCATCGCCGCCCCACCGTCTCCTAAATCGTTAACGCCGACGTCCTCCGCGCGCTTTGGTGCGCTCACCGCGGCGCCGCCCTCTCGCGTTGTCAACATGGGCAACAAACAACAGGAATCGGCAGAAGTACGTGGAGAGGATGACAGTAGGGGCCCACCACGTCAGCGTATGGAAAAATAAAATGCTTCCTCCTAGTGTTTTCCTGACATCTGGGACCCACGACATTGGGAGCGTATATAGTCAATAGACAAGAGAACAACACAAGATCGGCTGAGACCTGGGACGTAGCTACTCGAGCAGTATTTTTTGTTTGGTATTGTTGAGACAGAGCAGGGTTTGAACTGGGCTGTGGCCCGTCTAGCCCAGGCTTATATTTTATGTTCACCATGTGACCAACCCAGCTATTTTTTCTTTGTGAAAATGAGCCCAGTTTTTTTTTAAGAATACCCAATCCAGTCCTACTTATTTTTTGTACGCCCTAATGGGCTGCAACTCTTTCAAGACGCCTGCAAATCTTGAAAGTAATATGAAGTGGGTTGTAAATATAAAAACAGATGACAAATTGGCAATTACTTTATAATTTTTGAATTTTTTCACATTTTCAGATTCCTATTTCACTGGGCATTAACCTAATTTAAATATATCTTCAAAGTACTTTAAATCTGGCTCGACATTTCGGTATTAAAAATAGTTTGGAACCCACATAAATATGCGAAATTGGCCCTGGCCAACCAAAAAAAGACTGCAATAAATTGAATAAGAAGTTGCCATGAGCTATATATAAATTATTAAAAAAGAGGGAGTGGTCTGACTTGTGCGCCTGTTTAGTTGACGCGTATGCAAGATTTCTTTAGTTATTATATACGTCAACAAACGATTCTAGCAGACGTAACCGTTACGGCCGTCGTGTTTCTTCAATCTCTGATCTTCTTGCTCCAGCCGCCAAAGCAGCGCCGGCGGGACCGCCTACTCCCGCCTCTCGTGGCCGGCTGTGCTTCCGCGCAGGCCTCAGCGCCCCCTACTACTCCCACCGCTGGCCAGGGCATCCCTCTACTCACCCACACCCCCTGTTATTCTGCGGCGACGGCAGCCTCACACCGCAGCCGAACCGGTGAACCCTCGTACTCCTCTTTGCGCGGGCTTCCACTGCCGCGTCTTCCCCGGCTCCGCGTCGTCCCCTTCCTAGGCCTCGCCGTCGTCCACCGCCGTGGTGCTCTTGGCGCGGCGTGCTCAATGTGGTCAACGACCGACTTCCATCGGAAGAGTACTGTACGTGGAGAGGCAGACAGCTGGGTCCACGGCAGCCGCAAGGAAGTGCCTCCTTATTACGCGGAAAATAATTATTCCTCCACCTGACAGCAGGGACCCACCGGACGGGCCACCAGTATTTCACGAAAAAAACGTTTCCCCCTGACTGCTGGGACCCACGAGATGGGCCACCGTATTTCGCGAAAAAAACGTTCCCCCCGCTGTCAGCTCGGACCCACCGGAAGTGCCTCCTTATTACGCACAAAAAATGAATACCCCCTGCTAGCTGGGACCCACCTTGGTGGGAGGCTGACTTGTGGGACTACTAAGTTGACTGGGACGGAGGCCTTTGTCAACTTTAGTCAATATATGAACGATTCTAGCTCTAGTGACCGTACGATGTCCATCCAACGGCCGTAGTGCTTCTTCAACATCTGGTCTTCTTGCTCCAGCCACCCAAAGCAGCGCCGGGTGTGCCGCCTGCTCCTGCCGCCCGTGGCCGGCTGTGATGCCGCGGAGGCCTCACCGCCCCCCACTACTCCCGCCGCTAGCCAGGCCATCCCTCTACGCACCCACACCCCCTGTTATTCTGCGGCGACGGCAGCCTCACACCGCAGCCGAACGAGTGAACCCTCATACTCCTCTACGCGTGGGCATCCACTGCTGCGTCTTCCCCGGCTCCGCGTCGTCTCCTTCCTAGGCCTCGCCGTCGTCCACCGCCCTGGTGCTCTCGGCGCGGCGTGGTCAACGTGGTTAAGGAATGGCTTCCATCGGACATGGACTGTACGTGGAGAGGCTCACAGCTGGGTCCACGGCCGCAGCAAGGAAGTGCCTCCTTATTACGCGGAAAATAATTATTCCTCCACCTGACAGTGGGGACCCACCGGACGGGCCACCGTATTTCGTGAAAAAAAGTTTCCCCCTAACTGCTGGGACCCACCAGCTACATCTTCGCACGCAAGGAAGTGCGTCCGAAAAAAAACGATTCGCCCCCCTGACTGCTGGGACCCACGAGCTACATCTTCACACGCAAGAAAGTGCGTCCGAAAAAAAGATTCGCCCCCTGACTGCTGGGACCCACCAGCTACATCTTCGCAGGCAAGGAAGTGCGTCTGGGCAAAAAACGATTCCCCCCTGACTGCTGGGACCCAGCGGCTACACCTTCGCACGCAAGGAAGTGCGTCCGGGCAAAAAAAACAAAACGATTCGCCCCCCTGACTGCTCGGACCCACCAGCTACATCTTCGTAGGCAAGGAAGTGCCTGACAGTCGGGACCCACCTGGTCGAAGCGTACGTAGCGTTGTCATTCTGGTCGCGAACGTGTACGTCCATATATACTGGTCGATGTAGAGGCGTGCATGTGTCGTAGTAGAGGCGCGTACGTGTCGTAGTAGAGGCGCGCACGTAGCATGTACACGTACGTACAACGGCCAGGGTGCAAGAAAGAAAAGACGGCCACGTATGTGTACATACGGGCGGGGTCTCAAACACCTACTCGCGCATACGTACGGCCGGGCTCGTGTACATGGCTGGGTCGGAACGGAGAAACAGCGTCGTCGTCGTGTTCATGGGGAGGCAACGAAATGCGTCGTGTTCATGGGGAGGCAACGGAATGCGTCGTGTTCATCGGGAGGCAACGGAATGCGTGGGAGCCAACCGGCTGGGTCGGAACGGAATGCGTGGTCGTGTTCATCGGGAGGGCTTGGACAGAACAGGCGATGGAAACGAGGCCTGGCGTACCGCACAACGGAGGAAATGGACCTCCTACGTTCGGAACGGGGTCCTGTTGATCGGGAGGGGTCTGGCGTACCGCAAAACGGAGGAAACAGACCTCCTACGGTCGAAATGGGGGTCCTGTTGATTGGGAGGGGTGTGGCGTACAGCAAAACGGATGAAACTGACCTCCTATGGTCGAAACGGGGGTCCTGTTGATCGGTAGGGGTGTGGCGTACCTCAAAACGGACGAAACGGACCTCCTACGGTCGAAACGGGGGTCCTGTTCATCAGGAGGGGTGTGGCGTACCGCAAAACGGGACTCCACAGGATACTGTTCATCTCCACCGTCGACCTCCTCCAGCCTCCACCGGCTACCGTCGACCTCCTCCAGCCTCCACGGGCTCCTGTTCATCCAGCCTCCACCGCGCGCTACTCCACCGGCTACTGTTCAACCACCCCTCCACATGCACCCCTCCATCGTCTACTGTTCATTCAGCCCTCCACACCACGGGGGCCTATTCAACCACCCCTCCACGGGCACCCCTCCACCATCTACTGTTCATCCAGCCCTCCACACCACGGGGTCATGTTCATCTAGAGGCAACGCCACCGCTCACTGTTCATCCAACCCCCCCGCAATGCTCACTGTTCATCTAATCGATCGGCTTCAGTTAGCAGCAGTAGCGAAGGAATCGCTCGATCGGGTTCAGTTAACAGCCATCGATCCATCGCTCGGGTTCAGTAACGCGTAGCCTGCAGTGCAATCGCTCGGGTTCAGTTAGAGCCCGACGCCTCGCTCGGGTTCAGTTAGATCCAACGCCTCGCACACACGCGCGTACGTGTACGAGAGAAACGCGCATCGCTCGGCCCCTGACCTCCCATCGTAACCGGGAACTCCCCAAAATTTTCCTCCCCCTCGCTTCTACCACGGTTTTTTCCGTCATGGACAGCCCAAAGAATGTCATGCAGCTGCGTCCCCGGCCCGCCCAAGACGAAAAGCCCATTTTCTGTCATGATTTTTTGTCATAGAAGTAGGAGCCCACCACATCTATGATGATACCGGGTTTTGTCACAATTATCGTCATAGATGTGTCATATGTATGACAGAAAAAAATTTCGTTCGGCCCAAAATGTCACGGATGTGTCCTTTTTTTGTAGTGTTAGATCCAAGGTGTTTGGGACCATCTCGGTTTCCGATAAGCAACTTTCCATCCTTGCGTCGCACCTTAGAGCATGGTTAATAGTATAGCCAACTGCTGGCTATAAGCCATTGCCATGCCATCTATAGCCCATCTTATAGCCAATATGTACAATAATTGATTAGAAGAGTGTACTACTTTTTTATTATATGGCCCACCTTTCACTCTCACAGAGTGCCTAGGAGCATGTGCTAGAGCTGGCTCTTCACCAAGAGCCTGCTTACCTTCTCTCTCCTCTTTTCTTTCTTCCAACTAAGCAAGAATATACTAGTTTATTTCTTATAGCCAGCTAACTCAGCTCTATTGTACTTGCTCTTATGTGGGAGACTCTCTTAGCCGCGAATTAGTTCTGTGCTTGCTCTGTGACAATGAGCTGACTTGGCTCTCACAACACGACCCTGTCTCATCCATGAGCCCACTCGATTAAGCACTGTTCTTGGCATGACGGTCAACATGGCATGCAAATGTGGGCCAAGGGCCCACCATTGTTCCGTCCCATCAAGAAGGGATCGTGTGTATCAATACGCACGATGACCAGCCTCCATGCCCTCGCTCTTTGCGCGTAATTAACACAAAAGTCGCGGGAAATAGGGGTTTTAGCACCACGCGGCATGGTCAAGCCACCGCTGTTTCGCGAATTGTTCCCTATAAAGGGGGAGAGGCTACAGAGGGAAAACTTTACACTCCCCCCACCTTTGTCTTCCTTCTCGAGTGCCCGTGTCCTAATCCTCTTTTCCGTGCCCTCCGCTTCCTTCCAAACTCCGCCTTTGCCCCCTTCAGACGGAAGGGTCAGCTAGACCGGATCTCCCACGCCACGTACCTGCCGCCAAAAAAGGTAGCTTACGCGTGTCCAGGGCTCATCGCCATTGTCCAGGACACCGTTCAAGAGTCCATCCCCATTCCTTAGGAAAACGATCTGATATGCTTGGTCCTCTTTCTTATTCGAGGTTTGGGTTTTTTCAATTCACCCCTTTCTGCAGGGCCTCCATCATTTCTACCGCCTTCTGCTGCATCATTTATCCCCCAGTTTGATTCTCCACATGGCATGCTATGTCACGCTGTGCCAAACCTTCCTCACCTACACGGCACATTTTGGTTTATGACACGAGTACTTTTATGTCCAAGCGCGAACTAGCGGCGATGCTCTGCTAGATAGCGGCACCGTTATCTCTAGGATGGCCGAAGTAGGTTGCTTGGACGGTTCACCTGAGAACCGTTAGGAAGAATGATTCTATCTTCCTGAAGTGCCACTAGAGGATCCTCCTTGGACTGGCATGGTCACCCCCTTTGCTCCAACCCCACTCGAAAAAAGGTATTCATCTCCCACTGGCACACACGGCTTGCTCCTCTCGGTCTCGAGAAAGCCAGGACCATTTCATTTTCAGCCATGTGGTTTTGCATGGCTGTTGTCATGACTTAAAGCTTGAAGAGGAGACTAGACGAGAAGCGAGGAGACCACACGGCAACATGGCGCGCCCTAATGCCTTGTGGGCCCCTCGTGGCTTTGTCGAACCTAAGTCCACCTCTATAAATTCTCTAAAATCAGGAAACCAACGGAGAGCCACCCCAAACACCTTTTCCACCGTCGCAAGTTTCTGTTCTTCCGCGATCCCATCTAGAGGCCTTTTCCAGTACTCTGCCGGAGGCCGAATCGATCATGGAGGGCTTCTACATCATCCTTAATGCCTTCCGATAATGTGTGTGTAGTTTACCACAGACCTATGGGTCCATAGCTAGTAGCTAGATGGCTTCTTCTGTCTCTTTGATCTTCAATACAATGTTCTCCTCGATGTTCTTAGAGTTCTATCCGATGTGATCTTCTTGTGCGGATATTCTTGGAGTTCTATCAGAAGTCGGTCTACGTGTCTTGGACATGATGCATATATACATGATCATTGCCTTAAATATCGTCATAATTATGCGCTTTTCTATCAATTGCCCAACAGTAATTTGTTCACCCACCGTATGGTATGTGCTCAAGAGAGAAGCCTCTAGTGAAAACTATGGCCCTCGGGTCTACTTTTATCATATATAAAAACACAAAAATACGTTGCTGCACTTTTATTTATTTTGTTTTATTTTGCAATTTATTCTATCACCTACCAGTATGAGATTTGATCCTTGCAAATAACCGCCGAGGGGATTGACAACCCCCTTGTTTGCGTTGGGTGCAAGTATTTTATTTTGTGTGTGTAGGTGCTGCTAACGAGGTTCTGTGTGGTTCTCCTACTGGATTGATAACCTTGGTTCTTAACTGATGGAAATAGTTATCTGTACTGTACTGCTTCATCCTTTCCTCTTCGGGGAAATCCCAACGTAGCTCACAAGTAGAAGTGCCGAGGCGGGGGGGATGAGGTCTAGGATTACATCCTAGTTGGCTACGTACAAAGAGAATGGGTTGTAGATGACTTCTAACATCTTGGAGTATATGACAAGTCTTCGGGAGCCTTCCTTTCATATGCCATGGGTCGCTTTGATGTGGTCCACTCGTGAACCAACATGGGGTCCTCGGCCTGGCCCACCAGACTGGGAGACGACGTGTTGAGAGACCTCCTAGCTAGGACACCACCAGTAGCCCCCGAACCGGTCTTCAACTCTGGACACACCTCATTTATTCCAGGATGGTCTTCTTCTCTGGTCGTTATTTTTGAAAACTGGTTCAATGAATCCACTTCTTGAAGTCAGGTCCAGGTTTATCACATTAGATCTGAGGTGTTTGGGACCATCTCTGTTTTTGATAAGCAACTTGACATCCTCGCGTCACACCTTATGTCAGAGGTTGTCTTAGCCATGAAGTATTTTTGTGCTTGCTGTATGACGGTGATCTGACTTGGCTCAGACAACACGGCCCTATCTCATCCATGAGCCCACTCGATTACTCAGTGCTCTTGGCCTAACAGTCAACATGGCGTCCAAAATGGGTCAAGGGCCCATCGCCGTTCCATCCCATCAAAAAGGGATTGTGTGTATCGATACACATGACGACCAACATCCACCTCCTCGTTCTTTGCATATAATTAACACGCAAGTCGTGGGGAAATAGTGGTTTTATCTCCACGTGGCGCGGTCGAGCCACCGCCTTTCCGTGAATCGTTCCCTATAAAGGGCAAGAGGCCACGGAAGGAAAAAATTACACTCTCCCCCACCTTCATCTTCCTTCTCGAGTGCATGCTCACTAATAATCTTTTGTGCACACCCCACTTCCGTCCAAACTCCTTCTTTGCCCCCTTCAGATGGCTGGCCATCGGCAACAGAGGCAATCTGTGACTACCGACCAGGCTGGCACTTCATCCTCTGGTGTACCGGCCTTCGTTTGGGGAGGGTGGAAGTCTTGTATGATGTGGCAGGGTCAGCTAGACCGGCTCTTCCACGCTGGCTAAGTGCCACCACCGGAGGTGTCTTACGCGCGTCTGGGGCTCATCGCCATTGGCAAGGACACCGTTCATGAGCCCTTCCTCATTCCCCAGGAGAATGAGCTGGTATGTTTTGCCCCTACCTTATTCGAGGTTTGAGTTTTCCAACTCACCCCTTTCTGCGGCCTTCACTTCTACCGCCTTCAGCTGCATCATTTATCCCCCAATTCAATCCTCCATATAGCGTCCTACGTCACGCTGTGTGAAGCCTTCCTCAGCTATACGATGCATGTTGGTTTACGACACAAATACTTTTGCGGCCAACCGTGGACTAGTGGTGGCTCTCTTCTAGACAGTGGTGGCGCCGTTATCTATAGGGTAGCCGAAGCAGGTTACCTAGATGGTTCATCTAAGGAGGTGAATGAGAAATGGCAGGAAAAATGTCTCTATATTCCCGATGTGACACTAGAGGATCTCCTCGGGTTGTCATAGTACCCCTTTGCTCAAACCCGAAGAGGGGGTGACCAAAGAGGTATTCATGGTGACCAAAGAGCAAGGGTGATCGGGATGGTGACGCGGCATCCGATAACACGAAGAGCTTGTCTACATCGACGACATCATCTTGATGGCATGAATCGTCGGCCTCCTTCGACGACTCACCGAGCGCCTTTGCGCCGCTTTCTCCATCAAAGACCTGGGGCTCTCCACTACTTCCTCGGCATCGAGGTGATACGGCGTGCCGACGACTTCTTTCTTCATCAGCCAAAGTATGCTCATGAGCTAGTTGACCGTGCCGACGTTCTTAATTGCAAGCCCGCGTCTACTCCTGTCGATACGAAGGCCAAGCTCTTCGCTACTGATGGTACTCCCGCACCGGATGCCTCCTTCTACCTGTCCATTGTTGCTGCATTGCAGTACTTGACGCTCACTCAACCCGAATTGCAATATGCTGTCCAGCAGGTGTGTCTCCGCATGCATGCTCTTGGTGATGTTCATTTGTCCCTGGTGAAGCGGATTCTCGGGTACATCCATGGTCACATGGACCTGAGCATCACCTTGCAGGCATCGCCCTACACCAACATCGTCGCTTATTCGGATGTTGACTGGGCTGGTTGTCCGGACACTCGACGCTCTACCTCAGGGTACTTTGTGTTCCTTGGACCATCACTCATCTCCTGGTCGTCTAGAGCATCTCCAGTCGCGCCCCCAACAGGCCCACCAGGACATTTTTAGAGCCGACGCGCAAAAAACAGCCCAGTCGCGCTCCTCGGAGCCCTTTTTCGCCGATTTGGCCCGAAACTAGTGCCGGTGGACCCAGGCCAAACCCGGCACGCTGGGGGGCGCTGGGGAATTTGGTTTTGGCACGAACTAGAATGGGCCCGCCGAGTCAGCGACATGCCGCTTCGTCGTCCTCATCGCATCGGTTCTTGCAGGAATCAATGCCAAGGCTGCCGCGCTGGTCAACCACCATTGATGCCTCACGGGCGGTGCAGTGGAGGCGCTGATAACCCACAAGTATAGGGGGTCGCAACTGTTTTCGAGGTAGAGTATTCAACCCAAATTTATAGATTCGACACAAGGGGAGCCAAAGAATATTTGTAAGTATTAGCAGCTGAGTTGTCAATTCAACCACACCTGGAGATTAATTATCTGCATCAAAGTGATCAGTAGAAAAGTAGTTTGATAGTTTTGATAATAGTTGTAGCAGTAATAGTAACGGTAACAGTGATAGTAGTAGTTTTGTAGCAAGTGCAACAGTAACGATAGCAGTAGTAACTTAGCAGAAACAACATAAGATAAATTCGTAGGCATTGGATCGGTAATTTGTTGGATGATATTCAGCATGTGACAGTCATAACCTAGGGCGATACGGCACTAGCTCCAGTTCATAAATATAATGTAGGCATGTATTCTGTAAATAGCCATACGTGCTTATGGAAAGAACTTGCATGACATCTTTTGTCCTACCCTCCCGTGGCAGCGGGGTCCATATTGGAAACTGAGGTATATTAAGGCCTCCTTTTAATAGAGAACCGGAAAAGCATTAACACACGGTGAATACATGAACTCCTCAAACTACGGTCATCACCGGGAGTGGTCCCGACTATTGTCACTCCGGGGTTGCCGGATCATAACACGTAGTAGGTAACTATAACTTGCAAGATCAGCTCTAGAACATAGATATAATAATGATAACATAAACGGTTCAGATCTGAAATCATGGCACCCGGGCCCAAAGTGACAAGCATTAAGCATGGCAAAGTCATAGCAACATCAATCTCAGAACATAGTGGATACTAGGGATCAAGCCCTAACAAAACTAACTCGATTACATGATGAATCTCATCCAACTCCTCACCGACCAGCGAGCCTACGAAGGAATTACTCACTCCCGGTGGGGAGCATCATGGTATTGGCAATGGAGAAGGGTTAGTGATGACGAAGAACGAAGACCCCCCTCTTTGAAGCCCCAAATAGACTCCAGATCTGGCCTCCCGATGAAGAACAGGAGGTGACGGCGGCTTCGTCTCGTGGATTGCGATAATTCTATCTCCCTGATTTTTTCTGGAAAAATAGGATTTTATAGCGTCGGTTTCAGGGTCTGCGGGGCCACCAGGTGGGGACAACCCACGTGGGTGCGCTTGGGAGGGCAGGCACGCCCTGGTGGGTTGTGCCTACCCAGATGCCCCCCTCCGGTGGCTCTTGGCTCCAGAAATTCTCTTTTATTGTATAAAAAATCCTCGCAAAGTTTCGTTCCATTCCGAGAACTTTTATTTCTGCACAAAAACAACACCATGGTAATTCTGCTGAAAACAGCGTCAGTCCGGGGTTAGTTTCAGTCGAACCATGCAAATTAGAGTCCAAAACAAGAGGAAAAGCGTTAGGAAAAGTAGACACGTTGGAGACGTATCAACTCCCCCAAGCTTAAACCTTTGCTTGTCCTCAAGCAATTCAGTTGATAAACTGAAATTGAAAAAGAAAAACTTTTACGAACTCTTTTGCTCTTGTTTGCGTAAATAAGCTTAAACAGCATCCAGGTTTTCAGCCAACATTATAACTAACCATGCCGACAATAACTCTTAAAAATTATATTAACTCATATCAATGACATAATCAGCTAGCGAGCAATAATAGGATATCTCAAACAGCAACACGTTATCAAAACAACCATTTTCACACTTTTCTCGTGCGATGGCGAGTGAATAAACACTCAACCTGAGAATAACCCGCTTAGCCTGGAAGATACCGACCACCTCCTGTCATTCCATGAACGATCCAGGCACACAAAAATGATATTTATTTGAAGTTTTTAGAGGTGGCACATGCAAATTTACTTAGGATGGCAGGGTAATACCGCATATAGGTAGATATGGTGGACTCATCTGGAATAACTTGGGTTCAAGGTTTTTGATGTACAAGCAGAATTCCCACTTAGTACAGTCGAAGGCTAGCAAATAGGTTGAGAAGCGGCCAGCTAGAGAGCAACAACGGTCATGAACATGCATTATGCATAAGTAACATTGGACACTAGCATGAGTAGGATATGAACACCATGAACATAAATATCATAGAGGCTATGTTGGTTTTGATTCAACTACATGCATGAACATGTGCCAAGTCAAGCCACTCGAATATTCAGAGGAGGATACCATATCATCATACTACATCACAATCATTTTAACACAATGTTGATATCCAAGATGAATCATTATCCACTCCTAGCTACTTATGCATGGCATGAGAAACTATAATCCCTAATTGTCATTGCAAACATGTTTAATCGTAATGAGTTGAATCATGGATACTAGGTTAAACATATTTACAAAAATAGAACAAGTCGAGTTCATACCTGTTTCTCTTTGCCACGACCAGTTCATCGAATATCGTCATTATTGCCCTTCACTTGCATGACCGAACGATGTAAAATAATAATAATGCAAGAGTGCCGTGGACTAAGCTGGAATCTGCAAAACAATTTATTCAACAAGAGAAGACAAGGTAAAATGGCTCTTTGTTAGATTAACAGATATGCAAATAAGAGCCACTCAACATTTTCATCATGGTCTTCTCCTTGGTATGACTCGAATAAAAAGAAAACAAACTCAGAGAAACACACTGAAACATTTTTGGAGTTTTTGGTTTTCTAGAACAAACAAATAAAGGAAAAGCAAAAACGAGAAAAACTTTATACACGGGAAAGCTCCCAACAAGCAAAAGAAGAACAAGGAAACCTTTTTGGGTTTTCTTCTTAATATTACAACTAAGCATGCATAGAAAGTAAACTAACTAACACTATTTTTTGCTTTTCTAAGGTTTTTCAAACACACAAGAAGAAAGCAAGAAAATAAATTTAACATGGATAATACAATAAAAAAGTGTGAACACCGACAACTGAAATGAGATGTGTGAACATGAATGTAATGTCGGTGAGAAAATCGTACTCCCCCAAGCTTAGGCTTTTGGCCTAACTTGGTAAGCAGTCATTAGCCTGGATAGTAGTCGGGGTGCTGAGGAGCAGGCATCCACGCATCCCACTGCTGAGGATCCTCCTATGCTACAGCCTGGTCATTCTAATAGGCGATGATATCCGTGGGCATAATCCTATATCCGCCCCTAGCAACAGGATCAAACAAAGCAGGAGCAGTCAATGGAATAATATCACGAGCGTCCACACTGAAAACCAGGTTATACGGAATAGGATTGTTAGGGTAATCTCGTGCAATGAAATGGTGGTGTTCCATGGCTGCGCGATCTAGGTAAACCTTGGTCAGAGGGTAATCATGAAAGCGTATCTCAACATTAAAACGAGATGCCGAGCGAGTAGCGAAAATACCACCATGTATTTTACCCTTGGACTTATTAACATGGAGGCGGCGTGCCACAATAGCTCCCAAGGTATAACTGTTGTCGCCCTCTAGTGCACGACGTAAAACAGCAAGGTCTGGTGAACTAAGTGCACCCACCTTCTCTCTAACAAGCAAGCATTTTGCAATGAAAAGAGCAAAATAATGAATAGCAGGAAAATGCAAGCCAGCGGCAGTGATACCCAACACCCCTCTCTCATCTCCCACTGTCAAGGTACGATAAAAGGCCTCAAACTCTGCCGTCCTAGGCTCTACCAAACCACCATCAACAGGAAGCAAGCATATTTCACAAAACCTAGTAAGCGGTATCTGATGGAAATCAGCGTATAAACTAAACTGCACCTCAGGATGATTATTCCTAGGAAGGAAATTAAAACTTTGAACAAAGATGATTATTCAGCTGCGATGAAGTCGATGAGGCCGACATTAGTAGCATATTGTGTAAATTCTTGAAGGATTCCAGCCTTTTCCATGAACGGGGTATGCGGCCATTCACACGACCGTACTTCCGCCAACCTCCAGGGGTGGAGATCACTATCAGATGACTCCCCAATAACTCCCCTGGAGTTCTTCTTGGAAGCAAATTTCCTAAAGATATTAATCCTTTTCCTATGAACAAAAATTCTGAAATTTTTAGTCCACAAATTTTTTCTTAACAAAACCTTACAAGATTGATAACAACTGCTCATAGGGATACATAGAGGCCATAGCAAGCATTCAAACTACTTAGAACTCTAAGAATTCAACATGCAAACTTATCTATAGCAGCACCAAGAGTAGCTAATTATTCAAAATATAAACCACTAAAGCAAAAACTAATTGGACAAACGGAGGAGTCAAATACAAAGCAACAATCCCCAAAACAGTTTCGAAAATGGAGCTTCGAGCAAAGAGATCGAAATCCGCGGGTTTGAGAGTAAGAACAAGAGGAAGAGAGAGAGAGAGCAATGGTGGACTTTTTCTGGAGGTAGGTGATGATGTGGGATGAAGAGATAAGTGAGGGGCCCACGTGGGGACCACAACCCACGAGGGCGTGCCTGGGGATCATGGCACGCCCAGGTGGGTTGTGCCCACCTGGTGCACCTCCCTCTAATATTATTTGCACCAGAAATTCTTAAATATTCAGAAAAAATCGTATTAAATTTTCAGAGCATTCTGAGAACTTTTATTTTGGGTCATATTTTATTGCACGGGAAATTCAGAAAACAGACAAAACATGGCATTTTATTTTATTTAACTAATAGAAACAGAAAACAAAAGGTAGGGACAGAAGGCAGTGCTCACTAAATTCATCAACTTCATACCTCTAAAAAATGATCCATTAATAAGGTTGATCAAGTCTTATTAACAACCACTTTCGATTAGCATGAAACCAAAGAACTTTCCTAAATCACTAAGTTACCTCAACAGGGATATGAATGTCCGCAACAATAAGCATTCCATATTTCTTGTTAACAGTAGGTAGAGGTAGTTGAAAACATCCAATAGTGATTGTCAGGGATTTTTCAATAACATTAATACCATTCACATGGAATTGTTTCTCCGGAAAGTGCACCATATGCTCATTACCATTGATATGAAAAGTGACCTTTCTCTTATCCCAATCAATAATAGCCCCTGTAGTGTTCAAGAAGGGTCTACCAAGGATAATTGACATGTTGTCATCCTCGGGCATCTCAAGTATAACAAAGTCAGTCAAAATAGTAACATTAGCAACAACAATGGGCACATCCTTACAAATACCGATAGGTATGGCGGCTGACTTATCATCCATTTGCAAAGATATTTCAGTAGGTGTGAGTTTATTCAAATCAAGTCTTTTATATAAAGAGAAAGGCATAACACTAACACCAGCTCCTAAATCACATAAAGCAGTTTTCACATAGTTTCTTTTGATGGAGCAAGTTATAGTTGGTATTCCCGGATCTCCAAGTTTTTTAGGTACTCCATCTTTAAAAGTACAATTAGCAAGCATAGTGGAGATTTTAGCTTCCGGTATTTTTCTCTTATTAGTGATGATGTCTTTCATGTACTTTGCATAAGGAGGCATTTTAAGGATATTAGTCAAGCGAGTACGCAAAAAGACTGGCCTCAGCATTTCAGCAAAGTGTTCAAATTCTTCATCATCTTTCTTTTTAGTTTACTTGGGTGGAAAAGGCATAGGTTTTTGAACCCACGGTTCTCTTTCTTTACCATGTTTTCTAGCAAAAAAGTTTCTTTTGTCATAACGTGTATTCTTGGGTTGTGGGTTATCAAGATCAACTGCAGGTTCTATCTCAACATCATTATCTGGTTCTTTTTCATTGTTTGGTTGAGTATCTTCATGAACATCGGCATTATCTTTTTCATTATCACTAGGTGAATGTTCATTACTAGATTGAGTTATAGCATCAGAAATAGAAACATCATTATCATTATCAGGAGGTTTTTCTATTTCAGGTTCACAAGAAGGATGCAAAGTCCTATCATTTTTCTTTTTCTTCTTCTTTTTAGAAGGTCTAGGTGCAGTGGTGTTGTTCCTTTGTGAATCCTGTTCAATTCTTTTTGGGTGTCCCTTAGGATAAAGTGGTTCCTGAGTCATTTTACCTCCTCTAGTTGCAACTCTAACATCAAAGTCATGTATATTGTTATTCATTCATCAAGCAATTCTCTTTGTGATTTAGCAACTTGTTCTAACAGGGTTTGTAGCATAGAAGCATGCTTTCCCATGCCTCTAACATCATTTGAGATTCTAAACAACAAGTCACTCAAGCGAGCAATCATATCAGAATTATATTTCAATTGTTTCATAACATTTGCATTGAAGTGATCTTGTTTTCTAATATAATTCTCAAACTCATAAAGGCATTGACTAGGGTGCTGAAAGTGCAACTATCCCTGGGTGGTTTTGGTAATTCCTAACAACATTTAGCTCATTAAGCTAATGATATCTCAAGATAAATATTTCAGGAAAGCTCAATGATTGGCATGGCATGGATTAGAAATGTGGACCCCTCAAAATGCTAAGGACAGAAGATTGGGTCAAGCTCTGAAGCTCAAGACTCAACATTTTACTTTTAGTGATCCAATATCACATTGAGTCTATAGGAAAATCCAATACTATTAAAAGGGGATGAGGTGTTGCTTAATGGGTTTCTTGCTCAAAATGCTTAGTGATATGCTCCAAAAACCCTCAACCACTTTCTCATATCTACATATGTCCCAAACCAAAAGTCAAACTTGGCCCCACCGAAACATTCTATCTGGCGCCACCGAGTTCTCTTGACATAGCCACTGCCACAAACCCTAGTCACTTCGGTCTCACCGATAGGAATGTCGGTCTCACCAAGATGGGATTGCAAACTCTCTATTTCCCTTCGTAATGTTTCGGTCCAACCGAGATGAGCGATCGGTCCCACCGAGTTCGCAACGCAAACTCTCTATTTCCCCTTCGTAACGTTTCGGTCTCACCGAGATGAGCGAATCGGTCCCACCGAGTTTGCCTGACCAACTCTCTGGTTAGCTTATTACCAAAATCAGTCCCACCGAGTTTGTGTAATCGGTCTCACCGAGATTACATTATGTCCTAACCCTAATGAAATCGGTCCCACCGAGTTGACATGTCGGTCCCACCGAAAATCCTAACGTTGACATTTTTAACTAAATCGGTCTGACCGAGTTTCATTATTCAGTTCCACCGAGTTTGGTATTTGTGTGTAACGGTTAGATTTTGTGTGGAGGCTATATATACCCCTCCACCCACTCTTCATTCGTGGAGAGAGCCATCAGAACAAGCCTACACTTCCAGCATACATTTTCTGAGAGAGAACCACCTACTCATCTGTTGAGGTCAAGATATTCCATTCCAACCACATAAATCTTGATCTCTAGCCTTATCCAAGTTGCTTTCCACTCAAATCATCTTTCCACCAAATCCAGATCTGAGAGAGAGAGAGTTGAGTGTTGGGGAGACTATCATTTGAAGCACAAGAGCAAGGAGTTCATCATCAACACAGCATCAATTACCTTTTGGAGAGTGGTGTCTCCTAGATTGGTTAGATGTCACTTGGGAGCGTCCGTTAAGATTGTGGAGTTGAACCAAGGAGTTTGTACGGGCAAGGAGATCGCCTACTTCGTGAAGATCTACCCTAGTGAGGCAAGTCCTTCGTGGGCGATGGCCATGGTGGGATAGACAAGGTTGCTTCTTCGTGGACCCTTCGTGGGTGGAGCCCTCTATGGACTCGCCAACCGTTACCCTTCGTGGGTTGAAGTCTCCATCAAAGTGGATGTACGATAGTACCACCTATCGGAACCACGCCAAAAATCTCCGTGTCTACATTGCGTTTGCTCCCTCCAAACTCATCCCTTTACCTTCATGTGCAATTTTCTACATTCCGTTGCTATACTCTTAGACTTGCATGTGTAGGTTGTTTGCTTGACTAGTGCTAAGTTGCTAAAATCTGCCAAGACTTAAAATTGGGAAAATGCTAGATTTTTATTTGGTCAAGTAGTCTAATCACCCCCCTCTAGACATACTTTCGATCCTACAAGTGGTATCAGAGCTACGGTCTCCATTCGCCTTGATTTCCATAGCTTTTGGTGATCATAGCCTTGGTTTCACAACCTAGGAGAGTATGGCATCTAGCGAGGGAAATTACCACCGTAGAGGTCCTTACTTTGATGGTACTAATTTTGCTAGTTGGAAGCACAAGATGAAAATGCATATTCTTGGACATAACCCCACCGTTTGGCTATTGTGTGTATTGGCTTGCAAGGTGAATTCTTTGATGGGAGAGAACTGAACCATGAAGCTACCGCGGAAGAATTGAAGATGCTGCAATACAATGCTCAAGCTTGTGATATTCTCTTCAACGGATTGTGCCCTGAAGAATTCAACAAAATCAGCCGTCTTGAGAATGCAAAGGAAATTTGGGATACTTTGATTGATATGCACGAGGGTACCGACTCCGTCAAGGAATCCAAATTGGATGTGCTTCAAAGTCAACTTGACAAGTTCAAAATGAAGGATGGTGAAGGTGTCGCTGAAATGTACTTTAGGCTTGCTCTCATCATAAATGAGATTGCCGGCTTAGGAAGTGAAGAGATGACCGATAGATGCATCATCAAGAAGATCCTAAGAGCCTTGGATGGAAAATATGATACCGTGTGCACATTGATCCAAATGATGCCCAATTACAAAGATCTCAAGCCAACGGAAGTGATTGGAAGAATTGTTGCTCATGAGATGTCACTTAAGGATAAGAAAGAGCTCCACAACAAGTCAAGTGGTGCTTACAAAGCCTCATGTGATGCTCCCACATCATGAAGTGAGAAACAAACCTTCAATGAAGAATTGAGCCTAATGGTGAAGAATTTCAACAAGTTCTACAAGAGTATTAGCAAGGAGAGGAGTTCCAAGTCAAGGTCCTACAATGACAAAAGATCTTCAAGTCGTGAACGAAATTGCTACAATTGTGGAAGACCCGGACACTACTCCAATGAGTGTACGGCTCCCTACAAAAGAAGAGATAATTCTCCCAAAAGAATAAGTACAAGAGAAGAATCACCACCAAGAGAGAGAAGGAGTAGAAATGATCGTTATGAGTGAAGAACCTCTCAGAGAAGCAAGGATTCGGAAAGGAAGGACAAATCATCAAAGAGCTACACAAAACGAAGACATCAAGCTCACGTTGGTGAATGGGTATCCGTCTCCGACTCCGACCATCACTCCGAAAGAAGTTATCACTCTGACTTCGAATATACTCAAGGTGAAGGTGTTGCTGGTCTAGCACTTGTGTCAACCAACTCCTACGACATATTTGACTCACCAAATGAAGGAATTGGAAGATGCTTCATGGCTAAAGGCCCAAAGGTATCACACCCCGAGTATGTTGATTTCAATAGTGATGAAGATGATTTGCTAGGAGATGATGATTTACTTGTTGACAACTCTACTTATGAAAACTATGATGAACTTACTATTAATCATGCTAATCAAGATAAAACGAATGACGATGATAAGAAGGAGATTGAGCGTCTAACTAAAGAAGTAAACACTCTTAAGTTAGCTCATGAAACTACCTTGGAAGATCATCAAGAACTTTTAAAGACTCATGAGAAGCTACGCTTTGAAAAGCTCAACCTTGAGCAAGAGCATGAGTTCTTAAAAGCAATCAATGATGATCTTCGCAAGAAAAGTTCTTCTTACATTGCCAAGCGTTTACTCTTGTCTACTTACATGCCACAAGTAAAATCTAGCAACAAGAGTAAGAAAGATTCTTCATCTAGTAGTAGCAATAATCATGCTAAATCCAATGTTGTTGCTTCTAGTAGTTCTCTTGATTCCACTAATGATTCTCTTAGCCAAGTTACACTTGAGCAAGAAAATAACTTATTGAAGGGAATTATAGAGAAAGGTGTTTACAAGAGCCTTGACGGAAGTAAGCAAATTGAGGAAATTGTACGCAAGCAAGGAAGGCACCGGAAGAATGAAGGTGTTGGTTTTGAATGAAAGTTCAATGCCAATGGAGTTGAGTGGGAAGAAGATCAATACCCCAAGACGAAGTTTGTTCCTCAACAAGAGAAGTATGATCCTACTTCTTTCCAAGGAACACAAGCTCAAGATGATCTTCCACCACAAGACCACAATAAAAAAGGCAAGGACAAGCTTCAAGAGGAGATTTATGCATTTGAAGAAGCTCCCAAGGCCTTGGTCAAGTGGGTTCCCAAGACTACATCAAGTTCTACTACATCAAGTACGACTACAAATCCAAGGATTCCCATCAAGATGATGTGGATCCCAAAGAAGAAGAACTAGAGAGTTCTTGAGGGTGACTCCGCCAACATACATCACTCATATCTTTTGGCAAGGACATGTGCAAACAACTTCCACATCTTTTGCACTAGTTCAAGGAGTCACAAACCCTCTTGTTGGTAAGACAAGGGACAAGGTAACCTAATGCTTTCATGGACATCATCCTATGTGAACATCACTCTATGTCTATGGATATCCTTGTTTGTTCCTTGTGGGACTAACCCGTGTAAGTATTGAAAGTGCAACTCACTCCAATGGATTTCTCCGAATGATCTACATCAACATCGAGCGTCCACATCTTCAACATCTACATGAAGTCATCATCGACAAAACCCAAGGTTAGTTCATCCCTCATAGGGGGGATATCACATCTAGGGGGAGCTTTACTCTAACCAATTGAGCTAAAGCAACTCTAATGGTGTGAACACAAAATGCTTTATGTAAAAGTGGTAACCCCACTTGTTCTTAAACAATGAGTATAACCTATGATCAAATGTTCCCATTTGACTTCTAAGTCAATATACTCATATATAGATGACCTACGCTACAAAAAAAAGACACATCCGTGACATTTTGGGCCGAACGAATTTTTTTTCTGTCATACATATGATACTTCTATCACGATAATTGTGACAAAACCCAGTATCATCATAGATGTGGTGGGCTCCTACTTCTATGACAAAAAATCATGACAGAAAATGGGCTTTTCGTCCTGGGCGGGCCGGAGACGCAGCTGCATGACATTCTTTGGGCCGTCCATGACGGAAAAAACCGTGATAGAAGCGAGGGCGAGGAAAATTTCGGGGAGTTCCCGGTTACGGTGGGAGGTCGGGGGCCGAGCGATGCGCGTTTCTCTCGTACACGTACGCGTGTGTGTGTGAGGCGTTGGCTCTAACTGAACCCGAGCGAGGCGTTGGGCTCTAACTGAACCCGAGCGATTGCACTGCAGGCTACGCGTTACTGAACCTGAGCGATCGATCGATGGCTGTTAACTGAACCCGATCGAGTGATTCCTTCGCTACTGTTGCTAACTGAAGCCGATCGATGCTGCCTCTGGGACGAATAGTGAGCGTTGCGGGGGGTTTGGATGAACAGTGAGTGGTGGCGTTGCCTCCGGATGAACAGGACCCCGTGGTGTGGTGGAGGGCTGGATGAACAGTACATGGTGGAGGGGTGCCCGTGGAGGGGTGGTTGAACAGGACCCCGTGGTGTGGAGGGCTGGATGAACAGTAGACGGTGGAGGGGTGCCCGTGGAGGGGTGGTTGAACAGTAGCCGGTGGAGTAGCGCGCGGTGGAGGCTGGATGAACAGGAGCCCGTGGAGGCTGGAGGAGGTCGACGGTAGCCCGTGGAGGCTGGAGGAGGTCGACGGTGGAGATGAACAGTATCCCGTGGAGTCCCGTTTTGCGGTACGCCAGACCCCTCCCGATGAACAGGACCCCCGTTTCGACCGTAGGAGGTTCGTTTCGTCCGTTTTGCGGTACGCCACACCCCTCCCGATCAACAGGACCCCCGTTTCGACCGTAGGAGGTCCGTTTCGTCCGTTTTGCGGTACGCCACACCCCTCCCGATCAATAGGACCCCCATTTCGACCGTAGGTGGTCCGTTTCCTTCGTTTTGCGGTACGCCAGACCCCTCCCGATCAATAGGACCCCGTTCCGAACGTAGGAGGTCCGTTTTCTCCATTGTGCGGTACGCCAGGCCTCGTTTCCATCGCCTGTTCCGTCCAAGCCCTCCCGACGAACACGACCACACATTCCGTTCCGACCCAGCCGGTTGGCTCCCACACGTTCTGTTGCCTCCCGATGAACACGACGCATTCCGTTGCCTCCCCATGAACACGACGCATTCCGTTGCCTCCCCATGAACACGACGACGACGCTGTTTCTCCGTTCCGACCCAGCCATGTACACGAGCCCTGGCCGTACGTATGCGCGAGTAGGCGTTCGAGACCCCGCCCGTATGTACACATACGTGGCCGTATTTTCTTTCTTGCACCCTGGCCGTTGTACGCGTGTACATGCTACATGCGCGCCTCTACTACGACACGTACGCGCCTCTACTACGACACGTGTGCGCCTCTACATCCACCAGTATATATGTACGTACATGTTCGCGACTAGAATGACAACACTATGTACGATTCGACCAGGTGGGTCCCGACTGTCAGGCACTTCCTTGCCTGCGAAGATGTAGCTGGTGGGTCCCAGCAGTCAGGGGGGCGAATTGTTTTTTTTTTGCCCGGACGCACTTCCTTGCGTGCGAAGATGTAGCTGGTGGGTCCCAGTAGTCAGGGGCAAACATTTTTTGCGAAATACGGTGGCCCGTCCGATGGGTCCCTGCTGTCAGATGGAGGAATAATTATTTTGCATGTAATAAGGAGGCACTTCCTTGCTGCGGCCGTGGACCCAGCTGTCAGCCTCTCCACGTATAGTCCACGTCCGATGGAAGCCGTTCCTTGACCACATTGACCACGCCGCGCCGAGAGCACCAGGGCGGTGGACGACGGCGAGGCCTAGGAAGGGGACGACGCGGAGCCGGGGAAGACGCGGCAGTGGATGCCGACGCGTAGAGGAGTACGAGGGTTCACTGGTTCGCTGCGGTGTGAGGCTGCCGCCGCCACAGAATAACAGGGGGTGTGGGTGAGTAGAGGGATGGCCTGGCCAGCGGTGGGAGTAGCAGGGGGCGGTGAGGCCTCCGCCGCATCGCAGCTGGCCACGGGAGGCAGGAGCACGAGGCACGATCGGCGCTGGTTTGGGCGGCTGGAGCAAGAAGACCAGAGGTTGAAGAAGCACTACGGCTGTTGGATGGACATCGTACGGTCACTAGAGCTAGAATAGTGCATATTGACTAAGTTGAGAAAGCCCTCCATCCCTGTCAACTTAGTGGGCCCACAAGTCAGCCTGCCACTATACTGGCTCCCAGCTAACAGGGGGAGTATTCATTTTTTTGTGCGTAATAAGGAGGCACTTCCTTGCGTGCGAAGTTATAGCTGGTGGGTCCATGCTGTCAGCGGCGGTAACGTTTTTTTCGCGAAATACAGAGGCCCTTTCGGTGGGTCCCTGATGTTAGGTGGAGGAATCATTATTTTGCGCGTAATAAGGAGGCATTTCCTTGCGTGCGGCTGTGGACCCAGCTGTCGGCCTCTCCACGTACAGTCCACTTCAGATGCATGTCGGTCATTGACCACGTTGACCAGGCCGCGCCGAGAGCACCAGGGCGGTGGACGACGGCGAGGCCTAGGAAGGGAACGACACGGAGGCAGGGAAGACTCGGCAGTTGTTTCCCACGCGGAGGGGAGTACGACTGTACGAGGGTTTACTGGTTCGTCTGCCGTCGCCGGAGAATAACAGCAGGTGTGGGTGAGTAGAGGGATGGCTAGGCCAGCTATGGGAGTACGGTGGGGCGGTGAGGCCTGTGCGGCAGCAGAGCCGGCCACGGGGAGGAGGGAGCAGGCAGTCTCGCCGGCGCTTGTTTGAGCGGCTGGAGCAGGAAGAGCAGAGATTGAAGAAGCACGACGGCCGTTGGATGGCCATCCAACAGTCACTGCTTCTGCGTCAACCTTTTTTTAGGAAAGCCTCAAATCTGTGGAAAACAGCATACAACCCATCTGCCATTATTTCTAATAATTTACTGCCCATTTGCTAATTATTAAGGTTTTTTTGGAGCCCATATTCTTTTTGTTAGCATTACAGCCCATATTGTGGCCACGGTTAAAAAATTATACGAAATTTTGCATATTTCGGTGCGGTCCGAACTGTTTTTAATCCCGAAATTTCGACTCACATTCAAACTGATTTTAAAAATAAATGTATATCAATATAAAATCCAACAAATTCTCCACGCATAAAAATTTATGTAATTTAAAATCTCGAAATGAAAAAAAAGATATTTGAAACTAATTGCCGGTTTGATGTGTTTTAAAAATGTACAGCCCATTTCTCATTACTGATGAGCCATTTTCTCGGCCAGCCGAATAAAAGCTCTCCTCGTCTTGAAAGATTTGCAGCCCAACAGGCCTGACAAAGCGACTTACTTGGCAAATCACAAAAAAACTGGGCTGTGGCCGTGGATCCAGCTGTCAGCCTCTCCACGTACAGTACTCTTCCGATGGAAGTCGTTCCTTGACCACGTTGACCACGCCGCGCGGAGAGCACCACGGCGGTGGACGACAGTGAGGCCTAGGAAGGGGACGACGCGGAGCCGGGGAAGACGCGGCAGTGGAAGCCCGCGCGGAGAGGAGTACGAGGGTTCACTGGTTCGGCTGCGGTGTGAGGCTGCCGTCGCCGCAGGGCCTGGCTAGCGGTGGGAATAGTAGGGGGCGGTGAGGCCTCCACGGCAGCACAGCCAGCCATGGGAGGCAGGAGCATGCGGCACGACCGATGCTGCTTTGGGCGGCTGGAGCAAGAAGACCAGAGGTTGAAGAAGCACTACGACCGTTGGATGGACATCGTATGGTCACTGTATCTAAAATCGTTCATATTGACTAAGTTGACAAAGCCCTTAGTCCCCGTCAACTTAGTAGGCCCACAAGTCAGCCTCCCACCAAGGTGGGTCCCAGCTAGCCGGGGGAGTATTCATTTTTTGTGTGTAATAAGGAGGCACTTCCGGTGGGTCCGAGCTGACAGTGGGGGGAACGTTTTTTCGCGAAATACGATGGCCCATCAGGTGGGTCCCAGCAGTCAGGGGGCAAACGTTTTTTTCACAAAATACGGTGGCCCGTCCAGTGGGTCCCTGCTGTCAGTTGGAGGAATCATTATTTTCTACGTAATAAGGTAGCACTTACTTGCTGCGGCCGTGGACCCAGCTGAAACTCTCCACGTATAGTATACTTCCGATGGAAGTCGTTCCTTGACCACGTTGACCTTGCCGCGTTCCGTTGCATGCATGCGTCCATGGGCGTGGTGCGTCCCCACTGTCAGCCTCTCACGTACAGTCATCTTCCGATGACTCTCGGTTGTTGACCATGTTGACCACACCGTGCCGAGCGCACCCAGACTAGAACGAGCCAGAGATGGGGAAGACGGGGCAGTGGAGTCGCAGATGGAGAGGAGTGGGAAACTTCACTGGTTCGGGTGTGCGGCAGCACTGCCGCGGTGCCGCCCACGGGAGACAGGAGCAAGAACAGAGGTTGAACAAGGAGCACGGCTGTTGGATTAACATCCAATGGTCTAGCTGCTAGAATCATTTGTTGATTAAGTTGACAAAGCCATGCGTACACGTCCGCTTAGTAGGCCCACAAGTCAGTCACCAAATCTGACGGGTCCCAGCTGTCAACGGGATGAATAATTTTTTTCGCAAAACAAGGAGGCACTTCCTTCCGTGCGAAGATACAGCCGATGGGTCCCAGGTGTCAGGCGGAGGAATTTTTTTTCAGCTTAATAAGGAGGAACTTTCCTTGCGTGCGACCATGGACCTCGTGGGTCCCAGCCGTCAGGATCTCCACGTACAGTCCTCTTCCGATGACTCTCGTTTGTTGACCACGCCACACGTAACGCAGCGAGGCGGCGGACGACGGTGAGGCCCCGGACGGGAACGACTCGGAGATGGGAAAACGCGGCAGTGGAGTCGCAGATTGAGAGGAGGAGAAGGGTTATAACTGTTTCTGTTGCGGCGTGGGGCTGTAGTCTATGGAGAATAACAGGAGGTGTCGAGGGGTGGAGGGATAGCCTGGCCGGCGGTGGGGTAGCGCTTCGCAGCGATGCGTGCTAAGCAGAGCCGCTAGCCGCCGGAGGCCGGACCAGGTGGTCCCGGCGACGCTGGAGGAAGAAGACGACAGATTGAAGGTGCATGCCGGCCGTTGGATATAAATCCAATGGCTGTGGATGACACAATCATTTGTTGACTAAGTTGACAACGCCCTGCGTAGGCTTCGACCTATTGGCCCACATGTCAGCCTGCAAAAATGTGGCATATATTTAACCCATGTTTTCTAGAATGTACAGTCCATTTACTGGGCTGGGTGAACAAATAATTTCACGTCAATCAGGCCCATGTATATTTTCTAAGAAATCCCAGCCCATTTGCACTTCCTTGAAATACACGTATTAGGTGGGCTCGTTATATATATAATGTTATGTTAGAAGGAGCAATTAATATCAAAGAATAAACCGGAGAGGCACATTATATATATATATATATAATTAAGAAATTAACGTGTTATTGCTCAAAATAAAAATGAGCGCGTTATTATTAAATTGGTCCTTAAAATCTTCGCAAGCTTTTGTACGCAATCACCAGGATTTTCCTTGCCTGTGAGTCAAAAACAACCAGGATTTTCCTTGCCAACTTCCGTTAAACATTTACTTTTATAAGTTAATAACATGTGGGATTTTTTTATAATGTATATATAAGTCTCTATAAAATATACGATAATAGTAATAATATAAATATATATAATGTGGTTAGAAGGGAAAACATAAATTGGACACAACATTACTTTTATAAGAGACCTGCGTTTTATACCCCACAGTAGGCATACTAACAAGTTCACACACAAATACAACAGAAAAGGTAAACATTCATATCAAACTCAGGTTCACAGGACACGTTCATATTCATAGCCAACATTCACTATCAACAACTCAAAAGATTCATATATACACAAGCTCAGCATATCTATGCATCCAAATGATTGATAGATCACACGACAATATTCATACATAATTCACAAAAAGATTCAAATATACACATGTTCAGTATGTTTATGCATCCAAATGATTGAGATCTCAGCCAATATGATCCATGGACGAACTTTAATTACCTAGGGTACAGACTGGTAAATGGTGTTCAATCGGAGGTACTTCTTGCTAAAATTAGTTCTTGTATGAGTAAACTTTCGGGTACATAAGAGGCAGCACAGACAATCTGAACATTGCTTGTAGGTTTATCCTCAAATAGTGGCCTCGTGCCGAGGGAGGTTTGAGCAACTTGGCCACTACTTTCATCCAACTAGTTTACTGGCTCATCTTGGTCCTGTATCTCGCCAAAATTCTACATTGCAGACGAGAAAGGAGGCGGTTGAGAAAATGAAGCACCCAAATTTTTTGTGCAGTTCAACTAAAATGGTGCATCCTTGGTGTGCAGACTGATTAAGTGCCAGATGAATATACGCGTCAACCAACTTGTCTGGAATCTTTAGACTCCATGCCATATAGTTCGCTACCATATGTGCCGATAACCAAAAGGCACAAGTTGGGACCAAAGACTGGACTGCGTTTTTTTGGGCTATGCACCAAGCAATATTTTTGGCATTCACTCTCCTAATACTTGGAGTTTGACAATTGGTTGACGCCGGTTGATACTCGAATGAATATAGGCACCTCTTGTCAACATCGATGCTTGTTTGAGTGAACTTTGGAGTACATAGCAGCAGCGTACCTGTCCATCTGATCATTTTGTGCAGTTCTACTGAAATCACCCGATGTAATGATTTGCCTGCGAGTTCAGGCTCCAAATTACTCCTTTATGAAATCGGCAAATAGTAGCACAATACCAAATTACCAATACATATGACAGGCACAATAATCAGGATAAAGACTAGTACCAACCTGTGTGAGGTAGCATATCAATTACTATTTCCTTTGACTGGAAGCCGAGATAAGCCAAGCGACTGACAGCAAAGGAAGAAAGCAAGCGGAGATTAGCGACTGACAAGAAAGGACGGAAGCTATCGAGGCAATGAAGCACCCAAAGTTTTTGTGCAGTTCCACCAAAATCGAGCATCCCTATTGGCACATATATTGAGAGAGTGAGATTACTGTAATAGTGGGACTAGTTGATGAAACATACACTAACAAATAGAAGCACCCTCATTATCTTAATGGGTAAAGTTAGCAACATAGTAGTCTTGCTTAAAGAGAGGTATTAGTTTATTTAATCAGTGCCAATTAGCTCAACTCAACACTCAAAGCATTGCCATTTATCATAGGTTGCAAAACTTTAACGTGCAAAGATAAAGGAGTTTCTCATGACAGTAGCACGATACAAATAGAGATGACAGCAAACTAATATGGATGAAGGCCTTAGGCCCGTACCAACCTGAGGAAAAAAGCTTATTCATGTAGTCCCATAAGAGATGATAAAGCACTCACTGGAATCACACAATAGTATATATTTTTGTGTACTTCAAATGTATGGTTGAAATCACTCTTGTTTACCAGTGTTGAGATTATATCGAAAGATTATCAAGAACTTCCAGCAGAGTTAAAGCACTGGCTGGGATACAGTTCATTGTATTGTCTTGTGTAGTTCCACTAAAATGTATGATTGGCACAACATGATCCCTGTTTGCACAAGTAGGAACAAGGTGAAACCTTCATTAGCTTAGTGAGAAAGGATAGGAAGACATTAGCATATTACTCAAACAGTAGCATCAAATTCATGATGGACAATACGCAAAACATTGCCTCATTGAACCAATGGCAATCAATTGACATGCAAAACAATAGCACTATTATGTCATGACACTAATAATATTCCCTCCCTGCTCCACCACATGATTCACCTCCATAGACAAACATACACACGTACATGATTCAGCATAGGGTCCTACTAAAGATTTGTTTAACTCCAACAGGAAAATTAGGCAGTAATAAATTAGTGGTACTTAAGTACTCCTAATTAATTAAGTGAGACAGCAGAAGTGGAAGGGCACCTTGGAGGATCGTCTCACATGTAAGGTAGTCATTGCCGGAGCCCTTGAATGGCCTCGACTGAGGCCTGTGGCTTCAGCAAGATCGCCTTGGCACTGTTTATTCTTCTTCTTCTTCCTCTTCATGCTCTGTTTCTCTTTCTCCTCACCAGTTGGTGAAACCAAGTACATGATTGGCCTTCTAATTCAGAATTGGTTTTTTCAGTGAGGGAGTACAAGTGTACTAGTAAAAAACAGCATTATTTTCTCATGGCAGTCGGAAAATAGAGATGAACACATGCATTAAATATCATTCTTACCTAAATGAAGGTTATGGCGCCAATATGGATGATGAGGATTGGAACACAGATCTCCCTTTGTGCAGTTCCACCAAAATGAATCAACTGTTCCATTCTGACATTCCAGTTAAACAGCACAAAAGTCACTTCTTTTAAGAAGAGTTTTGTGCAGTGCACCAAAAGGTCACAACAGCAACCAGGTGAATTGGATATCCCTGTTTGCACAAAAAGGCACAGAGGAAACAGTCAGAGTCTCAAACAATTGCAGGCAAAAACATTCGGCTAAACTTGTCATGGCTTATAACAGTGGCATGGCTTCATTTTTACCAGGGACATTAGATTAAGAACAGCTAAGGCTGCGTTCGGTTCACAGGTTTGGTGCAGGATTTTCGTAGGAACACAATTCCTACGGTATTCTTTCCCTTCCAACCGTTCGGAGCACGGGAAAGGTCAATAGTGTTTCATAGGAAAGCTGGTCTGGTAGTACTGATTCCATAGGATTAGAAACATCCACGCGCTATTCATTTTTTGCGCGGAAGCCCGAGGCAGGTGCTCGCTACCATGCGTTAGACAGGTTGTTGTGCTGTGTTGCCGGAATAAAAAAATCAACCTATGTGTGGTACGTGAGGTGAGGACAAGAGTAGTCACTGTGCAGCTGAATAAACAAACAACATCTCATACTGCCAAGCATGCTACTCTAAAAAAACAAATCTGTACATTTCGTAGTCCATCCGAACACATTCTCTTGAGAGTTTCCTCCGGTTCGCTGTTCCATAGTTTTATACCTACATTCCTTTCCTATTCCTCTATTTTCATCAAGACCTATGTTTTCTGCCCCTTTATTTCGAACGGAGCCTAAATATTTGGTATAAGGGCATGGGACAGTGGGTGCACCAGCAGTCCAGCACCATGTACGTAAACAGGGGCATAAAGTGGTGACTCATAGTTTGTTGCCCCGAGAAACAAACATCCAAGAAACATATCTGGGTTGGTCCCATTTTTGTTCACTCTAGCCACCTACTCCTATGTGTGGATAGCAAATTTAGTCCTGGTCATACCACTGTGTACAGCGTTACCCCTATATTTCCCTTTTCGACCAAGAGACCGGTTGGATGACCAGTCTATACTACTTTCACCCCCTTTCCTTCCTGTTTGTACCAAGTCCGATGTACATACTAAATTCCCCCACCCCCACTTTATTTCTTGTTTGAACCAAGTACTCCCTCCGTCCGGAGTTACTTGTTATCAAAATGGATGTGTCTAGAACTACATCTAGATACATCCATTTCAATGACAAGTATTTTCGGACGGAGGGAGTACAAGATTCGACTCCATGAAGTAGCTTTACCTCTAACAATAGAAGAAAAATATGTGACGTTGGACCATCCGATCGAGAGGGGCTGAGAGGTAGAAAATGATGCACATGCAGCGATGTAGCGAGCTGGGGAAGTAGAGCTAAGGCGATTTCGAACGAAGATATACCTGAAGGTCGTCGGGATGTGGATAGGTGCGCGGCGGGAGGCCGGATCTGCCCACAGGCAACGACGAAGGGATCGGAGGACCTGCCGCGCCGGCGCACGGCCAGAGATAACGGTGTGGACACAAATTCTGGTGTCCTTGAGTAAACTAGAATATCGTCAATGAATACCACCACAAATTTGTCCATGAATTTCATGAACACTTTGTTCATGAGGTGGACGAAATATGTGGGGGCGTTCGTTAGTCCAAAAGGCATCACTGTGAACTCGTATAACCCATATCTGGAAGTGAATGCTGTCTTGGGGATATCCTCTGTCCGTACCTTCAGTTGATGGTATCCCGATCTCAAATCAATCTTTGAAAATATCTTAGCTTGTGCGAGCTGGTCAAACAAATCATTTATCCGTGGCATCGGATATTTGTTTTTGATGGTGACCATATTGAGGGCTCCATAGTCTATACACAGTCTCAGTGTCCCATCCTTCTTCTTGGTGAACAACACAGGCGAACCCCACGGTGAGGAGCTGGCTCGAATAAATCCTTTGTCCAACAACTCCTTTATCTGCTTCTTCAACTCCACCAATTCTGAGGGTGCCATTCTATACGGCTTCTTATAGATGGGAGCGGTGCCAGGTGCTAGTTCAATGCTGAATTCTATCTCTCGGTCTGGTGGCATGCCTGGCAGTTCTTCCGGAAACACATCAGGAAACTCGCATACCACTGGAACTTTTCTCAGTTCTGCAATGTCCATTTTTTTCAGTTTTGGTTGCTGTGATCGTGGCCTTTCTTGAGCGGAAACTCTTATAGTCTTGCCGTGATGGTGAGTGAGAATCACTGTCCGATTGAAACAGTCGATGAATCCTTTGTTGGTGGTCAACCAGTCCATCCCTAAAATGACATCCAGTCCTTTACTTTCCAACACGATGAGATTCGCGTGGAATTGTAGTCCTTCGAACTCAATGACCACTCCTTGGCAGTAACCTTGAGCGATTTGCTTATTTCCGGGGGACTTGATGATCATAGATTTTTCCAAGGGAAGTATCAGAAAACCATGTTGCGAAACAAAACTCTTCGAAACGAACGAATGGGAAGCTCCAGAGTCAAACAAAACCGTGGCAGGTACTGTGTTGACAGGGAACGTACCGAGCACGATGTCTGGGGCATTCTGCGCTTCTTCCCTGGTCACATGGTTCAGGTGACCCTTCCTGTGGTTGTTGCTGGGGTTGAAGTTGTTGCGCTTGGGGGCTGGATTGTTTCCACCATTGTTCGGCTTGGATGCCGAGTCTCTTGGCTTCGGGCACTATTTAGCATAATGCCCTTGCTGACCACAAGCATAGCAGGTGACCCCTGGACGGTATGTGAACTCCTTGTCCCTGGCATGAAACTGTCCGATGGGCCTTGGCTCAGTAGTCGTGGATCTCCTTGCGTCTGTCCTTGGGACCTCAGTCTTGCCTCGGTTGCTGCGGGCAAGAGTCGTCTTGTCCCTCTTCCGCTTATGGATATCTTCCAGACTACGGCGCTCATTCTCCAAGGTGATGGCCTTGTCCACCAGCGTCTTAAAATCCGGGAAGGTGTGCACAATCAGTTGGCATCTCAGTGCTGGTGCCAGGCCGTCCAGGAATTTTTCCATCTTCTTGCTTTCTGTCATGTGCTCGTCGTAGGCATAACGAGACAGCTGGGTGAACTGACCGTTGTATTCTGTGACTGACATGCCTCTCTGCTTCAGGTCATCGAACTCTCTCTTCTTGATCTTTAGGATGCTTCTGGGGATGTGTGCCCCACGGAAGCCTTCCTTGAACTCTTCCCAGGTGATGTTGTGTTCCCTGGGATGCATGTGTAGGAAGTTTTCCCACCATGCTGCGGCTGCTCCAGTAAGATAGTGTGGTGCATAAAGCACCTTCTCATGATCTGAGCACTGAGCAATAATCAGTTTCCTTTCAATCTCACGAAGCCAATCATCGGCTTCCAGTGGCCTATCGGTGTGAGCAAAAGTTGAGGGGCGAGTCTTCTGTAACTCGGATAACTTGGAATGTGGTTGATAGGGTTCACGGTGGTTTCCCATGTTGATGACATGGTTCATCATCTCTTGGTGCTGTTGCTGGCTTTGCTCGAAGAGACGGCATACTTGAGACAGTGCTGCTTCGCTGTCCTATTGGCTGGACTGACCCGGAGTGAAATTGTTGCTGGTCTGTGTCCCGAAAACCTCTTCTGGCTGATTGGGCATGGAGCGAGTCCACGGGCGAGACATTTTTCCAGTCTGGGGTATTATTTGCAAAACCCATGAGGAAAACTGTGTAGCACAAGAAAAAAAACTCGCAAAGGCAATAATAAAAGAGGCTTCAAGATTTTCAAAGAAACACAAATGATTTTTCATGGAGAAGAAGTGCTTAACATAAAACTTCCAGGCGAAAAGCAAACACATGATACAGCACTCAGGATGCGCGTACACAATCCTGACATGTTATTAAAAACTAGCGTACTACTCCGGAAGGCAGAAAACACACCAATACAAACTAGCGTACAGATAAAACAGCACATCATACAGGCAGACATAACACGCGGCTACTCGGTGCTCTCAGCTGCTGCTAGCCATCTACAAAAGTAGGCAAAAATTCTGAGTAGTCATGTCATAAATTTATGATGACCAACAGAAAATAGCTACAATTGCAAAATGCTGAAAAAGCAAAAAGGACGCTAATAACCGATTAGCGATCGCACCTAGTGGCTTCCTACAATCAGCCTGGCTCTGATACCAAGCTTGTCACGACCGGTTTTTCAATAAAAATAATTATTGAGAGACCAATCCCTTTTCTGGACCAGCGAGGAAGAATTCCTTCTCACTGGTAGACAATATCTTGGTCATAGAAGAAAAAAAACCAGGAGTACTAAACATAATACAAGGTTGAGCAGAGACTACCCAACAATTTATTACGTGCACGCCGCTAAAACACGACGGCGGGTAGGGTGGCAAAATACTAACTCACGATAATAACGGTGGTGGAAATACCATCGCAAAGCGAGTGATATGATTCCAGAAGACTACAACTCTTCGAGCGTCGGAGTGAGGCTCGAGAAGACTTATTGCGGGTGGCGGAAGCGTATACAAAACAAGTGACCAATATCCGGGATCGCGCAGGACTGACTGGGACTCCTCTAGGCATCGGACGCGCTATCAAACTCTTCATCCAAGAGATCGCCTTCGTCAACATCTGGCCAAATCAACAAGCCCGGTGAGTACTATGAAAGTACTCGCAAGACAGTTCGGACATAAGGTATAACAAATGTAAACATGAAGCACATGAACAAGTTAACCAGAGCGATCAGACATAGAGATAATAAATACTGGGTGCCAAGCGAGGGTCTGAATGACGCCTCGAGCGGAAACTGCAGAATAGTAATACTGGTGCCAAACGAGTGTCTGAAAGACTCCTCGAGCGGAAAATGCGGAATAATAATACTGGTGCCAAACGAGTGTCTGAAAGACTCCTCAAGCGGAAAATGCGGAATAATAATACTGGTGCCAAACGAGTGTCTGAAAGACTCCTCGAGCGGAAAATGCGGAATAATAATACTGGTGCCAAACGAGTGTCTGAAAGACTCCTCGAGCGAAAAATGCGGAATAATAATACTGGTGCCAAACGAGTGTCTAAAAGACTCCTCGAGCGGAAAATGCGGAATAATAATACTGGTGCCAAACGAGTGTCTGAAAGACTCCTCAAGCGGAAAATGCGGAATGATAATGCCACAGTCGGGCGTCGGGGCGACACCACATAAAGGGCTTATAACAGAAAATAAAGACAGTGTATGCCACAGTCGGACGTCTGCGCGACGTCACATAAAGGGCTTATATTTAAAGTGAGAAACGAGTACACGCCACAGTCGGACATCTGCACGACGTCACATAAAGGGCTTATATCACAGCTCAATAATACAATCGTTCGGGAACATAAATTATCACAAGCATGCGACAAATAGAAGGTTAGTCCATCCACAGAAATAACACTAAAACTGGATTTACCACTTGAGCTTGTTCACCGGGGACAAGTTTTTTTTCACACGGATAGATATGGATATAATGTTTTCACTACTTGATCATGGATACGATGATTTGGAGAGACTTGACTCTGCAGAGTTTGTACTTAACCACATCCAACGGATTTCAGTAGTCACGGGGACTAGTTCCGTCTACGGTGTTTTGGAAGAAACACGTCTAACCAGTACACACCCAATTCAACCGTCCGAAGCCAGGGATCACCGTTGGCAACATTCAAGAAAAACCTTGAGACAGGGAGGCTACAACCTCGCGTAGCATGGGATCAAATTTTTATACGCGCGCTCTAAGGGGGTGCCCCCCCCTCTCGGTCCAAACCGGAAACACCCATGCCCCCTGACCGGATGACTGGCTTTAATCCTGGGCCAAGGTACCATCATCCCGGCCTCTCTGTTTGGTGTGTACACGGAAAGAGGTTACCAACTTACTAAACCGCATCCTGGCAATGAGACATGTGGTAGCACGGAAAGGGGAAAGAACAGTAACGTGGCTCCAACCACGTTAACGTCGGAGAAAGTCGGATGATGCAAGGCTGGTATGCTACAACAGTACCACCTTGCTGCCCTTCATGTCACCACATTATTAGGCCATCTCTCATCAGAGATCATCGCAACTTTGGAACATGCGGGAAAGGAACGATAACGTGGCTCCAACCACGTTAACGTCGGAGAAAGTCGGATGACGCAAGGCTGGTATGCTACAACAGTACCACCTTGCTGCCCTTCATGTCACCACATGATTAGGCCATCTCTCATCAGAGATCATCGCGACTTTGGAACAACCGGGTTGTTGCCTTACAAGCAACGAGGTATTTACCAATACTCATATACCACGCACAAACTTTCACGCGAACATGCAAAACACCTATCATATCAAATGTTCAAATCATGCTTGCCTGGTTCGGAGAAGTCGGAGTCTAGCTCGGCGAAGTTCGCGGCTCCTTCACCTCTTCCGGAACCTATGGCAATCACGAAACGGGTACTAACGTGAAAACCAACACTTGCACAGAAACTTGTCCAAATATTTTTCAAATAAATCCCATAAAAAACTAGACAAAATTTGAAGATTGTCAGAAAAAGAATCACTCAAAAACACCTTTTTATTAAAAAGTTATAGAGGTTTCTGTCCAGGGACTTATCTGTAATGAAACAGAAAAGTTCCAGGGTTTTAACTGAGAAAACAGAAAACGCTTCGGTTGGGAATGCGCAAGCGCAAAGGAGAAAACGTATTTGCCCGAAGGCGCCAACAAAAAACGGTTCGAAGGAGAATAGGATAGATGCTGACAGGCGGGGTCCACCTGTCAGGTTGAAAAAGCTCGCCGGCGCCCGAAGACTGCGGTGGACGCCGGCGTCGAACCACGGCGAGTTAGCAGAAACAGAGGGTACCAAGAGCTTCAGCGTCTTCTTCCGCGTCGGTGGGTGGTGGACTCGTCCAACGGGGAGCACCACGTCGACGGCGACACTATCTCCGGCGGACGGCGGCTCGGGTGAGGATGGGGAACTCCGGTGGAGGGCTGGAAGCTACAAATTGAGGCGCGGGTCAGAACGAGGGATGCAAGGTGAAGCTACTGGCAAGAGAATGGAGGCGGAGGAGCACACACGGGGGCGAATCGGGCTGGATCCCGTGGCGGGTCGCGGCGGCCGGAGTCGAGGAAGGAGACCTCCTCGGGGCTCTACCAGTGGCTAGGCTTGCTCTAGGGGGAGTGCAGGGATGGTGGGTGCTCGAGTTGAAGCTCGGGGCCTCTATTTATAGGCAGATCAACGGGGTGGCCGTGAACGGAGAATCTCCGGCGAGCAATTACGGCGGAGCAGTGGATTGGCAGGAGGTTTGAGTGGCCAGGCAGCATCAGTGGAGGTTACTGGAGTCGTTTCACAGCTAAACGGGGTCGGTCTTGGCGTAATGGCGTCGGTCCACGGTGAGGTGACCGCACGGGCTCAACGGCGGCAGAGAGCGCGCTCCGTGCCCTGCGGTTCACGACGAGTGCGGCAGCGCATTCGGGGGAGTGGAAGGCCACGCGGCGGGCTCCGGTGGTTTGGGCGGCGCTGGGTGGCGTCGACGGCGCCGTGTCTCCCGCTGGCGTCCGCAAAGCCGCCGCCGGCGTCGGTCACGGGGCGGCGCACCTTCTGCGGCTCGTCGCCGACGCCCGCAAGGCGCCAGGCGTTCGTGCGGTGCAGGAACAAGAGGGCGGGGACGAGGAGCAAGGCGACGCGGTGGCACTGGCGAGATCGACGTCCTTCTCTGAAGAAAACGACAGCAGGCCACTGCAGTGTTCTCTGAACATTCTGAACCTGACATAGACAGTGCACTGCAGGTGTTCGACAGAAGGTTTTGGCTATGAGATGAATTTTTCTGGAGTTGTAACTTGGTGAGGTGACCACTCAATGCACCCAGAGGCTTCCTGATTTTATTTGGAATTTTTGGAGGAGGTTTTGAATGAATTTCACCAAATTTGACAAATCTGGTCCAAACTTGCATCGGGTGTAGTTTGAAAATTTTGAACTGAAGACCAGTGGATCTTCATGGTTCTAAGTTGAGGGTTCAAAGGACTAGGAGGGGAAAAAGGTTTGGGGGCAAAAATCAAGACAGAAAGTGGAGTTCCTTTGCAAATCTCCAAGTGCTAGAAAAGGAGGCAGAAAACTATTTGAATAGAATTTAAATGGAAATAATCACATGGGGAGGTTCAACTTGCTGGATTAGGTGTAAAACATGATCCAAAGGTGAGGGAAGGGTTAGGGGAGAGGATTTGCACTAGGGCCATGGCAAGAAGGAATTGTTGAAAGTGGCAAAGGATTTTCCAAAAGCCATAGTGCAAACTTTCAAGGAGATTTTCAAAAGTCATTTCCCAAGTGAAAATATTTTGTCTTGAGTCCAAGTGAAAAGCAAGAACCTCCAAGACCAAAGACAGATCTTGGTTGAATCCAAATGAAACTTTTGCCATAAAGAAAATATTTGAGAGTGAGAGTTCTCTTGAAGAAAAATTTTTGATCACTCCCCTCAAGTCAAATAAAAGCCTTTTGAAAAATCCAAATAAAAACTTGGGTGTCACAACACCTACCCCCTTAGGAAAAATCTCGTCCTCGAGATTTCTGCTGATCCTCAAATAGATATGGATACTCTGCCCGGAGGAAATCTTCCCTTTCCCATGTGGCTTCATCCTCAGTGTGGTTGCTCCACTGAACCCTGAAAAATCTTGTCGTTTTCTGACGGGTCCTCCATTCAGACTCTTCTAGAATCTTTACCGGCCTTTCTCTATAGGTGAGATCTGGTTGCATATCAATGTCCTCATGAGGTACATGTTTTTCTGGGTTGCTCACACATTTCCTTAACTGTGAGACGTGGAACACGTCATGGACGTCTGACAGCTCCTTGGGTAGGTCTAGTTGGTAGGCTACCGTGCCTCTTCGTGCCTTTACACAAAATGGTCCAATAAATCTTGGGGCTAGCTTCCCCTTAATTTTGAACTGTTGTAGACCCCTCATAGGAGATACTCGGAGGTATACGGAATCACCGGGTTCAAAGCTGACCTCACGGTGCTTCTGATCATAGTAGCTCTTTTGGCGGCTTTGTGCTGCCTTGAGTCTGTCCCTGATCTGCTTAACTTTCTCCTCGGCCTCTTTAAGCATGTCCGGGCCGAAGATACGGCTGTCACCTGTTTCTGACCAATTCAGTGGGGTACGACACCTCCGTCCGTACAATGCTTCAAAGGGTGCCATTTGCAAGCTGGCTTGGTAACTGTTGTTGTAAGCAAATTCGGCATACGGCAAACTCTCTTCCCAACTGGATCCATAGGTGAGCACACAGGCCCTTAGCATATCCTCTAGGATCTGGTTCACACGTTCCATCTGTCCATCAGTCTGAGGGTGGTATGCTGTACTGAAAGCTAGCTGCGTGCCCAGAGCTTGTTGTAGGTGATCCCAAAATTTGGAGACGAATTGGGTGCCTCGGTCTGATATTATAGTCTTTGGGACTCCATGCAAGCAAACTATACGAGAGAGATAAAGCTTTGCCAGTCTTTGTGTGGAGTAGGTAGTCTTCACGGGAATGAAATGCGCAACCTTGGTTAGTCGGTCTGTGATAACCCATATGGCGTCATTCCCACATTGTGATCGGGGTAATCCGATGATGAAATCCATTCCTATTTCATCCCACTTCCACTCCGGTATCCTGTTTGGCTGGAGTAGCCCTGCTGGCTTTTGATGCTCGGCCTTGATGCGCTGACATGAATCACAACAAGCAATGAATGTGGCTATATCTCTTTTCATACCGTGCCACCAAAATCTTTCCTGAATGTCCTTGTACATTTTGGTTCCTCCAGGATGGATCGACTATGGAGCGGTGTGGCTTTCCGTCAAGATCTGTTGCTTGAGTTCCTCAATATTAGGCACGCAAAGTCTGTCTCGGTACCATAATGTTCCTTCACTGTCGGTGGCGAACTCGGAAGGCTTACGATGATTCATTTTCTTCTTTATGCCTTCGATGCTAGGATGTCCCTGTTGAGCCTTCTTGATTTGTTCCACCAGGGTGGGTTGTATCTCCAGATTCGATACGGTGCCCTCGGAGACTAACATCATGTTGAGCCTAGCGAACTCTCGCTGAAACTCAGGCCTCAAATTGTGCTGACCGTCACTGTCCGGGCTCGGGTTTCGACTAAGGGCATCGGCCACTACATTTGCTTTCCCTGGGTGGTAGTGAATGCCGACGTCATAGTCTTTGACCAGTTCCAACCAGCGTCGTTGGCGTAAATTCAGCTCTGGCTGTGTGAAAATATATTTGAGGCTCTTATGGTCTGTATATATTTCACAGCGATTCCCCAACAGAAAGTGCCTCCACTCCTTGAGTGCATGTATGACTGCTGCTAGCTCCAAGTCATGTGTTGGGTAATTTTCCTCATGTTTTCGCAGCTGCCTGGAGGCATATGCGACAACCTTGCCATCATGCATTAGTACGCATCCGAGTCCTTTCCGGGATGCGTCACAATACACCTCAAAGCTCTTGTGTATGTCTGGCACAGTTAAGACTGGTGCGGTTGTCAGCTTCTTCTTGAGTTCTTGGAAGCTCTGCTCGCATGCTTCCATCCATACAAATTTCTTGTCCTTCTTGAGTAACTGTGTTATAGGCTTCGCCACAGTGGAGGATCCTTCAATAAATCTCCTGTAATATCCGGCCATTCCTAGGAAACTCCGCACATCTGTGACATTGGCGGGCGGCTTCCAGTCCAGTATGGCCTTGACTTTTTCTGGGTCTACGGCCACGCCTTCTTGGTTCAGTATATGGCCCAAGAAGCCAACTTGTCTTAGCCAAAATTCGCACTTGCTAAATTTGGCGTACAACTGATGTTTCCTCAATTCTCCCAAAACAATTCTGAGGTGCTCGGCATGCTCTTCTGGTGTCCTTGAGTAAACTAGAATATCGTCAATGAATACCACCACAAATTTGTCCATGAATTTCATGAACACTTTGTTCATGAGGTGGACAAAATATGCGGGGGCGTTCGTTAGTCCAAAAGGCATCACTGTGAACTCGTATAACCCATATCTGGAAGTGAATGCTGTCTTGGGGATATCCTCTGTCCGTACCTTCAGTTGATGGTATCCCGATCTCAAATCAATCTTTGAAAATACCTTAGCTTGTGCGAGCTGGTCAAACAAATCGTTTATCCGTGGCATCGGATATTTGTTTTTGATGGTGACCATATTGAGGGCTCGATAGTCTATACACAGTCTCAGTGTCCCATCCTTCTTCTTGGCGAACAACACAGGCGAACCCCACTGTGAGGAGCTGGCTCGAATAAATCCTTTGTCCAACAACTCCTTTATCTGCTTCTTCAACTCCACCAATTCTGAGGGTGCCATTCTATACGGCTTCTTATAGATGGGAGCGGTGCCAGGTGCTAGTTCAATGCTGAATTCTATCTCTCGGTCTGGTGGCATGCCTGGCAGTTCTTCCGGAAACACATCAGGAAACTCGCATACCACTGGAACTTTTCTCAGTTCTGCAATGTCCATTTTTTTAGTTTTGGTTGCTGTGATCGTGGCCTTTCTTGAGCGGAAACTCTTATAGTCTTGCCGTGATGGTGAGTGAGAATCATTGTCCGATTGAAACAGTCGATGAATCCTTTGTTGGTGGTCAACCAGTCCATCCCTAAAATGACATCCAGTCCTTTACTTTCCAACACGATGAGATTCGCGTGGAATTGTAGTCCTTCGAACTCAATGACCACTCCTTGGCAGTAACCTTGAGCGATTTGCTTATTTCTGGGGGACTTGATGATCATAGATTTTTCCAAGGGAAGTATCGGAAAACCATGTTGCGAAACAAAACTCTTCGAAACGAACGAATGGGAAGCTCCAGAGTCAAACAAAACCGTGGCAGGTACTGTGTTGACAGGGAACGTACCGAGCACGATGTCTGGGGCATTCTGCGCTTCTTCCCTGGTCACATGGTTCAGGTGACCCTTCCTGTGGTTGTTGCTGGGGTTGAAGTTGTTGTGCTTGGGGGCTGGATTGTTTCCACCATTGTTCGGCTTGGATGCCGAGTCTGTTGGCTTCGGGCACTGTTTAGCATAATGCCCTTGCTGACCACAAGCATAGCAGGTGACCCCTGGACGGTATGTGAACTCCTTGTCCCTGGCATGAAACTGTCCGACGGGCTTTGGCTCAGTAGTCGTGGATCTCCTTGCGTCTGTCCTTGGGACCTCAGTCTTGCTGCGGGCAAGAGTCGTCATGTCCCTCTTCCGCTTACGGATATCTTCCAGACTACGGCGCTCATTCTCCAAGGTGATGGCCTTGTCCACCAGCGTCTTAAAATCCGGGAAGGTGTGCACAATCAGTTGGCATCTCAGTGCTGGTGCCAGGACGTCCAGGAATTTTTCCATCTTCTTGCTTTCTGTCATGTGCTCGTCGTAGGCATAACGAGACAGCTGGGTGAACTGACCGTTGTATTCTGTGACTGACATGCCTCTCTGCTTCAGGTCATCGAACTCTCTCTTCTTGATCTTTAGGATGCTTCTGGGGATGTGTGCCCCACGGAAGCCTTCCTTGAACTCTTCCCAGGTGATGTTGTGTTCCCTAGGATGCATGTGTAGGAAGTTTTCCCACCATGCTGCGGCTGCTCCAGTAAGATAGTGTGGTGCATAAAGCACCTTCTCATGATCTGAGCACTGAGCAATAATCAGTTTCCTTTCAATCTCACGAAGCCAATCATCGGCTTCCAGTGGCCTATCGGTGTGAGCAAAAGTTGAGGGGCGAGTCTTCTGTAACTCGGATAACTTGGAATGTGGTTGATAGGGTTCACGGTGGTTTCCCATGTTGATGACATGGTTCATCATCTCTTGGTGCTGTTGCTGGCTTTGCTCGAAGAGACGGCATACTTGAGACAGTGCTGCTTCGCTGTCCTATTGGCTGGACTGACCCGGAGTGAAATTGTTGCTGGTCTGTGTCCCGAAAACCTCTTCTGGCTGATTGGGCATGGAGCGAGTCCACGGGCGAGACATTTTTCCAGTCTGGGGTATTATTTGCAAAACCCATGAGGAAAACTGTGTAGCACAAGAAAAAAAACTCGCAAAGGCAATAATAAAAGAGGCTTCAAGATTTTCAAAGAAACACAAATGATTTTTCATGGAGAAGAAGTGCTTAACATAAAACTTCCAGGCGAAAAGCAAACACATGATACAGCACTCAGGATGCGCGTACACAATCCTGACATGTTATTAAAAACTAGCGTACTACTCCGGAAGGCAGAAAACACACCAATACAAACTAGCGTACAGATAAAACAGCACATCATACAGGCAGACATAACACGCGGCTACTCGGTGCTCTCAGCTGCTGCCAGCCATCTACAAAAGTAGGCAAAAATTCTGAGTAGTCATGTCATAAATTTATGATGACCAACAGAAAATAGCTACAATTGCAAAATGCTGAAAAAGCACAAAAGACGCTAATAACCGATTAGCGATGGCACCTAGTGGCTTCCTACAGTCAGCCTGGCTCTGATACCAAGCTTGTCACGACCGGTTTTTCAATAAAAATAATTATTGAGAGACCAATCCCTTTTCCGGACCAGCGAGGAAGAATTCCTTCTCACTGGTAGAAAAAAAACCAAGAGTACTAAACATAATACAAGGTTGAGCAGAGACTGCCCAACAATTTATTACATGCACGCCGCTAAAACACGACGGCGGGTAGGGTGGCAAACTACTAACTCACGATAATAACGGTGGTGGAAATACCATCACGAAGCGAGTGATATGATTCCAGAAGACTACAACTCTTCGAGCGTCGGAGTGAGGCTCGAGAAGACTTATTGCGGGTGGCGGAAGCGTATACAAAACAAGTGACCAATATCCGGGATCGCGCAGGACTGACTGGGACTCCTCTAGGCATCGGACGCGCTATCAAACTCTTCATCCAAGAGATCGCCTTCGTCAACATTTGGCCAAATCAACAAGCCAGGTGAGTACTATGAAAGTACTCGCAAGACAGTTCGGACATAAGGTATAACAAATGTAAACATGAAGCACATGAACAAGTTAACCAGAGCGATCAGACATAGAGATAATAAATACTGGGTGCCAAGCGAGGGTCTGAATGACGCCTCGAGCGGAAACTGCAGAATAGTAATACTGGTGCCGAACGAGTGTCTGAAAGACTCCTCGAGCGGAAAATGCAGAATAATAATACTGGTGCCGAACGAGTGTCTGAAAGAATCCTCGAGCGGAAAATGCGGAATAATAATACTGGTGCCAAACGAGTGTCTGAAAGACTCCTCGAGCGGAAAATGCGGAATAATAATACTGGTGCCAAACGAGTGTCTGAAAGACTCCTCGAGCGGAAAATGCGGAATAATAATACTGGTGCCAAATGAGTGTCTGAAAGACTCCTCGAGCGGAAAATGCGGAATAATAATACTGGTGCCAAACGAGTGTCTGAAAGACTCCTCGAGCGGAAAATGCGGAATGATAATGCCACAGTCGGGCGTCGGGGCGACACCACATAAAGGGCTTATAACAGAAAATAAAGACAGTGTATGCCACAGTCGGACGTCTGCGCGATGTCACATAAAGGGCTTATATTTAAAGTGAGAAACGAGTACACGCCACAGTCGGACATCTGCGCGACGTCACATAAAGGGCTTATATCACAGCTCAATAATACAATCGTTCGGGAACATAAATTATCACAAGCATGCGACAAATATAAGGTTAGTCCATCCACAGAAATAACAATAAAACTGGATTTACCACTTGAGCTTGTTCACCGGGGACAAGTTTTTTTTTCACACAGATAGATATGGATATAATGTTTTCACTACTTGATCATGGATACGATGATTTGGAGAGACTTGACTCTGCAGAGTTTGTACTTAACCACATCCAACGGATTTTAGTAGTCACGGGGACAAGTTCTGTCTACGGTGTTTTGGAAGAAACACGTCTAACCAGTACACACCCAATTCAACCATCCGAAGCCAGGGATCACCCTTGGCAACATTCAAGAAAAACCTTGAGACGGGGAGGCTACAACCTCGCGTAGCATTGGATCAAATTTTTATACGCGCGCTCTAAGGGGGTGCCCTCCCCTCTCGGTCCCAACCGAAAACACCCATGCCCCCTGACCGGATGACTGGCTTTAATCCTGGGCCAAGGTACCATCATCCCGGCCTCTCTGTTTGGTGTGTACACGAAAAGAGGTTACCAACTTACTAAACCGCATCCTGGCAATGAGACATGTGGTAGCACGGAAAGGGGAAAGAACGGTAACGTGGCTCCAACCACGTTAATGTCGGAGAAAGTCGGATGACGCAAGGCTGGTATGCTACTACAGTACCACCTTGCTGCCCTTCATGTCACCACATGATTAGGCCATCTCTCATCAGAGATCATCACAACTTTGGAACATGCGGGAAAGGAACGATAACGTGGCTCCAACCACGTTAACGTCGGAGAAAGTCGGATGACGCAAGGCTGGTATGCTACAACAGTACCACCTTGCTTCCCTTCATGTCACCACATGATTAGGCCATCTCTCATCAGAGATCATCGCGACTTTGGAACAACCGGATTGTTGCCTTACAAGCAACGAGGTATTTACCAATACTCATATACCACGCACAAACTTTCACGCGAACATGCAAAACACCTGTCATATCAAATGTTCAAATCATGCTTGCCTTGTTCGGAGAAGTCGGAGTCTAGCTCGGCGAAGTTCGCGGCTCCTTCACCTCTTCCGGAACATATGGCAATCACGAAACGGGTACTAACGTGAAAACCAACACTTGCACAGAAACTTTTCCAAATATTTTTAAAATAAATCCCATAAAAAACTAGACAAAATTTGAAGATTGTCAGAAAAAGAATCACTCAAAAACACCTTTTTATTAAAAAGTTATAAAGGTTTATGTCCAGGGACTTATCTGTAATGAAACAGAAAAGTTCCAGGGTTTTAACTGAGAAAACAGAAAACGCTTCGGTTGGGAATGCGCAAGCGCAAAGGAGAAAACGTATTTGCCCGAAGGCGCCAACAGAAAACGGTTCGAAGGAGAATAGGATAGAGGCTGACAGGCGGGGTCCACCTGTCAGGTTTAAAAAGCTCGCCGGCGCCCGAAGACTGCGGTGGACGCCGGCGTCGAACCACGGCGAGTTAGCAGAAACGGAGGGTACCAAGAGCTTCAGCGTCTTCTTCCCCGTCGGTGGGTGGTGGACTCGTCCAACGGGGAGCACCACGTCGACGGCGACACTATCTCTGGCGGACGGCGGCTCGGGTGAGGATGGGGAACTCCGGTGGAGGGCTGCAAGCTACAAATTGAGGCGCGGGTCAGAATGAGGGATGCAAGGTGAAGCTACTGGCAAGAGAATGGAGGCGGAGGAGCACACACGGGGGCGAATCGGGCTGGATCCCGTGGCGGGTCGCGGCGGCCGGAGTCGAGGAAGGAGACCTCCTCGGGGCTCTACCAGTGGCTAGGCTTGCTCTAGGGGGAGTGCAGGGATGGTGGGTGCTCGAGTTGAAGCTCGGGGCCTCTATTTATAGGCAGATCGACGGGGTGGCCGTGAACGGAGAATCTCCGGCGAGCAATTACGGCGGAGCAGTGGATTGGCAGGAGGTTTGAGTGGCCAGGCAGCATCAGTGGAGGTTACTGGAGTCGTTTCACAGCTAAACGGGGTCGGTCTTGGCGTAATAGCGTCGGTCCACGGTGAGGTGACCGCACGGGCTCAACGGCGGCAGAGAGCGCGCTCCGTGCCCTGCGGTTCACGATGAGTGCGGCAGCGCATTCGGGGGAGCGGAAGGCCACGCGGCGGGCTCCGGTGGTTTGGGCGGCGCTGGCTGGCGTCGACGGCGCCGTGTCTCCCGCTGGCGTCCGCAAAGCCGCCGCCGGCGTCGGTCACGGGGCGGCGCACCTTCTGCGGCTCGTCGCCGACGCCCGCAAGGCGCCAGGCGTTCGTGCGGTGCAGGAACAAGAGGGCGGGGACGAGGAGCAAGGCGACGCGGTGGCACTGGCAAGATCGACGTCCTTCTATGAAGAAAACGACAGCAGGCCACTGCAGTGTTCTCTAAACTTTCTGAACTTGACATAGACAGTGCACTGCAGGTGTTCAACAGAAGGTTTTGGCTATGAGATGAATTTTTCTGGAGTTGTAACTTGGTGAGGTGACCACTCAATGCACCCAGAGGCTGCCTGATTTTATTTGGAATTTTTGGAGGAGGTTTTGAATGAATTTCACCAAATTTGACAAATCTGGTCCAAACTTGCAGCAGGTGTAGTTTGAAAATTTTGAACTGAAGACCAGTGGATCTTCATGGTTATAAGTTGAGGGTTCAAAGGACTAGGAGGGGAAAAAGGTTTGGGGGCAAAAATCAAGACAGAAAGTGGAGTTCCTTTGCAAATCTCCAAGTGCTAGAAAAGGAGGCAGAAAACTATTTGAATAGAATTTAAATGGAAATAATCACATGGGGAGGTTCAACTTGCTGGATTAGGTGTAAAACATGATCCAAAGGTGAGGGAAGGGTTAGGGGAGAGGATTTGCACTAGGGCGATGGCAAGAAGGAATTGTTGAAAGTGGCAAAGGTTTTTCAAAAAGCCATAGTGCAAACTTTCAAGGAGATTTTCAAAAGTCATTTCCCAAGTGAAAATATTTTGTCTTGAGTCCAAGTGAAAAGCAAGAACCTCCAAGACCAAAGACAGATCTTGGTTGAATCCAAATGAAACTTTTGCCATAAAGAAAATATTTGAGAGTGAGAGTTCTCTTGAAGAAAAAATTTTGATCACTCCCCTCAAGTCAAATAAAAGCCTTTTGAAAAATCCGAATAAAAACTTGGGTGTCACATAATAGCATTGCATGCAATGAACTAGCCGTTGCAAGTCATTAAAAGCATGCACACCTCTCATCTCTTATTGGTTGATATGTCAAGAAACAAGAAACAAGGTAGAAGTTAATGCACCGCGCCTAAGTGGTTTGGGACTATTTGGTTTTCGTAAGATGACTTACACACCTAGACGGAGAGAGTAGTATAGCCCTGTAAACCAGAAAAGAGTATTTGCCTTTCTAGAGATTTCAACAAGTGACTAGACTACACCGTGTGCAGTACTCCCTCCCTTCCGGTTTATAGGGCTCAAATCTCATGAACCAAGGCATTTTGCGATTGGAGGAATGTATCTCGTACTTTACAAAACTACCCTAATTAAACTCATGCATTAATTACGTAGTTCTCTCGTTTTCCTCTCCGCCTTGGTCGCAGTGCACAATATTGAGCACTCCTATATGACTAGCCGCTCTATCTACATGCGGGACATTTCAAAGCATCCGGGCCCGCGTGCCATCCACCAAATCACAGCGAGGTGCTACAGTCGAGACTCACCTGTCACCCCGGTGTGGCCGTCATGACCCGTCATATCACAAAACCCACACCTTTACCAGCAGTGGTAAGGTGGCCTCCAAGTTGGACTGGACGAAGCAACCATCATTTCACTGGAACGCTCGTTCAAGCCCTTTCTTCCCTTTCTTGAAGAACACCTCACTCCAGGCTACTCACTTCTGCCATTTTTCTTCTGTACCGACGAAGGAAAGGTGGGCGAATCAGTTATGCTGCTATATTTTCATTCCAAGATTATCTTTTTGCGAAGCACCGACCGATTCTCACATCCTATTCTTTTCCCGTTTTCATTGAGATTGTGGTTTCCTTTCAATTGCTTTTTGTTTGTCAGTTCATTGATGGATCCTGGAGCACTAGGCAAAGAGTTGCCGGCCGACAACCCACTGGAGACAGCGATCTCCAGGAAGCGAGCACCGACCAACGAGTTGACCATGTTGGTGGGCCAACCCATGGAGACGAAGAACTCCAAGAAACAAGCACTGGCCAAAGAGTTGAGGGCGTTGGCGGACGAACTCCTCAAAGAAAGTTGGAAGAACAGCAAGGGCCCCACCATGCCTACCCCAGGAACTCTGATTGCCACCTATGTGAGGCTCAAGACCGAGTTTGAGGAGATACTCGCCGTTGAGAAGCAGTATTCCCTTGGCAAGGTGATGGCCCCCATCGAGGACGAGGAGATGGCCCCCGGAGGGATGAGATCCCCCAGTGAGCTGCAGAAGGTAAAAAATAATGGCTTATTACCATAGTTGTGGTTTTTGATTATTTGCAATGTGCTTGCTAATATGTTAGGGTTGTGCAGGTGCCGGTGGCGTCCTTGATGATTCCGATGTCGTGGCCCGTCCTGTTGGCATCGCCCCGGAGATCGATTCCGATGCCGCTGTCCATCCTGTGGACATCGCCCCAGAGATCGATTCCGATGTCGCGGTCAGTCCTGTGGACATTGCCCCAGAAATCGATTCCCATGCCGCTGTCCGTGCTGTGGTCATTGCCCGAGAGATCGATGACAAGAAATAGTTGGTCGCGCTAATCCTTCAGGGTAGTTTTCATTGCCCTGTGTTTAATTACTAGAACGATGCATGTTATCAAACCATCCTAGGGCTAGTGCACTGTCTTGTGTGGGCGGATCTTGCTACTTTTGTTTGATAGTGAATCATGCGATGAATCATGTGAACCCTCTCTGAGTTATGGAAACACATGTATCCTCACCAGCTTTTGATGTAATATATGGCATGCTTAGATGTAAGTTTGAACCGTTTATCATATCAGCAGGGCTTGTTTGATGATTCTTGGTGTTAGTAGGCTAGCTACTGTGCGAGCTATAGTACTTGCAAAACACTCACCGAAGAGAAACGTTGGGGCTGATGAGCTCGTGGTATGCTTATACTTATCCCTCGTCGATCGACCAATAGCCCTAGCTCCTAAAATTGTAGGCTTAGCGATCGATCAGACAATAGTCGACATACATTCAGGCCTCATTTGGTTCATAGGGTAGGAAAATCGTAGCAAAGGTACAGAGAACGTGCAACACAAAATCATAGGAGTGCAGAGACGTACTCCCTCCGTTCCAAATAGATGACCTAGGTGGGCTAGTTTGGCCTAGTGGGTTTCAGTGATATGACGTGGTACAGTGCCGTCCAGTCTTCGCGTGTGGTAGCAGTATTGGGGGTACAGTAAGTTTTCTTGAAGAAGCGGAATTCAACGAAGTCATGATGGTTCCTTCGTCCGAACAACTTACAGTGGGAAAGGTTGGGCCTGCGATACGACCGGGGTAGACCAGGATAATTTTGTGCATGGCAGGTGGACCAGGATGGTCGACGTCCCACATGTCGGCGAATGAAAGTATTCTTTCCGATATAGAGGACGAGCAACGAGTATTCATTGTTTATTTTTTATGAAAGCTATTGTCTCCACTGTTACGGCGGAGGAGTGTGAAACACGGCAGCCTAGTGAACATGGCATGTGCACCACTCCCTCCTTCCTCATGTAATGCCCAGGTTACAGCTTTTTCTCACTTTCTCTCTATCTATTTCCTCTCAAATGTTTTTCACCTTTCTATTTTTAAGACACAATTGTTTTTTATGCCTTTTTTAGAATTATTTTTTCATACCTAGGAGCACATGTAGAGACGGGCTCTTGCAGAGCGCACTCCTTGACTTTGTCATTGCCTCTCTCTCCTCCACATAAGGAGTACTACTTGCTATGCATGCATGCGGCGGGCAGCTGGCGTCTTGAGGGGCCAGGGCGGTGGACTCCAGCATGGCCCACCTCACATTATCACCATATATTTCTTGGAGTCCGTGCGCAGCGGGCGGGCGATCTCTTCTCCCTCCCCGTTTCTCTCTTCTCAGCCGACGCCCGCCGAGCGATTAGATTTCGGCTATCGATGGTTTATTCAATTACGGTCCCACATGTCAGTGAAATTGCAAGACAACGCGTGTCCCCTCTGGTGAGCAGCGTGCGAGCCGGACTGTCGGGGTTGCAACGCGTACGAGTCGTAAGTGTGCCGCCTTTTCCTTTAGAACTTGCGAAGCGTAACATTTTCGCGCGATCGATCGATAGAAATCCAGAACAAAATGACAAGGGAGGTGCTTTCCCGCTCGTTAGGCGTGCTAGTTCGAGTGATATGATGTGCTACAGTGCCGTCCACTTGCTCCATTTTTATGTAAGCAAGAGTTTACACTCTTACGCGGGAGGAGTGCGAAACACCGCGGATCTGATTTTGATCGAGAGATAACTGTTCCCTGCCAAATAATGGAGGATTGTTAGTGACTATAGCAGGATAGTTAGCGCATCTCCAGCACTGGCCCACAGATTTACACCGGCATCTGTCCGAGGACACTGATGGATGCCATCCGATGCTGCCCGCATACCTTTCGACAACTATATGAACTAACCGGATGAAATTCGTGCAAACAAAGAAAATTTCAAATTAACCAGATGAAATTCATTACATTTCGAAAACTTTTCCTACAAACTGGACGAAATTCATTACATATTTCGCACAAACTGTACTAAAACCTACTGTAAACCTATCTAAACGATCGCCGGCGCCCAACCACCATGTCCGGCCATGAACCCGAGAAAGCCGGCCATTACCTTTGCCTCCTCCTCACCCGCCTCGATAACCTCCTCCTCCGGAGCACAAGGTTCTGAAGATTTCCGCCTCCACGTCGCCGTCAAGCGGCTAATCGGCCGCCGATGTTTACCACACCAAGCTTGGCGTCGACTGAGTGGAGTAGCGGTGGCCTTCCCGGGACCAGAGCGGCGGCGACCTACCGTGTACTACTCTTCCCCGCTGCCGGCTGCGCCCGCGCACGCGCGCCGGCTTCGTGGTCGTGGCGGCGGAGGGCGGCCGGGGGGGGTGCCGGCGATCTCCTTCGTTTGCTCCTGCGACAGTACGTCGAAGAGAGCTTTGGAGCGCGCCCGGAGCGGAGCCGCCGATGTCCCTCGTCTGCTCCTGCGACAGTACGTCCAAGAGAGCTTCAGAGCGCCAGGAGGCCATGGTTGAAGTGGTGCCGACACAAGGAAGGGACCGGAGGAGAATAAGTGTGGGTCTTTGGCTATGGCTGGGAGCTGGGGCTCAAGTTAATATAGCGGGCGAATGGCAATGAGCCGCAGCAGACGGATGCACAACTGGCGCCGGAGTAGGTTCGTCGGGCGTGAATGTGGACGCTGCTCCAGTGACTTAACTGCAGATGCGTTTGGGTTACTGACATGTGGGCCCAACGGGCATCTGGCCCGCATGTCAGTGACACACCAATTGCACCTGCAGTTAAGTCCGGTGAATGCGGCATTGACATTCTGGAGAGACAGTGACCGTTTCAGGCAGGAAGCGCGCACTAGCGATGGAAGGGGTTTCGGTGTGGAGTGGCACTAAGATCGGTCGCTCACGATAGTACATACTCCGTACCATACTACCATAGTACCCTCTCTAGCTTACGCTGTTTTATAGATTGTCGTTGTGATGGAAGATATACATGAGCAAGGCGGTCCGAGTATGACCGTTGGTGTTGAGCCAGGTGAATACATGCTCGGCGTTCGCGTAGGCCTCCATCAAACGTCTAAACAGTAATGTCAGGCACCACTGTGGCGCGCAGGTGATGGGCTCGCCGTTTGCGTTGCGCCATGAGCAGGACTTTGATTTAGAGGGCAACGTGCATGCATTAGCATGCTTTGACAGCGTGAGCGTGAGTGTCTGACGCGAAGTATTTCATTTTCATTTAGCTGACGAGGGTGCGTTGCAGCGACGAGTCCGTGGTTTGATTCCCCACATACGCATAATTTTGGTTTTTACAGTATTTCTTTCTCCATTGACAGGTAGGCCCGCGTAGATAGATAAAGAACACGAGCTGATGAGGCGCATGCGGACTGTTTGACTGGTCAACCAGACAAATACGGAGCTATACGCTGAGCCAGTGACCGTATAATCACCATATGTCGTATACAATGATCAAAGTGAGCTATCAGGACAAGTTCGATGACCGCCAATGCATTTTACTCGGTAATAAATTACCAGGATTGAAGGGGAATCCAAATTTGCTTCGTCTTCTGTGCTTGAGCTCTTGACAAACCAATGCACTATACGGTTGTCCGGCCACTCCACCCCAGAGCTCTCACCAAGCGTCGTTCATGCCACCGCACCGCACACTAACCGGTAAGGCAGCGATGGTATCCTGCCGCGTCGAGTTCCTCGCCGCCCACGACCGCACACAAAATGGTAGGGAAGCGACGGCATCCCGCCGTGCCGAGTTCATCGCCGCTCGCGACCTCACAACTATGTGGGAGGAATTTGAAGATGCCAAGGCCGAATGGGCGGTAGAGCAAGAGGCGGCCAAAGCCGCGCAGAGGGAGCGGAAAAGTCAGAAAGCACTTAAGAAAAGAGAGGCCCGCCGCCGCAAGAAAGAAAAGGACGCATGCGCTGCTGCGGAGAGGTCGGTGGAGATCCAAGCACGGTGGGGTGTCGCCGACAAAGCCGGGAAGGAGAATGACGGCGTCTGGCCAGCATGTGAGAAGTAGTAGTACTAGTAGTTAGTGTGTGTGTCTATGTCTGAGTACGAGCATGTACCAATACTACTAGTTACTACTGTAGTTTTTAGAGAAAATTACCAGTACATTAGCCTAGACTAAATGGAAAAATTCCTATCCTAAGCATCAAATGGCATCTCTTTCTCTATAGGAATTGAGATGCATGTCATCTCACTTCCTATGATTTTCATATTCCTATCCTATGAACAAAAGGAGGCCTCTATTGGAGTAACTACTGTAGCTAGCAGTACTGCTGGTACAGTAGTTTTCTTCAAGAAGCGGAATTCAACGAAGTCATGATGGTTCCTTCGTCCGAGCAACTTCAAAGTGGGAAGTGGGCCTGTGATTTGACGGCTCATTAGTCATTGTTACTGCGGCGCGACGACCTGGGTGACTCTCCCTTGGAGTTCTGCGTGCATGGCAAGTGGACCAGGATGGTCGACGTCCCACATGTTGGCGAACGGAAGTATTCTTTCCGATATCGAGGAGCAAGGAAACCGCGTGGTATAGTATCTCTGCTGATTGGTTCGCAAAAAAATAGTATCACTGCC